>NC_136059.1:843642593-844842593 GCF_964261635.1 Lissotriton helveticus | reverse complement strand
AAATGATAACTCTGTTGGGTCGGTCCCTAGTATGGAGGCTTAGATTTAATCTCATATGGAATTTGTTGATTTCAGGACTCTAGAGAGAGGCATACTTATCCATTTGTCCACTTTTCAATTTACATATACATATATCTACTAATATCGCAAGCAAGAGCATCCAATGGCTGTGATACGCTTGGCGACCCAGAAATACCGGATTTTAATAAAGCCATCACCTCCAAAAACCTGTTCCCCAAAATACCGGTGACATAAGGTTTTGATGTCTCCCAGAGGAGGATGCTTGCCATCCCTAAGGTATGCAAGTCTCCCGTGACCTACAATCTCCTTGAAACCATTTTGTATCTCTTTGGTACAAGAACCATTTTAATGACTAACAAACAGTCCTGGTGCCGATGACTTCTGCATAGCAATGGGATATTTTCATTCCCATATGTGAGCAAAAGCCTGCAGGGCGTACAGCGTGGTTTTAAGTGGTACCATTTGAAAGAGAAGGGCTGCCGCACCTGCAACCAGCAACCAAAACCATTAATTTAAGCCCAAAAGGAACCTCACAAATCTATAAATGTAAGGCAACAGACGGATAGTGGTTGTGACCAAAGTAACTGTAGAAAGTTCCCAGTAGCAAGGATGGAATTCTCTGGGACTTGTAAGGTCTTGATTTGACTCTCTATAATGTCGAGCCTGTATCTGAGATCATCTGTGATGGGAAATTAGGTCTTTACGTGCAGTCCTCGATTTCAGAGATATGGTAAATGGCAGAAACAAGAATCATGTAACTAAGACCCCAGAACTTTTCACTGAAGTACACAGTTTATCTGGAAGAATCCTATTGCTGGTGTAAGCAAGCTATACCTGATCGTTAACGGGTGTGGTAAACTGTCTGGGGCCCTGTGAGGAGTTGATACAAGAGACTAGGTCAGAGGTACCTGCTGCAAAATGTAGCCACCGACTGCATGATCTTGCAAAGTACTGTTTATGAAGATTAGGTAGTGCTACACCCTCGAGCAATGAGCGTTAAAGCTCAGAAACATTATGATACCACCATCAAAGCAAAGTTACTGGACCTACATGTAAATCATCTTTAAGTACTCTGATGTAACTGGAGATATCAGTCATAGAAGCAATATTGAATGATAGGTAGTTTAATGGAGATACAGAGGTTAAGCTGGTGTTCCCTGTCCAGGCTTTGGAGCAACTGGCAAGTAGAGAATGTTTAAGATACAAGGAGCATCATGACATCAGCACAGATAGAATGTACACCATTAAAGTGACATACAAGCATAAATCATATAAGAGAATACAACATACTCAATGCCTAGGTGGGCCATGGATGAAACCTAAATAGTCAGTAGTAGGTCACAGACCTGCTTGTGTGGCCATGTCCAGCAAAGTACTCACAATGTTGATAAATGGGTGTGTTAAACAGTGCTTCATTTGAAGATGAAAAATTTAAAAAAAAGGATACGTGATGGGGCCCAAAGTTTTGTTCAAATCCCGCAGCTGGTGCAATTGAGGGCCACAGTGTCGAATGCCAAGCCTACATAGCCTTGATTCCACCTCATGCCTCTTTAATCCACCACCAGACACTGCCTGCCTCTTGGTCTCACTCTTGCACAAAGTAAAGGCTTTTCAGCAGGGATAAAATCTCAAAATCAACATTCAGTTTAACGAAAACAATGAATTATTATTGAACGAGCTGATGCCTTTTACACTACGTTTTACATGATTTTGCATAATTTACATAGATCCACTTACAAATTTTGAAAATGCATGCAAGTGCAGCCCATTCTCAAAACTATCAGTAACCATCGCAGTTATTCCGGTTCTCTATAGCAAAATTTGTATTACACCAATTACTACTTTATTGATGTGCGAACTATTTAAGCACACATTGACCTTGCCAATGAATACTTAGATAAAGATGTCCACCATGCGTAAACAGTTTGTGGTCCGCCTAAAGGTAGCAATATGTGTAATATCGCCCTAACCACTATTCATAGTAAGTATCAACACTCTGGTGTCGAGCTCCTTTGTAAGCAAGGCCAAAGTTTTTTTAATCTAAGTTTTAATTGGCAAGCACAATCGGCTTGGACAAAGGTATCGACTCGTCCAATAATAATTAATTGTATTATTGTAGACTGAATGTTGGTTTTGTGGATTTATGCCTGCTCAGTACCGCCTTTCTTGTGCATTAGTTTACGCCCAGGGTCACACTGACTTTCCATGCCGCTACATGTCTTTGTCCCACTCTTGCAGGTTCTTTTTATCCCTGCTTTTTCCCTTTGTCTCTGTTGCTTCGTCTTTCTCATCCCACTTCTTTCCCCTTTCATGTTTTTCTCTCTCTTGCTCAAAGATTGTTGAGGAAAAATAAGTGTCGGTCTCTAAAAATGAGTGTTAGCGAGCCCCACCTTTAACCACAGGCTCTTATTAGGCACTAGGTGAGTAATAACGCTTTATTTCACCTGAGGTTCCAACAACCTTGGTCAGTAACAATAAGAGTAAGCAATGCACCTCGGCCAGTACTGCCAAAAAGATGGTCTAGACGGCATTGGTAGAAGAGTTATCATTTCAAAACATGGGCTAAGCAAACATAACCCAACTTTCTACTTCCTTGTAGATGACGCCCTAATAAAAAAAGATACAACACAACGTACATGAGCAGGAAGACCTCAAAAGTGCTCCACTTGTGGAATAATAAAAGTAAACAGACATCTCAAAAAGAACAAGTAAATGAGACGCAAGAGAAGATCACTTGCTTGGCTATCACAGAAGACCAAGGACTTGTCACAGGAATCTAGAAAAGGAGCACACACCCAACAACATTAACAATTATTAGCAGGCATGGTAGTAGGGATTTCTATGCTCTTATCTGAAATGCTGTTTCTGTCTTATCTCGGGTCGATAATGAAGAACAAGCAAGGAGACAAAGGAAGGATACAAAACAGGTCAGAGCTGCAGTATTTTGGTGTCATGGGTGTTCTATTGGCCCTTCAGTGGCCAAAAGGGATTGACCAGTCTCAGTAGGAGGAGAAAGAGGACATACATAGACACCGTGTTTTTATTAAAAACATTCTTGGGCATTTCCCAGTCAGCCTTGACCAGCTCAGGGATAGGACACAGTGAGGAGAATAAGAAGAGAGGCAAATGCAAAAGGGCAGAGTTACCAGTAAGTTTGAGGAGCAGACGTGGATCTTAGAGGAGGGTGGAGCTTGGGGTTAAAAACCCAAGAGCAAACTGATAGATGTAATTTTCTTTCCTCTCTTCTGACCAGGAACTCCAGAAACCCATGCCCATTATTACAACGACTCACATACCACTAGAGCCATTGCTGGTCAAGAAAAGAAAGCAACCAGAAGGGCCAGACAGAGCCTGTAGTCCGGGCGTAGACTGTCTCAACAATTTGCACCCGAATACGTTAAACAGAACCCTTCAACCCCCACCTCCCCCAAAAGAAACCACTCTTCTAGTGTTTATAAGACAGTGACCTACAAAGAAACAGTGAATCAATTTGTGCAAGGTCCATTGATTTAATGAGTCATACATATGGTGCTCAGTAGGTATGAAGCAATGGTACTATAAAGTATGCATACGTAAGCTCCAGTTGGTGGTGTGCCTGTGTATTATTGTGTGCTTTTAATTTATCTGTTAGCTGTAAACACTTCATGGACAAGAGTTTTATGTGAACCAGGCATAGATAAATCGACAGGCAGTTGCCTATTCGTTCGCTTCTCACCTTGATTCTTCCGACTCCATTTCATCAAAGGAACTAACAAGAAAAAACAAAAAAAGAAAGTGATTTTCCACTGAAACATGAAGCTTTGTTCGATACATATAGGACGTCTTAACAATCTCCTTCTTCCTTCAGCGAAGCTGTAGGTGGACTTTTTGAGCCTAGAGCAAACACATTCCTCTCTGTTACTTTTTACACCCTTTCTTTTGCACACAGCCTACAACCATGCCTCCTTTTCAGTGCATGGAAGCACAATTCAACGTATCCTTCCCCCATACTGTATTTATTGTTTATTATTATTATTAAATGGGAGAGGTCCCATAAACCTTGATACCAATCTCCTCAACGTGCCTAGCTGTTATTTGATTTTTTACTTTCAACCTCCTAGCAAATTATTTTTTTAAATCTTGAAGCATCCTGCATAACCATTGTACCTCCATGGTCCTTCTTTTGGCCTATAGTTTCACCCTCTCCTCCTCCCTCTCGGAACAAGCAGAAAATAAATATTTAGTTGGTAGTAGATATGGAAGGACACCGCTTTTTGACAGACATTTTTTTTCTGGGAGTCTTATACTTGGCAGATACAGCTTTTTACTGTTTAAGACCATCACTTTTTACATTCCACTGCTGAGGACTCTGATTGTGAGCTTGCTATTTAGAATCCGCAAACATGAGGCAATGCCACTGTTGAGTGCTAAATATACACACAATTGATGGACGGAATGCTGACCAAATCATAACATTCCCCCTCTGTCAAGAGATCTAGGTTAAATCCATCATTCTTTTGCTCAGCATGCCACCCCAGTTTAGACCTGGCCATATGCAAATCAGTCTTGGCTCTCTGCCTCATGGGAACAGTCAAGCCCGAACTGCCAAGCCAGGTCCTCCATGGACCGGGTTGGCAGTTCGGGCTGGACTGTTCCCATGAGGCACAGGGTCAAGACTGATTTGCATATGGCTGGGTTCAAACTGGAATGGCATGGTGAGCAAAAAAATGATATGATGGATTTAGGCCCAGATCTCTGTACTAGGGTGAATGTATGACATTGTTCTGCATTCTGTCCATCAACTGTTGTTTTTACTGTTGAGTGCTGGACAAGAGCAACACAAGTTGTGTGCATGACCGTGCCTTATATTTGCTGCTCCGAGAGCTTCTTTTTCACCAGTTATTCTAGTTCTCACGACAGTCAAGAACTAGACCTGCAAGTTCCTCTTGTTTGTTTCCACTGAAATCATTTCAATGTTTCTTCTCAACAATTGGCATAATTCAATTATATTCTCACCTCAAGAGCAGATGACTTATTTCCTTGAGGGGTATGCCATCTGGGCCAATAAGCCTTGTCGGGCAGTGCTGTAAATATTTAACAACGCGCTGAGGATATTTTCAAGGAACCCTCCTCAACGATGAATACACCTTTGGGAAAGGTGGACATATTCATGTGGGAAAAACACTATCTCCTTTCAATAACACAAACATTAGTGGGATAGGTGACCTTGTAATAAGCTGTATACCTATGCATCATCGTTAAGAAAAAGAACAGTGCATTACTAAAAAAAGAGACCGGGAGCAGAACTGTCATGTTTGAGCATCACATGCCTAATTTTAAGGTAACAATTTGGGCAGAGTGAGACGTATTACTACAACACATGTAAAGCATCTTGAAGAATAAAAGGCACAATGAGGAAGATTACTTCTGCTTTTTTAAGTACCTACGCATTTTGACACTTAACATGGAAATTTTAAGCATGGCTACTTCACACAGTGCTATGACCTCCTCTATGTTATTACAGTGCCTGGGTAAGTTACTAATCAGATGGATACAGTGGCTGACGACTTTTGAAAACTACATAGTGGTCACTGATGTCAGCCAATTGGATAGTGGAAATACATTTGCACTTTAGTTCAATGCATTTGGGGCAGAGGGATAAAGGTGTTTGATTACGACTGAACCAAAACTGGATGAATTTAGGATGTGGAATGTTTACAAGGAGGCTATCAAGAGGTTTGAACAACAATTTTCAGAGGAGCCTAGTGGTGTGGTGCAACAACACAATTTGTATTCCAGGAAACAAGGCTCAAATGAGACAATAGATAACGTTGCAGAGTTGAGGATTTTGTCAGCAACATGTGAATTCGAAAATTCTATATATCAGAACATATGTGATCGAATTTATGTGATCTTATTAAAAACAATCCATGAAAACCCATTTTTCTGTAGTAATCCTACCCTGAAAGAAACTACTAGTATAGCAAACGGTATGCAGAGATCACAAGTATCTTCTAAACATTTATCTGGTAATGAGGAAAATTGTGGGTCTACTCTTGTTAGTGCTGCGCTTAAGGAAAAACAAGATGTAGGCAGAACTAAAGAGAGGCAATAAACAGCGTCACAGGCATGAATCATGTGTGCATTTGAGTAATAATCCTGAGTGCCAAGGAATAGTAAAAAAAAAGGCATGAGATGCAAAAAACGGGCATTTTAACAAGGTCTGAAAGGCTACTGAGAAGATGGTTGAAGTCAAATGTGTAAATGAGGTGAGTGATGTGCAGGAGAGCATAGGTAGTCTTGTCTTTATGGTGAAAGTGGATAAGAATGCTGGAGCTATTGCCAGGAAATTGAAGCCATAGTGCCAAGTGATGATTGGTAATCAGTATGTCGAGTTTAAGAATGAATGTGGATCTCTTAGAATCATTTGAGATGAGCAAACCTTTAACAAAAGATGGACAAATGAAAGGAAAAATATCAGATACAAAAGCTGTGGAATACGGGGCTCACAGTATAAACACGATGAGTATCTTTGAGCACAATCTGCATTTCAAAGACAGAAGCATCTTCACTAAAATTCCCATTCCTATAAAAGAAAGAGATATAATGATAATGAGGTTGGTAGATCAGGGCAGGCTTGATATCACACTAAGACCTGGTCGGAGAAACCTGCATTGTTAGTTGAACGTATGAATGAGGATATAACAGGCGTTCTTGAAACGTTTGGTTATGTTTTTTCTGATAGGATTAGCAAAGTCAAAGGATATGAGCACAGAATTATTTGGAAGAAAGCTCATGAAATCCAGAATGTTCCATTAAGCATGAGAATTTAATTGAGGGTTGTGTTGGATGGACTGTGTGTGCAGGGTATCAACCGTCTGTAGATGCTGCTGTGTGGATTGCTGCAATAGGGATTGCAAGAAAGATATGTGGCCAGATGAGAAGAATGTGTGCCGATCTGCGCTCTCTTAAAATGTCTCGTATTAGCATGTTCTGCTGGCCAATCTTTATCAATCCATAAACGGAGAACTCATTGTTTAAAGAAACAGATGTGTCCGAGCATTTCAAGACGACATTTTCATTTATACAGGAGAGCTGAAAAGCACAAAAAAAATTGGTAGACCACCCTTACAACCTTCATAGGCAAAGGTATGACCGTGGCAAAGGACAAACGTAAATTCCTGATTCAACCAGTCGACATCTAGTCACACCATAATGAATGACCCCAAACAAAGAACTTGGGGAAGCAGTGCTGAAACCTACCCAGACCACTTGACAAAGTTCAACTGAGATCATTTATTGGTCTTTGTGACTATTAGTCCTGCTTCATTAAGAGTTATGCCACAAAAATGGAACCTTCAAAAATGTTAAAGGACAATGTGACATTTGAATGAGATGAAGGCGATGAAAAGGCATTCAATTTAGCAAAAGAACAAACTGTGCAAGCCTCTGCGTTGAAATCTTACATACCAGGATATGTATGCATGGTGACAGGAGATGCTAGTAGTGTTGGTGTCGGGGGTAATTTTGAGTCAATGAGTGAATGGTGGGAAACAACACACTGCATTCGCAACAAAGCCATTAGTGAGACCGAAAAAGGTATAGTACAAATGAAAGCAGTAGCATGTTCTTGGGCAGTTGATACATTTGAGATATACTTTTGGGGAGCGCATTTTCAACTGCGAACTGATCGTAAGTACTTCATTTTTATGATGGGTGAGCATGGATCAGGTCGTGCAGGTTTGGTGCACCTGATTTCCAAGCTACAAGAATACAACTTTTATGTAGGACACTTTGTAGGTAAACTTAATTCAAGGGCAGCCTGTCAAGATTATGGACTAAGACCAAGGACTTCAATGATGAGTTGATGAATAAGGAACATCACGTGACAACAGTTGATGTTTTGTAGTAATGTCTTGGTATTATCTTAGAAGACTAATGGAGGGAAAACATGGAGAATGACCCAGTCCTACAAAAGTTTAAGGACATAAAAGGAAAGTTGCAAAGTATTGTGCACGTTTCTACAAAATTAAGTATGGTTTCAGTGTTTTGTACAGAGTGATAAATGTATTCCACCAGCCTGCTAACAATTGTAAACGAATTATAGCCAATGAGGGGGACCTGGGGTGCACTTCTAATAAGAAGATTATGTGGAAAAAAATCCAGAGACCTGGAATGGATAGGCCAGTGATGAGTATGCTAGTATGTGTATTTGGTCGGATACACGATGAAAGATAACAAATGCACCCTTGATCACTGTTCCACTTCCAAGTAGGCTGTGGGAGAAGGCTGCTGTGGATTTTGTTGGGCCCATCAATTCAATAACTGAATAAAAACAGTATATCATTGTACATATTGACTATTATTCCAAATGGAATGGATTTACCATAAATATATGGGACGTGCCGATACAGATATGACTCTGCTGTTTTTAGAAAAAGTTTTCAGTCTGAATGACCGCCTTGTGAGTTGATATCGGATAATGGTGTTCAATTTATTTCAGAAGGAATGGAGAATATTTTTAGAGATATGACGTTCAGCGTTACACTCTTGTGTTATTCAGACCCCAATCCAAAGGGTTAGTGGAATGTGCAAACAATTATCAAAGATGGCACCCAATTGGCTACTACTTCTAGCAGGGAAAGTGAGTCTATGAGTAAATAAAAAATGTGGCATTATCAAAACTATTTTTCGGATCATAACTCTTTTCTTCTAATCTTAAACAAAATCTTTACCTTTTCTTTTAAATCTTGGGCTAATCTTTTCCTGTGACAATGGAATCACCAAGAATAAATACTAGTGTGTATGATGTATGAGTTTAAGTAGGGCTGATATTAGGTCACCCCGATATTTTCAAAGCCTCTCTTTCAGGTTTTATCGTACATGGCTACTTGATGAAGGCGTAATGCAGAAACGCGCGTAAGACCCCATTTTTATCCATTGCACATATGAATGCCCTTGTTCATCCTATGTATTTCCAGATATATAACAAGCATTTGCAATGCAATAGGTCTCGCATTTACTTGAGTTTGAGCTATTGGCATTGTAAATGACAATGTCTTTTTATTATGTTTTGGTTTTCAAAACATAAATAAAAGGCATCTTCATTTACAATGCTAATAGCTTAAACTCTCACAAAAGCGAGACCTATTGCATTGCAAGTGCTTGTTTCAGCTTTGCTCCTGGGTTCCAAAACTGTTAGATGTGTTTAACCGCATGCGTGCGGTAGGATTTCCGCCCGTACGCTGGGTTTTAGGGATTCGCACTTTACATGACGAGCTAGGCTCGTCATGAGCGTGCGAGGAGGCTACCTCATGACGAGCCCAGCTCGTCATCAGCGTCGAAGGGGTTAAGATTATGATATAATTAAAATATGTCTTTGATCATGTCTAAAAAAAACCTACTCACTAAAAATTGTTACAGCGCTTTGATACTAGATGATGTTGTCACTGTTAGGTTACACGAAGAGACTAGCAGCAAGAACATTACCCACTGTGCTATTGTTCCGAATGCTTAATAGTGTGTACCCAGGTGGAGCGATACAAGCGTTTTATTTAAATAGCATTTTTTTCTGGTGAAACAGGTTAGATACACGTCCAAGAGTGCCGTTGAGCTATGCAAAGCACAGTATTATGAAAGCCTGATGTGTGACGTCATGCGCAATTAGTTTTAGGTGGTTCTTATTTACATAATCAATATGATACATACAGGCGCTGAGGACATAAACCACGCGGAAGGACACGTGACTTATACCTGTCACCTAAACCCCAAAACAGCATTACTGGACGCTAAAACGCATTCCACTCGCGTATATATTTTTTTTATACATGAAAAAATTACATATGAAATATGTGTGGATTTCTCAAGAAAACATTAGTTAAAATGATTTTTTTCAGGGGAATTATGCACATTTTACTGCTCTTGCATATTTATATATTCGTGTAGCGCTCAGTGTCACTGTGAAACAGCTTCTGTGCTCTGTATGGTAGGTGCTGTCCTGTGTGTGAAGAGCAACCTATGACGCTCGCTCGTTCAGCCTCCCTCTGCTGAGTAAGACAGCTTCCGTGAATTATGTATTTGAAACCAATATCTGTGCAACAACATCAGCCAAAGACGTAAAATAGATTCGCTGCTGTAATATGATGATGTAGATGGTAGCATAGCTAGGGTAAGTGCCCGGTGCACTAGAACAACATTCACTGTTTTTAACATAAAGCCCAAACATGCACACTTGGCGAGGCAACACGTCTGCCCAAAAATGGAATGCGATGTCATGTCAGATATGCCATGTTGTACGGGGAAGCTGTACTATGCCGCCATGTTATGTCATATCAGGTTATGGTATACTAAGCTGTGTTGTGACGTGTTAATTTGGCATGTCATACTATGGCATGTGATACTAGTCTCTGGTTATGTTATGTTACGTCACTGTATGGTATGCTAACGTCAGAACATGTCGGAAGGACGTGGTATGCTAGGTATGATGCGATATGGTATGGTGTTTAATCTCAGGTAGCTCTAAATGAGGGCCAGTGCAGATCTAAAAAGGGTTTTCGCACTTTCAAAGCTATGTAGGCGCTATATAAATATTAATACAGCACATGTGTGCGCACGGCAGCCTGCACTAGACATGTGGGCGCTGCCCTTCTTTTTGCTGATGTCCCTGGCGCGCGCGCTCGCTCTCTCTCTCTCTTTCGCTCTCGCTCTCTCTCTCTCTCGCTCTCTCTCTCTCTCTCTCATTCTCCATCTTTCTCTCACCCTCCTATCTATTTCCAAAACGGATCTTTGAACTTTTCCTCCAATAACATTGGTTTCCCAGCACCGAAAAAGTGAAAGCGGCAAAATTAAGCTTGGTCGGAAATAAATGAGGAAAGAACAATCAAGGAGCAAGGGGAGGGTGGTGGTAGGGGGTGACAACACAGAGGAAAGCGGCAGTGCATATTAAACGTATGGGCGAACCAGGAGCCATGGCAAACAATGAGCGAGGGGCGGGAGGTGGTGGGGGTGACAACACCGAGGATAGCGGCCGTGCAACACCGAGGGATTTGGCCGTTCACATTAAACATATGCATGAACCAGACGGCATGGCAAAACAAGCAAACAAATCCCCCCCCGGCCCTCACTTACCTAACGCTGGAACAGCACACTGCAAGTCGGCCTCGAGCGCGCCTCAGAAGAGACGCGGGAGGACAGGAGCGTGACGCGCGTGAACGTGCACGTTGACGTTCCCGCGCGTTCACGGACCTGAGTCGGCTCGTGCCCAGGTTTGGAGCTGCTCGTTCACAGCTCTGACTCCCTTGGCAGGGAGGAAGGTGACTATAGTCTCGCTGGCGGGAGCGCTTCGCGCTCCAACGCCAGCTCGACCTAAAAAAAAGTGTGATCATTTTTTGAATAAATTATACTGTCTGTATAGAGAAAAGAATCGAACGAACCTGTATCCAACAGACTGATCTAACTGTTTTGATCTAATTGACTGATCATGTTTTACCTTTAACAGTGTATATATTGAAGAATTACTATTTTGATCAAATTAGTGACATTAGATAGACAAGTATGAGGGCACAAATATGTCTGAAATACATAGATTAGCATCTGTTCAAAAAAATCATGTGATGGACATACTAATGAAAGTACAACTTTGATTTTTTTGAAAATAACATTGACCTTTTCATATATATAAACTATAGTAAATTAAAAGATGACAAGAATGAACTAATAAAAAAAAATAATAAAAAGTGATTTTGGACACGAAATACTTTTTGGGTGTTTGCATACGCTTCAATGTAAATTTGTTAGTCCACTATTTATTATGTTTCCTAAGTGTTTTTTTGCATATGTTATGTAGACCCTAATTTAGGAAACGTTATTAGGGGTACCCCTTTTTGTGCAAGCAGATTAGCAAAATTCACCACTCAATACTAGTGGTGATACATTGTTTGAAATGTTGAGATATAGAAAGAATGAGACCAAGCTTGTGCCAGATTCGTTGCAGGAATTGTCTAATTCTGAACACTGCATAGAATCCTCTGCTGTAGGTAGGAGAAGAATGAGAAACAGTTCAAAGTGAAGAAGAATTTGAACAAAGGCATGGCGTGAAGAGGGTGTCTTTTTTGCCAGAAACTAAAATTCATGAAAAAGAAGGGTAAATTCTCCTTTATGGGGCTATAGAGAGAAGTGCCTGCTAAAGTGTGTACGGTAAACTTGGAGGACTGGTGTTGGTGGTCTTAACGTGATGTGGTTATGTTGACAAAAGGTCGGTTCGAATTGCTTAGATGTCTCAATAACAAAAGTATTCATTTGTGGGTGCAGAAAGATGCATGCAAAGGGAAATGCTGAGGGTGTGATTGGCTATGTGAGTGTACAAGAAAATGAGGATTTTGGGGTTGGCGCAGAAGAAAATGTTGTAATAAAAATTAGGGATGGGCAGAATTTGCATAATCGCGTTACGCAAATCTCTGCGAAACGGTAAAAATTCCGCGAACACGCAGAAATTCCGCGAACACGTGGAATTGCTTGTTTGCGATGCTTTTTCCTGTTCGCAATTGCTGTTTGCGTGCTCGGGGGGAAATATCTCGTGAAGACGCATTTTTAGAACGTGAACAAGCAAAAATTTCGCAAAGTCCCGGAACGCAGAATTTTGGGCAATTTCGCATTCTCCGCGGAACGCGAAATTACCCAAATTCCGTGAGCGGAATGGAATTTACCGCCCAGGCCTAATAAAAACCAGAGTGACTGATTAGAGGTACCTCACGGTCGTGTCTGATGGAGATGTGTGGTGAAGGATTAACAGATGCCGGTAATAACGGGGCACAGAGATGTTCCCGGTCTGGCATATTTCTTATGGTACCTGCTCATCTTTAGAACCATGAGTTGTACTAGAAAATGGGGTTCTGTTTTCTTTTTATTTAATTATTGGGGAATTCTCCTTGAGGTGCATGAATTAATTATTCTTACAATGTAACGTGCTTTGTTTGCTTTCCAGGGAAAGCTGTACAGTAAGCTGCATAAATAATTATTTTACCTTAATTATTTGTTCAGTATCCATAAAATGCTAGCGGCTACTCTTACTTTTTCTTGCATTTGTGTATTGTGCTTTAGAGTTGTGAATCTATGTGCACAGTCTGTGAGGTGGAAAAAAGTTTGATCAGTTGATCTGACCTGTGCTACTTCCAGATGGGTTTATCTTATCGTATTTTATCTTACCTTACTAACATAAAACAAGTCTATGCCTTGATGTTCCTGGGTGTTGTTTATTATAGGCCTTTCTAGTACACTGTTATTTAGTCCCCCTAATTGGCTGATGTTTCAAACCTAGACCCTTTCTGTGAATTATAACCAGCTTACTACAAAATATGAGGCAGCCAGTTTAGTTTATGTCTGTCAATGTATCTTTGATGGTGCAATTATTTTCACTGTTCATTGGCTGCGGGAAACCCATATAACAAGTGTTGTAATATGTATATAAAATTAAAAAAAAATAAAAAAGAATACATGTAGTTTTAGTAACAGGCCTCCATCTGTACATGCACTCATCTGGCACAACAAAACCCAGTCTGGTTATCATTCGTTGTTTAAGCAAGAACATGGATGATACTTCTTAGGCCTCGGCCCATGATGCACTTTGGTTTGGCACAGAGCAGTCACGCTTAAATTACAGGCAATTTGTAAAGTACTTATGCAACACTTCAAACAGCAGTAAAGTGAAACCAGAAGACAGCAAAGATTAAAACAATAAAGTACATTAAAAAAAATTAATCAAAAACGAAAAAAATTAAAATCCAATCCGCAAAACAGGAGATATGCAAGTTTAAAGATTTCAGTGAAAACAGCACCAAAAAGCACCAAGCAGCAACTGTGGTTATTTGACCGTTCTAGACCAGGATAAAGTCACAAGTTCATGCCGACTGCGATGGAGAACAGGGATCCACTTATGGTCTGCAGAACACAGTACCTTAATCCTGGTTGCGGAGAGGATGTGTCACGCAGCAGAGGCAAAGCAAGGTCCCAGCGAGGAGATGCGTTGCACAGTTGCAGTTCCAGGGAGCTGCGAAATGCGATGTCCTTGCATGGAGATGTGTCGCACCACAGCTGTTCTGATCGGCTGAGATGGGAAAGGTGAGATGTCCTTGTGTGGAGAATCCGATTGGCTGCGGTAGGTGATGTGGAATCCTTGTGTCGAGGATGTACGTGTAGCAGAGGCGATGCGTCAGTTCCAAGGGCGATACATCGAGCAGCAGAGGCAATGACCTGGTTCTGCGGAAGATGCACCTCACAGGAGTTGTGTTGCTTCTACTGAATCCACAGATTGACTGGCAGAACACCTTCACGCCCACTTCCAAAACTCCAGGACTCTTGGGAGGACAGGACTCATTGATGGCAGAATCCAGATGTTGAGCTAATGGTTGTTGGAAGCCTGCTCTGTTCCTGAGGCATCTGATCAGGAGGCCAGTCAACTAGTCCAAGGAGTCACTCTGGGGTCCTAGGTTTAAAAATGCAGGTCCAGTCCTCACCCAGGCAAGAGGGCAACAGGTCACCACAGCAGGACAGCAGTCCAGCAGGTTGGCAGTCCTTTCAGCAGCACAGCAGTACTTCTTCCTGGCAGAGTCCACAGGTCCGGAAGTGTACTGAAGAGCTGTGTCTAAGAGTTCAATTTGTATACCTGGTGCCCACTTTAAAGTAGAGGAATCTTCTAGAGGTTTCCATCGCCTGAGGTGTCAGGCATTCCCTTTCTCCCTGTCCTGGCCCCAGCTAGTCTGGGGTCACAAACAGCGAGTGTCAACCCCTTTGTGAGAGTGCTCAGGCAGAGTCTTTGTGATGTGCAAGAGTGGTAGGTGATAACTCCGCCCCCTCATAAACCCAGAGTGGTCCATCCTTCCAACATGTATCTTCCCTTTTTCTCCCTGTATGAAAGAAATACAAAAGACCAAGTGCCAGCTACACCCAGTCATGTGACTCAGGAATATGCAGCAGGCACCAAATGGTTAGGAACACAAAATGGCAACTTTCTAAATGGGCATTTTCAGATATGAAAAATCTGACTTTACCATTAACAAGGGCTTTTAATTACAATTATTTAGACACCAAACTAACCCGGTTCACCTGCTCCCAATTGAAAGTTACAACTTACTAAATGTTATACGGTAACTTCAATGTTATCCTATGGGGGAGGTAGGCCTTACAGTAGTGAAAAAAGAATGTAGGAGTTTTTCACTACCAGGATATGTAAAACTAAAATGTACATGTCCAACTTTTTAAATACACTGCTCCCGTTCAGGGCTTACCCTAGGAGTGACATGTGTAATAACAAGTATTAGCATAACCAACAGGTCTCGCCTATGCAAGAGCTATTCGCTTTGCCAATATGTTTTTGCCATGTTGTACACCAGCTTGACTGCTGTTCAGCATGGCTAAAAGTTAGTGGGGTAAAGGAGACTGGCATGGAGTGGAGTGTCATACAGTGGAGTAGAGTGTTATGGAGTGGTGTGGAGTGGTGTATAGGGGACTTGAGTAGAGTGGAGTGTCATGGAGTGGTGTAGAGTGCTGTGGAGGGAGTAGAGTGCACTGTAACGCATTGGATGCTGGCATTTCTCTATTTGCACACTCCACATTCGTTATATCAATATCTACGATGTCATTAGAGCCATCAATGGGAAGTCTGGACTGTTAAGCTATAACTGCAGAATCTTTAAAATTGAACTTGACGTGACACTTGATCCTCTCCCGGTGGAGGACCATTTTCTCAGTTGGGGGCGGGTTAAAGCCACTAGCCAGTCAATCAATCTGAGAGAGGGAGAAGGGATATCTACTGGAGTAGAAAGGGGCTGATAACTAGCATTTGCTCTCTGGCTACGTTCTTGCTGGCACGCCAATAGATGCTGAGGTGCAGCCCACGTCTGTCTCTTAAGTGGCAGTAAAAGAAACCCAATGGCAAGAGAGAGATGTTACAGCCTGTCAATTCAGATTGTACAAAATTGGCAAGGAGGTTGAGGACAATGGTTGGATGCCTGAAGTTCACAACTATACAATTGCCTCCTATAAATGTAATCAAGGGACCAACCCAGCAGGTTCAATTAAGAAACCTGAGGCTCTTTGCTCTATTGGACATGTTCATCCAAAATGACAACCCGTCTCAATTCTTTGAAGAATCTGTTTACTTAGCCCTTTGACAGTCCAGATCTCTTGAATCAGCCTCATCAACAGACTCAATAGCATATGTACGGAAATCATTCCTAAAAGGCATTTGAATTCACATACTATGGTGATCCACTGTTTTGATCAAATCTGAGCTGCTAAATCTTGATCTTGCAATTTGTGCAATCTCTCCTTGGAAGGAAATGTTTTACATGTCTTGTGTCTAGGATCAACCCCAGAACAGATTCAGGCATGCCTGGTTTCAATTATTGACCGAACTGGATGTTTGATCTTTTATCTGCCCGAAGTCCAAACAGGTGGACCACTGGATGACCTTGTTTCCTTAAGTGTGCCGCAACTGGGGATATGCATTTTTTAGATTTCCTTGTGGCTGATGTTAGTCTGAATGGTCCTATAAGAGAAGGGAGGGAGCCTGAATAAACCTTTTTGACCCTGGGAGTAAGAAAAACAAAAAAATCATACCAGGTGCTCTTATAGGGAACGTTTCAATATACCTCAGAAGGGGTTGAACAATAGCAGTGTTGCTCACTACTAGAATTAACATTATCTGTTAGTACACCTAAATTACCTTTATTGTACCATTGTATCACATCATTCTGAATAATTTGTAAAAAATCAATAAATATACTTATATTAAAACCGAACATAGATTAGAGCATACCCAACATATTTTGTACAAATAATATTAATGTAAATAAATATAAATAATATTATTCCATACAGTAATAGTCCTTCTTAATTTATTAAAGCTTAAAAGGACTCTTTTCATACACAACATGCGGTACAAATCTGAAGGATGGTGGCCTTTCAGGATATGGTTTTCCATTTAATTGTCTCTGAACTGGCTAAAGTTTGGTTCTTTTCAAATGATGTGACTAAGCTACTCAAGAGCCATTTTTACAGCCCCTAGGTTATGTTTAACATGGGTTACTAATATAATGTTCCCTTAGGACTCCTAGTTCAACGACCAGGATGATTCAAAGATGTGAATCTATGAAAGATTCAATACTGGCGAAATTATGTTTCCACGTAAATGCCATAAATTGGAATTATGTACACTATAGATTTATAATCACTAGCCCCAATCTGAGTACAAAGATAACTTAACATGTGCAACATAGATATTAAATAGTGTTCCACTTCTGCATGCACAGTACCTTCTAAATGCAATTATGTTTTTCCAAATTAAACTGTTTCCGTTGGTGGAAAATTAATGTAATGTGTTCCTGCATGGGTCTTCAGACAATGTAGAAATCCTTAGTATCCTAGCAGACATCTCTCTGTTCTAGATTTGGCATAATACCAGTTTGTATAGTACATGCATGGAATCAGTGGAATGTGTAAAACCTTCATGACATGCAAAACGGACACAGTTGTATATTTGAGCACTGTAGGTTTCAATAAACAGCCCAGCTACGGCTACACAGTGTCATAAGTAGTCAGGACATTTGATCCTCTCTATTTGTTTCTACTGTTGCATTAAGAGCTTACTTCCATGATCAGGACTCGTCAACAGCACTACGATTATTTCTATGCACATTATTATTGTTATCATCACCAGTTTAAATGTGTAATCTTGCTACAAATGATTATCTATGACATCTGTAATATCCTAGTAAATGGAGGATTGTGGCAAAGGCTAGTTTACATAACTCTATGCACAAATGTGTGATTATCCTGGTTGAGGTTCAGGTCTTCATCAAGATGATTTCCTCATCCTTCCTCCTGTGGAATTGCTAGCTTTTTTTTAAATATTTCTTTCTATTTTCTTAACATCTTTTTTTGAAACATCTAGTTTTCTATTCTTCTTGAATAACACTCTTAATATACAGTCATTGTCTCTCTGCCTGACTCTTCTAAATCTCACTTCACTGCTCCCCGAAACTAGATCGGTCTACTTATACAATATAAATAAATACAAAATGTAATCATTTCTTAGATACCAATGTGCAATCAGATTGACATAAGGTAACTGGCACACAAGATATGGAAGTTAGGTAGCTAGATCTTTGTTTGATATTTTAGGATTAATGTAATGAAAAGCCTGAGTGTACATATTTAGGCACATCAATTCAGAAAACGGAGTTCTAAAGTTTTCACCTCCATTTCAAATCTGCTAATTTTGGCAAGACTCTCTCTTTGACCTTCAAGGGGGGCTATAAGGTGAACAGGCATTGTTCTATCTATGCTCTCTAAGCCAATTATGGATCATGGCCAAGGTGCGCCCGGTTTGTACTCCACTAAGAAGTACTTAGCTATCGCTCAATCTTCCTGTTCCAAAAGTAACACAAAAAAAACAAGCAAAAATTTCAGGTTGTGTGACCGTGACAAAATGCACAATTACAGAAATTGTTCTCACAACCTTTAGGCCATCCTGTTGCTTATAAACACTTAGGACAAAAAGAGTGAAAAAGTCTCCAATAGTTTTTCTAGGATAGAAATGCAGTTTGCCTTTTTTTCTAGCGTCACAGTGCTATTATTCTGTGATTTTCAGCATAAATACACATTTAATCTGTGATCTGTTACCTTTTTTGTATGTTTTTGATGTGAAAATACTACCCCAAAGGCTTTACTGAGGGTACATTTTTCTAACATAATTTCATTTGGTTGTATGGCTGTAAAACGAAAGAGAAGGTTCATACAATTACAAAGGTCCTGGCGTGGAAACCCCTTTCATGAGTATGTCTGAATAACTATACAGGACAATTAAACAAGCATAAATATAAAACCAACACCAATCCAATAGTTTGGCTGTCTCTGGTACTGCCCCACAACTAACTCTCAAGGCCTACATTATATTTGGAAAACACATTTTTTTTAAAGAGACTCCTGACCTGACAACCTGTGGTAACTGATAGCAATACCCTTTTTAAATCCACTTTTTTAATGACCCCATCATCATTTATTTTATGCTGTTATTCAAATTCTTTGTCTATCACGGAACACCCAACTATATATGACCCCCCCTACACACACAAACACACACACACACACACCATCTAAAGAAACCTTGGTTTGATCTCGGAACTGGGTAATTTGATGAGGATATTTCCTGCACACCACAGGCAGCATAACTAGTGAAGACCTTCAATTTTCAGTTCATATTGGCCAAAATTAGCACACCCTATTTCTACCATCGGAGCACGGTTTGTTAATGTCCAAGCTCTCAATATTTCTGGAACGGACTACTGCAACTTCAAAATTAAAAGACTTTTTCTGAAGAGAATAAAAAGTATCAAATGTGTTAGGTAGCATTGCACAGAATGTCAAGAGAAATTGTAAAGGAAGAGAATGGGAGAAAAACAAAGTAGTTACACAAACAAAGTGTTAACTGTGAAATGAAAAGAAGTTTGTTGAAAGGGGAATGGAAGAATAGCGCTGATTAAAGGAAGCAAAAAAGCATGAACAAAAGAGCCTGTAAAATCAGCAAACTTGGGACTAAACGAACCAATATTTTACTGTAAAAGCACAAATATTACCAGGAAAGCGCATGCGAAACAATGTAATGAAAAACACTAGTCTTATAAAGGCATGCTTCAAAAAGGTTAGTACCCTTACAACTTTGAATATTGTAGCCATCATCAATGATATAAGAGTCCAAAAATGTGTATCCCGTAAATGTATTGTAAATTGTATCATCAAACACAAGAAGCATGCTTACCCATAACTTTCTGTTTTTGGAAGTGATGGCAAATGTCGAATATTAAGGAAATCGAGGAAAATCTTAGGAAGTTCTTCGTTTTCTGTGATGATGCTCTGAAACATATATGAAAGCAATCGGTCAAATTAAATATTTTCTCAACTAATAAATCTACACATTTCCTTCATTCATTTAAAATTCATAATCATTTATGGCCCTTGACTGATGATTATTAAGAGTGTATAAAATTGGTTGCCAGCATTTAAGCATAGATTCCATTCTTGTTTTCGACTTCATCGATCTCTGTTTACAAACTTTTTACTCGGATTACGGGATGAGACCAAATCTTAAATCTCTGCATGTACTGTGAAAAGAATAACTATATGTAGTAGAAATACGCCCAACTCTGGCGCACATAAAAATGGTTAGCAAAGAAATAATTTCTACCATTTCTCCTCTTCAAAAGTACGCTTGGCTTGATCATGCTTTTGATCTTTTCCCGTCACATATGTTAGGCCCATCTACATCACATTTTGGATAAGAAGACATTGTGGGGTCCATGTAAATATCTCCCAGAATTCTCCTTGAATTGAGGGAAGTATGACTCCCTTGCAGTGAAGTATGACTTCAGGAAATATACCTACCTGAAGTCACTCCTCCTTGAAATTATACCTCCTTGAATTCAGACCTCCTCAAAAATGGTTGGAGTTGGTATGGACCTGGATGCCAGCTGAAACCAGGTATAAACACTGCAGTCATCACCCATGGAAATTTGGTACTATTTCTGCTCCTGAAAATTACACTAGGTAACGCCAGGGTACTTGCCTTCACTGTCCCATTTGATATACCTATGGAATACCATTTTTATCAGGAGAAGAGTGGAAATGCAAAATGGTAGTACATTTGCTATTGTTGTTTGATTTTTCATTGAGTTTTCTTACATTCAGAAGTGGATATCAGGTTGGAACTGTTTTGAGGTGTGGAGTCTAACCACTCTGTAATTTTGCACTAGTTGTAACTCACTGAAGTATATTAAAAATCTCTTTAATATAACAAAAAATTCTCACAAATGGTTTCGAATCCAGCAAAATATAGTACCCTTTTGAAAACTACACACTCTTGTTCCTTTCTAACAACATATTCAACCTAATGTGTAACATGCCACATGTGTAATTGATGGCAGGCATAGCACAGTCATGGTCTATATTATCATGAGAGGAGCAATATGCCAATATTAATTTCCAATCAGAAGGTAAAAGAGTGAGCTCTATGTATAACATATTAGAACATAAATATCTTAAAAATACACGTGGTATCTCCACCCTCACTCTTTCTATTTTACCATTTTCTTTCTGGCTTATGGTTGGAGAATATCCAAATGATAGGCAGAGAAAACAACATCAAAATCGCATTCATTTCCTTCACAATTGTAAAGACTTTGGAAAAATACTGTTAAACTCTTTTCTGTATTCAATGAATGTCACAATTCATTTAATAATGAATTGCCTATGGTCCAGTATACATTTTCTGTGTTTTAAAGAAAATAGTAATATATCCTTCAACCAAGATATGTACATAGTCACAAATAAAATGCATGTGGTGAGGACACTCAGTTTCTAGCCCTCTAAATAAAAATTGCCAATATCAAAACAGCATAATGGTTCTATCACTTTTGAATGAATTACCATCAAGGAAATATGTTTGGCTGGATCCTACTTATTCACAGATACACTCATACATTTTATGTTACTTCTTGATATACATATGTAATAGATCCTGCTAAGATAACCAAAGAGTAATCAATTTTTTCATCTGCTTTTTAAATGTACTGTCTAGTAAATACCATGTTAGTCAAGGAGACCGGAAGACATTCTCTATACCCAACTTATAGTTAAAGTCAACAAACTGATTTTGGATAAGTCTCTAGGTATTATTAAGCCAGGAAAGATATTAGCATTAAGATAAATGATGTAAAAAATTGATACATATATATATAGATGATATATCTTTTTGTCAGGACTCAGAGCAATTTTTAACCTAATCACTGGATTAGAAATAGATTTTCTCAGTTTCAAGGTGTCACTACAAATGAAACCTACAAATATAGGAACATTTATATATTTGAAGCAAAGTGGTGAAAGCCCATGAATAGAAAAAAAAGTATCCAACAGAAATCTCTACCAGATAACATTACATTTGTAAATAAAAAAAGAAACCTATTACAACAAATGGCTAAATACTAACAAGCGATGGCGAATCCAGGTCTCTCCTGTTGGGCCCATTTACTTTGCCAAGACTGTTTGCTGGTGCTGTGTTGTCTTGACAAAAAACATTCTTTACCAATGCTTTGTACGCCAAAAAAAAAAAGGCTAGATGACATTTCATTTTGTAAGCTAACCATGCATTCGCTTTGCTTACGATATGAAGCGGGTACCTTTTTTAAAATGTAATAATCCAAAATGGATCAGTAAATACAAAAAAAATCATATTCCACAAGTGAAAGCGCTTTTCTAATTTAAAAAGAAGGATTGCATGTGGCAGGGGACAATGGACAGCAACAGAGCAGCAGGTGGGGGAGCTGGTTGAGGATGAAGGGATAGGGGGTGGTGGGTGAAGGGGGTAAAGCAGCACCCAAAAGAGAGAGTAACAAGGAGAGAGGGGTGGGTATATAATGGGGAGAAAGAAGCACATGCAGGAGAGAGATATTCAACACATGCATCCTCATGGCGTGTTTAAAAAAAGAAAGAAATCGTTTTCTAAAAGTGAGCAGTGGAAGGATTCCAGTCAGTCAAAAAAGAAGTGAAAAGGCTATGCTCAGGGGTGGAGGGAGACGCGCGTACACAGTCTTCCGGAGCCCCGCCGTGGGACGAAACGACCCTCCGAGGGGTGACCCGGTGAACGGTGAGGTCCTTGGTCTCCTGAGCGCCCTGCTGCCTCTGCTGATAATTGCTGGCTGGAAGGGTGCAGTTGGGCGGCCAGCCCTGATCGATTTCTCCCGCTGTGTTTGGGCGGCCCAATGGGCCGGTGTTGCAGCGCTGACGTGCCAGAGGAGGTGGGCCTGCGGTCCCGGCCCGGCAACTCGAAGTGGAATGTGGTGGGTTGGGATTTCGCTGCAGTGTACCCTGAAATCAGAGGCTCGGAGCTCTTCCAACTGATACGGTGAGGAGCGGGAAGCCCGGAGCTGTCCCTGGGTGGAGCCTTTCCATTCGACCATTGCCGTTAGAGACTGCGGCACAACCAAAAACCCCTGGTGCACTACAGGGCATAACACTGACATGTGTGGGGTGATTGCTGCGGCGCTGCACAAGGCTTGGGACTCTCTGCCTGATCTGGCCCTTCGCAGCTGGTTTCTTGAAGGACTCCTGGCATGACTGTGAGCAGATGGGGGGCACCTAATTGACTGAACCATATTGAACTAGCCTAGTGCCCAGAGTCCACGGCGGTAGCAGCGGAGCAACAAGTGTAGTCTAGAAGCTGATTCCTCTGCACATTCACTTATGCAGTTGATGGCCCCCAGGGTGCAAACGGGGCAAAACTATATAAATAAGCCAAACCTGGTTGACATTTGCGAGTTTTGGCAGGGTGGAGCTGGGCTTGTTAGGCCTCCCCTCACTTCCTCTTTTGCAATGACATCGGCGCTGGGGGTCCCCTGAGCGTGCCCATAGTGCAACACAAACTTGCTCCACTAGCTGCACGGCGATCCCATAATGGCAAATTTCTGTTTTGTTCCCCTTGGAACCTGATCTGGCGAAGATAGGGAAGGTAGACAAAGTCCAGTCCAAACTGTCGTTCGAACAGCGCTAGACTAGGACCCGAGAGACTGGCGATCCTCAACCCCTTCCGGAGCAGGGCGATGTGAGCGAAACGTCCCCTGCAGCTTTCCGACAAATCCAAGCCACAATCCAATCCAGCCTCAGCTCTATTGATGGCAAGATAGACTTGCTGGTCTATCGCATTGATCGTATTTCCAAACGCCTTAATTAGCATACTGAAAGGATTGATATAACAGAGAGGCGAATTACCGAGCTCGAGGAGACACACATGGAGTCTGGTGCAACGCAAAAGCAGATTGGCAAGGCCCTTATGCAGCTGCAGGACAAAGCTGAAGACCTCGAGGCCAGGTCTCGGAGGAGCAATATACGTCTCACGGGCCTGGCAGAGTTTCCTTCCACCGGGAATATGGAATTATTCATGGAAACCCTGTTAGTCTCACTTCTGGGCCGAGACACCTTCTCCACCATGTTAGTAATTTAGCGGGCGCATCGCTCGCTGGGCCCACAAACTCCCCCAGGTGCTCCCTGTGCCCGATTATTGCCAAGTTTTTAAACTACAGAGACAGGGACGCGTCCCTGAGAAAGGCCAGAGACTTCGGGTCTTTACAGTATGAGGGCTCCAAATTATCATTGTACCCTGACTTCACGGCTAAAGTTCATGAGGCTCAAAGAAAGTTCACTCCACTGAAGCTTGGACTGCGGGCTCAGGATCTTGACTACGCCATGCTTTACCCATGCACGCCTGCGAGTTACAATGAACGGAGTTTCAAAGATTTTCCTGGATCCCAAGGCCTTACAGAAAGCGCTTAAGGAGCAACAACACACACCTACAGTGCAACAGTCGCAGGGTGCTGAGGGTGGCACTATGGCTGAAAATTACTAGAACTGTACTGCACGCTTTGCTAACAGTGGGACTAGTCTGTTTGGGAGTAGGAGGGGGAGGGAGGGAGGTTTTGATTGATGCTTAAGATGCCTAAGACATGAGGTTACTTAGTTAGATGTCTAAGAGACGGATTGGCGCGCGTTAAGTGGTCTGTCGCTGTATGAGTAGTTACCTATGTAAAATGTATCACTACATCACCATTCAGGAATTGGTGCTTTGCTACAGCGCTCCCCTTAATATAGGCATATAGTGGATAGAACAGCGTAGGGGCTAGATCAACGGAGCCCGCTATTTAGAGTATCCAAATGAGGGAGTGAGCTCGTCAACCATTTAGGGAATCATGTCGCCACTTTGAATTTAAGAGAAAACTGCAATACCCTACCCGCAGGTGGATGGGACCTAGATAGTGCAGCCATAGACTGCTGGATGAGCAAATAGCTTCAAAAGGATGGTGTCTATTGGGCCTTTAACCTCTAAGTGGTTGGCGCGAATATACTTGATTAAGGCAAGGCAGGCAACCTGCCGCAATAGTATAGACATGGTGTTTGTTACTTTTGGCAGCTGCCAGAAGTGCACGAGCGGAGAGGAAACATCTGCCCCTGTGTGCACCACCTGATGGTACTTTGCCACTCTTGTTTGAGGAATGGGGGGGGAAGATAACCGACTGTGTCCAGTTGGGGTTGACGCAACTTGGGAGAGGGGGTGTTTACGGGAAATCTTTTGTTGGAGCCACAGCACAGAAGGGAACAAACCATATTTTCTAGATATTTACCGCATTTGATAGAGTTGGACATAGCGGGACTGTTTTTGTTGCTTATAACTACCTGTTACCCTAAACAATGATACACCAGGATGGTCTACTAATCATATTCTTAACATGGAATGTCCAGGGCCTTAATACCCATCGCAAGGTGCGGAATGTAATTGCGTACCTCAAATGTCACTCTGTAGACATAGCCCTACTACAAAAAACTCCTTAGTCCATGGACATCCCGATGTTATCACAAAAAGTGCTGCAGGGCTCATTTTATGCCTCAGGGTTTACCTATCACGCCAGAGGGGTGCTCACATGGGTAAACCCAAAATCAGGATTCAAAATTGATCCGGAAGTTGCAGATGTCGAAGGGAGGTTCACAATCTCCAGGTGTAGCGGAAAGGGCTAGATTTACGGGTAATCAATGTGTATGGTTCCAATTACGATAAGCCTCACTTCTGCAAAGCCCTTTTTGCTTCCCTCAGTGTTGACGTAGCTCTTCCACTGTTAGTAGGAGGGGATTTTAACTGTGTTCAGGATCCAACGCTAGACTGCTCCGGGGGCCCAGAGCGTCGAACTTCGGTCTCAGTGAAATTTATTACGGACATAACACTACGATTAGATATGGTGGTAGTTTGGAGGGCAAGATTCCCAGGGCAAGGAGGTTACACACACTATTCTGCTCCACACCGGCTTCATAAGAGAATAGACTATTGGCTTATGTCACGTGACATGTATTCGGAAGTAAGGGATTGTAGCGTCCACCCTCGCACTCTGTCGGATCACGCGCCTATCCTCTTGGTCCTGCACAAGCCTCAGAGGAGTCCCACCCCATTTACTTGGAGATTTCCCCCATATTCGCTGCTTGACACTGCATTCAAATCTGATAAGGCTGAGGCGATTAAGGACTTTTTTGCGAACAATATAAGTTCAGTGTCACGGTTTTCTACAGTTTGGGAAACATTCAAGGTATATATATTAGAGGGGTAGCTATATCTAAACACTCTGGGGTGCTTTGTGCAATCAGAAGTAGGCTAGAACAGTTAGAGAAACGTTTGACTGAGTTGGAGACTGCATTGCGTATAAACCTATTTCGGCGCCTCGCATTAATTAGTGTTTTTTTATAAATACAAATGTATTTTCCCAAAATCTAGCTAGTCAATTAGTACACTAATTTTATTAACAAGGCTGTTTTCTCATAACTAACACTCCATGGTCATACTAGGATTAATTCACATTGGTATGAATTTCACTGTAAGGCCTTCACAGAGCGGAGAAATGACTCATAGCATGAGTCACATGCAGCTGTTATTCCAATACTATAAATAAAAGTCAAATTTTTACATTTAATTATTAATCTAAAATCCAGGCCGTGATCAATTTTGTTTTTATTTTATGCAGTTGAGGTTGGTCCAGAGTTCTTAAGCAAGGTATTAACTGAAATTATTTTATGCAGACACAGCCTTTAAGACGCTTGCTTGTAGAGTCTGTATATGACGCAGGTTGGTGTTAAATCTCGTTTTTTTAATTCTCCGGTTCTTATAATAATATTTTATATAATTTTCTTTTCCTTGATTATCATGTAGCTAAATGAAGGACTGCTCACTTTATTCACACTGTTTTATTTATGAGTATTGTCTAAAATAAGGAAATATAACAGCACAGATTCTGCTTAGTCTCAAGCTCTGTCTTTCCCTTACCAGAGGATGATACTTTTTCCTATCAAATGCATCCAGCACATTTTCAATAAGAACATCTCTCTCTAATCCCTGAGCCCTCTCCTGAAAAGTCTTTTGTTCAATACCCCTCATTCCAGAGCCTCATTTTACTAGATAATGCTCACCTCCTATTCAACATTTAAGATATTATAACGTATTTTTGTGGATTTATATTTTACTGAAATTTGCATAATATTGGAACACTACCAACAGTAACACATTACGACAACAATATAGAAGAAATGGGAAATAATACTTTGAGAAAAAAATCAAAGTGATTCAAAATGTATATATTATACTTGCATATCCATGAAAAAGCTTGTGTATAAAATAATAGTCTCAACAGGATAGTAACTGCTAACCTATCAATACCTACCATTACAAAGGCAATAGGAAAACATACATAGGGAAGTAATAGGGAAAAGGTTGTGAGCATCAAAGCTACAGTCACTCACACAGTTCAATAAATGAAGGACTTATTTCACCAAACAATCACTAAATCACTTTCTTCTTACATTACAACGATTTATAGTAACACCAAATTTATCATATAATCATGAATCCATGAATTCCTTCTTGACTTTCACACCTTTAAAATTTGATTTGGAATCACTATAACTCAGTATAACCTCAGATTTGAACCCAACATAGTAACAAATTGTCAGTGTAAAATGGCCTTTTAGTCAATGATAAAAAATATTGGGGTTACACTGTATTGTGCCAAAAGTGTTGAATTGGTGGCAATTATATATAGATGGTAAGAATGGGGGAGGAGGGTGTGTGTGTGTGTGTGTGTATTAATTACAAACCAGGCATACGGGTCATGCAAATAAGCAACCTATTTATCAAAGATCTATATGTAAATATTAATATGAACTAGCAAATGTTTGAGCATGAATGCATTTGAAATGTATTCAACAGTTTGTGTTCATCAATTGTATATGTGAATAGCAACATTAATATAAAGGGTGTTAGACCCGGGATCCCTGGTTGCCGAGGTAGGTACCTTAGGCCAAATAGGGGCCCAGGTTTCCATGTCATGGAAAGGAAGGACACCTTCTGAGATAGCCCCCGCTCACCCACTTGGTAGCTTGGCACGAGCAGCCAGGCTTATCTTCAAGGCAAATGTGTAAAGTATTTGCAACCACGCTCACAGCAACCCAATGATGACACCACAAATAGACTCCACATGAGTTTTATAAAAACGAGTATACATTTTATAGAAAAAGATATACGATAAGACCCCACAATATAAACCCAACATATGAGTATGTGTAATATTCCTCCTGGCTGGTTGTCGGGCCAGCCAGCCCTTGTAAGTTTTGGTGTTATTAATGAGCACTTCTAAATATTCCACTGTAGTCCTAATACCATGTTATGCAGTTCGTAATGCTAGATTCAGGCACTTTGCAATGGAAAAGTAATGCAATGCGTAATGCAACAACCAGGTACTTCGTTATGCCGAAATAATGTAATGCGTAATACACTAATCAGGTAGTTCGTAATGGAGGAATAATGCAATGTGTAATACGCTAATCAGGTATTTCGTTATGCAGAAACAATGCAATGCGTCATACGACAATCAGGTAGTTTGTTATGCAGAAATAATGCCATGCGTAATACACTAATCAGGTAGTTCATTATGCAGGACTAATGCAATGCGTAATACACTCCAGCACCGATCACGGTGTCTTAGGCGGTCTCTCCGTCACTCTGCTGACTCACAGTTAGCCTCTGTCAACAGTTGCCCCCAACATTGGTATGGTATAACAAAACGTGCAGCTCCCTACTCCGGCCCTGGTACTGCCACTCCCTTGGCCAGTTCGGGCCGCGATAAGAGACGAAGCAGAGGCTAGCGCTGCCAGAAGGAGAGACAGGCCGAGAGGGTCTCCCTCCGAGCCCGCACCTCGCCCCAGGCATCGACACACGTTACCTGAGGGTGCGGCCTCACTCTCTTCTTCCAGCGACTTGGGCCTCCGATGTAATCTTTGTGAATTGGCAACGGCGGGCTCGGGCCGGCGGCTCAGCTCCTCCCGGGCTGCCGGTCCGTGCCGCTACTGCTACGAAGATCTCAGGCTGCCACAGGGCACACGCACACAGCGTCGCTGAGACTCCCTTGAGCTTTGGGTGCACGATCACTGGGCACTCCTCACGAAAGGTCTCAGGCTGCACGAAGAACACGCACACAGCATCGCTGAGACTCACTTTAACCCCGGGTGCACGATAACAAGGCAATTCTCATGAAGGTCTCAGGCTGCACCAAGCACACTCACACAGCGTTGCGGAGACTCACTAGGATTTCGGTGCATACAATAACAGGACGATCCCCATGAAGGGTTCAGGCTCGAAAAAGCACACGCACACAGCGCCGCTGAGCCTCGCTCGGACTCCAGGTGCCCAAGATCACAGGGCACTCCTTACATGGGGCTCACGCTGTAAAAAGCACATGCATACAGCGTCGCTGAGACTCTCATAGAAACTTTTGTGTTAATGAGTTTCCTCAACACACTAGGAGCTATACCGGGATAAAGAAGACAGCCCACTCAACGCACTATAAATCAACACAAGGCCTGTCCCACCAGGATTACTCCCAGACCTGCAAGTCCAACACTCGAGGGGTCTCATACATTTTTATAACTCCCTCACTGACTTCTTATGTCAAGGTGTTGTGGTGTATCTTAATAAAAAATACCATACCATCATACACCCACCCATGCACAAGCAAAAAAGGTGTGGAACAGAGAGAAAGTACCTCACGGTAGCAACACCAAGGGGGCCGCTGGCTGGTACTCGCCAGCAGGTCCACTTATCATCATCGGTTGCTTTCTCTCTGAAGAAGAGAGAAAGCAACCGATGATGACTCTGTGTGTATTGTTAAACCACACCGGGGCAATAGAGTCTAAAAATCCTGCATGCCTTCTGGGTTTGATGTCTGGGTGGCTGTATATAGGGGAGAATAAAATGTGTAGAACTCGTTGAGAACCTCTGACTGGCCCCTAATGGTGGCTCCACAAGCACTGTTTATCTTGTGCACAAAGGCAGCGGATCTGGATTGACGAACCATACCCGGCAACGTGCGGCCTGGTCTGTCACCTTCGCCATATCGCCTTGCCTCAGCATATTTGTCTAAAAACTTGACCTCCCTTTGCGATTCCTCAGCATACAGTTTTGCCTTCAGAAGTGCAGCCGTAGCGGGGTCAGTCATAGAATAGAATTGTCCCTCAAGTTCCCTTATCTGTCCCTCTAGGTCAGCTATAGTGCCCCTGATGGCTTTAAGCACACCCACCTGCCGTGCTATACATTGCCCTCTAATCACGACCTTAAATGCCTCCCATAGCGAGGCTTCGGTGTCCACCGATCCGGAATTGAGAGAAAAATATTCTGCAACATCAGATCTCGTCTAGTAGTGCATGTGTGGGTAGTCGCCAAGAGAAAGCGCATGGGGGTGTGTCTGGCAAATATAATTTAAGCATACAGGGGGCTTGGTCTGATAGCGAGCGGGCGTGCCAGGTGGATCACTTCAAGTGTTCAGGTGGCAACATCCCGTGACACCAACCATTTCATTTCTAGCCTGAGGATGTAGGGGACAAGCCGAGCCAAGTCTGTCGGAATCATCATTCAGTATGGCATTGAAGTCACCGCCCCATATTATTGTATGGCAGCCATTTGCTCTAATCCGTGACCAGATGTCACGAAAAAAATCAGGGGAGTCGACATTCGGGCCGTACACAGCAGCTAGTATTATAGATCTACCGCCAAGCCGCCCACTCAAAATCACACATCTCCCCTCAGGATCAATATATGCAGTGTCTCCCCACCAGTCTACCCCTTTTCGAATAAGTATTGCCACTCCACATGAGTAGTTGGAATAAATAGCTGAGTGTGTTTCTCCCCATCTGCTGTGGCGTAGCCGATGCGACGGCTTTACATTAAGGTGTGGTTCCTGCATAAAGCAGATGTCAATGTTGTGTCTTATTAGATAGGCATACACTGGCCTTCCTTCCATCGTTCAACCCCCTAACGTTCCATGTAAGAACATTCAGTGTGTCAGTGTGTGTTCCCACAAGAGACGCCCACAACCAACTTTTATGCCTGACCCCCGCAATTGATTGAATTTCCAGTGTACAACTCCAAAGTGTCCGACATCGGCATACTGGCATAAAACCAAACAATCAAACCCCTGCCTCCACCGTCCACCCACTCCAACCCCCCAATCAGGTTGTAGCATACCCTTCCCAATTCCAACTTTGGAAACTTGCAAACAGAATATAGGGAGACTTTCCATGAGTGCGAGGTTAAGCCGGCGGACTCCCCTGTATTCACAGGGTGGCCGGGAGTAATGTGGGTAGGCAATTAGCATCATCTCGTGGAAATGAAGGATCATTTATATTAGCGCCCCTGGGCCGCTAGGGTCCAGCACCACGCAATATGGAGCCATGTGATTACAATGGACCACAAGGGACCAACCTTCCTGGACAAAAAATGAAAACATGCATACCACATTTAAAATACTACAACTAGGCTAAGCATCAGACTGGCAACATATCAATCATTGTCACTTAGCCGGCCATCGGAGTGTCCTTCCCCAGCTTTGGCATCTTTAGATTTTTTACCGCCAACATGTTTGGCGAATTTCAGTGCAGATTTAGCATCCGTGAAATAGTGGACAGTACCATCGTGTGAGACCTTTAGTTTAGCTGAGTAGAGCAGGGAGTAAGGGATTTGCGCCTGCAGGAGGCTATGCTTAGCTGGGAGAAATTCTCTGCGTGCTGCCTGCACCGCCGGGGTGAAATCCAGGTAAAAGGATATGTTATTTCCTTTGTGATTTATTTGTACCTTTTCCCATGCCAAACGCAGGATAAGGTCTCTGTCCTGGTAGTTTAGAAGTTTGGCAAGTATTGTTCGTGGCGTTCCGCCGACAGGGGGTTTTGGGCCCAGAGATCTGTGAGCCCTTTCAGTCACGAATACTGGGGACAAGTGTGGGTCAAACAACTCATGCAGGAGATCAGACATGAATACTTCCATTTTTTAAATAGCGGTGGTCTCTGGAATACCAGTAATTTGGAGGTTGTTCCTTCTGGAGCACGCCTCCAAATCAGTTTGAAACTCATGGAATTCAGTGTTTTCCAAACTGTCCAATATAGTCTTGTGATTGGTCTCCTGGTTTCTCACAGAGTCCAGCTGCGTGGTCAAATTATCTAGCTTTGTGTCGATGTTGCGCAGACTGGAGCGCATTTCTAGCATTAATGTGCGCAGATCTTTTCCCCGGTCCTCCGCCTGGCCTTGGCTTGGGTCACCCTGCGAGTCAGGGATCAATCCGCAAGCAGGGAAAGACAGGGCTCCCACCCGATGTCTGCTTTTATCCGTCCGGGCACCACAACCGCAGCAAGCAGGGGCGCGCAAATATAGCTCAGACTCTACCTTCTCCACGCTTCTTATCCATTCAGAGCTCTATATCCTGTGTTTCTGCCCTCAGATCTGGAACCGTTTTCTCCGTCCCATCTGTAGTACAAGGAGGTTCCCTGGCCCTCAGTCTATGCAGGCAGCGTGATCACAGTCTTTAAGGCACAGCAATAAATGGCATAAGTAACCCACCAATATAGTTTCATCTGACCTGTGTTTCCACGTGGTTGAGGGTCCTTGTGCAATTCCAGCCACCTCAGAGTCACTATATGCCGGGCTCAGGCTCCAATCCGCCAAAATGGCGGCCGCTGCTCTTCAAAGTAAACTCCTCCGAATCCTCTCAAACCAGCAGGTGCCTCCTGGTGCGTCACACCCGCTAGGGGAAGATGCAGAATCCGTCGCAGCTCCCAGCCTGCAGCTATGCTCCTCACCGTCTCACAGCTCGCCTCCGATGCAGCCGGTCCTCACGGTCCCGGGTCAATGCGCCGCACACTCCTGTCTCCTCTCCAGCCAAGCCGCAACGGGTCTGTAGCCTCACGGCACCCGCCAGCCGCCACTGCCACAAGCGGCGCGCTTCGTTCACTGGCATAGCTCGCCTCATGATCTCATTTTCCCGACATCCGGGGAGGGCATTCAATTTAGCTCGCTGTTCGGCCTTACGACCTCCGCCGTCTCCTCAGGGCGCCACCTCACAGGGATCAGGTGAGTGACTCTAAGATGGCGCCGGCCATTCTCCGTGCCTCGCTTCTCTGTGGTGTCCCGGTTATCCGCCGGCTTCTGGTGGCACCTCAGCTCTACCCACTACTGTGGGGATCTTCACACGAGCAGCCACCTCCTCTGGCATCCAGCACCGCCTTCCACCTACTCGAGCACTCCTAGTATGGTAGGCCCACACATCCACGGGCTCGATTTCTACGATGGCCCGGCCCTCGCCTGGACCTTGCTCCAGCGCTTCATCCGCCTTGTAGCTCAGCCGCCCGTAACTTCAGCTATCCAATTGCGGTGCTCGCAAAATTGGTTCCACCGCAGGCACCGTGTTCCCCCAGCCCATGGAGGTTTGTTGGCAGTGCTGTAGCCTCACCGTGTGCAGGATTTCATTTAGGATTTCTTCCCGGCCGGCGGAGCTCGCTTAAGAAGCAGCCATTTCGCAGCTCGGCCAGCCACGCCTTTTAAATTAATACTGAATGCTAAACATTTTGTGAGCAATTCAATTTTGCAAAATATTTGAATTATTATTTTGTTTTCAAATGTACTTTGGGATTTTTACTCAAAATCAGTTTTACTGAGTTTTCCATTAATTGTTACAATAACAGAAAAATAAATATGGCAAAGGATCATATTGCAGTACATGCAGATAAGGTAAGAAGCATTACAAGAATAGTAGTGCAAGAAAAAAACATTCAGCATGAGAATCAACAGCATTATCATGTAACATGAGCAGTTGTCTGGAAGGCAAGAACATGGTGCACGTTTCCACTTACTGCCCTTGGGACTAGGAGGAGGATTGTGAGATGCTGCCCTTCAAAAAGTGTTCTCTCCCCAGGGAGGAGAAGGGGGAGCCTCCATTGCTGCCCTCGGCTAAGGAGGAAAGCAAATGAACCCAGGGAAGAAAAAGGGATGGGGAGGGGGCAATAGACCTCCAAAACTGGGGGGCAAGGGGAGCGGGAAAGATGAAGGAGGGGGGAGTAGACCCTAAACCTAACATTGAAGTCTATTGGAGGGGCAAGGGACGGTAAGGGGAACTGTGAGTAGCAGGTCATCGAATCGCAGTGTGGGGGAAGGGAGGCATTGAGAAGAGGGATCCACTCCAAAAGTGGGAGATACTCACTATCACTTTTGATCAGCACAGAAGGAAGAGTAAAGTCTCCTTCCATTCAGTCGCCTAGTCAAATAGGTGGAAAGCACGAAGTCGGGGCGGTTGGAAGCATTGATGTTCAAGCCTAGACATGTAATTAATAAGAGGCTGCCAGAGGCGTTAAGTTTCTTGTCAGCATTAGCACATTTTGGGGTCAATTGCTCCAATGCTAGGGTGTGCCAGAGCTTCATGTACCAGGAGGCTATTGGAGGGGCTTTGGGGGACTTCCAGGCAAGCGCAATCAGCTGTTTGGCTGCGCCCATCATATGTTGGGTCAGGGACCAGTCTCTCTATGTCATTGCTTTGAGTGCTGAGGGACGTAGCCCTAGAATAACAGTGCTGTAGTCATCTTAGATTGGATAGCCCAAAGTGTTTTTGATGTGGCTTACGATTTCCTTCCAAAAAAGAGAGATGGACAGGCATGTCCAGCCTGTGTGTTGAAAGTCTCCATTCTGTTTCTCACTACGCCAACAGGCTTGAGATGCATTTGGATAGATAGAGTGCAAGGGGTCCGGGGTATAGTACCACTGGACCATGACCTTATAGGCCGTTTCTTGTTTGGGGATGCTCCTAAAAATCTTTGGTAGTCACGCCATATGGTTTCCCAATGTTTACTCATTATGTCTTGGCACAGTCGGATTCCCACTTCCGCTGGTATAAATGGCTAGGTACGAGTCGGGACTGTTGTAGTAATGCATAGGTTTCCCGTGGGTACCCTCAAAGTTGCGGACAAAGATTCAAAGGGAGTGAAGGGTTGTGTAGCAGCTAAAACATTGGGAGGGTGTAGGGCCCAGTGGCGTATCTGGAAATATTGGTGTCTCGTGGTGTCAGGGAGGCGGAACTCAGGCATGCAATGCTTAACAAGGTTGATGGATTTGCCATGATAAGATCTTACAGTGTTCTGCATTCACCCTTGACCCATGCTGGGAAGGAATCTCGAGAGGGTGCAAGTATAAAATCCGGGTTGCGCGAGATGGGGAAGGTGAAAGTGGGGAAGTTTCTTTGCAGTGCGACTCTATCTTACAGCTCCAAGACTGTTCATGCCAGAGTAGCAATATATGCATTCCGAGGAAGTGCTTTGGGAGCCAAGCCAGGTCCCACAGTGATCTACACGCCACTGATCTGTCCATGTGCACCCAATGCATTTCACTCTCTCTCACCACATATTCGAAAATAAAGCAAAGGTGGGCAGCCCAATAATAATCTTGGAGGTTGGGGCACACCAAGCTGCCCGGGGTCTGGGGCACATAAGAAGGTCATGAGAGATGCAAGGTTGTTTCCCCCTCCAAATGAATGTGCGCATGTCCCCATGTAATGCCTTAATATCATCTGCGGGAATTGGTGTGGGCGAGGGACTGAAATAAATATAAATGTAGGGGAAGAATAGTCATTTTAACCATATTGAGGTGTCCTAGCGGCAGCGAGGCCAATTGGCCTTTGTCCATGTGTTAAGGGAGCTGGTAATGGTAAGGCCTAGGTATTGAATGGAGTGTGTGGTCCACTGGAATGGGGTGAGGGTCTGGAGGTGTGGAAGACATTCCTGCGGAACTGAGAGCATGAGTGCCTAGGCATTGGACATATTGACTTTGTAGCTAGATACTGATTCAAAGGCTTGAAGGGTCCGTACCACTGTAGGACTAGGGCCTGGACAAGGCAAGGAGTAAATCATTAGCGAACAATAGGAGTTTGTGGTCCTGCCCCTCTATAGGGATGCCCATGATATAGCTAGTTTGCCGGCGATGAATGGCTAGAGGCTTATAGGCCTGGGCAAAATGTAAGGAGAACAGGGGGCAACCTAGCGCCTCGAGAAATGGGGAAGGGAAGCGTTGATTGGCCATTTAGTCTAACGGTTGCAGTCGGTGATGTGTAGGAGTCCATTATCTTAGACATCATGTTGGGGCCTAGTCCAAGTTTGTGCAGGACCGCTTGGAGGAAATTTCACCTCACCTTGTCAAAAGCCATCTTGGCATCTAGGAACAGCAGCAGAGCTCGAAAATTGTGCTTCTGTGCCTTTTCAACCAGATGTGCAAGTCGACAAATGTTGTCTGGACCTTGTCTAGGTTTAATGGAGCCCACCTGGTTCGAATCAAACAGGCTGGGCATGAGTGCCTCGAGACAGTTGGAAAAAAATCTTTGCATCTGTGTTAAGGAACGCTATCAGGCGGAAGAAGGAACAGAGAGTCTGATCTCTACCAGGTTTTCGGGATGAGGACATTTTCAGCAGCAGACATCGTGGACGTGAGGTCTGAGGTTTGAGACAAAGAACTGTAAAGCTTGAGGAGATGGCCTCAAACCTGGGGCGAGAAAATTGAATAAAAAACAGGGGTCAGGCCGTCTTTCCTTTCGGGAGTTCTTTGAGGTCTCTCTGGATTTCGTCCAATCTGTTCCTCCAGAACGCGACTGATATCGGGGGCAAAGGGGGAACCAGGCATTCTTCCAAGTAAGAATCAATGGCGGTTTGATCTTTCCCACCCTCTGTATATAGGGTTTGGTAGCACGTTCAGAAGGCCTCCTGCCTATCAGGATCCCTCACAGCATAGCCCGAATTCTACAGTCGAATCTTGGAGATGCGAGATCGGGCTTGTTGTTGTCTCAATCTGCATGCTAAGAGAGTACCTACCTTGTCGCCCCCTTCATAAAAGTTTTGGTTGAGTGCAGAAGTGACTTTTCAGCCTTGTTGGTTCGTAGTACCCGGAGTTGGCCCCTCGGAATGGCTAATTGCCGCTTAGTGCTTTTGGTGGAGAATTGCTTGTCTGTTTCTTCAGAAAACTGATTTCCTTCATTAGATTTGTTTCTATTGAGCGAGTTTCGCAGGCCCTGGCTATGGAAATGGAGGATATACCTCCACGGATGGTGGCTTTAAAGCCGTCCCATAGGGTGTGAAGGGGAATGCCAGGGAGCATATTAAGTGTGAAATGTTTATTGATGGCCTCTTTAATGGGAGCCCTGTCTACTGGATCCCAAAGAGGATGGGGAGGGAGGTGCCAACGTGGTGGATCACAGGGACCGTCTGGACGTTACACCCAACTGAGTTCAATGTGTGCGTGAGCTCCGATATAGAGATGTTAGATTTCAAACTTCTCAGGAGGGAGTGGGAAACTAAAAGGTAGTCACTGCAGGAATAAGAGAGATGTACATGCGAGTAAAAAGCATAGTCTCTCACGTCAGGATGGAGGTAGCGACAAGTGTCAACCAGTCCTGCTTCAGTTAACTCTTTTATGAGAGCCCCGACATGGCTCCTGCGCCTTGAAAATGTGCAGTGCTTCTGTCGAGGTCAGGATCCCAGATCAGATTAAAATCACCCCGCACCACTAGGCCCCCTCCCAAATTGTCTAAATGGTTCTTGGGTACTTGTCGGAGGAAGGCATCTTTTGCTTGGTTAGAGGCGTAGATATTTAAAAATGTCAAGGTGTTTCTGTTCCTCTCAACCGTTACTACTTGGTATCGCCCATCTGGGTCCCTAGAGAGTATCACTACTCTGGACTAAAAGCCCCGTTTGAAGAGGACAGCAGCTCCCAATGTCTTAGTGTTTGTGTAAGCCCAGTGTTGACAGGGATATCTAGGTTGAAGCATGCGCCAACAGTCTTTCCTGAGAAGATGCCTCTCCTGCAAATAGATTACTTCGGGGGTTCTACTGTATCAATTATCTCCATACCTGGGGGGCTTATTAGGAGAATTGAGTCCACGGATGCTAAGGAGGAGTTTAACGGTAGAGAGGTGTAACACTCAACAGAAAATGATCCAGTAAAGGTGGTAGTGGGCCAGTAAGTTCACTAGTAATAAGGAGTGGTTAGTTAGAGCAAACAATATTCCACACAGGGTCAGTCCAGCTCCTGTCCCTGGCCAATGGTGTAACAAAAGTTGAGGGGGGCCCCCCCTCCTAGGTACACGGAAGAGCCCCCAGTCCGATTTAATCCAGAGCTTTCAGGCCTGAGTGTTGTACTGAGGGGACCCCCTGCAGTTCGGGGCCCCCCGCATCACGGTGGCTGCCCCTGTCCCTGGCCCCAGCCGTGAAGTGGAAAGGGCACTGTGTAATTTGTAAGGCCCGTCAGTCTGGATGAGACGAGTCTGTGGAGGAGCTTAGTGGGATCATTGGTCATCAGTTGAGTTAGAGAATTCCTGTTTCATGTTGTCGAGATTGGCGATGATGTCTTCTTTGGCAAGGTATGAGGATGTGGCAGCAGTGCCAAGACTCGTGGATTTCCCCCTAACAGTCCTCCAGGTGTGCCTCCAATTGCTGGAGTCACTGGATTGAGAAGGAGTGAGACCCTCTTCAGGAATATCATCTGGCAGGTTGAGCAGGCGCCTTGCTTCCTATAGGGAGCAAAATGTCTGCTTCTAGTCTGCATCTTATCATTCCATTGGCAGAGTAAGCCAAAGGGGTAAGTCCACTGATATTTGATGCCTTGTTCCCACAGTTTTTGGGTGATTCATTTGAACTCTCACTGTTTCTTGAGTGTCAGTGGGGAAAGAGCTTGATACACTTGCATTGCTTGGCCGCAGAAGACAAGGTCCATATTACTCAGCACAGCCCAGAGCATGGCCTCCTTTTCCGGAAAGAAGTGGATTTGGCGCAGGATATCGGGGGAGGGCGTCCAGGCAGATGGCTGATTGCACCACCCTATGAGCTCTGTCCAGGATCAAGGGTTGGCCTTCTTCGACACCCAGATGGCAGTGAGGAGGTCTCTGGTGAATGTCAGAATGACTCCTCCCTCAGCGCCGCATGGAATTCCCCTTATGTGAATATTATTGCGGTGTCTGCGATTTTCTAAGTCCTCCTGGTAAGCCTGAAGGTCTAGAGCATTTACCCGTTTCCACAGCGCTTCCTGGTCTTCTGCTCGAGAGTCATTGGTGCGCTCTAGGTTATCCAACCAACCACCTACCGCCGGGATTTCACTTTGCAGGTCGTTGAGACAACTTTTGAAGCCGGCTTTTGTGAGGTCATTTCTTGGCAAATTTCGCTGAGGAATCGTTCCCTGTCGTCCTGAGTGATAGTAGGGCTGAGGGACGAAGCAGTGGCCTGGGGGGGGTGCTCTGGTTTTTCACTAATGGTGGATGCAGCTGGATTGGACCAGAGAGAGATTTGGCGGTCTTGCCCCAGGGCATAGTAGGAAGAAGGTGAGCCTCGGTCAATCCAGTTGGCCCAGTCCGTTAAGAAAAGGTTCGCCGCAGCGGCCGGTCTAAGGTGCGACCCAGAGGAGATCACCCAAGGAAGACAAGCGCCACCTGGAGATTTCAGCCTAAAGCTTCTTGGAGTGGAACCCACTGCCCAGTTTGTTCAGGAAAGTCTTCGGTGGGTCACGCAAATGGGATGCAATGGGCCGCCGCACACTCACAAACGTTGAGGAGGGAGAAGCCCCCAGGCATGGCAGGGAAGGCGGGGCTCTTTATGCACTATGCTCGAGGTTTCTCCAACAGCATAGCTCAAGGGCCAACCAGACCCCACTGGCGTACATGGTGGCTGCACTAGGCGGTGTAGGGTGGCAAAGGTAGCCCGCAATGCCTGGGGCAGCCACAGCACCAGAGCCAGCGAGTTCAGTCAATTTTCCTGTTTTCCTGTTGGTCCGGGATCATGAAGCGATTCCACCCAAGCCACAGGGAGAGGGCAGGGGGGCAAATCACCTAGCCACTCCCTAAGAGTACAGGGGGGTAAGCAGGACAGTCCGAGAGACCCTAGGGCCCTGCATACCCCCTAGGCCCCACAAAATCAGTATTATGTGTTCACCCTTACGCCACTCTGTCGCTGTAGCCCCACAGCTTCCTCTCCACAGGCACTGATGGAACCGGGCCTACCTGGTCATCAAGAGTCCTCGGGGTCCGACAGCACCCTTAGACAGGTATGAGCTGTCAGGGGCCCCCTCTAGCAGAGCCAGTAGAGGTGAATCACATCAGTATCCACCAGGCCAAGGCACGGAGCAGGGTCATTCAGTGGCAGGGCCCCAGGCAAACGCTCCAGGCAGAGTGGAAGGCTGCGCCTCTTCACCAGTGACTCATGCCCCTTCTGTACTCCATTAAGCATGGCACTGCACTGTCTCAAGTTTCTCCAGGCTAGGGCAGCTGCATGGCGGGTTTCAGGTGCGAAGGAATGGCCGTGCCATCAATCCGACTTCATGCCGAGAGGGGAGGCAAACAGGCCTGGGTCTCACCTGGACCCCACGGCCCAGTAATCGGCAGCAGTCGCCTCCCAGAGGGGCCCCACCAAAGACCCCACACCGGCCAGGTGGTGCTCACAGAGGCCGTGTAGCCCGGTCCATGATTTTCCTCCACGATCGTGGATGCGGTGAGGAAAGCTTTTTCCACCTGGAGCCATCAAGCAGCAGCCCCGCAGCAACCAAGCAAGATGGCGCCAAGAGGCTAGGAAGAGCGGTTCATAGAGGGAACTGCTCGGTGGTTTGATGTGTACTACTGTTCAATATTGCACAGATTTGATGTTAAAACGCTGTTCGCCTGTGTTTTTAAGGTGTATCTTCCAGATTTTTTTACTTAGGGTTTGCCGCGACCTGATTGGCTAGTCTCATCCAATCCGGTCAAGCCTGGGGAGGAGCCAGTCGCCTCCGAGAGGGGCCCACCAAAGACCTCACCACGGCCAAGTGGTGCTTGCGGAGGCTGCTCAGCCCGGTACATGATTTTCCTCCCCGATTGTGGATGCTGTGAGGGAAGCTTTTTCCGCCTAGACCCGTCAAGCAGCAGCTCCGCAGCAACCAAGCAAGATGGCACCAAGAGGCTAGCAAGAGCGGTTCATAGAGGGAACTGCTGGGTGGTTTAACGTGTACTACTGCTCAATATTGCACAGATTTGATGTTAAACGCTGTTCGCCTGTGTTTTTAAAGTTTATCTTCCTGATTTTTTTACTTGCGGTTTGCTGCGACCCGATTGGCCAGTCTCATCCAATCCAATCAAGCCTTGGAGGAGCCAGTTGTGACCCCCAGATACAAAATGCACGCCGCTGCGCGTACGCGCATCTAGCAAGAGTGGTTCATAGAGGGAACTGCTGGGTGGTTTGACATGTACTACTGCTCAATATTGCTCAGATTTGATGTTAAACGCAGTTTGCCTGTTTTTTTTACTTACAGTTTGACGTGACCAGATTGGCTAGTCTTATCTAATCCGGTCAAGTCTGAGAGGAGCCAGTTGTGACCCCCAGGTACTAAATGCACACCATAGCGCGGACTGGAGCACCAAATGCAAGCCTGTCTGCGCACATCTGTGTCTGGACGTCGCCAGACGCCAGGAACCCTGGTTGTGGTTTATTATTATTATTATTATTATTAAATCGGTTTTGTATAGCGCCCGGTTACCCTAGAGCATCCCTGCGCTTTTGCCAACAGCCAGTATCAGAAATAGCAGAAAGGGAGAAGGATTAACAGAAGAGGAGAGTTTTAAGTTGTTTTCGGAAGCGCAGGAGACATGGTTCCGCGCGTAAACCTAGGGGGAGGGAATTCCAAAGGGTGGAAACATTGACTGACAATCTCCTTCCTCCTGATCAAGCTTTATTTACCCTAGGGACGACAGTCAGATGTTGCTGGTCTGAACGTAAGGGTCTGCTCGCTTTGTACGGGATCACCATCTTCTGAAGGACGGGAGGGCCTTTGCCTTGCAAGATTTTGTGTGCAAGGCATAGGGATTTGAATTTCACTCTTTCCCGTATTGGCAGCCAGTGTAGTGCCCTCAGTGCTGGTTTAGCAGAGCGAGACATGGGGATGTTATAGAGCGTTCGTGCTGCCGCATTTTGAACCTGTTGGAGTCTGTTCAGAGTGCTCTCAGGAGCCCCAAGGTAGATCGCATTGCTGAAGTCCAACCTGGACATAATCAGACCCTGAATCAGGAGCTTTCTCAATAGAAAAGGGATGAGGGGCAATATCTTACGTACTGATCTGAGGAGACCAAAACAGACACCCGCTAGTTTGGCTGCCTGGGTTCTGAGGGAGAGATCTCGTTCCATCCAGATGCCCAGGCTCTTGATCTCATCCTTGGGTTCGGGAAGAGACCCTAGGCAGCTGGGCCAGGCTAAGCAGGAAAGGGAAGGATTTTTAGGTCCCATCACCATAATCTCCGTCTTGGACCCATTCAGTTTAAGTGCTGAATCCCCCATCCAGGAATGGACCTGAGAGAGGCAGGCATGGAGTGTCTGGGAGTTCTCCGAGGATTGGGAGAGGGCGAACACCAGTTGGGTGTCGTCGGCGTATCTCACGATCTTGATGTTAAATGGAGCCACCACATCCTCCAAGAGGGCCATATACACGTTAAATAGTGTGGGACTCAGGGAGGAGCCCTGAGGCACGCCACAATGGAGGTGAGTGGATACCGATCGTGCGCCCCCTTCCCATACTTGGAAAGATCTTTCACTAAGGAATGACCTAAGCCAGTTTAGGGCTGTCCCTCTCACTCCGACGTCCGATAGTCTCTGGAGTAACACTTGGTGGTTCACAGTGTCGAACGCTGCACTCAGGTCCAGGAGGATCACTGCCACTGATCCCCCCGAGTCTAGAATGCAGCGTGCCTCCTCCATGACTGCCAACAAGGCGGTGTCAGTGCCTTGGCCCGGGCGAAAACCTGTTTGAGAGCTTTTAAGCATGCCGTTGGACTCCACAAAGTTGGACAATCGAGAGTTAACCAACTTTTCTGAGATTTTACTCAGCCCTGGGAGGAGCGAAATGGGTCTGTAATTGGCCATGTCTAGAGGATCCAGAGAGGGTTTTTTCAGGAGGGCTTTCACTATTGCGCTCTTCCAATTAGGTGGAACAATGCCAGTGCCTAAAGAGGCGTTGATGACTTCAGTAATGGGCTCCGCAATGGAGGGGGCAATCTGTTTGAGAATTCTCATAGGGGCAACATCCCGAGGGGAGCCACTCTTAATTGAGCATAGGGCTTTAAGGACTTCATCCTTAGTTACTGGCCCGAAGGATTCCAGAGTTATCTGAGGACATCCCTCCTCCTCCCACCGCTCGGGTCCTATCTTGGGCGGGGGTAAAGAACTAAGGATTTTTTCGATTTTTGTATGAAAAAATTCTGCCAGGTTATTGCATTTGACCTCCAAGTTCTCCGTAGGGGCAGAGGGTATTGGAACTTTCAAGAGTTCTTTAACCACCAGGAAAGTTTCCCTTGAGGAGTTAGAGGCATTGTTAATTCTCTCCTCGAAAAATTGAGTTTTAGCCAGCCGGATGGCGGTTTTATACCTCCTCATTGCAGTTCGATATTCCATCTTACTGGCTACCTCCCAGTTTTTTCTCCAGGAGCGCTCCAATTTTTTGCATGCCCTCCGCATGGCCCTTAGCTCAGATGTATACCATGGAGCGGTGTGAAGTCTTTTCTCCTTTATGCCTGTCGATCTTATAGGGAGGACAGCGTCTAAAGTGTTAGAAATCCACCTACAGAGGTCTGCTTCAGCTATGACAGGATCCTGTGAGAGAGGTGGACGTGAGGCTTCTAGGCTGCTAGTGAAACTTTCCACTGATTACCCAGCAGGTTAGACTTTACACTGGAATCCCTGATCGCCCTGCAACCTACAGTTGGCACCCTGATTCCTGTCCCCCGCAGTGCAATATATGCGGCTTCAGGGTGAGCCCGTGCTCCCAAACGGCGCCTCCAGCCTCTGGGAGCCTAAACTGCAGATCCCTAGGCAAACATCATGCAGAGGTATTGGACCTCTTGTAAGAGACTGCCCCGGGCATTCTATTTCTTACGGAGACATAGCTCACCGCTGATTCAGGGACATTTAGGCCCTGGACCTACCTGTGGGCTACACGATGTGCACTAAGAACAGAACAGTTGGGGGGGGGGGTAGCTATTATATTTAAATCAGCGTGCACCTGCAGCCTCATCCTGAAGGATATCCCAGACTGTGAAAGCACTATTTTTAAAATTGCACTGACATACAATTTTATACTATCTGGGCTACTTATCTATTGCCCACCGGGCCCTCCGAAAGCCTTTCAAGTAGCCTTAGCTAACATTGCATCCATGTGAATTTTAGAGGCAGCCAATTTAGCATCACAGGGGACCTTCATTTACATCTGGAACTCCAAGGGGGTCATTAGGATGGCCCCCGCCAGGCTGGCGGTAGCCACCGTCGGCCTGGCGGGGGCAATCCGCCCGCCATCCTCAGCTAAATGCCCCACCGCCATATTAGTATGGCGGGGGGACCGCGGCGGACGGAAAGACCGTCCGCCGCTTTTCCGCCCCGGTCGCATTGCGGCCGGGGCGGAAAAGGTTTAATATGGTGGTGGTGTCTATCAGAAACCGCCAGCCATATTACAATGGGCCCGAACAGATGCCGCCACGGAAAGGCATGCGGTCTTCACTTCGGGCCCCCTGTGGGCCCCCGAAGTGAAGGCAAGGTGGGGGGTGCACATGGGGGGTACCTGTGGTACCCCCCAGCATTTGCCTATACAATGCGGTAGGCACCGCGCGGTGCCTGCCGCTTTGTGTATGCAAATGCATACATGCATTTATAGCATTGTGGCGGGCGGTGCTGACAGCACCGCCCGCCACAATGTTATAAATGCAGGATGCGGCCGCCACTGTGGCGGGCGCATCCTAATACCCCCCACGGGACCCCAGCCCTTATGGCGTGGGATCCCGAATTCCAATAGGATGGCGGGCGGACTAAGTGCGCCCGTCATCCTAATGACCCCCCAAGAGTCCCTTGATGTCACCAATTTCATGGGGGATATGGCAGCCTGCTAGCTGATTCAGTTGGTCATGGGACCAACACATGTAGCTGGTCACCTCCTTGATCCTGTATTTCCGAATCTCCAGATCTTGGAGGCCATGCCCCCCCTCCTATGCTATGTACGGATCATTTACTCATCTCCCTACGACTTTGTTTGGCACAAAATAGACCCGACCACCTTTACAGCTACGCTAAACTCACACTGGACACAATAGCCAACCTACATAGAAGCAGCTGATGCGGCCTTCAGGGGATGGGTCAACAAAGCACTAGATAGCTGCATTCCAGAAAAAGTTACCCAGGCCAAGCAAATACAAACCAATGCATGGTATAACGAGTCTCTAATTGAGGAAAAGAAAAGATGTAAGATTCTAGAATGGGCCTGGAGAAGATCTTATGGTCCCATAGCAAAGACAATCTACAGGACCGCAGTCAAAGCATACCATAAATCGGACCGGAAGACCAAGGCGGTGTTCTATGATCACTACTAGCAGCAACCCAACCAAAACCATCTTCGCACTCTTGAAAGAAATGCTAAAACCCCCGTTGGCTGCTAAAAGCACCATATCCTCCAACTCCCAATGTGAGACATTGGCCAAAATCCTTATCAGCAAGGTGGAACGAATCTATAGCACATTCTGCCCGCGGAAGGCTTCCTCCGGCATTTGGGAGAGTCACTACCGGATGCTATAGCATACTCCCTCCACATCCTCCTGCCTATGCCCTTAAAAGACATGGAGACCCTGTCGGCCAAGGAAAAGTCAGGATCCCCCGACGACCCTTTGAAACCAGACCTCTTCAGAAAATTCCATAACTGCCTCCTACCGGAGGGCCGGGAGCTGATCAACAAGTCACTATTATTGGCGGCAATCCCCAAGTCCTGGAAACATGCTAAAGTGATTCCCCTCTTAAAAAAACCAACGCTAGATGCGTCTCAGCCGGAAAACATTTCGCCCAATATCGCTGCTCCCGCATCTTGCTAAAATCATGGAGTCCTGTGTCAACACCATCCTGATTCAATATCTGGAAGTAAATTCAATCCTAGATATGTCACAAAATGGTTTCCGTCCCAGACATAGCACCAAATCTGCATTACTCATGGTCACGGAGCAGCTACAGTCCAACTTGAATGAGGGCAGAACCTCGGCACTGATTCTGCTGGATCTGAGCGTGGCCTTCGGCATGGTCTCCCATAAGATCCTGCTACACCGGCTAGAGGAGATGAGTGTCAATGGCAAGGCCCTCGGCTGGTTCTCGTCCTTTTTGGCTGATCGGTCTTTCCAGGTCTCTGCTCCCCCTTTTACCTGTGCCCACGCTCTCTGCTGTGGCGTGCCCCAGGGCCCTGCCCTGAGCCCCACTCTATTTAATATTTACATCCACCCTCTGGCCCTTATGGCCAAAGCCCAGAACATCACCCTGGTATCATACACTGATGATACTCAGCTGGTGTTCACCATCTCCGGCAACCCCAATGAGGATCATGTGAAATTCCAAGACAACCTCACTGCCATCTCTGAACGGATGGCGGATAACTATTTACAACTGAATTCCACCAACTCAGAGGTGCTCCTGGTGGGCCGAGATACTCATCTGTGGGGTAGTCAATGGTGGCCCTCTGAATCTCTCCTCAACCCACATCTGTGGTCAAGAACCTGGGAGTGCTGGTGGATGGTGCACTCTCCAGTGGACAGTGGCAGGTACTTGCTTTGGTCTTCTATGCGGCCTGAAGCCCATTTTGGGACTTTTTGACGCACCTACTCGACAGATGATGTCCAATCCACCGTGCTGTCAAGGCTAGACTACTGCAATAGGTTGCTTTTGGGCGTTAATAAGTCTGTGACTAAAAGGCTTTAACAGGCACAAAACTTGGCTGCCCGCACACTGTCTTACCTTAGCACTGCCATGTCTCAGACCTTCTTCGCCGGCTACACTGGCTACCGATAGAGCAAAGAGTCTACATTAAAGCCCTATGTACGACTCACAAGATCCTCTATGACCTTGGTTGTCAAATCTTGAGCATATTGTGCTCTTTGTATGTCCCTGCTTGGGCCTTGCATTCTTCGGATTTGCATCTGGCTCGTTTACCACAGGTGCGCAGGACAAGAGCAGGGGGGGCTCTCTGTCAGAGCACTGGCACCTGCCCTCTGGAACTCCATCCCTCTTGGTGCCCACAGCACGCAAAACCACTGGATCTTTAGAAAAATTATCAAGACGTGGCTATTCTCCAGTCACTAGCTTCCTTATTTATCCGCTATGCTAGATATAGTCTGGGACGCCTTGATGCAGGGGCAGCCATGCGCTAACAAAACATAACACCTCCCCTTCATAGCAGGGATGCGCAAAGGGTCACGTATCCCTAGGTGGTGCTGCGGGCATCCTGGATGGTCATTCGCAGCCGAGCCCAATTCCACACCCTGAAAGGTTTCACCGAACGAAGACGGGCCTCGCAATAACAGCCTTTAGATGCATTAAGGAGAACAGGAACATGGAGCTCAGATGAGTTGCGTCTCACTTAATTCCCGGTGAGGCCACGCCCCCCGTACTTTGTGATTTTAAGGTCCATTATAAATGTTCTATAGTTTAATTGCTGATTTATAATTTGGTCGCGCGTTGTTGGGTTTGTAGGGGAATAGTGTTAAGGTATTTAGATGATAAATAATTGTTTTTTATTGTAAATTAATTTATGTTAATTAAATATTTAATTGCCAATTAATCTTAATTTCATTGGTTATGGTTATTTTAATTATTTGCGTGTTTGTGCTTTTTAATGTGTTCTCATTTCTATGTGACTAGCGCTCAACTTCTCTTTTGATGTAACTTTTGTAAAGCGCTCTGATACCCTCATCGTGTCTAGTCCGCGGTATATATAACTTTATAAATAAATAAACAAATACCTTACATTTTCACCAGTTTAATTACTAATTCATAGTTTGGTAGTGGAATGTTAGATTTGTAGGGGATTACTGTGGAACGTTATTGAAAATATTTCTTCATTTTTTTATTAGTTTTTCAGGTTAATTGAAAGATTACTTGATAGTTGATTACATACATTTTTTATTGATTATTTGATTACTTATGCTAATTATTTGCTGCGTTTTATTTAATTGTTAATTGATAAGTATATTTTAATGTAAACTTTTTGAAATTGTAATTTGTTTTAAGTTTTTTTTTTACTATTTTTATTTTATTAAAGTTTCAGCTATCATTTATTTTACATTTGCAGGTTTTTCTTAGTGGTTTTATCTGAGTCATATGGATGGAAGTGTATCTATTTTAAATCTATTTATTTAGGTATATTATTTTTGTATTATTAAATGTTTTTTTTCCTATTACATTTAATTCTTTTGATTTATAATGCATATTTATTTTATTTTTAAAATATGTATAAATGGCTTCGCTGAACCCCTCTCCCTGTCCTCCTGCACAACCTATTCTGCTGCTATCTACCTTTCTTTCCTACTACCTTTTCTCTCTTTCGACACCTTTCTGTTCACTCCCCACTACTCGCTTTATATGGGCCTCTTGCCCACGTTGCCAGTGTTGTTGTTTTTAATGGGTCCTGAGACTTCCCACAATAGATCAGTACTGCTATATCTAATACATCACGCGGCCGGACCAACAAGGGTTGTAGGCGACATGCTGTGTTTAAAATACTTCGCCAATGCTTCTTCGAAATCTTGGAGACCTTTTACATTACGCGGACGGCCCTGAATAGGGTTGTGGGCCTGACGCTGTGTATATCTGGATCTTCGTTCTATTCTTTTTCTAGAAAATAAAAACAGATTTCAAACAAAATATGTATTAATATTTTTATGTTGTGAAGTATTCAAATGTTTACTTAAAAATGATTAGGAATTGGAATGGTATAGCTATCCCTTCCAAACTCCAATACTTTCTCGATTTTGCTTACGATGGAGTGAAAACAGTAAATGTAATCCCTCTAAATTCCAACACTTACCCTACAGTTGCTTAGATTGGAGTGAGGATAGTAAATCTAACCGTCCAAAGTCCAACATGTTACCTGATTCTGCTTTGTGGTGGAGTAGGATTAATTTAACCCCTCCAAAGTCCAACACTTTCCCTGTGTTTGCTTAAACTGGAGTTAGAATAGTATATTTTATTCCTCAGAAGTCCAAACTTTTGCTAGTGTTATTTTTAATTGTTGTTTTTTAATGTTTATATTATTTATAAAATAAGAATCTTATTTTTTTATTTAAAAGCCATTTCTATTTTTTGTATAAATATTATTTTTGATTACGTGTGATGTATGTTTTTCCTAATGTTTAAAATATTGATAATATTTTTAATGTTATTTTTAATTGTTTAAATATTGTCTTTATTTTATGAAAGCATGTGTATTTTAATATACTCAGTCCATATTAAAATATGTTTTATTATTAATTGTATATTTTTCATTAAGTTTATATATTTTTCATATATATTGTGTGTGTTTATTTATACTTTTAAGCTATTGCTATATTCTTAATGTAATTTTTTTTAATTTCAAATTACTGTTATTCTTTAACAAATATGCATATTTAACTAATTTACATTGCTAATTAACACTATGTTTAGGTAAATTATTATTTTGCATTTCAATATTTTAAATAAATTACATATAACAGTATACATGTATACACACAAGCATATCTCTCTCTCCCTCTCTCTCTCTCTCTCTATATATATATATATATATATATATATATTCACTGAAAAAACCATAGGTTTCATCCACGTTATAGTTAGGAATTAGCATTTAAAAAACCTTAGAAATTCACTGAAAAAAACATAGGTTTCACACATGTTATAGTTAGCTGGACATTTCACTCATACAAAACCATTGAAATTCCCCCGTTAAAGTTAGTTCAGCTAGCTATAACTCGTGCGCCTGCAATGCACTGCTGTGACGTCACACATTACATCACTCATGACATGGTCAGTGACATCACTCATGACATCACTGACGACATCATCCAGTGAATGTGTCTTTCTGAAAAATAAATATTTTTTATATTTGTATATCTAAAGGTCGATGGAAGAAAAAATGGGTAAATAAGTGTCTAAATGGATGTTTTGTTTTGTAAAATTGATTGTATAACTGACTTATTAAGTATATCTTAGTAAATAAATGTATTAACGAGTAATGTTTAAAAATGTAAATATCTGTATCAGTGTCTCACTTTGTGTATAAGTGGCTGCATGGGTTGGTGAGTAGCTACATAAGTGTGTATACGGGTTATTAGTTGGTTTTTTGAGTATCAGTATGAGTGTCTGTATGGTTCGGTGGGGAATATTACTTAGTGCATAGATGCATGAATGACTGACTCACTGTATGTGTTTTGAAGACAGCATGTGTGAAGGACTGTATGGGTGGATGAGTGTGTGTATGGGTGTGTTAGTGAGTGAATGACTGTCTCAATAGTATCTTTATGAGTAACTAAATATGTTTTAAACTAATATATGTGAGTATTGATGTCTATAAGTGAGTATATGTGAGAGTGAGAGATTGGAGGAGCTCCTGTATAAATAAGTATGTGTTTCTATAAGTGATTGTTTAAGAGAGTAAGTATGTGTACGTTTCTGTAGATGTAAGTGTAGTGGTGTGTGTATAGCTGTATATGCAAGTAAATGGATGTTTGATAGTTTATTTGCATGTGTGAGTATGTGTGTGAGTAACTATGGATGAGTGTCGGTGTATAACAGGATGTATAGGTCTATGAGTACATATGATGAGTGAGTACATGTATGTGTGACTATATAGAACTATTGGTGAATGAGTGGATGTGTGTGTAGATTTTGGAATTACTGAATAGGTTGTTGTAACTGGTATTGGTATCTCCATTGTTTTGAAAATTTTAGTTTATATTTTTGAATGTATGTATCAAAGGTTATATTACGGTGAGAGGAGTTCTGCCACTCTTTCACAAGGATGATGTCATCAGTGTCATTTGAGATGTCATCAGTGTTGTCGTGAGTGATGTCACTGACCATGTAATGAGTGATGTAATATGTGACGTCATCCCCTGAACTAACTATAACGGGGGAATTTCAATGGTTTTGTATGAGTGAAATGTCCAGCTAACTATAACATATGTGAAACCTATGGTTTTTTCAGTGAATTTCTAAGGTTTTTTAAATGCTAATTCCGAACTATAACGTGGCTGAAACCTATGGTTTTTTCAGTGAATTTCTAAGGTTTTTTAAATGCTAATTCCTAAATATAACGTGGCTAAAACCTATGGTTTTTTCAGTGAATTTCAAAGGTTTTGTAAATGATAATTTTTAAATGTATTAATTGTCATATTTTTTTATGTATATGGGGACGGTGCACCAAAGGGAAACTCGAAAGCTCCAGATCTTATTCCAAAAATTATTTTATTTTGTTTAATTCTCTTAAAAACAGACTCCTCTGCCAACGCGTTTCACTCACATTGAGCTTCGTCAGGGCTGAAACAATTAAAAATGTGCAATCAATACACAGCTTGAAAAATGCCTGATAAACAATCACCAACTTACAAAACATTCCATTAAAAACAAATATTTACATGTGCATTAGTCACATAATGTAACAGTGGTTCATAGTTTGGAAGGGAGAACCAAGAAAATACAGTACATATTGAGAAAGGACCGTTTTATAATCAATTACTCTAATTCTTGAACATATACATCATCACATAAAACAGAAACCTGAGGTGTGTACTTTCATGATTTCAAAATGGCAATAAGTATGTGCATATATTCAAGAAGAAACATAGTATATTCATTGCTTCCTAGAATGTTGGATTAATCTCCAATTCCCAATCATCAAAAACAATAACATTACCTATACCAAGAAGTGAAGAAGAAAAGAGGAAAAGCAAAGTCAGATGAATTTAGGAGATTTCGGTTGCAACTAAAAAAGACAGATAAGTCCCCACCCGATCATGCCCTATTAGGCGTATATTCCTCACCTATTAAATTCCGCTGTATTTAGCTTGTCGTAAGGCTGTTATGGTAATTTCCACATACAGGAATTCCAATTGTGACCATAGAGTGATTGTGGCAATATTTATCAAAAACGGGCCAAAACCTTAGTTTGTCAGAGCCCGTATGGTCATGCATAACGGGAGGACCAGCAAAGTAAGTAACAATACTTCCAAAGGTATTGACAAGAAACGAGCCGAGTAACGCATATCAAAAACTAACAAAAATAGACATAAACAATATTATGTCCACCCTTTTTCCCATAAGACCCCGAAGACTGAAACCCCCTTCTTTATGCTCACCGAAAGATTCGCCGTATCACGAGTAAAGCAGGTCGCAAGCCGAACCGCAGTTGTTACTGGGTTTAAATATCCCGGCAAGCTTCAACAGAAGCACAACTTCCGGCGTATTGCGCCTGGATAGAATGTCTCTCGTCAATCACTATGTATTACCATCAGCGCCATATTGGAATGTATACCCTTTTATACCGGCACTATGATGTGGGTATGTATTCAAAACCCAGACTAACTATAATGTTATGTTGATTCCAAGGAAATATACCAACGTCCGTACGAACGCTCTGTTTACGTAATCCGGGTTTTAGGGGCATAAACATCTCTAAGGACGATGTCCATATTTAAAGTCTCAATATATATTAAAAAAAACGTGGGAAAAGTGTGAAATATATCTATTGTCCGTCTGCAACGTAACGGCAAACATACGTATTGTATCAATAGTGGAGTCATAAGGGCGGAGGTTGTTAAATACTAGTCATCAGAGGTCGAGAAAATGAAAACGGACTAACAGAGTGATAGGTTGGACACCATCTTAAAACGGTCAGATCCTTTATGTCGTATCTCCAATTCTTGACAGTACCTATAAATGAACAAGAATCAAAACAGGTCCAGTCCCAGGCAAGAATGACTTTGATCAAACCCAACGTGTAAACGTCAGTTTGATTAAGGGGACAGGGGGGGGGGGGGTGCGGGAAAAAGAAATATAATTGGGATCCCAGCAAGTGTGTATTGATATGATCTCTTCGTTATACAAACGGGTTATATATTGAAATTGATCATAATTTCAATATATAACCTGTTTGTATAACGAAGAGATCATATCAATACACACTTACTGGGATCCCAATTATATTTCTTTTTCCCGCCCCCCCGCCCCGTCCCCTTAATCAAACTGACGTTTCCACGTTGGGTTTGATCAAAGTCATTCTTGCCTGGGACTGGACCTGTTTTGATTCTTGTTCATTTATAGGTACTGTCAAGAATTGGAGATACGACATAAAGGATCTGACCGTTTTAAGATGGTGTCCAACCTATCACTCGGTTAGTCAGTTTTCATTTTCGCGACCTCGGATGACTAGTATTTAACAACCTCCGCTCTTATGACTCCACTATCGATACAATACGTATGTTTGCCGTTAAGTTGCACACGGGCAATAGATATATTTCACACGTTTCCCGCGTTTTTTTTAATATATATTGAGACTTAAAATATGGACTTCGTCCTTCAAGATGTTTATGCCCCTAAAACACGGATTACGTAAACAGAGCGTTCGTACGGACGTTGGTATATTTCCTTGGAATCAACATAACATTATAGCTAGTCTGGGTTTTGAATACATACCTACATCATAGTGCCGGTATACAAGGGTATACATTCCAATATGGCGCTGATGGTAATACATAGTGATTGACGAGAGACATTCTATCCAGGCGCAATATGCCGGAAGTTGTGCTTCTGTTGAAGCTTGCCGGGATATTTAAACCCAGTAACAACTGCGGTTCGGCTTGCGACCTGCTATACTCGTGATACGGCGAATCTTTCGGTGAGCATAAAGAAGGGGGTTTCAGTCTTCGGGGTCTTATGGGAAAAAGGGTGGACATAATATTGTTTATGTCTATTTTTGTTAGTTTTTGATATGCGTTACTCGGCTGGTTTCTTGTCAATACCTTTGGAAGTATTGTTACTTACTTTGCTGGTCCTCCCGTTATGCATGACCATACGGGCTCTGACAAACTAAGGTTTTGGCCCGTTTTTGATAAATATTGCCACACTCATTTATCTACGTCTTTTTCGAGACAGTTGGATATTGAGACTAATGCAGGCTGTCCCACTAATTTTTAAAACTGTCATAGTGAGACATGTGTTTCCGTTGTTTTCTTTTTCCTCCGGTGGGTTGCACTCATAGATTCTAAATGGTGTTTTCTTTCTCTTTTTTTGTATTTTTTCTCGGTCTGCGGTAGAACGGGCGGCCAAGAATTTTGGTCGGACCCTCCTTAAAGTTATCAAGCTACTGCGAACAAGCAAGTTACCTTGTTTCAGTGAGGTAAGATCATTTTGTTTCTTACATAGAGGAGACATTATAGATCCTAAACCCTTACTAAAAACATCCTTAATGGACATGTAATAGGTACGACTATTGGTCAACTTATTGGCTTGGACCCTTAACAATAGGAGTATAAAGAAACTCTTCTATAATTAGCTTCGTTTTTTTACAGAACGGAAGCCTACTTAATTGCCAACAAAGTGCCCAACCACTGTATGGTCACAATTGGAATTCCCGTATGTGGAAATTACCATAACAGCCTTATGACAAGCTAAATACAGCGGAATTTAATAGGTGAGGAATATACGCCTAATAGGGCATGATCGGGTGGGGACCTGTCTGTCTTTTTTAGATGCAACCGCAATCTCCTAAATTCATCTGACTTTGCTTTTCCTCTTTTCTTCTTCACTTCTTGGTATAGGTAATGTTATTGTTTTTGATGATTGGGAATTGGAGATTAATCCAACATTCTAGGAAGCAATGAATATACTATGTTTCTTCTTGAATATATGCACATACTTATTGCCATTTTGAAATCATGAAAGTACACACCTCAGGTTTCTGTTTTATGTGATGATGTATATGTTCAAGAATTAGAGTAATTGATTATAAAACGGTCCTTTCTCAATATGTATTGTATTTTCTTAGTTCTCCCTTCCAAACTATGAACCACTGTTACATTATGTGACTAATGCACATGTAAATATTTGTTTTTAATGGAATGTTTTGTAAGTTGGTGATTGTTTATCGGGCATTTTTCAAGCTGTGTATTGATTGCACATTTTTAATTGTTTCAGCCCTGACGAAGCTCAATGTGAGTGAAACGAGTTGGCTGATGAGTCTGTTTTTAAGAGAATTAAACAAAATAAAAGAATTTTTGAAATAAGATCTGGAGCTTTCGAGTACTCCCTTTGGTGCACCGTCCCTATATACATGAACTCTGGGATCTGCTTTGCAAGAGAGTATTGGTGTGGCATACTCTGGACGTTTAGTGCACAACTCTCTGACTTTGATTTCATACTCTGAAATACTGTGTGCATAACTTTAAGTCAGCCGCTCTTTTCTTCCTTAATCGTTTGTCATTTTTTTAATACTGATTTACTACATCGTTTTAAACTATTTTTAGATATTTTATTTTTTAAATTACATTACTTTTTTTAATATAAATTGGAAAAAAAGTTTCTAAAAATATTGAAATATTTGTTTTTTTCATTTTATATATATTTTTATTTATAAATATTTTATATACCAGGCAATGACATCCTATTAAAGGTAATTCAAGTTACTGGTAAGTACGGGTAAAATTACTTTTCAGGATCAGTACAGGGCTGAAAGATGCAGCACTGAGGTCTCTCCTGATAACAGGTGAGTAAATCGGAATAAGTTCCAAAACTCCACACTTAAAAGAATTTCCAAGTAAAACCACTCAATGTTATCCTATGGAAGGAAATTCACTTAGCAGGTAAGGAGTGTTATCATTACTTTTTCTTACTCAGTGGTGGATCCTGGATCCAGCACTGGTGCATCTCCTGTAAACAGTTGAAAGAATGTGTCTAAGTCATACATGCGATTTTTAAGGAATATTTTTAGTTTGTGAAAATAGACAGAAACTTTTCTGGTGAAAACCAGACAATGGATTCCTATGGAAGGAAATATAAGTTCCTGGTAAGTACGGCTAGAATTAGTTTTCAGGGTCAGTGCTGGGCTAAAAGATGCAGCACTGGGTTCTCTTCTGATAACAGGTGAGTAAATCGGAATTCGTTGTTCGGATGATTTTAGGTGAATATTTTAAAGTTCCAAATCTCCACACTTAGAAGAATTTCCAAGTGAAACCAGTCAATGTTAGCCCATGGAAGGAAATTCAAGTTACTAGTAAGTATGGTTAGAATTACTTTTGAGGATCAGTACTGGGCTCAAAGATGCAGCACTGAGGTCTCTCTTGATAACAGGTGAGTAAATTGGAATTCGTAGTACATCCAGTAAGCGCCACAGAGCTGCGTAGCAGAGAGATGTAAAAAGGGGCACGGCATGCACCACCTCTCTGCAACGCAGCGCAGTGGCGCTTCCGGAAGCACCTGGTGGACTACTTGACCTCCATGGTCCCTTAGGTTTGAAGTTGAATTTTTTCCCAAACTTAAAACGCGCAACAGGGCGTGTTTGCACACATCACGTCAGGCCCAGTCCCCTCCCTTCACCACTGTGTAAATGCGCTCTGTCACCGTTCTAAGCTAAGAGATTAAGTCCCCTTCAATCCTAAGGATCCCTAGGGTCAAAGTAGCCCACTAGGTACCTCCAGTAAGCACCACAGAGCTGCGTTGCAGAGAGGTGTAAAAAGGGGCGTGGCCTCTAAACATCTGACTGCAACGCAGCTCCCTGGTGCATACTGGAGATACCTGTTGGGCTATTTGGCCTTCCGGGACCTTCAGTATTGAAAGATAATTAATTCACCAACTTTAAACGCACCCTGATAAAGGAAGGGGGCATGGCCTGAGGTGACATGTCTGCAAACACGCCCTGTGGCGCGTTTTAAGTTAGAGAATTAATTCCTCCTTAATCCTGTGGGTCCCTAGGGGCCAACTAGCCCACAAGATCCCTCTAGTATGCGCCAGGGGGCTGCATTGCAGAGAGGTGTTCAGAGGCCCTGCCCCTTTTTACAACACTCTGCAACGCAGCTCCGTGGTGCTTACTGCAGGTACCTGGTGGGCTAGTAGGCCCCCAGGGACCCTCAGGATTGACAAGGAATTCATTCCCCAACTTAAACCGCGCCACAGGGCGTGTTTGCACACAGGTGAACTCAGGCCCCGCCCCCTACCTTCACCACTGTGCAAACATGCCCCGTGGCGCGCTTTAAGTTGGGGGATTAACTCCCCTTGAATCCTGAGGGTGCCTGGGGTGCAACTAGCCCACCAGCTACCTCTAGTAAGCGCCACAGAGCTGTGTTGCAAAGAGGTGTAAAAAACGGCGTGGCCTCAGAGCACCAATCTGCAATGCAGCCCCCTGGCGCATACTGGAGGTTCCTGGTGGGCTAGTTGGCCCCCAGGCACCCCCAGTATTTAAGGGGAATTTGTTCTCCCTCTGCAAACGCGCCAGGGGACACGTTTGCAGAGTGCTGCATGTAGGGGGCGTGGCCTCCGGCGCGATGCCGGTGTTTTTCTTTTTTTAAGAATGAGGGCTATGTAGCCACCCTTCTTTTTCTATTTTGTTTGCCCTGGGGACCCCATCCCCCAGGGCTCTGCCTCTTTTTTTTTATATATTTGAAGGGGAGGGGGGCCACGTGGCCCCCCTCCTGGGCCACTTCTGGTCCCAGGGACCCCATCCCACGGGGCCGTTCTGCCTCCTTTTTTTTATGTTATTATTTTTTTTTATTATTTGGGGAGGGGGGCCCCCTCCCGGGCCACTTCTAGCCCCAGGGACCCCATCCCCCAGGTGCTGGCCCTCTTCGTTGGGGACCGTGGGGGGCCCCAATCCCCCAACGGTCCCTGCCGGCTCCCCGCGTCGTGCGGGAGCCGGCATTGCTTTTCTACATGTGGAGCAGCTAACATGCTGCTCCCCATGTAGAAAAGCAATAGTCTTTGGTTTTTGGAGTGTTGACAGACAGTTGACAGCCAATTAGCATGCAGCTCGTGCTCGTAAGGGTACGCGTACCCTACGCGCCCATAGATATATCTATGATTTTACTTTTGATTTTCTCAGGAACTACTGCACGGATTTACACCATTTAACAAAAAGTGTGATCTGTGAACCAAACTCTACCTTTTTGCCAAATTTGGTGTAATTCCGTTCAGCAGTTCGGGCTGTAGCCGCGGCTAAATGTCCCTATTGAAAATTGCATGGGGAAAACACGTTTTGGGACCCCCCCTTTTTTCTTGGCACCCGCTTGACGAATCACCCCGAAACTTTCAGGGTCGGAGCGGGCCATCTTCTTGGAGAATTTCGCGAAGATTCGTTGACCGGTGCCAAAGTTATTCCAGATAGAATGTTGCGGATTTCCATTGGAAACTAGGTCATAACTATAACTACCTACTGGCGACCGTCAGTAGGGGCCGAATAACTGTTGGTTAATCACGCCTAATTTGTGTACAGAGCCCACTGGGGCAACACGATGCACTATAGTCAAATAATTTATAAAGTTAAATTGTTCATGGGAAGGCAGTTTGTGAAAGAGAAATGGCCTTTCAGAGGACGAGGAATTCATCTGTCTTACGGCAGTAAGCTAAAGTTAATTTAAATGTCTTCCAGAGTATGACGTGTTATTCTGCCTGATCTTAAGGTTGTAAAATATGTCAAATGAACTGCAACTTTATTTAAACAGCACAGATTTACCTTCTGCACAATTATCAAAATGTGGTTACGCAGTCGTTTATTTACGAAATTATTATTTATGTTTAGACTAACATTTCCATCTAAGAGAGACCCTTAAGAATTACGATATAATTTGTTTACACTTATGATTTTGATCGTAAATGAAAGTCTGTCTTCACTTCTTATGGTGAAAGGATATCACATGTTTATTTAAAAATGAAGCAAACATAGATTCCGACACTCGTGAACAAGGGAGTGTATCCTGAAACGCGTTGAGTGTTGTTGCCAGTCATTTGTGCAATAAATCTTGATTGCTGCTAAGAGCTCCGTTGTGTCCGTGACTGCTGTTTCGAGATATCGCAAGACGGCCGTGTTGTTGGATAATTGAGGCTGCCTGCCTCGTCGCGGACCGCTGTCTTAAAGTGGCTGGGGAGAGGCGCTGCAAGCGATTGGTGCTTGTGTTGATTTGATATATATATATATATATATATTCACTGAAAAAACCATAGGTTATAGACCATATATAGTTAGGAATTAGCATTTACAAAACCTTGAAAATTCACTGAAAAAACCATAGGTTATAGACCATATATAGTTAGGAATTAGCATTTAAAAAACCTTATTTTACTCACACAAAACCATTGAAATTCCATATATAGTTAGTTGCACTAACTATATATCGCGCACCCGCAATCCACTGCTGATCATGTCACATATTACATCATTCATGACATGGTCAGTGACATCACTGATGACATCACTGATGACATCTCAAATGACATCACTGATGACATCACTGATGACAACATCCAGTGACTGTATGTTTCTGTAAAGTTAAAATATGTCTTACATATTGAAGAATGAGTGGATGTATAAGTGTCTGGATGAAGGATTTAGTAGGTGCGTGACTGACTGTATGAGTGAGTGATTAAATGTGTCTCACTGAATGCATGGGTTAGTGACTAAACTGTCTTAATTTGTGCATCATTATGTCTGTTGTGATGTAAACTGCTGCATGTGTTGATCATTAGCTATACGAGAGGCTATATGTGTTATTAATTGGTTGCCCAAGTATTTCTATGGGAGATTGAGTTTGTGTGGGGGTGGCTGGAAGGTGTGTGACTCTGTGCATAGATGTGTGAGCAGTTTATTCACTAGGTGTATGAGTTCAAGAGTGCATGTGGAAACAGCTACATGGGCAGTTGACTGTGTGCATGAGTGTATTGATAAGTGAATGGATATCTCAATGCTACATGTCATAGTAAGTACATATGTAAAACACAGTACATGTGAGAGTTGGCATATATAAATAACTGTGCATGAGAGCCACTGAATGAGTGAGTGGTTGTATCGATCATTGTGAACTTGTATCAGGGATTGTATAAGAGAGTAAATATGTGTTAGTATATGTTTCAATAAGTAAGGTGTGTATAACTGTATAGTTGAAGAAATGGAGGTGAGATTGTTTCTTTGCATGACTGACTGGGTGTGTGAGTAACTCCATGGATGAGTGGCAGTGTGTGAGTGTCTGTATACACTGAGTGTATCTAAGGTTATATTAGAGTCTGAAGAGGTTTATCGTATTAGCACAAGAATGATGTCAAATGAGATGTCATCAGTGATGTCATCAGTGATGTCATTTGAGATGTCATCAGTGATGTCATCAGTGATGTCACTGACCATGTCATGAATGATGTAATATGTGACATGATCAGCAGTGGATTGCGGGTGCGCGATATATAGTTAGTGCAACTAACTATATATGGAATTTCAATGGTTTTGTGTGAGTAAAATAAGGTTTTTTAAATGCTAATTCCTAACTATATGTGGTCTATAACCTATGGTTTTTTCAGTGAATTTTCAAGGTTTTGTAAATGCTAATTCCTAACTATATATGGTCTATAACCTATGGTTTTTTCAGTGAATTTCAATGGTTTTTTAATAGCAAATATCATAAGCTGTCGAATGTCAAGTACGTGGTAAGTAAAAACATTTTCGTGTTTATGCACACTGATCTGCTTTGAATGCTGCCCCCCACCCCTCATTTCTATTAGGAGTACTCTCTCTTTGCAGATAGTGAAGGGTAGTTAACGCAGGCCTTTGCCCCCGTTGTAATCCGTCGTGCCTGCTTCTCTCTCCATTTGATTGATTGTTCTCTTTGGTTCATTCTCTATTTACAAACAAGCACAGAGTCGCAATACTCTGTTTAGTCTTTGCAGATAGCGAAAAATCGTGTAAAAAAACAAAAGGAATCGAGCAAAATCAGTAGGCCACTAATGGGATCTCTTTTTGACCTCCCTAAAATAGAAACATTAGGAACAACCTGTTGATAATACCAATGTGTATGTACATAAGCGGCGTTCATTTGTGTTCACAGTACCCCTTGTTGATTGTTTGAATCGAGCATTGAATTGTTCGAAGTTGGTTCTCTTAAGAATCTTCTCTGCCTGCAAACGAGGAAGAATAGGAATATTCTCTCTCCCTTTGCAGATAGTGAAGGGTAGGTAACGCAAACCTTTAACACGTCGTGCCTATTTCGTTCCTCATTGATTGATTGTTTCCCCAAACATTGACTGTTTGGGAATTGGTTCTTTTTGGAGGTATTCCCTGTTTGCAAATATACGTAGGAAAATCTTTGCAAATAGTGAAAGGGTACGTAATGCGGACCTTTCTCCCCCGTTGTAATCTGTCATGCCTATCTACTCCCCACTGATTGATGCACCTGTTTCACCCGGACCATTTACTAGAGATACGTCATCTGGCCCGACCAGAGAGCACCCCTAGTGAAAAGGACATATGCAATAATAACGAAGTGATCACTGTATCCTGTTAACAGAAACTTTAGCATGAAACAACCTGGAAAGAAAAGAATAGGAAAACGAAAATCAGTAGGCCACTGATGAACATGAACTTTTATTAAACAACGAACAAAGAAACGATAACATAACGTAATGATAAAACCTATTAATGTCCTAGAAACAAGAAAACGTTAGAAATATGCCAGTGGTGAGAGACCAGAAAAACAGTAAGAGAAACCAAATCACCCCTCGCTGTCCCACCGCCTGCCACGCCAAAAAAATCGATAGACTAGGGAAAATGCAAGTCAGTAGAACATCCGCCCCCACTCTGGAAACTTCCAAGGTGGGGCAGAGTTGCGGCTACGCCCAGCCGGGAGCAGCCCATATAAGGCGGGTCCTGCTGCCACGCCTCGGCCAGGAGATCCTAACGTAGGGTGTAGCCGGAGGAGAGGCCGAGGCCAGCGGGACCCGGCCAGGGGATTGCCTTTACAACGCTGAAGAGTTGCAGGGGGGGGAATGTCTCCTCGACCCCCCCCCTCTCTCTCCCAGTCCGGCCGCGGTGGCCCTTGAGAGTTTCAGGTAGTCCCGCCACATGCTCTTCCGGTCCGGCCACCAACGGTCGGGGGGCCGAGGCCGACGGGATCCGGCTGCAGCCGATAAACCAAGGAACCCGTTCATGGGGCCAGAGCCAGGGGCGTCCGGCCGACATCCACCGGAAGCCCGGCCCAAAGACGGACGGGACATTTTTTCTTTTCTCCTTCGTAATAGCAGCGGCAACACGCCAGGCACCACTTCTTTCTTCAAAAATGGCTTTGACAACACTGGGGGGGATGTCTTGCACATGCCTCCGACCCCCCCCCGTCCTCATCGCCACCGGCCATAACAAATGTCAAGCGGGGCGCCGTGGGGTGCACTGGGAGGGAGAGACGGTGCGAACAGGCCTCTCCCGCCTCCTCAGGTGAAGGCTTCCCAGCTGCACCCTCAGCGCTCCAGGCGCCCCGAAAAGGGTTCGTCCACTGTGGCGATGCTGCAACGTCTCGCCCGGCAGGGTGGAGCCCGTCCGCTCATGTGACCCCGCGATCGCCGGTAGCTGCCGAACTCTCAAAATGGCGATCGACCTGGCAAGAGCGGGCCCAGCATGAAGAAATGGCCCGGTCACTGGTTGACTCCACCACCGTAGTCCTCCATGACCTTGAAGATTCTAGAGGAGCCGCAGGAGTCTCCGACCCCCGATGGGGAATGACTGCCATGATCGCCCGTGGAGTGACGAAACTGTATCCACGGGACGTCGGCGCTCCCATGCTGGCGCCAGCCTCACTTTGAATTACTAGAATCCTGCAGACCTCAGTTCCGGTGAAAGCACAGTGTGACCCGGTAGGAAAAATTGTTGCACCCCCTCCCCTTTTTGAGTGATAGTTCAAACCACCGATCCTTTCCTTTGCCCTTTTAACGGAACTTTGGACTGCCTCCCCCTCTTTTACATTTTCTAGAGAAAACAAAACATTAACCACTACATTACCATAGCAGTTGACACCAGAACTGTTTTCAAATTGAAAACCAACAACATCTTCAACAGAATCCTTTTTGTTTCTGCTGTGACCCTGCTACAGCACAGGCATTGTCCCCAGCAGTAATTCTGCAATGCCGGTAAGAATAGCTGTGGTGCCTACTGGACTCACTCACCCCGCGGCGCCCCACGCCGTTATTTGCTGGGCGGCAACTTACTAGACATCACTTTCGTGCCATCTAGATTTCAGCGCGTTCTGCTGCCTTGGAACTATTCGCACAACAGACTGCTACTGACGACCCACCCCCAGGCAACATCTTCTGAATTTTCATAATTTGAAAGAACTAGTAACATGTCCTCATCAGGAATTCAAAAGAAATTGCCACGGTCTCTTCGTTGTTTAAATGTTTTTACTGTTTTTGTTTTGTTGTATATATTTATATGTTATTAAAGTTTTATATTCCTACTACTTTGTTGGAGTGCTATATATTTTTAATGTGACACATAATTGTAAAAACTTTGATGTACAAAGAGTCATTCCTGGAATCTTCCGCTTCAGGCTCGGTCCCCTCCCCAATCACAATACAGGATGGTTTTCAGATAGTAGGAACACGTGTGGTGTGACGGATCTCATCGGGTGTGGGCCTTGATCTACTATAACTCCTTTGAAGAGGGGTGATTCTTTACAGCTGGAGCCATAAACTACATCTGCAGGGCTAGCTGATAGCCTGGACAATCGGACACAGAGGAAGAGGAGTGTCAGAGGGTGCGGTAGTGAATAGGGCGAAAGGGAGGTGTCGGGCGGGCACAGAGTGTGATTCTCAGGGAAGAGCAGCGCAGATGGGGGGAGGTTTATTGCCCATGCATAAGACAGAGAGCGGGGTGACCAGTGCCTGGGGAAGATGCTTGCGAGGGTGGGGAGCCATGCTAAGGATCGACAGCGTGCAGAGAGTGGGTCTGGTCAAGGCATCTAAAATGACTGCCGTGCACGACAAAAGTGTGGCATTTGAAAAAAGGCAAGATGGCGCAGACAATGTTTTTCAACACTTCCTGATTTCCTTCGAATCGAACGTTAACAGACGTTGGGGCATATTACCAAAGTTAAGCGATATTTACCTTCTTAGGTACATCAAACCTAAGAGGTCAGGGAGGATCTACTATGCCCCCTTATGGTCATTTGCCCCTTCGCTTTGGCCTCCTCTTGTCTCTCGATCCTACCGAGAGACAAGATGGCGGCCGCTACGGACTGTTTGGAATGTTTACAGACGCCGGAGAATCAATCAGCTTCGCAAACCTCCGTTACGCGAAGCGGAGCGCTGTTACAGATATATATCTTTTTTTGAACGTTAATTTCTCAAAATCCACTGGAGCACATATATTGAGACCTAGCAAAGGCACATTGGGCTACCAGTCCCTAATATTTTACCAAGTTTCGTGCAAATCCATTCAGCCGTTCGATTATTAATATTATTATTTTTTTTGCCCCGCGGGGCCCTTTTAAAACCTCCACATCAAACCTAGGGGGTCAGCGAGGATCTACTATGCCCCCTTATGGTCATTTGCCCCTTCGCTTTGGCCTCCTCTTGTCTCTCGATCCTACCGAGAGACAAGATGGCGGCCGCTATGGACTGTTTGGAATGTTCACAGACGCCGGAGAACCAATCAGCTTCGCTTCACAAAGTTCCGTACCGCGAAAAGTCCGCGAACCGGAGCGCTGCCCGGTCCGCTGTTACAGATATATATCTTTTTTTGAACGTTAATTTCTCAAAATCCACTGGAGCACATATATTGAGACCTAGCAAAGGCACATCGGGCTACCAGTCCCTACAATTTTGCCAAGTTTCGTGCAAATCCATTCAGCCGTTCGGGCTAAAAGTGAGGCCAACCGCCCTATGGAAAACTCAATGTTAAAAACACGTTTTGGGACCCCCCTTTTTTCTCGGCCCCCCCTTGACGAACCCCCCCCAAATTTTCAAGGGCTGCTCAGAAACAAAATGTGCCATTTTCCTGAATATTTCAGCCAATTCCGTCCACAAACGCCAAAGTTATTAGACATAGAATTTTCAAAAATCCCATAGAGAAAAAATCCTAACTATATATACCTACCCCCCAGGCAACATCTTCTGAATTTTCATAATTTGAAAGAACTAGTAACATGTCCTCATCAGGAATTCAAAAGAAATTGCCACGGTCTCTTCGTTGTTTAAATGTTTTTACTGTTTTTGTTTTGTTGTATATATTTATATGTTATTAAAGTTTTATATTCCTACTACTTTGTTGGAGTGCTATATATTTTTAATGTGACACATAATTGTAAAAACTTTGATGTACAAAGAGTCATTCCTGGAATCTTCCGCTTCAGGCTCGGTCCCCTCCCCAATCACAATACAGGATGGTTTTCAGATAGTAGGAACACGTGTGGTGTGACGGATCTCATCGGGTGTGGGCCTTGATCTACTATAACTCCTTTGAAGAGGGGTGATTCTTTACAGCTGGAGCCATAAACTACATCTGCAGGGCTAGCTGATAGCCTGGACAATCGGACACAGAGGAAGAGGAGTGTCAGAGGGTGCGGTAGTGAATAGGGCGAAAGGGAGGTGTCGGGCGGGCACAGAGTGTGATTCTCAGGGAAGAGCAGCGCAGATGGGGGGAGGTTTATTGCCCATGCATAAGACAGAGAGCGGGGGTGACCAGTGCCTGGGGAAGATGCTTGCGAGGGTGGGGAGCCATGCTAAGGATCGACAGCGTGCAGAGAGTGGGTCTGGTCAAGGCATCTAAAATGACTGCCGTGCACGACAAAAGTGTGGCATTTGAAAAAAGGCAAGATGGCGCAGACAATGTTTTTCAACACTTCCTGATTTCCTTCGAATCGAACGTTAACAGACGTTGGGGCATATTACCAAAGTTAAGCGATATTTACCTTCTTAGGTACATCAAACCTAAGAGGTCAGGGAGGATCTACTATGCCCCCTTATGGTCATTTGCCCCTTCGCTTTGGCCTCCTCTTGTCTCTCGATCCTACCGAGAGACAAGATGGCGGCCGCTACGGACTGTTTGGAATGTTTACAGACGCCGGAGAACCAATCAGCTTCGCAAACCTCCGTTACGCGAAGCGGAGCGCTGTTACAGATATATATCTTTTTTTGAACGTTAATTTCTCAAAATCCACTGGAGCACATATATTGAGACCTAGCAAAGGCACATCGGGCTACCAGTCCCTAATATTTTACTAAGTTTCGTGCAAATCCATTCAGCCGTTCGATTATTATTATTATTTATTTTTTTTGCCCCGCGGGGCCCTTTTAAAACCTCCACATCAAACCTAGGGGGTCAGCGAGGATCTACTATACCCCCTTATGGTCATTTGCCCCTTCGCTTTGGCCTCCTCTTGTCTCTCGATCCTACCGAGAGACAAGATGGCGGCCGCTATGGACTGTTTGGAATGTTCACAGACGCCGGAGAACCAATCAGCTTCGCTTCACAAAGTTCCGTACCGCGAAAAGTCCGCGAACCGGAGCGCTGCCCGGTCCGCTGTTACAGATATATATCTTTTTTTGAACGTTAATTTCTCAAAATCCACTGGAGCACATATATTGAGACCTAGCAAAGGCACATCGGGCTACCAGTCCCTACAATTTTGCCAAGTTTCGTGCAAATCCATTCAGCCGTTCGGGCTAAAAGTGAGGCCAACCGCCCTATGGAAAACTCAATGTTAAAAACACGTTTTGGGACCCCCCTTTTTTCTCGGCCCCCCCTTGACGAACCCCCCCCAAATTTTTAAGGGCTGCTCAGAAACAAAATGTGCCATTTTCCTGAAAATTTCAGCCAATTCCGTCCACAAACGCCAAAGTTATTAGACATAGAATTTTCAAAAATCCCATAGAGAAAAAGTCCTAACTATATATACCTACTGGCGACCGCCAGTAGGTAATATATATATAATCCATGTTGCCCAAAAGAAGGAGAACTCGAGGCACCAGCCTCTTACTCATAGGCAACTTGTGAAAACTCAACAGAAGCTCTATATTGCACCATCATCTGCATGATGTTGATTACTATTCGCCCCCAATGGACCTCTTAGATGAGTTCGACTATTGGTGCATATGCTGGGACTTATAGTATTTATTAAGCTGATTCTTACCCTCCAGTGGGTTCTGTTTTGTTTCCATGTCTTTAAAATATTTTCTTTTATTCATATATATATATATATATATATATATATATATATATTATCACCACAAAAATGGGCAGCACAACCGGATACTTCAAGAAGCTTTATTTTTCTTTACAACACCCCACCGACGCGTTTCAGCCTCACGGCTTTTCTCACGGTCAGCAAGTCCCTTCTTACTTTTCAGTTATATACTGCCCCACCTTAGCCTTAAGGTGGCATTGTGGGATATGTAGTTCTTGTTACATTAAAAAGAATTCATCATTTCAACAAACAAAGGACTGGTGTGTTCACCTATGTCCATGTATAGTACATAGCGTCTGATGTGCAAATCACTTCGGGCAGTAAATTTCAGTGATATATTCAAAGGTATGAATTTATATATTTTAGTTGCTATTTAGGGTATAGTACCCATGATCACACTGTTTCTGGTCAGTTATGTTCATTTTTACTCCAGGTGTATGTGGAGATCTTCTCCAAAGTTCATCCCTTTCGGATGATTTGTGCGGAACCGAACAATGAGGCGCGATTCCATTTGTCGAAGAAGACGAGTTGTGTCTCCTCCTCTCTCCAGTCTCGTGAGCATTTTTAGTCCATAGTAACTCATTGATCGCCAGTCCCCATTTTGGCAGGTATTCAGATGTTTGGCTGTGGCATACACCTGGAGTAAAAATGAACATAACTGACCAGAAACAGTGTGATCATGGGTACTATACCCTAAATAGCAACTAAAATATATAAATTCATACCTTTGAATATATCACTGAAATTTACTGCCCGAAGTGATTTGCACATCAGACGCTATGTACTATACATGGACATAGGTGAACGCACCAGTCCTTTGTTTGTTGAAATGATAAATTCTTTTTAATGTAACAAGAACTACGTATCCCACAATGCCACCTTAAGGCTAAGGTGGGGCAGTATATAACTGAAAAGTAAGAAGGGACTTGCTGACCGTGAGAAAAGCCGTGAGGCTGAAAAGCGTCGGTGGGGTGTTGTAAAGAAAAATAAAGCTTCTTGAAGTATCCGGTTGTGCTGCCCATTTTTGTGGTGATAATTGAAAATTCGGGCTTTGATCCAGCCCTGGGGCAAGCACACACTGTCGAGCGCTCCTATTGCTGAAGGATCGCTTTGGTTAAAATATATATATATATATATATATTTATGAAAGTAGAAACGGCGTTCCAACAGGCACTTGGGTCCGGCAAAGAAACACCAGGGTCCGTTCTTATGCTAAAACAAAGAGGTTTATTAAGGTCATAAACCTGTTGTGACGAGTTTGGCACTTACAAAGCGCCTGTTCACCTTAATAAACCTCTTTGTTTTGGCATAAGAACGGACCCTGGTGTTACTTTCATTGATTTTACCGGCTGCTCCACCGGCATCGAGCCACCCCTGCAAAGGCGAGGGATCTCCGGAAGGAGCTTTCGTTTAATGGATATATATTTATATATATTTATAAATATATTTATAAATATATATATATATATATATATATATATATATATATATATATATGTATAAATATATATATATATATATATATATATATATATATATAGAGAGAGAGAGAGAGAGAGAGAGAGAGAGAAAGAGAGAGAGAGAGAGAGAGAGAGAAAGTTTCAATGTACTTGCCTTTTTTAAGATATCCATGCCACAATATTTTTGATTTGATATTTTGAGAGATTACGGACAAAGTATGTAAATTCATTATTTTTTTACATGATATTTCTGTGTCACGAAATTGTTGTTCTCGATATTATGTCACACAATCAGCTGTATATCATACAGGCATGAAAAAAGTGACAAAAATTCACAATACCCTCTCAATGGCAAAAAGAGATCGCTAAAATGTAACCAAGACATATATTTGAGGGAAATTGCTCAAAGTATATCTGAAAATCAAAGTGATGACTATTTAAAAACCGTTTGGTATCCTCCAAAAAATAAGTCAAGAAAGCCTCTCCCCATTATAAACATGCCACATTCCAAAATATGAAATCACCAGTGACAGGGTAAGAAAACAAACTGATGGTAGGGTGTGCAACACATGGGTTGTGTAATAAGCCCATTGTCAAGGGAACTGGTCTATTTTATGCAGGAATGTGGATTTCTGTAAACGAAAACAAAAGACACGATGACAACCTGTGTTGAGATAGCATGTTTGAAATTGTCATACTATTTTATTTATTTCGGGCATACTTTGAGTTTGTTAAGTTTTGCCTAAGAGGAAAGCTGTCTACAAATAAGTACATATAAATTAACCCCTGCCCTAACAAAGTGCAGAACCGACCTTTGCTTCAGAGAGTTCAGCGGTCTGTGTCCTGCAGAACACACCTTTAAATCTCGGCAAGACAGAGGCAACCTTTTATTCTACAAATACGAATATAGTGAGTACCATCATACTGTAAACTATTTGTAGCACTTTGAATTTTAAAACCTACAGCAACATATTAATGTTTCGCTTTGTAAACACTCTTTACTGATAAAAGCAAACATATTGTCTAATAAAAATGAAGCCTATAATAAATAAAAGTGAAAAACGTGATGTTTGCTATCCTTTGTGAAATATTGAAAAACCTGCGCAAAAGCTTTTTCATAGGCCAAAGTCACTTCTTTTCCAGGACTTGAAGGAAGCCATCCATCACTGCAGTCAGGAGGAGGAACTCTCCTGTGTGTTCCTCAGCCTCGTTTGGATGCATGAATGCAAGAGCTGTGGGTGTTAACAAGGTAGGTTGAATGAGTGATGAGTTTACAATGCACCGGTCACATCTATGAGAACCATGATTATGACAAACAACTATCTAAATAACCTCTAGAGTGCCACCCGCACCTCGATGGAACTTGAGGGTGCATAATGTGCACATGCAAAACAACGCAACATTAACATTACGTACAAAGTAATGATCCTCTATCTAGGAAGTACCAACTGATGTCAGAAATAACAGAAGTTTAGGGCAGCTGGGAATATAGGGTGCTGCAACAGAAAACACATACAAATGTTCGCATATATTTTTATAGCCTTTAAATAAAGTGCATGATGCTTCCATTATCAAAAAACAGGTTTTGTCTTTGGTTACTAAAATATAAATATGAGAGAAAAAAAGCTTCACACAAGCATGATCAAATTTAAGACTAATAAAAAGAGCTTTAGAACGCCATAAATGTACGCACTTTCACCCTTTCAAAATGAAGCATATAGCCTCTTTGATGAAATGAGCCTTTGCCTACCTGGTTTTTCCATACAGAATGCAATTTCCAGTGTCGCTGTAAAGTATCTACTTTCTACAGCATGTATTCACCATCTGACTTGCTAATTTACAACCACAGCGATACCCAAAATATTAGTTACACATTTGGAGGTGATTCTAATGTATTACTAAACTTGCAGTACAAAAAATAAGTTTTTGATGTCCTGGTCAAAGTGCAAACCCTGCAGTTTGATAAATAATTGTTGGACTTACAGATACTTTTTTGGGTTTTAATAAGCAATCCCCGAGCTCCAGGAGATAGAAAAGAGGAGCTGAAAGTAGCAGAATAATATACCATTTAAGAACTTTGTTTTTGCTGAACCAGTGAAGTCCCTGTGTGCAGCAGCTCTTTATTATTATTTTCATGTTGCGGGAATTGTGAAAAGACCCGATTTTTCTACCTTATCAGCTCCATCAAATTATGTTCCCAGAGAGCTTATTGATTAGTGGCGCATGTTCCTTCAGGTGACATTCCAAATATTTAATTGTCAGTTATCTTTCCTCCTTCAGTAAGTAAAATACAGTCACAACATTACAGAGGGACTTGTTCTTCCTTAACCTTAGCGAGATGCCATCATGCAGCAGAAAACAGTGTTAAAATATCACAGGATAATGCTGTCCGACAAGGGAGACGTATAAACACTCTAATGATTTCCCTCGAGTTTCCTTTTTAGAAAATTGTCACTAAAGCCAGCATAAATGGTGACATCTCTTCGCAGAGGACACAGGGAAATCGAACGCTGGCATTCTCGTTAGGGCCAAACCTACTCATCAGCCAATTATAACAGCAGCAGAACATCCTGCTGAAAACTTAGACAGGGCCACTTGGCTAACCTTCGGAGGCTGCTAACACAGAACTGCATTGTTTTCAAAATACGAGAAAAGGGTATTTCGTACAAAATACATTTAGATTCGTTTTTTGTAAATTACTCTATTCCAATCACCTCTTACAACCATAATTATTTTAAATATAGAGCCAAACGCTGAAAATATGTACTCTGTTAAAGACCTCCAAACCACTTAATGCTCAATTTGGTCTGAAAGTGGCCTATTGCAAGGGTGTAAAAGTTCATGACAGTTTCCTGTCTCCTGCACGAACAGTATGCTAGTTCACGGGTGCAACTAAAAACGGGGAGAAAAAAAATCAATATTCTCTAGCTATGTAAGCTGGAGTGTCACGTCTCTACTGGGACTGACACTAACAGGCTGCTCGAGGCTACCACTCTTAAATGTATCTACTTCTATAACTACAGAAAACGATAAAAGGGAACGAGGGTAAATTTGGAACAAATAAAAAGAATAGATGAAATAACCCCGAATCCACTGGCCGTACTTCTGGGCTATTAGACTAAGGCTCCAAAGACCAATGTGGAAAGTTCCATGATAGTTTTATTATTATTATTTTTGCAGTTTTATAGCGAAAACATGGCCCAAGGGCATTAGGGCCATTTACATGAGCACCAGATTACATTACACAAGGTCAGAATATATATATATTTTTTTTTTTTAATTTTGGGCAGGGAGAGAATAAGTAAATTGTCCAGAATCACAGAATGTTGAGATGATACTAATTTATACCCGGCTTCCCAGCTCCAAAGCCAGCAGATCTGGCCATTAGGACACATCTCTGATACCTTCAGATAACAAGACAGTTCTAGCAGTGTTGCTGTTTAATACCACCAAATAAATCCATTGATGATGGATCATGAGAACCTAGCCAAAGCGAAAAACAGTAGGTTCACCAATTTTGGTGAGCCTCAACAATCAGAAAAGGAAAAATACTTTTCTAGAGTCCCTTACTCACCCAAAGAATTGCCCCTAGGTGACATGCTTCATCATTGGGGCCATCCCAAGCATCTACTTCTTGGGGCGTGCTGTGACTTGCGAAAAATACGTAGGAGCACTAGTTGTGTGAATCTATGTGTTGTCCAGTGTTGGGGTAGTGGTGTTTGTGCTGGTTTAAAAATAGCTAACTAGTGAGCTAACATTTTATTCCTGCTCCTAGTTGGTAAGGATAAACAGGGGGGTAAAATAAAAGGAAAAATATAACTGTTATGTGGTTATATTCCCTAGTATTTCATCGACATGTTTTGAGGTGTCCCCTAAACCTCTTCTTCAGGACACCAACTAGGAGCAGGAATAAAATGTTAGCTCACTAGTTAGGTATTTTTAAACCAGCACAAACACCACTCCCCCAACACTGAACAACACATAGATTCACACAACTAGTGCTCCTACATACTTTTCGCAAGTCGCAGCACACCCCAAGCAGTAGATGCTTGGGATGGCCCCAATGATGAAGCATGTCACCTAGCGGCAATTCCCTGGGTGAGTGAGGGGACTCTAGAATTTCTTTTTCTTTTCTGATTGTTGAGGCTCACCAAAATTGGTGAACCCACTGTTTTTCGCTTTGGCTAGGTTCTCATGCACCATCATCGATGGATTTATTTGGTGTACTTTGAACATACAGGAGGATGAACCTAGCCTGATCCTCCTTCTCCCTCTTTTTTTGACAAGCTGTTTCATACCAACCATTATGCTGTTCATCAAAATGGATACTATTAGAATTGCCCTGAATCAATTATCTCTACATGTACACCTAGCTTCACTGGTTATAAATAAAACTAAAGTATAACATAACCCCACCGCTGATGACATTCACAGTCAACACAAGGAAAGCTTTATCTTGGGCACAGATAGTTCTCTCTGTGTATCTACAGCTAAGCACCTTAACACAACCTAAAACGAAATGTGTCTACTATTTAAATTCAGAAAAGCCTGTTTCCTCTAGGGCACACAAAAGAATATAAGTATCAATGACTGAGTAAAGGTCTTTGGAAACAAACATTTTTATTCTGCTTGAACACATTCTCTCACTGCTGCATACACAAGGCCTTTAAAGGCTCTTTTGTATGCTCTAACCTTCAAAAGGAGGCCTCACAGCTTGGTAACTCTTAGGCCACGGACAGCAGGAATTCATGAAGCAAAAAACAGCTAAACTACCTTCTACAGTTAAGACTATCTGCGAATATAGGCGAGAAATTGCAAGGAAGTGAAACAGTTAACAAACAAATGATAATACTGCGTGCATGCATGGGCGTTACAAGATACTACTGCCAATGTCAGCTTCTATGAGGCAACATCAAAGCCCCCTTCCAGAGGAGACTTTGCAGCTTTCAAAAATATATTTCCTTTGTCCGCTTTAATGAGGGGTTCAGTGGCAGGGGGCAGTTTTCAGTGCATGGGAACAAAACAATCATTAAGTGGATCCCATATTCAGTGGTGCCTGATGACTTTTAATATTGACTGGCTGTAAAAACCCACTATGAGGTACCACACATGGTGGTGGGTTTGGTAGGGCTCTCTACCCTAAACAAAGCATAGAAAAAGATAAGTGAAAATGTACCGTTTTACACAAGTGTTAAAAAGAAATTGATTAAAACCCTCTCTTTTCCATGAGGTTCTAAAGGGACATTTATTAAAAACTGTAAAAGTGGCATCACAAATTATCTTCTACAGCTGTAAGTGCTCTCTAACATCAAGCAAATGATGACATAAAATCAGCAATAATCGCCTCCAAAATGACATGAATTGCCACTGATATAACACCTTATAATATTTTGTAAATACATTTGTTCTGTCAGTGTTGAACAAAAGTATGACTACCCTCTAGTCCTGAAAGGGTAGTATATTACAGCAGAATTGAAAGAAGAACTTAGGGGCTGATTACGATGGTGTAACGTTTGCCACCGCTGTGACGGCAGTGCCGACCGTCACTCCATCGTAAACTGAATGACCCACCGACATAGTACGATGGCGATGGGTATCGGGCGGATAGAAAGCCCGTCCGCCCCTTTTCCGCTGGTTGACAATCGTTACGATTGCTGGAAGGACGGAGCAGGGGCACAAGTATGGTGGCGGTGCCTAGTAGGCATCGCAATCCATATTAGGAGGTAGAGCATTTGCAGGCCTTTCCATGGCGGCGATACCGCCATAGAAGGGCTGGCGGGATTTGCTTTGGGGACCCGTTGCAGGGCCCCAGGGTGCTGTGGGGGGCTGCACTTGGGGGTACCTATGGTACCCCCCTACATTGTCATGCATAAGGTGGCAGGCACCACGCAGTGCCTGCCACGTTGTGCATGGCAATGCACAACATGGCATTTTACCATTGCGGCGGGTGCTGTAGCCAGCAGCACCTGCCGGCAATGTTAAGATGCCAGATGTGACAGCCGCGGTGGTGGTGGCATCATAACAGGGGTGGCGGGACCGCCACATTGCAGGCGGGCCGTCCCGTTACCGCCAGGGTGGCGGGCGGACTACAGTCCGCCCGCTATCCTAATGACCCCATAGTTCCCTCGGAATTGTTTATATTTTATTCAATGACTCAAAGGACGTCAAGAAATATCTGGATCACATGTGAATATGTTTTTAAAATCAGGGTTAAAAAAGTTTGCTATTTTGCCATTTTCATGCAGATGACAAGCCAGAAAAGAATACAGTAGGCAAGCAACGACAGAGAGAAATGCAAGTCCAACAGCATTCAATACATAGATTCATATGAGATTCATGATACATGTTCTTATCCTCGGGCAACAATTAACAAGCAGATAAAACAAACACCAGACTCAGTTCTTATAACAGAGTGAGTGAGTCCAAAGGCAAACAATACCCCATGAGAAATAGATTAGAGCCTCAAGAATCAGTTCTGCAGTTCCATAACATTCTCTTATATCGTCGTGCAATTTTGCATGCAAAAGTCTTATCTTGATGATTGACTGCTGGCAGAATCTGATGGAATAAATATTCAACTTGATCCACATAGACAGAATCTTTAGTCACAAGTTCTTTTTATTATCACATGACACTTTTTCCTTTCAAGTGGCTGGACACAAATACCTCATCCAGGGATGTGTTTTTATGCCTTGTGATTGTTGCACAGATGTGTTTTCTATTTTCTTTTCGCATGAAGTGTTATTAAATACCAAATATACCTGGTGGTTTCTTCGAACTGTATTCCTTCATATACATTTCTCTGGCTCTTTGCACGCCGATCTTCGAAACAAATTCAGTGAGTCTTCAACTGTATATTATTGGTAACACACCAAAAAGCTTACACTGATTTAATCTATAAACATAGCTATACATATACCTAAGGGCTAGCGGTATTTCATCGATTAAATATTCATTGACAGATATGTAGAACAAGCTGAGGATACCACTTTCTTCTTTCAGGTCTAGGTCTGTCAGGATCATTACGTCAATAAAAATTATATTTTTTCCCCACAAAACAATGTTTATTTTGGTGAAAAACTAATTTTATTCCCAAACTTTATTTTGAAATTTTCTGAAAATACATTATTGCTGTTTCCAAATGTTTGCTTTTAATTTCTAATACAATCAAATTTCATCCCTATTCTTATTACAGAGAGATGAAGGATTCTATTTAATGGAGTGCTTTTTTGGGGAAATGCTGTGGTTGATGGTGTATTTTAAAGCATACTGGAGTAAAATCAACTTTATAAAGTGAGAAGAACACATGAACTATTTTATTGGGAATAGGGGATCCCCAAGATCTTTTGGGAAACATTGTAAATTGGTGCATTGTATCAAATATTGAGGTACTAACACTGGGTAGAAATGGCTAAGATTTAAAAGTACCTGAACAAATGTGTTTGGAGTATCCCATGCCCACGTGATTTTTTTCGAATATTTGTGGCTGATGGTTTGAGAATTGAGAAAGTCTTTAGGCCACAAGAATATATGAACTAGATTTGGTATTGTTGTGAATCTATCTAGGACCCTAATTAGATATCCCTGATTCATGCCCTTATGTGGTTATAACAAAACATATCCTTATAAAGGTATAAGAATCATGTCCATATTTAGGCATAGCCAATGCAGTCCAAATACGGCAAGGCTACTCCCATAGACTCCTAGAAAGCACAAACCAAGCCTCCAGCAGCCCGGGAATTCCCCCTGCTTTTGTTTTGATTTGCACAAGAACTCCTGGAGTCCAGAAATAACTGTTAGTTCTTAGTGACGTCTTATGTCCAACCTTACATCAAACACGGCACCTTTAAGGTATAAATATACCAACGTTGCCTTAAGCAAACACACGATGGTTTGGAGCAGAGCGGCTATCTACTTGCCCGACGCCCAGCTGATGCGAGAGCCGAAGGAAGCCGACCCTCCCATTTGACGCACTAAGAGAGACGCTGTCTTTTCTCCTGCTGAGAAATCCAGCTCCGGTGATTCCAGTCACCCTTGCGGGTTGCTGGGAGATCGAGTCCTGAGACACGAGATACAAGACCTCCTTCATTCTCTTACCAAGGTACGGAGCTGACTAAATCCTTAAGAGAATTCTTGATTCAGATTCCTGGCAAAAAACAACTTAACTTAAACTACAACTTACTTACTCCTTCCCACGTATTAGGCTTAGGTCAGGTACACCGGGGTAGGCCTATATTAGAAGCACCAGTTGAGTATGTTAGTCAATGTTTTTATGTATGTATATATTTTATCCGTTTTAAAGTATCATATGGCTAAGAAACCATATCAATGCTTTTACAGTATTATTACATAATACTCCTTTTACTGTACGCACTTTACTTCATGATAAGTATTGCAATTGTGGCAACTCATTTCTCTTGCATGAGAAAGAGGACTGCTCAATAAATAACACCTTTTATTGAAAACGCCCGTCTCTCTATTTCTCTGCACTCTGGTGAAACTAAGTATGCACGATTGACTGAGTGAAATAGCTGTCTATTGTTTTCACACAACTCTAGAGATACACTCTTTATTCTGAGGGGGCAAAGTTGTCTTGTTTATGCGGTTGTCAGAAGCTAATCCCTTCTTATCTATTCAAGGAAGTTAACACCTCCTTGTTTACTCGAGAAGGTTTCTAGTAACCTCTGAGCTAGCTGGCAAACCTATTTAAGTCTAATATAGTCAGTAGAGACCTAGATGACCTCAGTCCTACGTCTAAACTGCTGTTTATATTATTCCAATGCGCAGAGCCTATTGGGAATATAGGAACTACACTACATGGCGCCCAATGTTTGGTAAGGCGATAATCTAACGCAAGACTCTAGAGTAACTCAGTTGTGCTTTTTCACACAGACCCTTTTTCCCGTAAATACTCCAAAAGACGTCTGGAGTGGGTAAAAGGTTAATATCCGCCGGAACTTAGTAGGAAGAGATTCCTATGTATTAGTTTTTGGTTTAGTCAACGTTGAAGGATACAGTGTTCCAAAATATTGTGCACCTAATCTTTATTTCCCTTGAAACTTGATCTGCAACAAAACTTTCTGTCAGTAAAATGGGAGAAAGTGACGACGAAAGAGAGAGAGCTAGAATAGCATCTCAACTCCTAGCGGATGACACAAGTCTCCGAGAAGAAGACCCGAATGCTATAATCGTTCCGGTAAATGTAAGAAGAACTATAACTCTTAAACTTATAGAAAATGGACTATCACCAAGAGGTGGTACAGTCATATTTGTGGTAGAGGCCGACAGAGGTATTCTATTCATGGATACATTTTCCAGCAGCACACACTGTGACACAAGATTTCCACTATTACAAAATAGAGGAACCTCCGGATAAATACGCTCCTTTCGAGGACGTTGAAATCCCACTAACATACCAAGAGCACCTGCTCTGGTTTAATGGCGCCCTAAAACATCAAAATCACATCACCAGGCTCGGTCCACTAGGTAGACCAGGAGCCATGTGGCCGGTTCTAGCCAGCTACACACCACATCCTGACATTGAAAAGATGTCAGACCGAGAACTCTTAGCTCAGCTAAAACTATTAATTAAAATACACAGACAATTGGTCCAATATGTCATGCGGACTTCAACAGTCCAACCAGCAATAAAAATTCCACACACCACCCCTCACCAGGGGAACACAAATAAAATCACACCACAGAATATACAATCAGCCATTGGCAAAATTCCCGCAAAACGGGAACAGATTCCATTCTGGTTAGCCCGAAAAATTACTCAAATAGAGGCGGTATTTCCTGATACTACACCTCATGAGAAACACAGAATTCTGACTATCTGTCTTCCAATGGGGATCGCACCACATGTGGAGGACTGTGACACTTGGGGCACAGTCTTTGCTTCGATTTACACAAAAACACATCGTGTTCTGTCCATGGCGGTTATACCAGACGTACTAAGACAGATTCAAAATGAATACGGTCCAGAACCTGCTTTAACTCTAGGTATGAAATTACTAAAAGACTTTAAGCAAATCTTGGCTATATTACTAGCCAACATAAAAGGAGAAGCAGCATCTGTGGCAATCCGCCAGAAATTGAAAGAAACAGATATAGCAGAACAACCTTTTGAACTTGCCAGAATCATAGAAAAATCCTATGAAGAACTAGGTAGAGATAGTTTGGATGGGAAACCAGCAAAACCCCAATTAATTGAAAATCCTGAAAAAACCTTTATTAAAAATAATCTCAACACTCCAAAAAAGAGTTGGGAGGGTAATAAACAATCCACTCCCAGAGAAAAACGGTTTAAGTCCAGAGGAAGGTCTCCTCAACGAAGAGATAGATCTCCAGAACGAGGAGGCAAGTCTCCCCAGAGGGAGCCCTCTGAGAAAAGATACAACCTTAGAGATAGGGATAAATTGAGAAAACCTGACAGATATCAAGATATTGATACACGTCCCTCTCGATCTTTTCAGACTTCCTCACAGAAATCGGAAAGAAGAGGACGGTCAGAACACAAGCAAGAGCACGTCAAGTCCAAAGACAAGGAACATGCTCATCAAAGTAAAAAATTACCATTTCCAAAGAAGAAGGTAGCTAGTATTAAAATAAAACATGCCGAGGATTCGGAGGACACAACTGAAAAACGGAGAGTGGGCCCAGACAGTGCTAGACAGCGCAGCAGAAGTAACCATAGCTCGCAAGATCTTGATGAATCTTCTGGAGACAGTGGACACGAATGAATACATTCAAGTGGAAACTGCAGACACCAGAGTTAGCAAACCCCATAAACTATATGAAATAACATTGCGTATAGAGGGGGACAAAACTAGGAAAGTAAGGGGTCTCTTTTGGGATAACCTTTCGAAAGGCTATGACATCCTGTTAGCTGAGAAAGACTGGCCACCAGAGTTTGTCAGGGAGTGCCCTCATGGCGAAGAAATGATTATGCCTGCCTTCTCAAATCACATTCCAATTCATAAAAAATACACATTTGCTAGAAAATGGGCAGTGGCCCAAGCTCCTGCATTATATAAAAATCATGTAGGATGGCAGTATCCTGTTAAGCAAGAAGCTAAAACACAAGTCAGGGAGATCCTAGATCAACTTGAATACCATGGGGTGATTGAAAGATGCACCTCACAAATGAATAATCCTTTGTTTCCTGTCTCCAAGCCAGACGATTCATATCGTCTAGTTTTGGACTACAGACACCTAAACTCCTGCTGCAAAACTTTTGCAGTACAAATCTCACACAGTGCAGCACTAATGAATAACATCGTGCGCAAAAAATATAAAACGACATTAGATATCTCAAATGGCTTCTTTTGTCAAAACATTGCACCTTACAGCAGGTATTTGTCCGCTTTCTCAACAATGGGGTTGCAAAAACAATTCTGTCGACTCCCACAGGGATTCAAGAATAGCCCAGGATTATTCTCAGCAAGGGTAACAGAGTTACTACAAATGTATGATGATGAGGCATTATCATATGTCGATGACATCTATCTTACAGACGACGACCTGGAGACACACTTGAAAAGAGTGAACACCATAATACTTGGGTTCGCAGCTGAAGGCTATAAATTCAACTTTAAGAAGTCACGAATTGCCCATCTTACTGTCCTGTTTTTAGGATATGAATTATCAAGTAAAGGCAAAAGCCTAGCAGACAATTTCTTAGAGAAATGTGCGGTACTCCAAGCTCCAAAAACGCTGAAAAACTTACAATCAATTCTAGGTTTCCTGAATTTCGGAAGAACATACATTCTGAATTATGCAGAGAGGGTTAAACCGCTCTATGAATTAATAAAACCTGATTTCAAACCAATTAATTGGACTCAGAAACACACAGAAATTTTAAGATCATTACAAGCAGACATGTTAATTAAAACAAAATTTCAAACACGCGTAAATGAACGCAACCTTGTAATCCGAGTCATCCCAGGAAGATGCGGATTCACGTACCTGACCTCTAATGAGGGAGAAACAGTACCAAAAGCTTACAAATCACATTTGTACACACAAGATGAAATGAAATTCAGTTCAACTGAAAAAATTCTAACTGCGGTTCAAACTGCTGTAGCAAAAGAAAGAGCCCTCGCACAAGGTAAACGAATAATAATCGTTACACCAGTACCTGCCCTAGAAGCAGTAACAAGAGCAAGCATTCCAAATGCTAAAGCTCTACATCCGAGATGGATACAATGGGTTAATTCTCTTACTGCATCAGACGTAGCATACAAATTTGATCCTAATTTAAAAACACAAGAATTTCTCCAATATGAATATGAATGTCCTCTGCCGACCGAAATCCTGCCTCTGGAACATTACGGCTGTATAATATATACAGACGGTTCAGCACAACCCGCAGTTTGGGGTAAACAAGCATACAGTGCTGTGTGCGCGATTGTTAAAGGTCGTTGGCACGAAGGAAAATTTAGATCACTGGTCACTAAAACTCAATCTCTAGGAGATTGTACAGCTCAGCGAGCTGAACTACTGGCTTTTAAGATGGCGCTTGAAAATACAGATCGCGAATTCCCCACACTAATAGTGTGCGATTCATATTACTGCGTTCAGTCTTACAATGAATACATGCAGACATGGATCAAAAACGGTTACAAAGATGACACAGGTGCCACAATAAAGCATAAAAAGCTCTGGGAACAAGTAGTTCTTTTATAGAAAGAACTACAAAAGACTCACGTGATACATACACTGAGTCATCAACGTGATGGCGTTCACGTTGCAGGGAATTCATTGGCTAATAGAGCCACAGCGGCAGCAGTTCAACCGACTTCCGTAGCCACAAAAAAGCATTCCAAAAAACACATAGATGGAGAAACCATGCTGGCAGTAAAAATGTCATTAAAAGGCGAATATGCAGCATTACCTCTCGAATATCCACTCAGTAATATATACATAATTGATGCAAACTCTGTTCCTTTTGCTCAAATCCCTGAAGTGGGGGATAGAGTAATTCCAAACACGAACCGGAGGGCTTACTTGATTCAAGAAGCACACATGGGACAGGGTCTAAGGCACCAAGAGATCGTGAAATCTCTAAAAGAATTACAATCAGAATACTGGTGGCCGGGGATGAGCCTGCAAAATTACAAATTTGCAATGGATTGTTCAGACTGCAACAGAGATCGCAGTTGTGAACCGGACCAGACTACAGCCAGGACACCTTTATTAGAAAGCATCAGGCTATCTATACACAGAAATCCAGTCGGAGAAATGCATCCCATAATTAATAAGACTAGATTCACTTAAAAATGTAGGCCCCAGTGCTCGGCTGACGCCAGAACTGTTATAAAAGATTTGCGAGTCTTTATCGGGACATAGCAATTGGCATGCTACATTCTGACCAGGGTCCTGTGTTTAGCTCTCGAGCTTACAAAGAGGCCATGACCAGCATGGGCATTGCATTGCGGTACTCTTCTCCCTTCCATCCTGAGGGAAATGCGGTAGTGGAAAGAAAAAACCGTGACATAAAGCAATTTATAACGGCGAGGGTATTAGGTTCGGGTGATGGGTGGGTCAAACATTTAACAAGTGTCCAACGTAGTCTTAACAATCTGCCAAGAAATTCTCTAAAAGGTATCACTCCTTATGAACTATTGTTCGGCACTAGAATGAAAATCAAGGACTTAGATTGTCAGACTTCAGTGGTAAAAGAAAAAGCCTTTGATATCAAAGATCGTTTGGCTGTCTTACAGGACTTAAATGAAACAAGAAGAAGTCTTAATAACACAAAGTTAAAGCCAACAGCCACTGAAGAGAAACCACCTGTACCAGCAAGACCTGTCTGGATTCCAAAGATTGGGGATCTAGTCAGAGAAAAGATTGCGGTGAAGAAGGAATTTGGGCCTTCTTACAGAAAAGCAGTACCTGTCTTAGCTGTCAGCGGAACAAGATCAGTAATACTACCGCCCCTTGCTGGTAAAAAGGAGAACAGAGTTGTATCCATCGACCTGGTAAAACCACAATCATGGGGCCAATAATAAGTAGTAGGCCCAGTGGACTCCCAAGAAATAGCAGAAGACCAAATCTCGCTACAATCCAAGAGGTTTAAACTGAGAGACTAATCACATTTGATAAACCTGCAGTGAATGAAAAAGGACTATGCAACAAAGCCATGGAACTTGTGCCTCTTGAAACCCAAATTGTAACAGTTCGTCAAGAAATGCCTGTCTACAACGATGTAGCCTCAGACTATGCTAATGAAACAAAGAAAAATGCAAAGACAAATGGAAATCCGGAAGCAATTCCAACAATTGACAGAACTGCATCTGGCTACTTCATCAATTTCGGTTACTTTTCTGATGATCCAAGTGAGCATGAAGAAACGCCAGCAACAAAAACTTTCAACGAAAAAATGACTGAACTCTTTCATCAACTAAAAGAAAAATATCTGATTTCACCATGGATTGAATTTTGGATTCTGTTAGGTGTACTTTTTCTCCTGCTTTGGCTCATCATGGTTTTAAGTTTGGGTAGATTTATTGATGGAAAATATAGTACAATGGACACAGCAAGTCAGAACATCAACTTGCTCCTAAAGCCTCACACATCCTCACACATCGAAAAAAGAGAACTGTCATCAGTGAACATCACAGCCAATCCTATACCCGGTGGGGTAGCATGGGACAAAACGGATTATGAAATCTATGGCCCGATTGAGCTCTTGAAATATCCACACCAATTTAAGGTTTCCTTAAGTGACTTTGTGACACCAAGTACTTTCTCTGATGATTGGGACTTTGAAAATATTAATAATATGATCTCAGATTTAGTAATGTCAGCAAAATTCACAGAACATGATTATTTACAGGGTTCATCGAACTATGAAGAAATGTACTGTTTTAACCACTATGGTCATCACTATTTGCATGAATCTGCTCAATCTAGAAATGTTTTAAAATATAATCAATGGGAACATTGTCCAACACCGCCAAAATGCAGCTCAAAAACATTTTATGAGATATTCACATACTTCTCAGGGTTTAACACCAGTGATCCAGAAACGTATTATTTTAAAATGTTAAATAAGACAGGAATGAAAACAATGTTGACAAATACTAAATTGATTTATTCTGAAAAATTTTATGATGAAAATGTCTACATTTGGTTTTGAATTTTGGAAAAACAACATTGAAACAAAAACCATCTGGGGTTCAAAAGACTGGCAGGCACAAGGTCTAGAAGCATTATTTAGAGCCTGCATGATCCCAGAACAGATAATATTCCTGAATGACACCATTCAACAGACAACCTGTCTTGGTCTAGCCAAGATAAAAGACTTAAACAAACCGTATATTCTGAAGCCCATACCCGATAGTAATAGCACTACAGATGTGGAGATAGACGTATCCCATATTTTACACCAAAACAGAACAAATCCTGATTGGAAAAAATGGGTGATCTGGCCCACAGACATTAATAACTGTCAAGATAGATTCCTGAACAAAACACAGGGGTTCAAACAGAACAGGCCAGACCCAAGATATTCCCAGAGACAACATCCAGGGATAGTTACAACATATAGTGTAGGAAAACTCTGCCTCGAATGGCTACAGAAATCCACACTGCCAGAAATTAAGCAACACTTAACTTTAGTTAAAGAAGGTGCTGACTTGCGAGATTTCATACTGGGACCTCGCAAACAGCGTCAAAAACGTTTCATATACGCCGGTATATACGCAGCTTACAACAAAGCTTGGAAAGTAATTCAAATTGAAACTGCTGAAAAAATACGAGAAATTGATCGTATAAATTTGGAAAAATCCCTTTCTGTAGTGGACAATGGGTTAACGACTCTGTCCTCCAGAATCTATTCACTGGACAGCATTGTATCATCTGCTATTGATATAATAGAGCAGGATTTGCTAATGTTACAACATGGCCAGTCCCAATTACGTTCTATTGTACAGCTAGGCTGGACGTTGCAAAACCTGCGTTCAGGCTACGTGCCATGGCGTCTAATCAACACAACGTCATTATTTTCCATCTTTAACCTTACTGATAAACAAATCAGTTTGGCACAAAAAGGAGCAGACTATACGATTCTGAGCACTGAAAAACTTGAGAGATTACCATTGACAATGTCAGAGAGACCTGTCATTGAATGGATAATACATGAAACGATTGCAATCCCAATAACAACTTTCCAGTTTAAATATTGCCAAAAGTATATACCAGCAGGCCTGTATGAAAGGTTGGGTAAAGGATACATCAACTCAACCTGGAAATTACCTTATACACATAAATGTTATAGTGAAGGGAAAAAAGAGGTATTCCTTAGTGGCAACAATTGTAAAAAATCACTAAGCGGTACACTTCTGTGTCAAGGTATTAACTTGCATGGAGCCTGCGAAGGTTCATCAAATAACCTTTCATGTCACCTGCACGGCACTCCTGCAACACAGATAGAGCCTTTTTTTCAGACAGCTTTCCAACGGCAGCTACGTTCTAATAAGTGACCACAGCTGTTGTGGCATGGTGGCAGGAAAAGCCTATCTCGTAACCGTCACTTCCAGGGTCATTTGCTGTATGGAAGTATTGTATCCAAACGGCAATCCAGACACGGAGGTGGAAATATGGCCTTCTTTGAATATCTCTTCTATTCGAATTGATACTTTAAGCAGAATGAAGTCTATTCTTTTACAGACAACTGTGCCTTTAACCTCGTCCAAAGAGACGTATGATCTGCAAGTTGCAAGGACAGCAGCAGAGATACATTCCCTATTATCAACTAATTGCCCCGTACATTTCGTAGAAATGTTAGGTCAAATTTTGAACATGTCTGATACCAATGGCATCGCACATGTACTTAAGACAATTTTTTCGGGACTGTTAGCACCCTTTGAAACAGTTCTGGGCATTTTCCCGAATTTTGTGCATTCGTTATTCGGCGGCCTGCCTCTTCTTTTGGGACTCGTAGCAAGAATTTTATTTTTGATCCTTCTGCTTCGATATGGCAAGCCAAGCCACAGACAAAACTCCAGCTACAATGGAAGAAACAATCCTAGCAATACGCTACCGAGACCGAATCACTAGAGTCCTCGGATTGGCCCGGCTAAGAGATCTGAGTACAACCTGGTTTCTTTCATTCAGACCAATCTGGCAAGATTGCATCTTACCTGTGCTTCGATGTCTGCTATGTGGAGAAGAATGCGTGTTGGACGTCTGTCTTACACTACCATCAGCAGTACATATGGATATTGATACTTTGCTTGGTTCGGTAACGGCTCATGCAACGTGTTGTCCCCAGCGGCTACCTATTCTGATGACGGCATTCGTTGAGACTTCACCATTACGATTAGGTGGCGGCGAAGTACGAGATGAAAGCAGCACCACACAGGTACAACCTTCTGTGAGTATTGCTGATCCAGACATCGATGATAGCAATGATTCTCACATTTGCACAATTTTAGCTTTTTTAGCTTTTTCGAACTTGGTCGAACTCTCACCTACTGTTGTAGACCAATTTTTCGCAACTCTGTCTGATATGATGTTCTCTCCTAACAACGATAATAACTTTTAAAACAACGAGCACACAGCGTTCCCTGAACTCTGAATTCGGCCTTCAGTTTTTGATAAACAACACTACTGAAAACAATTGGAACAATTTTTTTCCCTGAAAGCGAAATTATTTTTCCATTTCCAAAATATTAACTTTTTTGGGCACAAGGTAATCTGCTTAAAGTAGAACTATTCTTAGAGAACAGAGCTTCTACTCTTAGAGACACTAGAGACAATATTTTGACTTAGCCTCTAGCACATGTACAGTATTGTATAAATATGTGATGAAATGGTCTCGACCTTCTTTTCTGTATTTAGAGCCATTGCATAAATGTAATTTTCGCAATTCATTCAGCCGATATTTTTATATGCATTATCTGAATGATACAACTGCTTGAAAGACGTACAGTATAATACTCATTTTCGTGAATATACCGTACACCATTTCAAATGCAATCTATTTATTTTGGGGTGGGTTGGAAAACACATGCATCGTTATATGTTTAGTATTGCTTACTATTTAGTAATGATTGACATAATACGTGGAGTGGGTGTTGTGAATCTATCTAGGACCCTAATTAGATATCCCCGATTCATGCCCTTATGTGGTTATAACAAAACATATCCTTAGAAAGGCATAAGAATCCTGTCCATATTTAGGCATAGCCGATGCAGTCCAAATACGGCAAGGCTACTCCCATAGACTCTTAGAAAGCACAACGTGTTCTTTAAACAAACCAAGCCTCCAGCAGCCCGGGAATTCCCCCTGCTTTTGTTTCCTGCCGAGAAATCCAGCTCCGGTGTTTCCAGTCACCCTTGTGGGTTGCTGGGAGATCGAGTCCTGAGACACGAGATACAAGACCTCCTTCATTCTATTACCAAGGTACGGAACTGATTAAATCCTTAAGAGAATTCTTGATTCAGATTCTTGGCAAAAACCAACTTAACTTAAACTACAACTTACTTACTCCTTCCCACGTATTAGGCTTAGGTCAGGTACACCGGGGTAGGCGTATATTAGAAGCACCAGTTGAGTACGTTAGTCAATGTTTTTATGTATGTATATATTTTATCCGTTTTAAAGTATCATATGGCTAAGAAACCATATCAATGCTTTTACAGTATTATTACATAATACTCCTTTTACTGTACGCACTTTACTTCATGATAAGTATTGCAATTGTGGCAACTCATTTCTCTTGCATGAGAAAGAGGACTGCTCAATAAATAACACCTTTTATTGAAAACGCCCGTCTCTCTATTTCTCTGCACTCTGGTGAAACTAAGTATGCACGATTGACTGAGTGAAATAGCTGTCTATTGTTTTCACACAACTCTAGAGATACACTCTTTATTCTGAGGGAGCAAAGTTGTCATGTTTATGCGGTTGTCAGAAGGTAATCCCTTCTTTTCTATTCAAGGATGTTAACACCTCCTTGTTTACTCGAGAACGTTTCTAGTGACCTCTGAGCTAGCTGGCAAACCTAATTAAGTCTAATATAGTCAGTAGAGACCTAGATGACCTCAGTCCTACGTCTAAACTGCTGTTTATATTATTACAATGCGCAAAGCCTATTGGGAATATAGGAACTACACTACAGTATTAAGGTAGTTCTAAAGGAGGCTTTGCCTTAATTAGTAAACATCATGGTCAGATTCTACAGTGGGTCTCACAATGAGTGCTATCGATCACTAATACGTCGGCCAGAAACACACTATTCAAACAGTAAAAGTCCTCCAGTCACCCTAGAATCGGTGGCATTAACTGAATGAAATAGTAGCAAACGTAAACATACGCTCAACGTTAGAATGGCAATGAGGAATGAAGGCTCATTATTGGCACAACAGGTGAGTCTAAAGTGCATTCCTGAAAGGCTGTGTGGTTATCAGTCTGGTGTAGATGGAGGGGCAGTTAGTAACAGAGAAAACAATTAATAGCGAATAAAAAGAAACTTCCACACTCAGCTAGCGAGAATAACAGAGCAGTAAGGAAAAGTAAATAACTTGAATAGAGAGAGTGTTTGGAATTGTATATGGCCAGACCCATTGAAAAGTGGGTACACTGGGAACCCAGAAGCCAATGGAGCCTCATAAATCCTGTGAAATGTCCTACAATTGTCAACAATGCATACCACCATATTCTGCACTCCCAGAAGCTTTTGGAGCAAGCAGACAGTAAGACCAAGATAACAAGCATTAGCTTAATAAAGTCTGTATAAACTGTATTTACCTGTGTAGGGAGACTAAGGACTGCATTTGGAATTTGGCGGGTGGGTTGCTCTTTCACAAATGTGACACATATTGCGTACCCCTTATTACACATGTATTATATCCAACAGCACTTGAAACATGACAGATGGGATATGTGTCATCTTATTACAGAGTAACTCTTCCACCAAACTCGAAATCAGCCCCGAAGCACTTTATCAAAGAGGATGCTGATGCTCTTCACAGTATTTGAAGGGGTAGGAGTCATTCCCAGGCCAGTGGGCCAAAGACAAGATGTCTATATGTACTCCTGACATAGAAACTGAACTTCTGTCCTGGAAGCATTATGCTTCATGTAGCGTAGGTTGGCAGAGAGACAGACGCTGACAGTTTCCTGAATTTTGGAGGCACGTTTGCTGAATATCAGAAATTACTGTCACTGGAATTAACCATCACTGGCATGAGACTTCCTTCACTTTGCAAAGCCCAATGTAGTTACAACACCACTCATGTAGGTGCTAAAAAGTATTGGGGATTGCAATAAACCGTGCGGGACTCCACAAGTGAGTCCTAACATGTCTGACCCGTAGGGTATTAATTCAAGGTATTAAATCTGTCAGAAAGAAATGTGTCAAACTAAGCTATGGATGCTCCTTGAAGACCCAACACCACAATATGCTAAAAGCGGAATTGTTGTCTTATCCGAGGTGGTAGATAGCTCGAGCAGGATGAGGCAGGGTAAGGAAACCCTGATCCAAACACAATCTAAAGTCTCCTCTAAGTTTGCAACTAATGTGGTTTCAATCCCTGTTCCGGGTCAAAAAAAGCTATCTAATTGGAATCTACATAGGGGTGCTCTTACAAATATAAGAAAAGGTGAAAAAACAGCAAGGGTTTCTCACAGATCTTGATAGCTACAGGAAGCAATTACATTGGTCTATAATTGGCATTCTAAATTTGGGTTCTTCAACAGGGATTTAATAATCAGATCTTTCTACCCTTTAGGGACATTAACACAGGAAAAGGAGGCTATTACAGGGGTAATCACAGAAGTTATTGTTTTTAGAATGGCTCATAGACAAATGTCATGAAAATAACATATGTCCAACAGTCACACAAGGCATGTGAAGAGGGATTTGCTTTTTAACCACTGTCTGGACATGCAAACTCTGAGCCAATCTCAAGAAGAGGTCTAGAAAAGCTAACAGCTTGTGAAATAGAATCACTAAAACTTGGTTCATGCAACAATGGAACATCGTTTGTGGTGCCTGAACCAGTTCCAAAAGGCTACACAGGAGATGTCAGAGTAAGATTAATGCCACCCCGTCCCGATTGCTGTACCATAAGCCTCTCCAGTTTGTCTGGAGGTAAATCAGGGGCTCTTAGGCTGATGGGATCTAATGTTTGGTTTCCTCATTGGCAGGAACTGGTCAAAGATGTGTAGTAGGCATTGCTTGAAATTGCAGTCTAGTGAATCAGAGAAGTTGACAGAGTGCTCATCAGTGATTCTATATCAATGCATTTACACTCAAATGTGTACATGATCCTATCACATTTCTTCAATAACAGCTAATAATTTGGCCTATGTGATCGGTCAATTATAACAAGTCTAAATTCCAGGACATTATTTTCCCCAATATATTAGTGCTCACAGCACATTAGCTCAATATGACCATAACAACAAATTACAGATCAAGTCTGCGTAATGCCCTCTAGCACAAGTTGCAAGTTTTCACAATGCCCATTTAAAGTAGAATTATAATTTGTATGCCCCAGTAATTGCCATATTTGTCCTATTACCCTAGTTCCACTGTTATGCATACAAATGTTTCAGCTTCCACGATCTCATAACAATATAGAAATTTGATCAGTCTGTACGAAGCCACAGTAATGTAGCTGAATGAATATATCAGCGGCACAGATATTTACCCAGTTTCCAAAATGGTGCACTAATACATGTTTGTGCAGTTTCCACAACTCTGCAGCACATATTTGCCCCATTTCCACAGTGATATATATATTGGTCCAATTTATAACATACAGCAGAACAGCCTAATATTTCTCACTGACACAAGGGCTATGCCCCCAGACAGGTTCTCAACTCATCCCCAATTCATTTGCATCCTTCCTTCACCTTATGCTCCGCCTATAGAAGAGCACCATCATCTATGACTTAGCTCAAATGACCTCCTCCTGCTTACCATCTATTTTCACTCCTGATGCCGACTGGTAGAGCCCTTTCAAGGACATGGCCTCCAGAAAAGTTTTCTTAAGTCAAGATATTAGAGTTAACAACAACCGTAGCTTACATTACACCTTTCTATGTTCATCATACATAACATAATTCCTCCTCCTTCCTTCATGGAGAGAACCCTTAGAGCCAACTTAGAAAGAATGATCCCCACTTTTCTTTATCCTACGCACCCTTCCACATACTTTCACACAATTAAATAATTAAATGAGGTGGCCTTGCAGGACAGCCCCCTTGCCAAGAAAGAAACCTGACCCAAAGGACAAGCATCCCAGGATTACCCCCAAGGAAATACTAACCTACCCAAAATATATTCTTGCCCTAGGACAACCTGTCCTCCTTGGATACGTGGGTGTGGAATCCATTTAAAAACAGATAACCCATGATACTGTTTCAGTGGTCTTTTCACTGATTTTATTCAGAAATCTATTCAGACCATATAAGCTATATCATATAGCAATAATTGCTATAAGTCCTTAAAGAAGGTCTCAGCTTCTTATTAGGCTCTGTTCTCCCAGGGCCATACTTTTGCAGGTTACAGCTTTGCAGTGCCAGGAGACCTCCCCATCTCACCGAACCCTCAGAAAATCAAAATGGTACGTATCAGTGAGGAAGGGAAAGAAATGTAGAAAAAAAACTCAAAAGTAGTCCTCCACTTTGTTTTTTGATTGTTTTATTTTCCCAAGTCTTTTGCCTTTAACTTTTGTGTTTCTACTTTCTGGTTTGCTACGCGTATCGTAGGCTTCGGGTGTTTATGCTCCGTTGTACTCACCTCTCTCTTCCTCACATTATTTGGGTTCTCCTCTCCGCTAAAACTTCTCACTCACAGCCCTCCTTTGAGGTTGCTTCTCTTTCTTTGTACAACAATCTAAATACTGCTATATAGAAAACAAACCAATAAAAAAAATACACATAGTGTGAGAGTTATTGCCACCCATTACCAAATCAGACTTCATAGTAATACTTATGGGTGTGTGTATTATTTACTGTGCGCGTAAGTGCCTCCTTTTGCACCCTCTTTCCATTTTGCCTTCATGTCACCCAGTCCCTCCTTTTATAGGCCCGTTAACAAACAAATGAAAGAAGAAAGAGAAAAAAATTGACACGGAGAGGAGTAAATGAAATAAACTGACACGTCACCAGGGCGAGACCCACCTGTAGAGCCACAGTACTTCTCCGGGCGAGGAAGTGGGTCCTCCTGGCCTGCTCCTCATCTTGGTTGAGCACTGCTGGTTCAGAGGCCTCCAGTCTCTTTTCGTTATATCAGGTTTAGTCCCTCTTCGTGCTGCAGTCGGCATCTTTGGGGGCGTCCTCTTCTTCCAGCATTGCACTTCTCCTGCTTCCTTCTTGATTCCAGGGACACCTTCTGATTTCCACATTCTGTGGTTGAAGAAATCTTGCATGTGGGAATCGTGTCCCTTTTGTTTCCTTGTGCGCTCTCTTGCTTGTCCTCTTTCTATGTCTGTTCTCTTTGTCTAATGGTTCCTTCTTTTTTTTCTTCAGTTTGCTGCTGTGGTGACTAGGCAGCTGCCCAGAAGGCACTTCTGCTGCCCCACCAGAAGAGTTTGTTTCAAACTCTTTAGATCAGTTCCACCCAAAATAATCAATAAAACCACATAACCTCCTATGTCAGTGGTTGTATGCAATCAAATTAGCCCTTGCACAGTGAGAAGAGGTAGGTCAGCGCCAATCCTCATTTGCACTATTAACACAAATGAGATCATTGTTCTGTACAAACAAGCACAAGATACTGTTGGAAATCATTCACTAGTTGTAGGTACATCTGTAAATGATGTATGAATTTGTGATTATGTCACACCTTAGCAGGTAGAGGGTGAGACTGGGCTTCTTCATCGTATATCACTGGAAGTAGTTGTATGGAGTTGCTTGGGTTTTGCCCTTTTTTCACCTTTCCTTATTTATATTCACTGTCCACTAGAAATGATAAGCCATATGTGTTTGAGTACGTCACAAACAGCCTTTCAATTTGAAGGTGGACTTTGGGTAATACAGTCGAGAAGTCAAAGTTTGGATTTGTGCCAATCGAGTATATTAAATGGCTAAAATATAAACATAAAAAACTTGAAAATATATAGCACTATTTTGAAAGAAATGTGGGGGTATTGAGCTCTTGTGAAATCAGAGGTAGACCTTGATTTAATCAACTCTGCCTTCCAAACCAACTTTGTTTCCTGCTTTTCCTTCACCAGTTCGCTGCTTTCATTGCCACATTCTTTTCCACAGGCAATATCCTTTGACATTACATCCCAGGATAACCAGCTAAGCTTCCAATTGAGCGGCCAACCACTTAGCTTCCTTTTTTCTCAAGAATGTGCCTATCGTATATATATCAACAGCCTCAAAATCTATCCACTGGTGCCCAGCCAGGAATTGGAATAATTCCAAGGCTTTTCATCTCAGTGGCCATATATTCATAAATTCTTTAACACTGAACAAGGCAAATTAAAAAGTACACATCAACAATAACTTTGGCACCAAATGATGTTTTTCATTTGAGGATGCCTCTCCACGAGAAAAGTTATAGAAGTATTTTCAGTCATTTGTCCGCATCTGAGCAATGATCTTCCAATTACTTTGAGATGATAACATTCATTTGTTAAAATAAATTAATTGATGAATATGTTATGGAAGCATTCCATCTTCCGTGAGGTGTTGCTGCTACATTGATACATAGCTAGAATACTCATTACTTAAGCTGTATATCACTTGACTATGACCCCATGTTCGATGATAAAAACATGATAAATCATCTATTAAACCGTTTAGTAGGCAAGGAATTGATTATGACAAATATCTTGGAACTTCCTGGCTAGGAACATTCTTTAATAACATTTTTGTAGCTCTTCCCTAGGGTAAATAAAAACGTTCCTTACTTTAACCACTTTTTTGAAACCTTCTAACAACCCTTGATAAAAGAAAGACCAGGTTCAGTACAACAAAACAGTTGTTTCGTAGGATTGCTTACAGAAATATAACTTTAAGAAAGTACTTTCATGTTTAATTTTATTATCAGTAGTCATTTCTAGACTTTACAGAACTATTCCATACCAAAAATGGCATGGATGATCTAGAGTGGAACTACAAAAACCAAGAGATTTTGTCACCGTACCCGATGCCTATACTTTCCCACTGAGCCCTACCTTGTTCAACGTTTATATTCAACCATTGGCACAGGTTATCAAATCTACATGGATTGTGCTGATATCTAATGCCAATGACACTCAGCTCGGGCTCTTCTTCACAGATAATCCCACACTCAACAGGATTAACTTCCAAAGAAGATTGCTAGCTATTGCGGAGGGGATGAATGACAATTGCCTTTGCTTGAATACGAATAAAACAGCGGTACTTTTACTGAGAAAAGATATACACTCTTGGGGTGACCACTGGTGGCCCTGTTCCCTTGGGTCCCCTCCTATATCTAAAACCTCCATTAAAATGCAGGTGTCTTCTTGAACAGCACCCTGGCCTTTGAGGCTCAAGCCAAATTGGGTGTGGGCACTTGTTTCGGGCTCTTGAGAATCCTCAAACCCATCCTCTGTCTTTTCGAGCATAGCACCCGCCATACCATCATTAACCACTTGGATGCTAAGGCTATTTTAGATCTTCCATGTAATTTCCATTGAAATCAATGGAAACTCCATGACGAGTTACCCTTGTCATTAGCACTGAAGGGGTTAAGGCAGCAATTATGTCCCAGTTAGATTACTGTAATATCCTGTATTTGGGAACCAACAGGACAGCTATTAGAAGACTCCAGCTGGCCCAAAATGCTGCGAACAGGCTGCTATTCTCCCTCCCGAAATTTTGCTAGGTTTTCATAAACAGCATTGGCTCCCGGTGAAGAAGAGCGTCCACTCAGGATGGCCCATATCTTGTTCAATCTTATATTCCCTTACTGTCCCACCCACTCCATATGTTCCCCGGATCTTAATTTGGCCATTGTCCCTCGACTTAGGAGTGCAAGAGTAGGAGGCCGCTCTTTTCGTGCCAAGGCCCCTGTTCTCTAGAACTCGCTACCCCTTCGCCCTTCGCATCAGGAACACTGAAAATACCCTGCATTTCAGGAAAACCTTTTTTTCCATCTTGTATTCCCTCATTCTTCTTCCGTCTGTCAGCCGGTAGATGCAGTACAACTATCTTCTCGTCTAGTGCTGGGAAGCTCCGTTGTTGAGGCAGCTTTGCGCTTTATAAACACCATAACATAACAATTTCACGCCCATGTCTGGTGTGAGTCTGGTTGTGAGAGCCTGTGAACATTAGTAGATCCCTTACCTACATCCATGTGGCTCATGAAAGCCAATGTCTACTAGAACACATGCACATTCACTGCTCTAATATACAAGAAGCTCTTGGTGTATGTTTTGCCCCCATCTGTAGGTCATTACGAAGGGCTAATGTATGGAACATTAGGTCAGTCAGGCCCAAGTAGCGCAATTGGGCTCTGCCAAAGAATGGTTCAATTGCCTGAAAAAATACATTAAAGTGGGCTGTTTCTCAAACAACAAAATATTAAAATATCTTTAGAGTCAAATGTTCTTTCTTATTGTCTTTCAATGATTAACTAAAGATGAACTAAAACTAATGGATTTTCCTTTCGAGTGTCGCAACCTTTTGTTCAAAGAAGCTCTGGCCATTGCTCCGTTCGTGGAGTTTTCTGTACACCGTGCTCCGCAGAGCATGTGGAGTGCAGAAAGCTCCGCTCCGCATAGCGCAGCTGATTGTTTTCCCCTCTAATGCTTGCCAACAGTAAGTTGTCCAGCGCGAGCTGCCGCTCGGGTAGAATTTCTACCCGAGCGACAGAAAGATCGGCGCGAACTACACTCCACCGCTTGCAGAACTCTGCAGAGTTTTTTGTCATATTGCAGAGTTCGGCGTATGCAGAACTCCGCAAACTCCACCCAGGCCTTGTACTGATATCAGAGTAGGTGAAATTTACTTTCTACTTCTCTGGGGTTAACAATGGAGGAGCTACGGTATTTTGAACACTCATTTTTTTGACACAATTACCACTAAATATAATTACACACTATTCCAGTAGCCTGATAATTATATTTTAACCTTCTAAACAGAATAATGATGATAGGAGAAGAAAACAAGTTACTTACCTGTAACTACAGTTATCCAGTATTGGTATCTTTCATAGATTCACATGCCTGAATCATTCCCTGTCGCCGAGGCGGGAGTCCCACGGTATATACAAAAGTAGTGCCAAAGGTAAATAATAGTAGTAGGCCCCCAAAAAAAGGCCTGAGGCCTAGATCTTAGTATCCTATCTACATCATTATGCTATAAGAACCAAAAGATTGGTCCCAACCAATCAGCTATCAGCACCCTCTAGAATACTCTCAGCAGAGCCAGTTCTCAGATTTTCGTTAGCACAAGTGGGAAATAAGTATCCCAAAACTATAAAGAACTGACTCTCCGGGGAGGAGGGTGGGTGCATGTGAATCTATGAAAGATACCAATACTTGATAACTGTAGTTACAGGTGGGTAACTTGTTTTCTTATCCAGTAATGGGGTATCTTTCATAGATTCACATGCCTGAATCAGAGTAGTGAGCAGTACACCAAGTATACAGTCAGTTGCGGATGGTGGGAGACTTGTGCTGATAAACTCCCAATAACATCCATAAATCGTCATCAAAAGGTATAATAAACCAAACCTAACAATTTAAAAGCATGACCTATAAATAGGAAAATTAAACATGCATAGTAATATATCTTCTATGCATATGTAAGTCATTTTGCACATATTGTATACAATAAACATATTCTAATTGCAGAAATGTGTTTGCATCGTGAACAATGACAACCATAGGTAGTATGTAAAAGACCAAAAGGTACCTGAAAAACTAGCCTCAAAGAAAAAGATGGCGCAGGACAGCCTGTCCAAACGCTGCATCCTCTTGATGTGTAGATTGAAGGCAATAATGCCTTGTGAAAGTGTGGACATTTTTCCATGTCGCAGCACGACAGATATTTTCTAGAGTCACTCCAGCAAACAACGCTGTAGATGCTGCCATAGTTCTTGTGGAGTGAGCCTTGACTATCCTTAGCAATGGCCTGTTAGTCTTGTCATGGCAGAGATGGATCGTAGATGCTATCCATCTTGCATATTGTGGCCTTTGTGACTGCAGTTCCCAGACTAGCTTGTCCGTAAGCTACGAACAACTGGTCGGATTTTCTAAAGCTCCTTGTCCTTTGTGGGTAGAACTTTAAACATCTTTTGATGGCAAGGGAATGTAATGTTCTTTCCGCTGGTGTAGACGGATTTGGAAAGAAAGTGCGTAACCTCACTGGCTCATTGAGCTGAAATTGTGACTGTACTTTAGGTACAAATGTAGGATTAGTCCGGTGGGTCACATAATCCTGAGAGAAATGTAGAAATGGTTCCTTTATAGCGAAGGCTTGAATTTTGCTTACTCTCCTAGCAGATGTTAGAGCTAGAAGTAAAGCAAATTTCCACACGAGAAACTAATGCTCGGCCTTGTGGATCGGCTCGAATGGGTGCTTCATTAACTGTGTTAGGACAGTGTTAAGTTCCCACTCCGGTGGAGGCCGCACCGGAGGAAACGCTCGGAAAAGACCTTTCATGAATTGTTTGATTAATGAGGATGAACATAAAGATTGAAGCTTAGCACCTTTCCTTAATCTTGAAAGTGCGGCTAAATGGATCTTAACTGATGAAAAGGAGAGTCCAGACCTCGCCAGATGCAGCAAATAAGAGAGAATTTGCTCCACAGCAGGAGCTTCTACCTGGTAAACCTTGTTAGTCTTACACCAATAACAAAATCTCTTCCATTTCAGACGATAACTCTTAATCGTGCTCTGAGCTCATGATTTGGTTCAGATGTCACGACAGTCCTGAGGAATGTCAAGGTCCTTGAATTCTAAGAAATCAGGAGCCATGCATGTAAATGTAGAGACTGAGGGTCCGGGTGAACCACCTGCCCTCTGTTCCTTGACAACATGGTGGGTGTCGGAGGAAGACAGATCGGCCGGTCCTGGGATAGTAACAGCAGTTCTTGCAACCAGTACTGGCGTGGCCACCGGGGTGCAATCAGGATGAGACGGCAGTCCTCCAGCTTCATCTTGCGTAACACCCTCGGGATCAGAGGTATTGGGGGAAAAGCGTAAGCACAAATCCCTGACCAGCGCATGGACAGGGCATTCCTCCTTGGTCCCTGCTGAGGATATCTGCTGGCGTAATATCGGCATTTCTTGTTGTGCTTCATTGCGAAGAAATCCAATGTTGGCTTACCCCAAGTCTGGAACACCCTGTTCACTTGAGTGCGCTCTAGCTCCCACTCGTAGCAGTCCGATAGGGACCTGCTGAGCGTGTCTGCCAGGGTATTGCCTCTGACATGTTCCGCTTTGAGGGTTATATTGTGGGTTGTGACCCATTCCCACAACTCTTGAGCTTCTCTTGACAAAGTTGCCGATCTTGCTCCTCCTTGCTTGTTCACATAAAACATGCTGGTGGTATTGTCGGTCTGAACCAGTACTGATAAACCTGCAATCCTTGGAAGGAAAGCATGCAGGGATAGTAAAATCGCTCTTAATTCCAGTCTGTTGATGTGTTGTTGTCTGTACTCTTGAGACCACTTGCCTTGTATCTGTAAATCCTGGAGATGACCTCCCCATCCTTCCACTGAGGCATCTGTTGTCAGAACAAAATCCGGAATATCCTGTATGAAAGTGAGTCCTTCTGCTAAATTGGCTATCTGCGACCACCAATGTAGAGCATTCACCATGTGTGGCGTGACCTTGATGGTGTCGTTGAAGGAACCCACGGCTTGCTGCCACTGAAGATGCAGATCTTCTGGTAGAGGTCTCATTCTGAGTCGTGCCAAAGGGATGAGATTTATGGCCAAAGAGCACATTCCCAGGAGCGGAGCGAACATGCAGACAGAAACTGACTTTTTTCTTGAAATCTGAGTTGCCAGCTTTTGTAGACAAACCTGTCGTTCGTGAGATAAGAATGCCTTGCACTGGATCGTGTCCAGAAGGGCTCCAAGAAATGGAAGGACTTGCATTGGACATAATTGGGATTTGTTTTTTGTTCACAGTTAGTCCCAGAGAGTTGAAAAGATGAAGAGACGTTGCAGTGGCAATCTTGACTGCTTGTTCTGAAGGACCTTTGATTAACCAATCGTCCAAATACGGGAATACTTGGATTCCCTGGGATCTTAACGCTGTCGCTACCAGAGCTAGGCACTTCGTGAAAATCCTTGATACCGATTTTAGCCCAAACGGGAGAACTTTGAACAGATAATGGGCGCCAGACAAAGTGAAGCGGAGATATTTGCGATGTTTGGGATGGATTGGGATGTGGAAGTAAGCGTCTGTCAAGGTTTCTATCACCCGTGGGTCCAGGCAGCGCTATGAGACAGACCACAGCGCTATCGGTACTACAAATCCCGACGTTCCGTACGGGACGCTACGTGCATGACGCACGCGACGCCTTACCCGGAAATAAAGAGACTTCAGCGGACACGGGCGTTGCCGATTATTCTTGCCACAAGACGGAGAGAGCTGGTATCCGGAACTCCGGTAAGACCCACCCTGTTTGTTGCTCGTTGTTGAACTCTGGTACCCCGCTCTGGGTCGGGTACAAATCCATTAAGCCTTCGGAAAACATTCACGCGGTCGGTGTGTGTACCGGATCCTATCGAAGGCTATCTTCTTTGCAGGACGCTTTCTTCCTGTTGGACGAGACACGCGTTCGCCGTCTCATTGCAGGAAGGAAGTACATTCTGAGCAACTCAAAACTGTTCAAAGCCCTGTATACTTTATCACAAGACCTTAAGAACAGTGAACGCTACAGTTTGGGCTCAAACAGTTCACATGTTCTTATCCTAAATACATTGCTCCCGAGTCTGTCTAGAGGTGCTAGACACTTGGGGAATGCAGAAACCGTGCTGGTTTTGCAGACGTCGTTAAGTGGATATTAACCCGGTCTGCTGTACTTGTATGATTTGTCTCCACAACGTTTTGTTTCTCTTTTCACCCTAACACAGGAGAGACGATCGTGGGGTAGCATATCAGAGGGAAAGGAATAACCCACAGATATTGAGAATATTCGTGGTTTGATTGGTATGTTTGTATGTTGACGGAATGCCTGTAATGTAGTCCAGCTAACATTGTGATGTCAATTACATTGTATGTATTGTGTCTTCCTCTGCAGTGTGGTTACAAGCCCTGATACCACCCCACATCTCTTCTCCTAGGTTTAAGGTCCGCTATATTTTCCTTTACAGGAAGGGGTGTTTCTATCACATAGAACCTAAGACAGCTAAGTTAAGGGGTGGTTCTCTACTGGAAGTGAAGGGGGGGGGCTTTTGATACTAATCCTCTGCTACTCTCGTTTCAGATCTCCCCCTTCCTTTCCTTCCTCTGTGGGACTAACCTAGTAGTCTGTGTTTATGCTTCAGACTCTGGGGGAGTTGTGTAGGGAAAGTTATAGGCCATTCAGCACAGCCCCGAGGAGACCAGAAGAAGGAGCCTGACAGCGTCTTTCTAAAAGTGTGACCATGCGAAATCCTTGTTTTTTGAGGAATCTGTTCAGGTTGCGAAGGTCTAGGATCGGTCGCCATTCCCTGATATCTTTTTGATCAGGAAAAAACGAGAATAGAAACCTGTCTGTTTCTGATGTGATGGGGCCTTCTCTATAGCATTTTTGAGGGGCATTGTAAAAGCTTCTTTGAATAGTAAGTGAAGACGAGGGGGAGGGGGTCCCTTGGGCAGAGTGGTAAGTGGCTTGGTGACAAATTCTAGGGTATGTCCATTGTTCACCAGGTCTAGAACCCATCGATTGGAGGTAATTTCTCGCCACTTGTCCACAAATGTTGAAATGTTAGCACCCACGGGGATGGGAAAAGGAGTGATTGGCGCCCTGCGGAGATCACTGCTTTCTGTTAGCATCTCGCCCTTGATTCTGCGATCGTTTTCGACCGCCCTGACGAGAGAAACCAGTTGTATTGGATTGCTGGTAAGAAGATTGGTAATTCTCCCTATATTGGGGCTGGTATTGTCTGTTCTGCTGGTTTTGATATCCTCCTCTAGAAGAAAACCCACGCACCCTTGTGCCTCTGAAGGTTCGCACTTGTATTGCAATGAACCCAAGGATCTTGCAGTGTCTGTATCCGTTTTTATTTCCTGGAGGGCTTCATCAATGTGTTTCCCGAACAACGATTCGCCATCATAGGCCATGTCCAATATTTTTGTCTGGACTTCAGGTCTGAAAGTGGTGGCTTTAAGCCAACTCTGGCATCTGAGTACTGCCGCCCCAGCCAATTGTCTAAAATTGGTATTTACAATGTCTAGTGCGCAATCTTTTGTTTCAGATGCCGCACGTTCTCCCTCCAGTAAGATCTTCCGTGCTTCCTGTCTTCTGTCCTCAGGAATGAGCTCAATCAACCCAGCCATATCTGACCACATTTGGCGATCATAACACCCTATGATCCCTAGGGAGTTAGCTGCCCTGATGGAAGCAGCTGCCATAGTTGAAAACTTCTTGCCAATCAGATCAAGACGACGTCCCTCCTTGTCCGGCGGTGTAGTAATGGGTGTTGCCGGGTTCTTAGATCTTTGTTGGGCAGCCTGGGAGATGACCGAATCTGGCCGAGGATGCCCAATGAGACAGGATGGACTGTTGGCCAGAGCACAATACGTCTTATCTATCCGCGGAAGCACTGCTGGCACAGAAGCAGGAGTTTTCATGATTTTGATACCTTCATTCCATATATAATCAATTATAGGAACTGCCCTGGTAATTTTTCTGGATTCCTCTTTAAAGTCGTGAAGAAAACATTCTGTTTGTTCAATGGTGACAGGCAGTTGAAATCTAGCAGCAGCTCGCTGCATGAGATTATGAAATCCTCTTATATCCTCTGGTGGCGAATCAGATGGAAGAGGAGTCGGTGGAGAAGGCATAGGAATGAATAATGATAAGAATCCCAATGATCTACATGAGGATTCTCTGGCAATTCACCTTCTTCAACTTCCTCATCAGAGGATGTGTCTTGACCTTGATAAGGGTCTGGAAGTTGGTGCTCCTGAGGAGGTTCTGGAAGTGGAGGCGTTGGACCCGGAGCATCAGGTGGAGGCAAAGGGGCCGGAACTGCCACAGGTGTAGGTGGGACTTGTGGAATAACTTGCTGCAGGGGAAACCGCTGTCTGTAGTCTGCTAGCATAGCTGGCAAGTCCTGTATAAGAGTTGGAGGCAGGTGGCTGGTGTCACTCTGGCGAGACTGCCTATGATACACTTTATGATGCGGGACGGAAATGTCCTCTTGATAGTATTGTTCGTGGTAATCCTCCTCCTCTTCCTCATCATCCTGACATTTGATGTGTAGCTCAGAAGGATGATGAGCTATCCCAAATGGTCCTTCGTCCTCATCGTCGTAATCATCATCCTCTTCCTGCACATGTTTCGAGGAGATGTGACGGAGTAAAAGGGGAAATATTGCAGTATGCATGTCTATGAAACGTCTTGAGTTGAAAGCTCCTAGATGGAACAGGCGTTGAATAAGTTGTATGACAGTCAATGCCGTAGATGGAACAGATAAGTCCCCAGTCAATGGAATGGTCGTTGACGGGCTCTTCGTCGATGGACTTGTTGTCGATGGGTTCTTTGTCAATATCGTCGACGGGCTCTTTGTCAATGTCGTCGACGGGCTCTTTGTCAATGTCGTAGACGGGCTCATTGTCAATGTGGTCGACGGGCTCGATGTCAACGGGATCATCGTCGACGGGCTCGGCGTTGATGAAGGCTTCGTTGAATGGGATCTTCGTTGACGGTGCAGTAGACACCGGCGTCTTCATCCACGATACTACTCTGGTCGACGGTGGAGGCATCGCCGACGAAACTGTCGTCAACGTGGACTTCGACGCTGACTTCGTCGACAAGGTCTTCGTCGATGATTCTTCGACAATGGTCTTTTTTGACAGGATAGTAATCCTCGTAGACAATATAGGAGAGATGATAGACGTCGTTGAGATAGTCTCCATCGACGACGGTGCAGAAAAAGTGACAGAAATCGTCGACGGAGGGAAAGCCAGAGATTTTGAGAGGCTTTTACTCACAGTTTTAGAAGATGGCTTCTTAGAATCCTTGAGAGCAGAAGTCTGAGGAGACTGCGCGGGCCCAGAGAAAATTAAAGGAGACCTCTAAGAAGGGCCAGAAGTAGAGTGGGAGGATTTATGGTCATAACTCCCCTCGCTTGAAAAACTGTCCTGAGATCTGGCTCTCTTGTTGGAAGTTGAGTCTCTATCATCCTCTTCAGCTGAAGAAGATTTAAGCCACAACAGGACTCTTGCCTCCCTATCCATAAGGGTTTTAGAAGGGAAGGTACGGCAAATTTTGCAATCTTTTGCCTCATGCTTAAGGTAGAGGCAGTAGATGCAGTCCTTATGTGGGTCACCAACATGGACCCTTGTCTTGTTGCAGGTTTGCAGGGCCTGAACAAGGCCTTCTTGTCAGACATCATGGAAAATAGAAGAAAACTGAGTGGCACTCAGGGAGACTCCCTTCCACAAGACGTGCGGTGAAAATCTGAGGAGAACTGGCTCTGCCGAGAGTGCTCTTGAGGGTGCTGATAGCTGATTAGTTGGAATCAATCTTTTGGTTCTTTTCGCATAATGATGTAGATAGGCTACTAAGATCAAGGCCTCAGGCCTTTTCTTTGGGGCCAACTACTATAATTTTACATTTGGCACTACTTTTGTATTTACCGTGGGACTCCTGCCACGGCGACGGGGAATGATTCAGGCATGTGAATCTATGAAAGATACCCCAATATTGGATAACTAATTTTTTGTTAAATGTTCATAGAGTTTTGATCATCTTCAAACACAAAACAAAGCATGGAACACATGATAAAACAACCCATTGAGGACAAAAAGGAGAACATAGTGAAAATGATTGAGGGTGAACAATACCTCATTTCTTCTTTTTGAGGGGTAGGTGCTGTCTTTGTTGATCTGGCTTTGTGTTAAGCAGGCTGAGAAATTGCATTGGTAGTAGTTACCCAGGTTATGGAGAAAAATTCACGTTGCCGACAACTCATCACTTCTCTAACTTATGCTAGGCAAGTACTACCAGCAGCCTTGCTGCTTTTTCGTCGTTGTACATAAGCAACTGAACATCACTTCCTTGTGGTGAGGAACCAACATCCCTACCCTCATTACCACCAATGTCCTGGAGAATTTTATACTCAAATGATTCTGACAGCTGAAGCTCCTAGCAAGGTTGTACATGGTAAGAACAGTTGGGCTGCTGTCATCACCATAGCAGGAGACAAGAAATGCATTTCAGGACAACTGGTTGACTGTCTGCGGCAGGAAGGTAGAACTAATGGTTACAATTGTTTACAACCTCATTGTTAGTGCTTTTCACTAAATCACTAATACATGCTGAGTCTTAAAATTTGAGAACACAAAGTCTGGCATTCAAAACTACTGTACAGAACAGTACAGAAAAGATGCCATTATGTGCGTGGCAGGAAATGACAGCAAGCATCTTTGCCTACAAAACAGCCTTGGATGAAAAGATATTAGCAAGGAGGAGAGACAGTTATTGGTTTTAAAGGTGTACTCATATTTATTTCAAACCATACGAGCAACCAAAACAAAAGTGGGCTCATGAAACAACAGTGAAAATAACTAGATAACTAATAAGTGTATCCTTACTCACTGAGAAAACACAATACGGTACATTAATCAATTATAAGACAGTAGTAACTCATGTTGACCAACAGAGGGAGATATTTAAGAACCAGACAACTCTTCAGAAGGCAATTGAATGCAGCCTTTCTTGTCCTAAAAAAACATATGGGCCACAGGTCCAGAATGGACCAGTCGTATCCTTGAAATTAAAAAGAAGGCATGGCTACTTGTCATAGTGAAGAAGAGCACGCTGTCACTGAAGACCCTGAACTGTCTCCGCCTGGTGAGGGTGGAGGGGGCAATGTTAAGCTTCCCCACCATAATGAGGAGAGCCTTCTCTAGGCAGATCTTTGAGAGACCACCCATACAAAATATGATCTGAAAGACAATGGCATTATCTTTTCCACCACCTGCAGTGTAATTGATAGTAAAAGTTTCATAAGAACAGCTTTGAAAGGAGTAACCAGGTCAACTAATTAGCCAAAAGTAAGGTGAAAACATGGCCATCCATGGTAAGTGACTGATAAATCACATACAATGGTTTGCTCCTAAATATAACAAGCATTTACAATGCAATAGGTCTCGCATTATTAAAGTTTGAGCTAATGGCCTTGTAAATGAAAATGCCTTTTATTCCTTTGCATCGGTGCCTAAAAAAGCACTTTGTACTTATAGTCCATGCTTATGAAAAGCAAGGGTGGCAGTCTCTTTTACTGCCAGCCTTGCTCATCGTAAGCAAGGACTATACATTCAAAGTGCGTGCTGATGCACCGATTGCAGGTTTTAAAAACAAATGAATAAAAGGCATTTACAATGCCAATAGCTCAAACTTTAATAATGCGAGACCTATTGCATTGTAAATGCTTGTTATTTTTTGGCACAAGCCAGTAGCTCCTAACAGACTGCAATATGGCTGCTCGTGTCTCAGACTGCCTCTTTTGCTGATTTGTTTATAGAAGCAGTGTGTTTTCTTTCACTGTTGCTTACTGCACAGCTGCCCTAGATGGACATGTGTGCAGCATCATTGTTGGTTGAGGCAGTAGCACACATTAGGACATACCAGAAGCATCTATCTCTTGTGGATTTCCGGGACAAAACGGGCACGTAACGTTGGCCCTTTATTTTCTTAAAGCATCGCCTTTGTGATTTATTTCACATCTTCGTTTTATTGCGTGGTAGACATTTTTCAAAAGTAAATGTTACACTTTAAAATGTTTTTTCTGGTTTCAAACTAATTAATTAAAATAGATGTTTGAATAGTTTTTAACATGTATTTAAAGACGCCCTCTAGGAGCACATTCTATTTTAGACTTTATTTTCTTTCTACTGTGATGCCAATAACAAGATTGATAGGATGTGGCGCTTGACCAGAGCTGCTGACTTTGGAACGGAGAGCGAGTTTCAAGGCTCGGCGTCGAATCAACATCCGGTGAGTCTGGGCAAATCACTTAATCTCCCCGCGCTTAAAAAATATTAATGTGACCTTGTGTAGTGTAACGGATGCCGCACGCAATAAGCAACAATTAAAAAACCCTGAATATATTTAATTTCACTTGCTTTTCACGGTCATTTAATTGTTATGTCGTATCTGATGTTGACATCTCAGGCTGAGATTAATTCTTGCAGACCATTTTGATACTTTTTATTTAGTATGGGAAATGCATACAAAACAAGTAAGAGGGAAAAATCGAGAGGGGGCGTCGGGGCAGATTGACGGTGCCCGCCCCCCCCAGTGATGGAAGCCCTGCGTGTGCGGGGGGGGGTGAGTGTGTGCGCGTGGGAATGTGTGTGCGCTAGCGTGACTGTGGCTGTGTGTGTGCGCGCGCGAGAATGAGAGAGGCGAGAGGCTGCTGAATGTTGAACAGGAGATGTGCACGTGCGCGCCCACGAGGTGAAATCCGCCGAGGGAAAGCGCGTGCATATCTCCTGTCCACATTCCCGCAAACGGGCGACATAAGGTCTTTCGCTGACGCGAGACCTAAAAACAGGGTATAATTTGAAGATGGCACACACCGAATCCTGACAGAATGCCCATTGGCATAAGGTTACCACCAGTGCAGCACAGGTTAATGGCCACCCTAATGTAATGAGTGGTAGAAAATCGCCACTTGGTAAGTGGAATTACTATCCAGTGGTATGCTACCCTCTTCCGTAACTTGAATTTTTCAGCTGTGTAATCAATTTTGTCAAGCATGACCAAACCCCTCTGGAAAGAAACGTGACCAAGAAGAGCAATGGAGGTGCATGATTCCACACGTGTGAGCTCACAAGTAAAGAGGCCTAACCCCTACTTTCCTTCCTAATGCGAAGTAGGAAAATAGGATTTTTTTTTACAACTAAAATATGAATTAATTGGAGGTTAGCAATTTGTGGCCACAGACCTTAAGTAGAGCTAACTTGGTAAATGATTTCATTTTTTAAGCTGTATTGCACAATATTTACATATTTTGTGTAGTGTATTTTTCCTGCACGTTCATCGGTGGGGTTCGTTTTTAACAAAAATTGACTGATTACGATTGATAATAGAAAGAATAATTTTGAATTCTAAGACGTTTGTGGATTTGTTCTCACTGCAGACAGGAATGAGGTGTGGGAGGAGCTTTACAGAAACTGCTAGTGAAAATGAGGCAAGTGTGTATCGAGACCTTTGCAGGGCAGTATAAAAGAAACTATGTTAGCTCTGATCTGACATCTGACAGTGCCAGCTGCTGAAGGGACAGAAAGGAACTCTCCAAACCATTAAGACCGTCTTCAGTGTAATCCACTTTTTTAGCAGTTCTAAACAAAAGGCTTGTACGCAACTCTACAATAACTTTTCTTGGCGCCTCATTTATATCTGCTCCTCACAACCCATGAGTGCTGAAGTAAACTCCTGAGACCTGACCTGACATTCCCTGGGAAACTAATTACCTTAAACAGCAGGTGCCGCCTCCAACTGCGAGCATGAGAGCAGGGAACACACAGGGAATTCGGTGCACCGGGGGTTAATGCGCTCGTTTCTCAGACTCTTCTCCCAGCTTGGATGTCTGGAGCGCCACTAATTGTGTCACTTGTGCACCGATAATGGAAGCCAAATAGGAGCATTATGAAAAGTAGAAAATGCTCACTGCTGTAAGCAGCCTTGGCATGCATCACAGGCCTGGGTGCCGAGGCGCTGTACATCAATTGCTTTGATCCTTCAAACAGCAGCCACTGAGGGGAATAGAAAAGTGACACTAATTCAAAGCCAGGATCCAAATAACTTTATACTACATCCAGTTGTTAACATATGCGCTTTTGGACATTTTTTTAACTCATCTCATAAGATTTCACCTGCTTCCAGTTACATCTCACATAGGTTTATTGGTATTTGCCGGTTTCAGCTGGCACTTATTAAGCAGGAGAACCTTTACACTCCATACAAACTTCCAAGGCTAATTAATGTGAGGTACCAAAGACGTCAAAGGTCCGTTATACGTCACTCTCACGCATAACGCAGCAATCGGTAGAGGAACCCTAACTAATATCTGAGATTGAAAACAGGGCTCTATAAAATATGGCAGTTTTCTAACAACTCCGCATTTCCAAGCAGACTTGTGAGAAACACAGAGTTGCATATTTTGAATTGAGAGTTTTAAGTAATTTTACTTTTGAATGCATAAGTGCATATAATTAGAAACAAGTCACGCGGGTTAGAAAGGTACACAATACTACACCCTCAGTTTAGATGTAACCATCTTTTAAAAAACTATTTTTTGCTGTTATAAATCTATTTGACTGACTTTTATAATAACATAAGCCTTGACTTGTTATAGATATCTGAATCTAATTACTCTACACCTAGATGATGTAGGGTCTACTACTGTGCGCACTAAAAGGCTATTCAATTAAATAACGTGTTCAAAAATTAAATGCTATAGGGACACACTCAACCTCTTTAAAGGCACACCGTCCAAACCCCATGTAAACTTTGTATACATTACAACATAGAAGGAGCGTGAAAAATACAACTTAAATTATTCTGATTTCAATTTCTCATTTTCATTGAGCAAACAGTTCCAAAAAGCAATCCTCCAAGCGAAAGTTTGTAAAGTTCGTTTTCTTTATTCTGAAACATATGTCATTGTCAGTCAGCTTCCAGAAGGAGCATAATTATTTCCTATACAAAAGTTAACAGCTAACAGCCAACGCATTTCGTCCCCATCCGGGACATCATCAGGGCTCTGAATAAGGAAACAACACAAAGTCACCATATAATCATCAATTTGAGTACACTATACACTAAAAAATCATAAATCATTTAACATTATTTACAAATCAAAATGTTCCAAATATACATTGTACAGATACCACTGTGCCTATTGAACAATCTAAGGATATTGTTAGCCAAACTCTTGTATCCCTGAAAAATTATAATCACGATTTTGACATGGAGAAACCATCAATGTTTCCATTAAAAATATATTAAAACATTAACACTTAAAATAGTTCTGGTATTGAAACATTAACAAATCCATAGTTCTAGTATTGCAAGTCATATATCCCATTCAATAACATAATCCTGTGACCATTTAACCTTCAGTTAGAAAGAAGGAGTATTTGAACCCACTTTATATAAAGATGAAAAATGCCTAAATCCTAAACTCACCTTAATCTATATTAATTCTCAAGTGAATCAACCTCGGGTTTTCTTGAGACCTTCAATGAATCCAGTTCCATCCATTTCAACCCCAATTCCAGACTGTAAAAAACATTTATACACATCTTTTAAGTGACCAACCTATAACCTTAACTTAGTGCCTGCACCCTAGTCCCCTCATTACGTATCTACAGTACTCTTACCGATCACAATCTTGAATCCAAAAGCATACATCCCAATTTTTGTGGTTGTTGTCCTTTCCAACCTGCCAACACAGCAATATACTTCAGGAGAAGTCCAAACGCTCCTAATTCTATATATCGTCACACAGTTTCACTGCAAAAACGAACCAGAAAAAAGGAGGTGCGGGAATCATTTAACAGTCCTTTCTATAAACCGCAAAACTGCATCACAAATCACCCCTTAGCTATCCTCCTTAATCTTACCGATGCTGTGCGTCAGAGTCCGCGACGCACTCCTGGCTCCCGGCCCGATAAATCCGGAATGCGAAGGTATATCGTTAGACCTTCCTATTTAAACCCTACGCTCACCAATCCTGTTACTGGTTACATAATCTTCCACCACTCATCGTGCTCGTCCACTTACAATGTATGCGTATGCTCCCCATCACGTCCGCCACCATTCTCCCTTCCGGTCTGTTTACGTAACTTCATTTTTATAAAACTCAAGCGGCGGTAACACTAACATAAAAACCATTCTATTGGTCAATTTACTCGACCAATCACAGAGGCTACTCCTCAGTTGCCTGTAACGTCCGCCGCCACTACTCCTATCTGGTCTCTTTACGTGGATTCACGTTTATGAAACCGAGACCACGGTTTCCTCTCTTGTCCGCATATTGTATTAGCGATCATCTCATGCTGCGTCTTTTACTGCTGTTTACCTATTAGTGTAAAATGTCCCACCAATTTATATCATGAGTTCAAGGTTCAGCCTGCAACCATTCTCAGCATCTATACGTCTGATCGTAATGGTGTTTACTACAATCCATCTAAATTTCACCGGAAGCGGCATCTGTAAACGTGAACATCCAATCCGAGTTAACCGGGTTCGATTGTCCTGGTTTCGACCAATCATCCCCCGGCAATACTTCCTGCCCGTTGCCCGATCAGTATTAAGTCATCTCCGAATATAATTTAGTTTACCCTACGTCTGTGTGCGTGCTACCTAGATTTCCACAGACAAAACCAATTTCAACCAGGTTACTAAAAAGCTTCCAGTATCTTATCATCTTCCGAATATAATTTACCCGACGTCTATGTGCGTGCTGCCTAGATTTCCACAGAAAAAAACAATTTCAACCAAATTACTGAATATTTTTTTCCATATATATATATATATATATATATATAGACACCTAATTAGCTTCTCCATGTAAATGATAAGTCTCCTGATATAACAATATAGCATACGAACTGGACCAATAACCTGAACTAAAGCTCATCAATATATGTTCCATAATTTCTACACGTGAGCCTTTTGTGTTGTATTTCTTAAAAAATATATATAGAATGGTGTCTCCATGTAACAAACCTCATTCAGTCACCTCTACCAACCGCGAACACGGGACCATCCTCCTAAAATTTCTCACGACTACCTGAAAACACTGTTCCGTACAATTACCCCATTATTATGAAACCATCTTTAGTCGAAGGTTCCTCGATCCTCTATAACTACATGAAATATTACATGTATCACGACTGGAATATGATTACTGTTGTTTTCCACTTTCGAAGCCGAGTCATTATACCAAAAAGTAGTGCAGTTCTGAATCTGTATTGAGCCCCTTAGTTACCATCCTGCACTTACAAATCCACCTTTGTAAGATTTGTAAGTGCAGGACGGTAACTAAGGTAACTATGGAAAAAAATATTCAGTAATTTGGTTGAAATTGTTTTTTTCTGTGTAAATCTAGGCAGCACGCACATAGACGTCGGGTAAATTATATTCGGAAGATGATAAGATATTGGAAGCTTTTTAGTAACCTGGTTGAAATTGGTTTTGTCTGTGGAAATCTAGGTAGCACGCACACAGACGTAGTAAACTAAATTATATTCGGAGATGACTTAATACTTATCGGTCAACTGGCAGGAAGTATTGCCGAGGGATGATTGGTCGAAACCAGGACAATCGGACCCAGTTAACTCGGATTGGATGTTTACGTTTACAGGTGCCGCTTCCGGTGAAATTTAGATGGATTGTAATAAACACCATTACGATCAGACGTATAGGTGCTGGGAATGGTTGCGGGCTGAACCTTGAACTCATGATATAATTTGGTGGGACATTTTACACTAATAGGTAAACAGCAGTAAAAGACGCAGCATGAGATGATCGCTAATACAATATGCGGACAAGAGAGGGAACCGCGGTCTCGGTTTCATAAACGTGAATCCACGTAAAGAGACCGGATAGGAGTACTGGCGGCGGATGTGGCTGGGAACTGAGGATTAGCCTCTGAGATTGGTCGAGTAAATTGACCAATAGAATGGTTTTAATATTAGTGTGACCGCTGCTTCAGTTTTATAAAAAGGAAGTTACATAAACAGACCGGAAGGGAGAATGGTGGCGGAACGTGATGGGGAGCATATGGATATATTGTAAGTGGTGGAAGATTATGTAACCAGTAACAGGATTGGTGAGCGTAGGGTTTAAATAGGAAGGTCTAACGATATACCTTCGCATTCCGGATTTATCAGGCCGGGAGCCAGGAGTGCGTCGCAGACTCTGACGCACAGCATCGGTAAGATTAAGGAGGACAGCTAATGGGTGATTTGTGATGCAGTTTTGCGGTTTATAGAAAGGACTGTTAAATGATCCCCCCCGCCCCCCTGTCCTTTTTTCTGGTTCGTTTTTGGAGTGAAACTGTGTGACGATATATAGAATTAGCAGCGTTTGGACTTTTTCTGAAGTATATTGCTGGGTTGGCAGGTTGAAAAGGACAACAACTACGAAAATTGGGATGAATGTTTTTGGATTCAGGATTGTGATCGGTAAGACTACTGTAGATGCGTAAAGAGGGGACTAGGGTGCAGGCACTAGGTTACGGTTATAGGTTGGTGACTTAAAAGATGTGTATAAATGTTTTTTACAGTCTGGAATTGGGGTTGAAGTGGATGGAACTGGATTCATTGAAGGCCTCAAGAAAACCCATGGTTAATTCACATGAGAATTAATATAGATTAAGGTGAGCTTAGAATTTAGGCATTTTTCATCTTTTGTAAAGTGGGTTCAACTACTCCTTCTTTCTATATGAAGGTTAAATGGTCACATGATTATGTTGTTGAATGGGACATATGACTTGCAATACTAGAACTATTGATGTGTTAATGTTTCAATACCAGAACTATTTGAAGTGTTAATGTTTTAATATATTTTTTAATGGAAACATTGATGGTTTCTCCATGTCAAAATCATGATTATAAGTTTTCAGGGATACAAGTTATTGGCTAACAATATCCTTAGATTGTTCAATAGGCAGAGTGGTATCTGTACAATGTATATTTGGAACATTTTGATTTTTAAATAATGTTAAATGATTTATGGTTTTTAGTGTATAGTGTACTCAAATTGATGATTATATGGTGACTTTATGTGTTGTTTCCTTATTCAGAGCCCTGATGATGTCCCGGATGGGGACGAAATGCGTTGGCTGTTAGCTGTTAACTTTTGTATAGGAAATAATTATGCTCCTTCTGGAAGCTGACTGACAATGACATATGTTTCAGAATAAAGAAAACGAACTTTACAAACTTTCGCTTGGAGGATTGCTTTTTGGAACTGTTTGCTCAAAGAAAATGAGAAATTGAAATCAGAATAATTTAAATTGTATTTTTCATGCTCCTTCTATGTTGTAATTTATACAATAGATATCTGAATCTGCCTTTATTGTTATACTTACTCCTAATTACATGTTCTATAGGGGGCCAATAACTCGCTATTTAGAGCAACTGTTCTAATAAAAGATTCACCCACTAATCATTACAGTGCAAAGGTCCAATTCGAGTCTATTGTCTCAATACAGACCAGACTTTGGAAACACACCTTTTACTGCCTGACAGATTGCATATAACAATTACTTTAAACAGAGAATCAACTCTCTTAACCACAAGTCAGTAGGCCCTCTCTTTGGTACTAGAAGCACTGGACTAGATAGGTGCCTTTTGTTAAAATAAGTACACTTGAAAAATACCTTGGCATATATCTCATAAGAAGATGCGCAGAATATAATATGCTATTTGTTACCATTGTTTTTTGGGCGGGCTGACGGGTATCATGATAGCCTCGAATTTTCCACACTCAACACAGTAATAAATAGCAATTTACACACTGCACATCTGTTCTATTGTGTGTTTATACATATACATGTGTGTGTGTACAGCACTGTTGCAGTCGCCATAGGAAGAGCATTTTATGTTTCTTTAATAAATTTGGCAGCGTTTGACAAACCTGCATTAAATTTTCTAACAAATGTTCATCCACTTTGGCTCCTTCATGGTAAGTTTCATTCTGATCCATCAAGTGAGGAGCAAGACAAAGGGGACAGGAGACCCAAAACCTTGATTTCCAATTTTAATTTTCATAGAAAATTTATACAAAAAAATACAGCTGAACAGAAATGCACCAAATTTCACAGTTAGAGCTTTACTCAGAAAGCACGATTTTAGTTATTTGGTGCAAATCCTTTTAGCAGTTTGAGAAAGTAGCATTAAAAATGGTACTCGGTTGGCATGAAGGAGTTAACCATCAGAAAAAAGTAGTGATATCTGGACAGTTGCTGTCCAGGTAGGCTCTGGTAGGTCAATTTAAAGGGAACTGGTCAATCTTGATTGGGTGGCCACAACATGAACAATATGTTACGGAAGCCATTACAGGACTCAGTGGCATGGTTTCTGCATCCTGAAATGAATTAACAAAACACATAAGCAGCAGTCTGTCATTTAATTCTTCATTGTTCAACTGCAGCTTTACCAGTGTTCTAATGAACAACTAGAGCGCTAACATTCTGTATTTGTGATTAAAGTGTAGCACACCTAAACACCATCATAATGGAATCAAAGCTGTACAACTAAAAGAATTTCCTTTAGAAATGAATGAAATGTGGTTGTTCATTTTGTCAAATAAAGTATGGTTAAAAAGGTAAAATGAGGAGACATTGTCCATAAACTCTCACTTATTTTCCTTATCAATGTCAGAAAATATATTCTGGTATGCTGAGTGAAACATACTTCCAAAACAAAAGACAGCCTCTCCGTTGATTTCCCACTGTTCTACCACAGTGTTCTAATGAACAACTAGAGTGCTAAAATTCTGTATTTATGATAATCGTGTGCAATTCCTTCCTGGATGCCATCTTGATGGAATCAAAGCTGTAAAACTGAAAGCAATTCTTACAAAGAATACTGCAGTCAATGAAGAAACAAAGGGTTTCTTTGTCCTAAAAATTATTGTTAGTGCTCTATAAAGCTAAAACCAGGAAATCTTTCCTACTAGTTCTCAAATATCTTCCTCATTTATGTGACTAAAACATCTTGAGTGAAACATGTGCTTCCAACACCAGCGAACTCCACAGAGATCAAATGCAGCTTCACCACATAGCTCTAAAGAACAACTAGAGCAATAACATTTTCCATTCAAGAAAAAAGTGATGAACTCCTGAACATCATTTTGTTTGAATAGGAGTTGTTGAATTAAAACCCCTCCTGAAGAGCAGACTACTGAAATAAATAAGCATGGATATGTTAAAACAGAGATGAAACCAGCGGGTTACAAATGTGAAGTATGGGGTTTTAGTATTTTAAAGCATTATCTATTTTTAATGGGGCTAAAAATATTTTAAAATGGAAATGTCAGCAATCATACAGTATCCCCATTTCCACACGTTTACACACCCTCCCATCTTCCCAGCCACTTAACAGCTCCCTAATATTAAAATAGTAAAACATTTGGTAGACAAACTGTGTGCACAGCAGAGATTGGGCGCCCACGAGGAAAGCATGTGGAGGATTGGCCAACTGTTAAGAGTTGAGTGCAGGACCTCGAAGTTGAGGCAAGGCTCTGCAGCCAACCCACACTGCGCACAGCCTTTGGCTATGCGCAGCATGGGTTGGGTGCCAGTGGAGGGTTGGGAACAGGGCCTCACTGTGACGCTAAGGCCTAGGGCCAACACCTGCTGCGCACAGCTTAAGGCTTTGCGCAGATGATGTTGGGCATTCCCAAAGGTTTGGGCACTAGGCCAATTTAGAATATGATTAAAAAAAACTGAAATTAACTGAAAAGAACCAATGTTAAAAAAAATAACAAGCATTGAAATATTGCAGTTATAGTTTTGTCAACTAACCTTAACTTGCGTTCGAATCATATACCGCTTCTGTCCTCACATACTGGATCACTCATGACATGTAAGGAGTAGTTTCTGTCCTGTAACTCCAGTTCTGTAGTAGGGGTATCTCTGTTATAGTCATAATCTAGTGAATAGTCCCGCCCATGTGCGCAGACCCCGGAGCAATCAAAAATAATCTCTTAAGTTGTCAAAACATGCAGCACTGCACAGACACTTAAGAGACAGATAATGCAGCCTATACCCACAGGCTACACTGTCCAGTACTTCGACTAGAAATTCCACCAAAAATCCACAAACCGCACAGCCTGCCCAGGGTTTTCTTACAGAGAAAACCTTGCCTGTAACAGCAAAACCCTCTGGAATGATAGAGAGGAAGAAGTGGACAGACAAGCCCCATAGGCTGCCATTATGTGGCTCAAAACAGGATACTGTGCCTTTAAGAGAACTTTCCATAAGCCTCACAGTATCCCAGAATGCACTGCAGGTCCCCTTTACCTTCAGTTCTTTTTGAAGGCGTAACACGCCAGACCTGTAGTATTTCTTACATGAATATCTCTCTCCACCGGGGAGGAGGGCGGGCGCTTATGACTATAACAGAGATACCCCTACTACAGAACTGGAGTAACAGGACAGAAACTACTCCTTCTGTAGTAGGGGATCTCTGTGTATAGTCATAATCCAGTGAATAGAATCGCAAGCCCATCCCCACACCAAAGCGGCGGTGGAGAAAAGAGAAATAACACCACTACTGTGCGAACACATTTCGCAGCGAAGCCTGCCCAACCCAAGCATCTGCCCTGGTCTCAGTGTCCAGACAGTAATGCTTAACAAGGTATGGACCGACTTCCAAGTGGCTGCCTTGCAGATTTCTGCAATTGGAACACTATGGAGCAAAGCAGTCGTGGCAGCTTTGCCCCCGGTGGAATGAGCCTTAGGTTTACCCTCTAAGGTCTTATCAGCCTTTTGTTAACACAATTGTATACAGGACACAATCCACCTCGAGATGTACTGTTTAGAGGTAGCAAGACCGGTCCTGAATGACCCACAATTGATAAACAATTGGTCTGACCTACGAATATCTACGGTTTTATCCAGATAAAAATGTCAACACCCTCCTAACATCCAGGGAATGCAAAAACCTTTCCGCTGGAGATGAAGGATTCTGAAATATCGTAGTCAAAGTTATAGTCTGGTTAACATGGAAGTCAAATATAACTGTTGGAAGAACTTTAGGGCGAGTACGCATAACAACCTTAGCAGCATGAAATACAGTCTAAGGTTCTTGGCAACACCACGCCTGAATTTCCTCACCCTGCGGGCCGATGCAATGGCCACGAGGAACGCAGTCTCCCAGGACAGGTACTGCAATGAAGCCTTATGAATAGGTTAAAAAAACTCCTTCATCAATCCGGACAGCACCACGTTCAATTCCCATGAAGGCGAAGGAAGCCGGACATGAGGGAACACTTTCTTCGAGCCTTCCAAAAAAAAACTTTTGATCACAGGGATCCGAAAGAAGGAAGTCTGTGAAGGCCATTTCCTGTAGGCAGTCGGTGAAGTAAGATGAACCTTAATGAAATGGACATTAAGGCCAGACTGCGCCAGGTGTAGAAGATACGGAAGGATGACATCTTCCTTACACGTCGTTAGGTCATAGTCCTTGAACTTGCACCAGATGCAAAACCTCTTCCACTTGTAAGCATAAGAAGTCCCAGTGGAAGGTCGCCTAACCTCCTTCAGTATGTCCGTACAAACTTCTGATAGATTCAAATGGCCAAATTGCACTAACGCAGGAGCCATGTCGCCAAACTCAAAGACAAGAGGTTGGGGTGCAACATCTGCCCCCCCCCGAACTTCGTGAAAAGGTCCGGCCTGCACGGCAGCCGTATGTGAGGAAGGAGAGACCGCTGAAGCAGGTCCGTGAACCACCACTGCCTGGGCCATTCCAGGGCAATCAGGATCATCCGCGCCCTGCACTGGGACAGCTTAATGAGAACCGCCGGAATCAGGGGAATGGGTGGAAAGGCGTACAGAAAGCTGTTAGACCAGTTAATCCATAACGCATACCCCAGCGTCCCCTGCTGGTAGTACCTGGAGGCGAAGTCTCAGCATCTGCTGTTTTCGGCGGTGATGAACAGATCTACGTCTGGAGTCCCCCACCTTGCGAAGACTTCACCTAGTACTTCGTCGTTTATGACCCATTCGTGGCTTTCCTGAATCAGACTGCTCAGTGCGTCTGTCTAAACATTCTGCACACCTGGCAGATGGATAGCCGTGATCATCAGTCCTCTGGCTAGAAGCCAGCGCCAGATTGCCTGCGCCTCCTGCGACAGAGTGCACGATCTCGAACCCCCCTGCTTGTTGAGGCAAGACATCGTGGTCGTATTGTCCATCTGTACAAGCAGAGAGTTGGTCTGGAAGGACGTAACAAACGCATACAGTGCCAAGTGAACAGCTCTGAGTTCCAGGAAATTGATGTGATACGTGGACTCCATCGGAGACCACGTTCCTTGTATCTGTCAGTCTCCGGAATGCGCCCCCCCCCAGCCGTGGAGAGACACATCCGTCACGATAGTCTGTGCGGGAATGCCCTCGTGAAAGGGAACCCCTCCGAGGAGATTCTCCGCCGAACACCACCACTTCAGAGACTGAAGAGCATGCAGAGACAGTCGTATCTTGTCGTCCCAAGATCCATTCCTCTGATCCCAGTGATCCTCCACGCACTCCTGCAAAGGTCCCATGGGCAGCCGTGCGTGTGGAGTGAGGAAGATACAAGAGGCCATCGACCCCAGTAGAGCAGACACCGTCCCCACTGTTGTAGATGGAGGGATCATAAGAGCCTGAGCCTTCCGAAGGAGCGATAATCATCTCCCCTCCGAAGGAGACACGCTTGCTGACAGCGTATTGACGGAGACTTCCCAAGTACTGTATGCACTGGACCGGAACCGGGACAGCCTTGGACAAGTTGATGTGCAACCCCAGCACGTTCAAAAGAACGCACGTCTTCTGGAAGTGTGCTTGAGCTTCTGAGAAAGAGGAGGCCTTGATCAACCAATCGTCCAGGTACGGGTAGACAAACACCTCGTTTATCCTCAGGTGTGCAGCTACCACTGCCATGCACTTCGAGAATGTTCTGGGCGCCGACGTCAGCCCGACTGGCAGTACTGTGTACTGATAATGATTGACGCCGACTTGGAATCGCAGGAACTTCCTGTGTATGTGTGCAAAGGGCACATGGAAGTACTCATCCTGTATATCTATGGCACAGAGCCAAACTCCCTGTTGCAGCTGAGGAAAAAACCTGATGCAACGATAGCATGCGAAATTCCTCTCTCTGCGAATCCACTCGTTTGCTTGTCGCAAATCCAGAATGGGCCTGAACTCGTTTTTGTCCTTCTTGCAAACAGAAAGAACCGGGAGTACAGACCTCTTCCCCTTTGAAACAGAGGTACGTCACCTATCGCCCTTTTCCTTAACAGGGTATCGGCCTCCGCCTGGAGCTCGCGCAGCTGAAACCGCGAGCTGACCGGAGGAATTGCTGGAGAAGGACTGATGAACCGAAGACTGACTTAGACCCGGCCGGCCTTTGTTCGCTGAGGAGCATCAAGCTCTCCCGTGTATGCGCACAATATACTTGTGAAGTATTAAAGGCGGCCCGGGACCACAGACAAACCTTGGGAGGAAAAAACGCCGCTAGAAAGGGAAGAAGGCCTCAAGCCGTTCTCCACGCCCCAAACCTACAGCCTTCCAAAAGTCTCCGAGTCAGACTTATGCGGACCACTCACTACCCTCATGGTAACCCAAGGGTTGCCCAAAGAACGGGAGAGTAGATGTACACTGCTGAGCCGTAGGCTGCAGAGACGCCCGACGAATACAAGTATGGCAACGTAGGACAAAGCCACAATACCTGGGGGTCGGCAGGAGAGAAAAAACTCCGCTCCGACACTGATGCTTAGACCTGAAACTATCAGGCCCATAGACTATCTCTTGTAAGGTTTCCCTCCTGTCTCTCGGCAGGGGAACCATTAATTCATGAAGAAAACACCCCCACACAGGGATCTTACCACAACGGCCCAGCTACAGCGGGCCACCGCATGACGCCTATATGCCGCCACCCCTGCGACCAAGTCAGGAGTACGTTCGAAGCCAGAACCTCCTGGCAGGTGGTAGCTGACCAAAGCCAAGTACCGCCAACCAGTAAAGAGTCGGAGAGAGACTCCCCGTACTCATGGAAGACGCATCCCTGGCAACAAGGCACGGAGAATCGCAGACTGAGGGGCCAAAGACCCCTGGGGTGGTGGATGGGAGAGGGAACCTAGAGAAGCCGAAACATCCCCGGTGGTCTCACCAGTAGTGGCAGAGCAGGAGGCGACCTAGCCGATGAGTAGGTATGCGAAAACTCAAAACTAAGCAAAAAACCAACGTCCCTCGCTTACACGTGGTGAGTAGCCACAAACTCCCCATCAGAAGGGTTCCTCGACGCTGATCAACTGCTCGGCATCGTGGATGGACGGTGCCGGGAACACAAAGTCCCCTCCTACGCAGAGGGGGCTCACCACGGAGCGAGGCCTGGAACAAGACCCAGGCCGCAAGCACCGGCAAGTATACTGCGGCTGTACCCATGACGTCGACCTCACTACGACGTCACCATCACTAAGACAGTGACTGTCTCTACGACACCAACACTCCGACGTCAAAATGTCACTGTACCCATGACGTCGAGCATCACTGCTCCATGACGTCGAGGCACTCCATGACGTCGAGGCACTCCATGACGTCGAGGCCTCTCCACGACGTCGAGGCCGACCGGAACCGCGTCATAGCTCAGACGTGCCCTTACTGGGGAGAACCCCAGAGGTTACAGCATGGGACTCGGTAGAGGACCCACCCTCTCCTTACCCAGAGGCTGAAGATGCCTTCAAACTCCTCTGTTCTAAACCTGGGAGCCGAAGCTTCCCAGAAAAGAAGTTACAGAGAAGACAGGTGTCAAAAGACACAGGCAAACACAAATACAAACCTGTGAGCTTCAGCTTTGGTCTTTAGTACAGCTGCAGACAAAGCACATGTCAGACTAGAAGTAGTAAGACAAGAATACTGCAGAAATTCTGCCAAAAAGACACAGCAGAATGTAGATAAAGGCCAAAGACGTCGAGTGAAGCTGTAAAAATCCAAATTTATCACAAAAATAATATAAAAACGCTCAAAAAAGAAGAGCTAATGCTCCAGGGTCCTGCTAGCAGGAGCCGGAAAAAAGAACTGAAGGTGAAGGGGACCTGCAGTGCATTCTAGAATACTGTGGGGCTTCTGGAAAGTTCTCTTAAAGGCACAGTATCCTGTTTTGAGCCACATAATGGCAGCCTATGGGGCTTGTCTGTCCTCTTCTTCCTCTCTATCATTCCAGAGGGTTTTGCTGTTACAGGCAAGGTTTTCCCTGTAAGAAAACCCTGGGCAGGCTGTGCTGTTTGTGGATTTTTGGTGGAATTTCTAGTCGAAGTACTGGACAGTGTAGCCTGTGGATATAGGCTGCATTATCTGTCTTTAAATTCTCTCTTAAGTGTCTGTGCAGTTCTGCATGTTTTGACAACTTAAGAGATTATTTTTGATTGCTCCGGGGTCCGCGCACATGGGCGGGACTATTCACTAGATTATGACTATACACAGAGATCCCCTACTACAGAATATCATTGATGATATAATTCATTAGATTTTAAGAACAATATTGTTTACATTACTAATCAGTAATGTGTTCCCCAAGGTAATATGTGAGGTCAAAAGGAGAGCATGAATCGATGTCTGGAGGTCTACACCGTGGCCTTTCTGATCTTTTATATGTGTAGCTCTCTACCTTGACTGAAGAGATTTCCACATACAGGAAGGCTAGGGAAACGTTTAAGAAGGAACACGCACCCACCAACAAAAGAGTAAGGCCATTCCTATTCACAAACTGCACTTCTAAATTTACTACAGCAGAATAGGACTTAAAAAAGTTGAAAATGTACTCCACCTCAGATTTTGAGGAAATTCAGCACCACAAAGGGCCAACCACTGGTATTGAAATACCCTCCCACAGAAAATAATGGAGGTAGAGACTTAAAATAAAACTGGCCAATTACAGAATAGCGCAGGCGAGAGTCTGTAGCGCCACTCCTTCCCTGCAGTAATTAGCGATTATAGGGTTGCAACCCCCCCTGGGTGAGCATACTGACAGACTTGATGTGGTGATCATTGCGGTCACAGATGATAAATTCTAGAAGGCCAAATAATGATCTGAAACACAATTGAAGGCAGTCCCAATCAACACTTCATGTCTGGCCACCATCATGTTTCTCCCTTTGGTTGAGTGCGGCCTCGAAAGAAACTAGGACTTGGTCTTGAGCATGCGACTGCAGTACACCTCATATGGGATGGATGGATAGGTTTTTATATAGCGCAATATCACCGCCAGGTCTCAAAGCGCTTTGCATTGGGAACCCGTCCTGGTTTTTCCCTGTGAGATAGCCCCTACTGAGTATCCCCAAGGTGAAAGCCAGGCATACCGCCGCGGGGGGCCGTAGTGGAGATTAAGCAAGCTATTGCCCAGAGTTGCAGAGTGTGAACCTGTGATTCGAGTAGGCACCGAAGCGAGAATTACCGAGTCCGTGGACATTTTGGGCTCAAGACCCTGCCGCGTCGGGAATTGAACCCTGGTCCCGGGTCTGATCTCAGCATCCGGGTCTGCCTCCTCTAACCAGTGAGCCACACTTCTCATACCAAGTAATACACCCATATGAGTTCATTAAGGCCCGAACTGCAACTATAGCAGCACCTTGCTTCCCTGTGAGATAGCTGCCAAAGGGACTGAGTTAGTCGAACAGCTGGGTGGGACCGCAGTGGAGAGTGAGATTGGGCCTTGAGTGCCAGCCATTACACCTATTACACCATCACCAGCTACAAACCCAGGTGAATACATTGGGCAGGTGCACCCTGTCCACTCCATATCACATGATATGCTCTGGTGGCTCAAGCTGTAGCTGCAGAGCTGATCGTGATCCTGCCTGTTTACAACCCTTAAATGCAGATGGAGCAGAGTGGAGGAGTTTGACCACGGGTAGAGCAAGAGCGGGCCTTGAGCAGGGTTTGCACAATCCATCTTGTATAGCTCTGCCCCTTCCCAGCAACCATTAGCCCGAACAACAGTGGCAGCAACTGATTGTGATCCACCATGATTGCAGTAAAATGAGGCACTAAAGAAGGTTTTAGGTGCAGGAGATTATTAGAAACCGAATACACACCTCAGCTGGGGAAGAGAGGAGCAGAGGCCCAGGGACGTGCAGCCTGAGTACGATAGCCACTAGCTGATTCCCCGTTACAGCAAACTTACAGTTTTATCTAGCCAGACGTGAAACAGAAGGAGCCGGACATACTGCACCTTGAGCAAAGACCATAACAGGGAAGACCACCCTTGGGCATAATTAGAGGTTTTTTGCACATAAAGGCATTGAACGACGAGGAAGCATAAAAGCCAAGCAATGCACTATAAACACTAGCAGCCTTACAAAGCATTCCTCAAAGAAGCTTATTGGTTGGGGCCACTGTTTGAAATGGGGGGGTTCTAATTGGTGGTGGTTTGCACCCTATCCAAGTAGGGACCCATCCTTCTACTCAGGGTAAGGGGATTACACACCCAGATAACCCCTGCTCACCCCCTTGGTAGCTTGGCACAAGCAGTCAGGCTTATCTCAGAGGCAATGTGCAAAGCATTTATACAAAACTGAATACAGTAACACAGTCAAAACACTACAAATGGGCACCACACCAGTTTAGAAAAATAAACACTCTTTATCTAAACCAAACAAGACCAAAACAACAAAAATCCAAATACAGAACTCAGGATATCACTTTTAAAGGTTTAAGCAATTCTGTCCATAGAACTCTATGGATTAGGTGATTTTAGCACAAAGTACCTTCGATGAGTCAAAATCCAAGAAGAAAACCAGGCGCAAAGGTGAGAAGCTTAGGAAAACACCACAATGAGTCAATTCTTGAGTCCCAGGACAATGGAGGCATCAGTTCAGCTGCATGCAGAAGTGTTGAGTAGATTCCTTACTTCGAGGAGAAGTGATGCGTCAAAATCTGAAAGCGGGTCCTTTCTGCAGGGCAATGCATTGGAAACTTAGTGCACAGGTGCGATGCGTGGAAAATCTAGACACGCTCGGGTCAATGCTTCCAGCCGTGAACAGGGTCTTCGCCTGCAGGGCAGCAATGCAATGTTTTTTCGGCTGCACAGCTTGGCCTGCGTTGGAATCGGAGCAGGTGTCTCGGAAGTCAGAGACACAGTACTCGGGCTTCGGTGAACTTGGAGCCACACCAACCGGTGTGCCGTTTATTTTCCCAGCCGTAAACAGGCGATGTGTCGAACTTTCGTTCGTAGTGCGGCAATGCGTTGGTTTTTCAACAGCACGGCAAGCTTGCGCTGGGAAAACTGGGAATGGAGGGTCGACGTGTGAACTTTCTTCTTTCTGCAGCAAAGCTACACCCAAAGGCCCAGAACTGGAATAGGCACCACTTGGCAGGTCAGAACTCCCAGCATAGGAGTCATGGGGATGTAGGTGTAGTCTTTGTTTACAGTGAGACTTCATAACAGGAGGCAATCAGACACAAGCCCTTGGAGAATCTTCTCAAGCAGGATATAAAGCAAAGTCCAGTCCAGGCCAATTCATCAAAGCAATACCGCAAATGGGCAGTACTCCTCCCAACAGCTCCCCAGCTCTTCCTCGTGGCAGAGTCTCCTCTTGATCCAGAAGTGTTCTAAAAATGTGGGGTTATAGGTCCAATACTTATACCCTTTCTACCTTTGAAGTAGCCATACTTCAAAGGATAGTATTTGTAGTGCACAGATCCTGTCTTGCCTGTCCTGCCTCCAGACACACTACAGTGGGGTGGAGACAGCATTGTGAAAGGACAGGCACAGCCCTATTCAGGTGTCAGTGACCATTCCTCCTACCACTCTAGCGCAATAAGGCCCATCATCCTAGTGAGGGGCAATCAGGATATGCAGGGCACACCTCAGCTCCCTTTGTAGAGTGAATGCACAAACATCCCAACTGTCAGTCTAACGAAGACGTGGATTCCACAGGCAGGCAGAGGCACAGGATGGTAAAGCAAGAAAATGTCCACTTTCTAAAATTAGCATTTTCAACCACATAATTTAAAAACCACCTTCACAGAAAGATGTGTTTTAAATCCTGAATTCAGAGAACCCAAACTCCAAACCTCTATCTCTACCCAATTGAAAGTTACACTTATAAGGTGTTACAAGGCAGATCCAATGATAACCTATCGGAGAGATAGTCCTTGCAATAGCGAAAAGAAAATTAGTAGTATTTCACTATCAGGACATGTAAAACACACCAATACAAGTCCTACCTTTCACTTACACGGCACCCTGCCCAAGTGGCTACCTTGGACCTACCTTAGGGGTGCCTTATCTGTAACAAACAAAACGTTTAAGCCTGGCAAGTGGGTGCACTTGCCAGGTCTACATGGCAGTTTAAAACTGCACTTGCAGATACTGCAGTGGTAGGCCTGAGACATGTTTGCCAGGCTACTCATGCGGGTGGTACAATCAGTGCTGCAGACCCACTAGTAGCATTTGATTTAAAGGCCTTGGGCACACACAGCGCACTAAACTAAGGATTGACCAGGTAATCAAATATGCCAATCATGGATAACCAATTACCAATACAATTTAGACAGAGAGCATATGCACATTAGCACTGATCAGCAGTGGTAAAGTACCCAGAGTCCTACAGTCAATAAAAACAGGTCAGAAACAATAGGTGGAAGAAGGCAAAATAATTGTGGATAACCCAGTAAAAAGGACCAGGTCCAACAAACACTGCCCCGTACATAACCCATCCAGATACATGCGCAACGAAGGTTATCACGAGGGTGAACCCATGTGATAAATAGTAATAGACATGGATGGCGTCAGATACTCACATGGGTACAAAAGCACACTGTTGCTAGCTCGAGTCCCTGGAGGCCCATGACTACAATAGGGAACAGGCGAGATTCCTGTAGACATTCTGACAGCCAGCGAACTACTCTCATCTACTAGCCGCAAGCGAGCCGAATGAACCCCTCTCGCAAACACTGTTGAGCTCCCTGCCCGGTGAACAATGACACCAAGCCATCAAGATCAATTGAAAGTCAACTCACTAGGGAAAAGCCACCAACTGAAATGGCATGGAACAGACACCACAAAAAACACTTCATCAAGGGCATGCTGACAATAAAAGCATCTAAAGATAACCAATCTGACAGAACCTCAAGATCAACCAGAACCTCACAGAGGAGAGAGGGGGGGACCGGGAGATGCCCCTAAAATATCCCAGGAGTTCATAGAGTAGTTTCTCAAAGTAATTAAAATTGAGGTGAGTACAATTTGAGGTGGCCAGAAGGAATACCTGACAAACAAAATGATGTCAGAGAACTGGAAAGAAGAGTGGATGACATTGAATGCATCCTTGATGAACACACAAAGGAACTGCAGCATGTGAACAATGCAGTAGCAGTACTCGAACATCAGCTAATAGAGGACCAACTTAAGAAGGAAGACTTTGAAAATAGGTCTTGCATACACAACATCAGGATTCAAGGCCTACCAAAAGAGGTGGAAGGCCTAAACTTTGAAACCTACATCCAAAATCTCCTCTATCAATTTACAACCAGCCTGAAGGCCCTCCTATCCGATTGGATAGAACACAAAGAATAATGGGGTTTGACAACAGGCGTGAGGTCCCACCAGATATTCTCACAGGGATCCACCATTTTGACGAAAAACAGGAAATCATGTTGCTCACACAGCACCTAGACCATGATCAATATGATGGTCACAAACTCAGGCTCTACCAGGTCCTGGCTCCTTCTACTGTCAGGAGGAGAAGAGATCTTTGTCACATCACAGAACATCTTCGTGCACAGTGTAGTGTCCTGCCAAGCCCAGGTACTCGTAAATGAATATACCACACACGGAGCTCAGTAGTACACGTCTTTATTCCTGTGCGTGTAACTGAAAATTTAACGTTCTAAACATAAACTCTATTCACCACACCCAAACACTTACATCATAGTTCTACGGAGTCCATCAGGAACCTGTGGTATATAAATAAATAATACCGGATCTATTTTTGAATGAATGAATGAATAACAGATAGCTCAATAAATAAGAGTCAAGATTCGAGGTAGTGGGAGTTTTTGCAGGTTTAATACAGCATAAGGACAGGAACAGGACAACCTGCATAGGAATAGGATGACAGGGCCCAGCAGCTGCTGGGGCTGGGTCTGGGATGAGCGCGCTGACTTTTAATAACAATACATGAGCATATATACATAGCGCAAACACATAGCATTACATTGCAGTAGGCGTAGCAGTGGGTGGAGCAGAAGGCGTGACGCGTAGCAGTCGCGAAAGATAAGAGTAAAAAGAAGGTGTAACTCAGACATGTGATGCAAACGTAACAGAATATGTCATGAATGGGCGGAAACATAGGAGGGGGCTACCTAAGGAGCCGGGACCTCTAACCTGATGGTGCGCGCAAACTGGCAATGACGTGTTACTAGGAGAAGCTGGGGGCTATGAACTCTGTGCTAGGAGCAGAGACTAAAGTCTGGAGGGTCGGAGCGACATGTACCTAAACCCTATCTAGTATCTGATGTTTAGGGAACATGTTGATATAAACTAGAAGTCATGAGGGGAAAAGCTAATTGACTCTAAGACTAGAGCATACATTTATTCTACATATAGTGCGTGATGAAGAATATTAAATGACCATTAAATACAGTATTTCTCTTAACATGGAGCCGCATAGGCTAGACAATGACGGAAACTATTGATGCAGTTCAGTAGCTTAGGAATGCAGAGAAGGAGGACTAAACTGATAGCTGGAATCATAACATAGTCTTGGCAGACTCAGAGGCAGAGCCAAGCTGCACCGGGCACTGCGAGGCAGGAAGTAAGTGAAAGGTCGAGGATACAGGTGGGGGCTGAATCGCTCCTCAGCGAGGCTTCAGGAGACAGGAGCTGAATCTGATGTCCGGGCCCTGTTGAGGCCTGGAAACGGGGACTTTATAATGAAATAACGTGCACACTGAGAAGCGTGGCAACATTACTTTACATAAGCCTGATACTCATATTACTCATGAGGACTGGAAAATGGCATACCAGAGGTGGACACAACTATAATTGCGTCATTAATCGGACATGGGGAATAACATATGCATATTGGTCATGCACACATAACATATGATGGATGACACGTAGGGACACAGAACATGACAAAATTTACTTTTCCACATTCCCTCCTTGTCACTACGTTTCCATCAGGAAACATTAATATTCATGATACCATCTATCATTTCATACAGTACCATTTGTTCATCTCGAATTGTCTTGGAACGAGATTTAGAACGGGGCTTGGGACTAGGAATACAAGAGGTAGCACAAATGCCGTAAATCGCAGGGCCACATTGTATACAGAGGCAGCAGCTGAATATGATCGCTACTGCGATACCTAGAAAGGACAGGACTTTCCATCCCCAGGCGGAAATTATATTCCAGAACCAACCGGACCATGTCCAGGTGCCTGGATCTTGGTGTAACAGATGGGCAATTTTATGAAGTCTGGTTATAGCTGAATAAACAGACGGCGCGTTATTTGGAATGAAAATGCAACAACTGGATCCGATGACTCTACAGGCCCCGCCCCTATCGGCCAGTATGACGTCAAGGACGAGACGATTCTGGAGCACAACAATTCTCATAAAGGATTGCTCTTCGGTTAAGTTACCTAGAGCGGAGGCAGTCTCATCTACTACTGCTTCAAGGGTTCTTGTTAACCTACGGATTAGCTTACTGTTTACAACTGTACCTAAATAAGGGAACACACCTTTATCAATATCAATGAATTGCTCTGCAGCAGTTTCAGTATAATCGACAATCGGGAGGTTTCTCTTGTGTCTAGTATGTACTAGGAAGGAATTCCTATGGTAGTCAGGTGGGGCTAGGAAAACAGGTGGCAGTAGGAAGGCAATGTAACAGGTTCCCTCCCAATCGAGGGGCAGACGAACATATGCAGTTTGACCACAAACAAAATAAGAATGACGTGAAGCTTTAAAAATAGATTTCCCACTGTCACTATACTGGATAATAGTAGTACAATCACTATGTCCTACGTGTACAGAACCATAATTACGGACACATAATTCGCATTTGACTGGTAGTACTGAAATAGCAGGTAGGTCTGGAGTAGAATCAGACTGGACATTCAGGACCATGAAATTCGAAGAATAGTTACCTAAATTATACACTTCATTTTCTAGATCTAAACCTGTTCTGTGGGGGAAACCTTGCTTGTCTGGGAAACATGTGCTGTTAAGAAAAGACATATCTGTTGAGGATGACGTTAACGTGGACCATGCTCCACACGAACCATTATGTAAAAATGGATAAGGAAACAGTGGCAGAACTCCCTTCGACGTCTGGAAAGGGGGGAGTCGACCACACACCCAACAATTAGTGGCATTGCTGGTCTGGTGTGAATAATGCAACATACGGATGAAGGTATTGTTACGCATAGCGAGGCGGTATGAATATTCGTGAGGAGGCAGATCACTAAACGTGTGCTCTACTGTAACATTAGAATGCTTATTTACATGAGGAACTGGAAAACACAGGAAAAATGCGTAACTGGTGCAGGAAATCATTATGCTGATGAATAATATGAAACTCAGAAAAACGATACATCGGTTTGAGTTTTGACTAACTCTCTCACTATGGGGGTCTATTTTATACATGTCAGAAACAGTCTAACCGTTTCACCTAGGGGAGGACTTATACAATCAAACTGACTGACTTATTTTACTAGACCTTAGCTTTTGCTTATACTCCTGCTGCGGAGTTTTCTCTAACAGGGGAGGGGTTGTGTCAATGTCATTTGCGGGACAGTCCTTAGGAACAATGTTTTGACAAGTCTTGATATCCTGGGAAATGTTTTTAAAGACCGGCTTTAATCCGTAGAATTTCTTGACGTGCGAAAGGTGCACCCAGCCGCGGCGTCCTTCCAATTTCACGGCTGTACGGGTGGTGAGGAGGACCTGACGGGGCTCCTTCCAACGTGGCTCCAGCGGACTTGATCTGTCGAAGTTCCGGACGAGCACCATCGAACCTGGAACAATCTCATGCGGTGCCACCTCGGTATTGTCTGGAAATGCGGCGGCAACCTGTGAACGACATGAGTTGAGGGCAGACATCAAGGAAGCTAGGTAATCTGTCAGCATATTACATGAAACATCAGTAATACTTCGGGGTCTAGGAGTACCCCACATGTTAGGAGGGCGGCCGAAAACGACCTCATACGGGGACAGACCTGATCTGGAATGTGCGACCATGCGCATATAAAACAAAGCAACTGGCAGAGCTACTAGCCAGTCCACACCCTTATCTTTACATATTTTGGCAATTCGAATTTTCAGAGTCTGATTATGTCTCTCGACTAGACCGGCTGCTTCAGGATGGCGTACACAATGAAACTTCCACTGGTACCCCAACAACAGGGAAACGTGCTTCATCAGTTCAGATGAGAATGGCTGACCGTTATCAGAATATACGACTCTAGGGAGTCCATATCGAGGGAAGAATTCACGAACCAACTGCTTGGCAGTGGTCGCGGCTGTGTAATCTGGGACTGGATATGCTTCTGTCCATCTGGACAAAGCGCATACAACTACAAGGACATACTTGAAACCTCGACATCGCTCCATCTGAATATAATCCATCTGGAGGACCTCAAAAGGGTGGTCAGGAGGCTGGAATCCCCCTTGTTCCACCGGGACACTTTTACCTGGATTAAACTGACAACATATCATACAGGTACGGACTTTCTGCTTGGCTGCAGCTCGTAAATGCTTGTTGAACCAAATGTTCTGGATACTATCTAACATTGCTTTTTCTCCTAAATGTGCTGGACTATGTGCGGTATTAATGAGGACTTGAACCATAGAGTCGGGGAGAAACCATGCGGTTCTACCCTTCGTTAACCATCCTTGATCTGTCTGGACCCCTCCTTGTTCAGACCATTTCTTGATTTCATCGGGAGTAGCATGTAACTGGATATCTATGACATCTTGAGTAGGGTCTTTAACTGTCATACATGTAGTCGGATCTGGAGTATGTGTCTGTGTCGGATTAACTTGAATGTCTGGAGTCTGTGCTGTAAGCTTGGCTGTGCGATCTGCTAGATCATTACCTTGGGAAATAATGTCAGTAACTTTCGTATGTGCTTTGCATTTCATGATAGCGATAGATGTCGGTAAATGTATTGCATCTAACAGAGCTTGGATAAGGATACCATGCTGAATCTTGGTTCCATGAGAAGTCATGAAACCTCTCTCCTGCCAGAGCACTCCAAAGTCGTGTACAACTCCAAATGCGTAACGTGAATCTGTGTAAACATTAACTTTCAGGTTCTTGGCGTGTATACAGGCTTGTGTCAGAGCAACTAGCTCTGTTGCTTGAGCGGACAGGGTATCAATACGGTGTGTTTCAATAACTTCGGTGTCAGTGGTCACTGCATACGCGGCGACTAGTTCTCCTGTACTAGTTCTCATACATGAACCATCCACATAAAGTGTCAGGTCGGGGTCTGGTAACGGAGTATCTGTCAGATCTTGTCTTGGCTTTGTCGTAATGTTAACTACTTCCACGCAATCATGTGTGGCTGGATTTGAATTAACTGATGGTAACAGTGTAGCAGGATTCAGGATGTTGCAGCGTCTAATTTCTATGTGTGGCTGAAACAATGTCAATTCATAACCTGTTAAACGTGCAATTGTCAAGTGCTGTGTTTGTGTTCGGTTTAAAAGAACTTCCACGGAGTGTGGGACTTGTACTGTCAAGGTATGTCCTAAAACTATGGAATCACTTTGTCTGATAGCTAGTGCTGTGGCTGCAACTGACTTGAGGCACGCAGGCAACGCCTGGGCGACTGGATCTAGTGTGCTCGAAAAATAAGCACAGGGCTTGTATTGTCCTGCTTGATCTTGTGTGAGAACAGATAATGCTGTACCTTCACGTTCAGTAACGAAAAGTGTAAAAGGCTTACTGTAGTTCGGTGTAGCTAGAACTGGAGCTTGACATAAAGCTTTCTTTAACTCGTTGAAACTAAGTGTATGTTCAGATGTCCAAGGGAGGACAGTCGATACGGCTGCCTCCTGTGTCGTTAACTGTATCAGTGGCTTGGCTAGAAATGCATACTGGGGAATCCATTGTCTGCAGTAAGAAGTAAGGCCGATAAAAGCTTAAAATACTTGTTCTAGGGAACCTTGTTCTGGTGCTGGATGATGGAAAATAGACTTGTGTTCTAGACGTAAATGGCGATCTGGAAATCTGGGTTTTCCTACATACGCTATTCTGGCAGTATTCTCGTCGTCTTCCTCTTCAGGATCAGAGGTACTTTCTTTCTCGCTTACTTGTGCTGCTTTACGCTGTTCGTGTATCTTTATTATCTCTCTACGGATTTTCTTGTACATACTTTCCATGGCACCAATGGTATTGTGCTTTCCTTCGGCTATATTATCACTCCATTTTGTCAGAGTTTTCATTTCTTCCGGGTCTTTAGACGGGTAATCTTGTTCTCTTATTAGACAGTTAATTAAGAACTTTAATATCATGCGCTGAATCTCGGCTTTCCTTTGAGACATGGCATCACTAATACTTTGTGGGTCATCCCCTGTACGGATGAACCGATATATCCTGTCTAGATCTTCTTTCATATTCGGCAGGGTGACTAGATACTCGGTCACTCTCCTTACGCGTACGGAATATAAAACCATATTAAACTCGCCTGGAACTGGGTCATAGACACATTCGCCAAGGGTTTGCCTGATCTCTGCAACAGACTTATTACTCTTAGGAGTACGCTGTGATGCTTGAGCATGTAATTCGAGTGCTGATAAACGCTTGTATGGCGGCGGAGTTTGAGGAAGACCTCCTCCTGCGGCCCCTAAACTAGAATCATCAACTGATGCTTTTCGTCCTGGCAGGGTGGGTAATTGTAACGTGGGCTGGACTTGTATGGCGGGCTGACCCAGGGGGGCTGTTAAGGGCACCCCGGTGTCTGGAGGAGCAGGAATTACCTGATTTACAGGGGCTGGCGGAGCGCGAACAGGATTTGCATATTCGGGGACTGTGTCGTCCAGATAGGACGAAATAAAAATATCAGCTGCGGTCGGTTTGTGACGTAGCTTGGTCGGAACTAACGGTGGCGGGAAATTACTGGATGCCTCCGGGGTCGCTTTTGGCAAGCCCTCAGCAAGAAGAGGATACATACCCTTAATGAGGGCATTCCTCTGTCTGTCTGATTGTTCAGCTTTGACTCGTTCACCTATCTCGATTAATTCTCTTTCTTGGGCTCGTTCTTGGGATTCTCTACTTAATTCTGACTTTCTGATTTCTTTTTCGGTTCTTTTATGAGCTTCTTTGCGCCATAACTCGATGGCGTCTTTCTGTGATTGTCTGGCTTTCTTTTTCCATAATGCTTCTTCTACTCGCATGATGCACTCGGCATCCCATGTACCCGATACGGGCCATCTATACTTTTCTTCTAACTGTTTGGTATACTCTACCCATAAATCTAGATACAATATGGCACTTATGCCATGTTTCTGATACATAAAGTGACCTGGACTGTCCCTGGGCGGGACGGGAACTGCTGCTTCCAGCAGACCCTTTCTAGTTTTTAACTGACGTAACTTGGAAAATATGGGCATGACTGAACTGTAATCTAGACATAATACAATACACAATAAACACGATACTTATTTCCCATTCATACCACGACATTAGAATACATGAAAAACATTTAAAATAACAGTTCGGACAGAATACTACCTGGAAATACTGAGAACAGAACACGTGAATTTTCTCGAGAACAGAAACTGACTAGAACAGAAACTAGATGCACTGCTGAAACAGTACGAAACTTACCGGTCTCATAAAGAGACACGTCAGGACCCGCATCCACCGAAGTGAACACTTCGTTTGTGGGACTGTGTACCACCAACCCACAGACCAGAGTCAATCAAATTGACCCTGTCTAGATACCACCCCAGTAACGGTACTCACCGGGCAGCAAGAACGGAAGGCCTCGGACTGGACTGGACTGCTACGACGACGAACTTCGGACTTCAGTTACGGGTGGACCTCCGGATACCTCGGACCTTGGACTCTTGGCTTGGGCTCTGGTCGGGACTCGCCGCGTTCCTCCACCGTCTCGTCTGGATGCTGGACCGCCTCCTCCGTCTCCTCCGTGGGCCTGAGGGATACTTGAGCAGAAATATCTGCCACTGCGCAGAAGAGTTCCGTCACGACTGCAGAGGGTCAGGGGGTCGGCGTGGCTTCACCGACGCGTGGGGAAAGGGCAAGTCCCTGTTCGGGCGCCATTATGTGGTATATAAATAAATAATACCGGATCTATTTTTGAATGAATGAATGAATAACAGATAGCTCAATAAATAAGAGTCAAGATTCGAGGTAGTGGGAGTTTTTGCAGGTTTAATACAGCATAAGGACAGGAACAGGACAACCTGCATAGGAATAGGATGACAGGGCCCAGCAGCTGCTGGGGCTGGGTCTGGGATGAGCGCGCTGACTTTTAATAACAATACATGAGCATATATACATAGCGCAAACACATAGCATTACATTGCAGTAGGCGTAGCAGTGGGTGGAGCAGAAGGCGTGACGCGTAGCAGTCGCGAAAGATAAGAGTAAAAAGAAGGTGTAACTCAGACATGTGATGCAAACGTAACAGAATATGTCATGAATGGGCGGAAACATAGGAGGGGGCTACCTAAGGAGCCGGGACCTCTAACCTGATGGTGCGCGCAAACTGGCAATGACGTGTTACTAGGAGAAGCTGGGGGCTATGAACTCTGTGCTAGGAGCAGAGACTAAAGTCTGGAGGGTCGGAGCGACATGTACCTAAACCCTATCTAGTATCTGATGTTTAGGGAACATGTTGATATAAACTAGAAGTCATGAGGGGAAAAGCTAATTGACTCTAAGACTAGAGCATACATTTATTCTACATATAGTGCGTGATGAAGAATATTAAATGACCATTAAATACAGTATTTCTCTTAACATGGAGCCGCATAGGCTAGACAATGACGGAAACTATTGATGCAGTTCAGTAGCTTAGGAATGCAGAGAAGGAGGACTAAACTGATAGCTGGAATCATAACATAGTCTTGGCAGACTCAGAGGCAGAGCCAAGCTGCACCGGGCACTGCGAGGCAGGAAGTAAGTGAAAGGTCGAGGATACAGGTGGGGGCTGAATCGCTCCTCAGCGAGGCTTCAGGAGACAGGAGCTGAATCTGATGTCCGGGCCCTGTTGAGGCCTGGAAACGGGGACTTTATAATGAAATAACGTGCACACTGAGAAGCGTGGCAACATTACTTTACATAAGCCTGATACTCATATTACTCATGAGGACTGGAAAATGGCATACCAGAGGTGGACACAACTATAATTGCGTCATTAATCGGACATGGGGAATAACATATGCATATTGGTCATGCACACATAACATATGATGGATGACACGTAGGGACACAGAACATGACAAAATTTACTTTTCCACAAACCAAAAAGGTCCCGTCATCGCTAACTCACAAGACACTACATCTTCCCCTTTGTTAAATAAACAATACCATTTTTTAAACATATATATTAAATATTTATATATATATATATATATATATATATATATATATATATATATATATATATATATATTCACTGAAAAAACCATAGGTTATAGACCATATATAGTTAGGAATTAGCATTTACAAAACCTTGAAAATTCACTGAAAAAACCATAGGTTATAGACCATATATAGTTAGGAATTAGCATTTAAAAAACCTTATTTTACTCACACAAAACCATTGAAATTCCATATATAGTTAGTTGCACTAACTATATATCGCGCACCCGCAATCCACTGCTGATGATGTCACATATTACATCATTCATGACATGGTCAGTGACATCACTGATGACATCTCAAATGACATCACTGATGACATCACTGATGACATCTCAAATGACATCACTGATGAGATCATCTAGTGTCTGTGTGTTTTTGTAAAGTTTAAATATGTTTTACATATTGAAGAATGAGTGGATGTATGGAAGACTGAGTGTGTGTGTGGCTGGCTGGGAGGTGTGTGACTCTGTGCATATCAATGTGTACTTGTATCAGTGATTGTATAAGAGAGTAAGTATGTGTTAGTATATGTGTGAAAAGTATGGTGTTCTGTGTTTAACTGTATAGATGAGGAAATCGAAGTGTGATTGATTCTTCACAGGACTGACTAGGTGTATGAGTGCATATGATAGTGTTGTAATAATGAGTGACTGTATGTATGAGTGATTGCATGGGTGAATGAGTGAATGTGTGTGTAGACGTAGGAATCAGTGAGTGCGTTGAATATGCTACTTACCAGTATGCATCTGTTCTTGGCATGTAGGGCTGCTAACATTCATATCTTAGCATTAGATCGCCGCCTAGTGTTGGGCTCGGATGATTGCACATTGTTGTCCTGGAAGAGTCTTCGAAGTATCCTGAGATAGGTGGCTCCTCCCCTGGACTACAGTGCGCATGGGCATCGGCTCCATCCCCAGATTGTTTTTCGCCATTGTGGCAGGAGATGGAGTGAAAGTGTAAAGGATGTCCATGCTAACGAATAAATACAATAGTATATCTGCAGCTGCGACAGGCACCGGGGAGGAGGGCGGGCGATATGAATGTTAGCAGCCCTACATGCCAAGAACAGATGCATACTGGTAAGTAGCATATTCAGTTCGAGGCATGTGGGCTGCTAAATTCATATCTTAGCATAGAATACATAGCAGTCCCTCCATCAGCGGCGGTTGCCCGTGCCAGCTGCAGAAACCTGAAAAAGTGTCTTGAGAACAGCCTGTCCTACAGCTGCTTGCTGCTTGGAATGCACATCAACACAGTAGTGTTTTGTGAAGGTATGTGGTGTGACCCACGTGGCTGCTCTGCAAATATCCTCTAAAGGAATGTTCCCTAGGAAAGCCATGGATGCCCCCAGTTTGCGTGTGGAGTGCGCTCTGGGGGGTATTGTTAAAGTGCGCTTGGCTTTTTGATAACATATCTGGATGCACTTAACAATCCACCTGGCTATCCCTGCTTTGGAAATTGGGTTGCCTTTGTGTTGTGGTGCGAAGGCAACAAAGAGTTGTTTTGTCTTTCTAAAGGGTTGTGTTCTGTCTATGTAGTACATCAACGCCCTCCGTACATCTAAGGTATGGAGCATTCTTTCCGCCACCGTTTGCGGGTTTTGAAAGAATGCTGGTAAGTCAATAGTTTGGTTAAGATGAAACTGTGACACCACCTTAGGAAGGAATTTAGGGTTAGTGCGTAGCACTACCCTATTTGGGTGAATTTGAATGAACGGCTCTTGTATGGTGAGCGCTTGCAGCTCACTGACACGCCTCAGAGACGTAATAGCTATCAGAAAGGCCACTTTCCACGTAAGGAATTGGAGCTCACACGAGTGCAGTGGCTCAAATGGTGGCCCCATCAGTCTGGTGAGAACGACGTTGAGGTTCCACACCGGAGCTGGTGGTGTTCTTGGGGGAATGACTCTCTTCAGACCTTCAAGGAAGGCTTTAATGGCGGGCACTCTGAAGACAGAGAGGTGCTGCCTGTTCTGAAGATAAGCCGCTATGGCTGAGAGATGTATCCTAATGGAAGTGTACGCCAGATTGCACTTGTAGAGATGTAACAGATAGCAGATGATGTTGGGAATAGATGCATCTAGTGGGTTGATGTCATTGGTTGTACAGTAGATGACAAAACGCTTCCACTTAGCAGCATAGCATGCTCTAGTAGTTGGTTTCCTCGCCTCCTTGATGATACTCATGCATTCTGGAGGTAGGTTAAGGTATCCAAACTCTAGGACTTCAGGAGCCAGATCGCCAGGTTGAGCTGTCGTGGATCTGGATGCTGAATGTCTCCATGGTTCTGCGTCAAAAGACTGGGCGTGAGGCGCAGTCTTTGATGCGGCACCACTGAGAGTTCGAGGAACGTGGTGTACCAAGCTTGTCGTGCCCACGTTGGAGCAACCAGGACGAGAGTCATGGAGTGCTGCCTTAGCTTTCTTGCGACCAGCGGTATTAGAGGGGCTGGCGGAAAAGCGTATGCAAATTTGCCTGACCAGTTCATCCATATCGCATTCCCCTGCGACTGTGGGTGAGGGAACCTGGCGGCAAAGAGTCGGCATTTTGCGTTCTCCTTTGTTGCGAACAGGTCTATCTCCGGATGACCCCACTGCTGGAAGAACGGGTGGAGAACAGAAGGGTGTATCTCCCACTCGTGCATCTGATGGCTGTATCTGCTGAGCAGATCCGCCATCTGATTGTCCTTGCCCGGGAGGTGTTCTGCCATGAGGAAAATGTTCCTCTGAATGGCCCACTTCCACATGCTCTGAGCCAGATGAGACAGCTGTGGCGAGTGGGTGCCCCCCTGTTTCTGAATGTAGTACATCGCGGTCATGTTGTCCGTCCGGACTAGCACGACCTTGTTGCTCAGATGTACAATGAAGGACTTGAGCGCCATGAAGATTGCCATCAGTTCCAGATAGTTGATGTGCATCTTCTGTTGCTGCGTCGTCCATAGTCCCTGCACTGTGTAAGTGAGCACATGTGCTCCCCAGCCCTGGAGAGATGCGTCCGTCGTCAGGACAATCTGCGGCACGGGCTCGTGGAACAGTCGGCCCTTGCAAAGGTTGTGTGGAGTCCACCAATGCAGAGAGTCGTATGCCCGACTGGTAACCAACACTAGGTCTGTCAATTGCCCACGAGCCTGTGTCCACTGATTCGCTAAGCACTCCTGGAGCGGGCGCATATGTAACCGTGCGTGAGGGACTATGAAGATGCAGGAGGCCATCATGCCAATCAACTGCATGAACACTCTCGCTGGCAGGGAGTGTCTTGGTCGGAATCGTTGGATCAGTGACTGAATGCTGTCGATTCTGACTTGGTTTGGCTGAGCCATGGCTGTCAGGGTGTTGATCGTAGCACCCAGGAACTGCCGGACATGTGCCGGCTGAAGATGCGATTTTGGGTAATTTAGGGAGAAACCCAGATCGTGAAGAAGGTGAATTGTAGTCGACATGTCTGTGGCGCACTGTTGCTCTGACTTGGCTTGTACGAGCCAGTCGTCTAGGTAGGGGTAGACATGGATATTCTGCCTCCTGAGGTGCGCCGCCACTGTCGCTAGACACTTGGTGAACACCCTCGGGGCCGTAGTGACTCCGAAGGGTAGGACTTTGAACTGGTAGTGCCTGCCTTGAATAGTGAACCTCAGGTATTTCCTGTGTGACGGGTGTAGTGGAATGTGGAAATAAGCATCCTTGAGATCTAAGGTCGCTAAGAAATCTCCCTGGTTTAGCAAGGGAAGAATCTGCTGCAGTGTAAGCATATGGAAATGCTCTGACAGTATGTACAGGTTGAGGGGACGTAGATCGAGAATGGGCCTGAGAGAACCGTCCTTCTTTGGAATAAGGAAGTACAGGGAATATACCCCTGTGCCTTCCTCCCCCACCGGCACGAGCTCGATTGCGCCTTTTTGCAGCATCGCCACCACTTCCTGCTGCAATAAGTGCAAGTGCTCTGCGGACATAGGCCTTTGCCTCGGTGGGATGTTGGGTGGAGTGGATTTCAGCTCTAGGCAATAACCATACTGGATTAGTTGTCGCACCCACCTGTCTGTGGTGATGTTTCTCCAGACGGGCAGGAACTGCTGCAGTCTCCCCCCGACAGGTGTTAGGTGGTCGGGGGGCAGTGACAGAAAGTCACTGTTTGCTTGGAGTAGAGGTGCAGGAGCTGTTGTTTCCTCTGCCGCGACCTCTGTTGCTGTTATTCCTATAACCTCCCTTGTTCTGTTTAGTGAACGAGGATTGCGTCCCACCTTTGGAGAACTGGGATTGTTGACCCATCTGTCCTCTGGTGACTCCACGTGCACCTGAGCGACGAAAATTGCTGCCACGAAACTGTTGGGACTGCAGGGCCCCCATAGACTTAGCAGTTTCCGTGTCCTTCTTTATTTTCTCTAGGGTGGTGTCAACATCCGGACCAAACAGACTATCAGGATTGACTGGCTGATTCAGAATTGTTGTCTGAATATCCTGCTTAAACCCTGAGATGCGGAGCCAGGCTTGTCTTCTCAGCATAACGCTAGTGTTGATAGCCCTAGCAGCTGTGTCCGCAGCGTCAAGTGCACACTTGATGGCTGCGTTTGATATTAGCTTTCCTTCCTCAATAAGCATTTTGGTGCCTTCTTGGAACTGTGGGGGCAGGTGTTGTATAACCTGTTCTAGGGTGTCGTAGTGCGCCCTATCATAACGCGCCAGGAGCGCCTGTGTATTTGCGATGCGCCAAAAGTTTGCCGCCTGTGCAGCCACTCTTTTGCCTCCTGCCTCAAGCACTTTGGACTCCTTATCCGGGGGAGGAGCTTCACCCGTTGTCTGGGAGTTGGCACGTTTCCTGGCATTGGCAACCACAAGAGAGTCCAGTGGCAATTGTCCCCGGATGTAGACGGGGTCCGCAGGTGCAGGCCTGTACTTCTTTTCAATGCGAGGGTTGACCACTCTCGCCCTCGTAGGCTCCTTAAAAATGTCCCCAGCATGTTTGAGAACACCTTTCAGCATAGGAAGTGTCTTTACTGTCCTTTCAGATATGGCAAAGGTGTCAAAAAGGAAGTCTTCCTCAACCGGGTCGGCATGCATGTCCACATCATGATTGGCTGCCGCCCGTTCAATTAGTGCATGAAATCCTGCTGAGTCCTCAGTCGGGGATGCACGTGCATTAAAGGTCTGCGGGTCTTGGCCCACACCTTGGGTGTTCTGGTCACCAGTGTCGTCGTAAGAATCTGGTTGTACATCAGGTTCATCGATAGGGAAATTGTACTGTTCATCCTCATCATATTCCTCACCCACAGAGTGTTCTGGGGAGGGAGTAGGGCTCCGTCTTGGAGGAGGCTGAATCGGTTCCGTGAGGCCTGAGGCGTCAAGGGGCACCCTCTTCTTTTTCAACGGGATGACGTAGGGGTCCACCGGCTCCGAAGTGATCTTCCGTTTATAGAGTGTCAGCTTGCCGGTGGCAGCATCGATGAAATGCTCTGAATCGTCTTCCGATTCGAGTACACGACGTGGAAGAGGGTCAGGCAGCGAGGAACCCTGTTTCGGAGCCGATTTCGTCGAAAACGCTTTCGGCGCCTCCTTAGGTGGCAAGAGAAAAAGGAGTTTCCCAGAAGGCTTAGCCGGAGCGTCCTTTTGCGGCTGCGGTGATGGCATCGGAGCCGATGGAGCAAAGGCTTTCTCCCTGATTCTCTGCAGTGACTCCGCAATTGGGGACGGTACACTGCCAGTGGGTTTCGTCGCCGACAAGGATGCTTTGAGCGGTCCCTCGGATCCGACGTCCTCGCGGGCCTTGTGCGTTTTGGGCGCGGAAACCGTCTTCGGCACCTCCGAATCTTGAGGCCGGGGCGCAGACTTCTTGGGCGTAGCCTCTTTGGAGCCGACCTTGGCGGGCTTGGACGGCGCCGGAGCCGCTGATCCGTGCCGACCATCTTTCTTGGGGGCCCCTTCCTCGGGCGTCGGTTTCGATTTCGGAGCATCGGAATCGACAGACTTCCTCGGCTTCTGCGGACCGGAGGTCGACGGAGCCGACGGGGTGACGGGCACCGACTTCTTCACAGGCACGGCAGCCATCTTAGGGACACTCGAGTCCTTTGGTTTCAGTTTCGATTTCGGGTCGGCCATTTTAGGTGTTGACGACCCCGACGGTTTCAGTTTCGGTTTCGAAACAGCGTGCCCAGCAAGTGAGTCCGTAGCCGGGCCCGAAGGCGGGGCTGTGGCTTGCGGCAACGGGTCCTGGGTAAGGCCGACAGGCGATCCCGTGTCCCGGTCGGTATCCTCGTAACCTTCGGGGCAGAGCTCGTCCGCAGAGCTATCCGCCGCGGCCCCATAAATCTCATCGTCGTCTCCTACCTCTTCGACGTATTCGAGGACCTGACCCGCGACTCCGTCGTCGTCTCCCGGATCCGCCTCGACCTCCGTCTGTGATGGGGAGATTTGTAGAAGGTGACCCTGGACCTCTTCTTCCGGGTCGCCGAAGATGTTCTCCGGATCTGGGGCCGCTTGCCTAGCTTCCAAGCGCACCGCGCGCCGAAGCTTGAGAGTTTTCTTGGAGCGGAACTGTGCACAGGCCTTGCACTTGCCGTCGTCGTGGTCCGGTGAAAGGCACTTGTTACACACGGGGTGTAGATCGATGTGTGGGTACTTGGACCCACAGAGCGGGCAGTACTTAAACGGGCTCCGCTCCATGTCCGTAAAGGCTTGCTGTCGTGTCGCGATGAGAAGGCCTCAAAGTTTAGAAAGCGAAGAAAACTCCGCTTATTCCGGCTTCAAGAGACGGAAGACTCGAGACCGAGCGCAGACAATACCGACGCAAGAAAATCGAGGCCTTTTGGCCGGTAAAAGATAGTGGTACTTGGTTCCGACAGTAAGACGTCGAGACCACATCCGAACCCAATGGCGGAAAAAAAACAATCTGGGGATGGAGCCGATGCCCATGCGCACTGTAGTCCAGGGGAGGAGCCACCTATCTCAGGATACTTCGAAGACTCTTCCAGGACAACAATGTGCAATCATCCGAGCCCAACACTAGGCGGCGATCTAATGCTAAGATATGAATTTAGCAGCCCACATGCCTCGAACATGTAGTAACTGGTATTGGTGTGTCATGATGTCATCAGTGATGTCATTTGAGATGTCATCAGTGATGTCATTTGAGATGTCATCAGTGATGTCATCAGTGATGTCACTGAAGTATGGTGTTCTGTGTTTAACTGTATAGATGAGGAAATGGAAGTGTGATTGATTCTTTACAGGACTGACTAGGTGTGTGAGTAACTCCATGGATGAGTGGCAGTGTGTGAGTGTCTGCATAGGTGTATGAGTGCATATGATAGTGTTGTAAAGATGAGTGATTGTATGTATGAATGATTGTATGGGTGAATGAGTGAATGTGTGTGTAGACGTAGGAATCAGTGAGTACGTATGTAGTAACTAGTATTGGTGTGTCAATGGTTTCAAAAATTATACTCTGTATTTAACACTGGGTGAAACAGAGGTTATATTAAAATGTGAGGAGATGCATTGTATTGTCACATGAATGATATCATCAGTGATGTGGTCATTGATGTCAAATGAGATGTCATCAGTGATGTCATCAGTGATGTCATTTGAGATGTCATCAGTGATGTCATCAGTGATGTCACTGACCATGTCATGAATGATGTAATATGTGACATCATCAGCAGTGGATTGCGGGTGCGCGATATATAGTTAGTGCAACTAACTATATATGGAATTTCAATGGTTTTGTGTGAGTAAAATAAGGTTTTTTAAATGCTAATTCCTAACTATATATGGTCTATAACCTATGGTTTTTTCAGTGAATTTTCAAGGTTTTGTAAATGCTAATTCCTAACTATATATGGTCTATAACCTATGGTTTTTTCAGTGAATTTCAATGGTTTTTTAATAGCAAATATCAAAACCTTTACAATGTATTCTTCTTTAAATCGAAAAATATTTTTTACATGTTTTTAATACAATTTTTTTTAATTATTTTTATTGTTTCGCTCCCGGTACGCGAACCGGTTAGCTTCCCGTTAGCTCAATTCGGAGCCGCGACCCGGTCCGCGAACCGGTAAACGTTCCGTTTGCGCACCTCTCGCGTTAGAAAACAACATCGTGACGCGTCGCGTCAGCATGACGTTTCGCGTTCTCGCGTGATACGTCATATGACGTGCTACGTTCGCGTACCCGGAAGCGTAGCGGTACGCGAACCGGAAGCGATCCGCGGCGCGGCGCCGACCGCGTAACGTAAACACAGCAGGTCATGTGACTCGGTAATAACACTTTTCATTGGTTCATTTCACTTTTGGTTTCCTAATGATGTAATACTAGGTAATGTGATCTAAAATGAACACTTTTCATTGGTTTAGAACTTTTGCTTTTCCCAAATGATGAAAACCCCTCCTTCTTTCCTCACTCTGACTTTCATCTTGGTGAGAGAAAGACCCTTTATTTACACTTTGACATGGCTTCATTAGTAGCTTCAGCTGGTTCTAACCCACCACCTCCACCAAATCCAAATAAGAGAGGACCACCTGCTGAAGTAATTTTGCAAGAAGAGGAAGAACAGGAAGAGGAGGAAGAGGAGGAAGAGCCAAGGTTTTTGCCAGAGGAGCCCAGGAGGTACAATCGAAAAGAGAATTACATTTGGCAATTCTATAGATTTCCTGAGGGGCAAAAAAAAGTGAATGCACGCTACGTGTTTTGCCGTATATGCGGTGATAGATTGTCAAGGGGAACTGAAAAAAAATACAGTTACGGCAATCACACTATGCATCGGCATATGAGTAGGTGGCACCCAAATAATTATAGTGCTGCCCAGCTACGTGATGAGCAACAAAATCCCCTCCCAATGGCAAGAAGATCGGTTGTTCCAGAGGTGTCGGGACCAGAGGCGAGGGAGATGATCCCAAACATTCAAATGTTGTTTGGGCACGTGAAGCAAGTGTGCGTGCACTGCGGCGATTTCATCTGCTACAGGGAAAGTAGCATCATTTTGATTATGAGAGCTATTCAGAATCATGTTAATGTTTGTCCGAGACGCCCCAAAAAATAAATTCTTTTTTTTTTGTTGCTCCTGTTGAGCCCTTTACAATGGATCGTTTTTGTTTCCCCCCCCAAAAAAAAACCAAAAAAAATATAAAAACGTTCAGAAAATACAAAAAAAGTAAAAAAATGTTCAAAAAATACTAAAAAAAATATAAAACAACAAAAACATAAAAAATAAAGTTCTTTTCAGAACTACCTCCCCGTTATAAAAAAATTGGTAGAATATTTGGAACTCTGCCAACCTCTATTTCTCTTAGTTCGCTCCCCGGAGCGCTACCCGGTACGCGTACCGGAAGCTAACCAAAAAAAATATTTTAAAAAAAAAAGAACAGTAAGTATAAGGTAAGCAAACAGACAGTTATGTGAAAAGAAAGACAGCTCTAGGGAGTAAACAAGAGATACTGTTACCTACAATCCACTGCTGATGATGTCACATATTACATCATTCATGACATGGTCAGTAACATCATCAGCAGTGGATTGCGGGTAACAGTATCCTTAGTTTACTCCCTATAGCTGTCTTTCTTTTAACATAACTGTCTGTTTCCTTCCCTTATAGTTACTGTTCCTTTTTTTAAAAAAAATTTTTGATCAGTCAGAAACAGTGACATTAATAGAAACAGAGAGAGTGAACAAGAGTGAAGAACTATGGTCCTCCTCAGCCACCCTCAGAAAACCAAGGGGGTCAAGATACATCTACCGTGCCCCCTTCTACCCATTCTGAACATTATTTGTCCTCCATCTTGTATCTTAATTCGACCGAAACACAAAATGGTGGACTCCCGTTACGCTGCTGGTTTGCGAACCGGGCCACTTCCCGGGAAGCGGTCCAAAAAAAAAGGTGGGAAAGTAATTCACAGACACTAAGAGTAATAGAGACGGAGTGAGTGAACAAGACTGAGGAACTATGAGAACAGAGGGACTGAGAAAAAGAGTGGAAGGAGTTGAGTAAGTAGGTAATAGAGAAAGGAATGAGGAAAGTAGCAAAGGCAGGAAACTGAGGGTTAAAGAAGTGAAGCAGTGGATCTAAAAGTAGGTGAATGTGATAGAAATGTAACGAAAAGAGTACAACTATTTACCTTATAATTGCCGTTAAATTACTCACTTTTTATTTTTATACTTTCAATCTGTGAAAGAGAGAACAAACATTTGAAAAATATTAAAACATGTATTTAAAAATTACAAAAGACAAGGGAAAAGATTGAAGGACAAATAGTTTTTCAACAACTTTGACACTGACAGAAGCTTCTGCTTCTCCAGGTCCCCTACACAGTCCTAAAGATATACATGTTAAACTAACAGTATCGTGATGCAGATGAAGTGAGGCCTATCTTAAAAAATGGTGCATCTTTTGCACTGCTGTTGTTTCACAAAAGTGTCGCAAGACACTAACATTTTAAATGTTTGTTTCAGGATGCCAATAAGATGTGTCCTATCCAGAGGTTTGTTTGAGGTGAGGCCTACTCAGGGTTGCAGATGAAATTTCGAGTTGTTGAAGAGAATAGAGGACATAATACATGTGAAGGTCTACCAATGAAGTTAGTCATGTCCACTGCACTCTTGAACAAAGGCCAAACCTCCTCTGTTTCCCTGGACAGACCTAAACTTGATCTGCACAATGTGATTCGTAATGATAGGAAACACAGGTGATGTAATTGAAATACGTGCAATTTATTTTGCTCATTTCTCAATCACATCACTTGCGTTTCCTTTGCTTAGGTATCTCATTGTGCAGATGTAGTCTAGCATATGAAAGAATACGCAGAAGTGCAGCACTGAATGCAACAACTTTGACACTTACAGAAGCCTCACCTTCTCCATGCCTCCTACTCAGTTCTACATATACATCATAAATGCAAACAGTACAGAATTAATTATACATGTTAAATGGTTTATTTTTGCTGTTCTCAGAATGTATCAAAATTCACTAAATACAGTGACTTGAAGGTATTCATCATGTAACAGCGGGGGAAAAAAAACACAATCAAAATGATTGTGTTTAAAAAACCCATACAACATCAGAAATCAAAATTCAGAATTCCTTAAAGTTAACTTACTTTCCATGACGTCCAAGGATGTCCTATGAACAGCTTACACTCTTTTGTGCTGTTATTACTTTCAGCCCGCCACTTTCTGAAAGAAAATCTCCATCGTTTTTAAAAACACGTTACATGCAATAAATGACTTCTTGCTCTCTACCACAATTTTCCACAAGGCCAAATCTTGTCAGAGCCATTGATAACTCTTGGATTTCTTGTAAGCCAATCCCGTCATTTGGCATTTCCGCAACTTTCAGAATTAAAATGTTGAAGATCATTTTCACAATCCTGGAATAGTAATATCTTCCCCTTCTTGCTCAGTCATGTTCTACTTTTCCTATGACACTGATACAAGCAGACTTACACTACCCCTATGACTACTACAATTATTTAATTCTCTACATCACTTTTAATCACAAAGCAATGTAAAACAGTAGACAGCATTGTAGACTTACATTCCCTCTACTCCATGTTTTGATTGGCTGCTTCAATTAGTTTATAAAAAGAAACAGTTTTTCTGAACTCATTCAAAGTGCACGTATTTCTCCATAATGTCCAGTCCTATGGTTAGAAGTTATGTCTCTGAACTACACTTATCCTCAAGGCCAAATTGTGTAGGAGCCATTAGAACTTCTTGAAATTCCACAGAGCACATCCCGAGATTCTTTCCCTAAAATTTTGGTTTTAAAAACACCAGGTAAGAGTTTTTAAGGTCATACGGCAATTTTTTTTTGAAAATTAAAACAGAATCATTGCAGAATGACCAGCCGTTTCTAGACTTTAAATAAGCTGTGTAATGTCCTGATGTTGTTGAAGGACCGTCATGATATATAATTGCTGCAGTTACAAAAGTCCTTCCTGATATTGACAACTGTGAAGCCACAAAATTTTTTATTAAAGTTGTCAATTTTGTTCCATCAGGCCTACATCGTTGGAACATTAAAATGACATACTGGCCATATGTTCGTATAAATAATGTGGACATCATTTCAGATTTACATTGGCTACACTCCATGTTGTGATCAGCTGCTTTTACTAGCTTATTAAAAGAGACTGATTTACTGTCTGGCAAAGTTAAATATATAAATCTTTCTGAGTCTACACTAGTAGTACTTGATACCATACAGTTCTCGCAGTCATGCTGCCATTGATAAGAAAGCCCAAACAGCTGATCTACATCTACACCTTCAGCATGTAATACATCAAGCATATACATTAAAAACTCCTGACAATCTTGCTGAATATTTTGAGAGAATTGTGTTTGGCCTGAACATCTGTCTAACAGATTTCGAATTTCAGACACACTTTCTATGTTTCTTCTATCAGTGGTACATTTCTCTAACACAGAATTTAACAAACTGCAAAATCTTTGATCAGAATTGACCACAATCTCTTCTTTTACATTTTTTAGAGAAAATAAAACATTTACCACTACATTAGCATAGCAGTTGACACCAGAACTGTTTTCAAACTGAAAACCAACAACATCTTCAACAGAATCCTTTTTGTTTCTGCTTGTAATTTTAGGTTCATTGACTTTTTGTCTTTTTGCTACAACCTCCCCAGTATTGTTCTCATTTCTTCGTTTCCGGCCTACCACACGTTTCTCAAACAAAGGATACTGAGGCAAATGTGGCGCATACTCTCTTCTTAACCTATTGTATTCCTTAACACAATCTAGATCCGCACAAATGTTTGTGACATCACACTCAATCAAGTACAATCCCGATAAAGTTCTAACTCGTGACAATGCCACATATGCCATACCCTCCTTGAACACAGAACTGCCAATATTCACCAATGCACTGTCTACGCTTAAACCTTGCGATTTATGAATTGTCACCGCATATGCCAAGCAAACAGGAAACTGCTTACGGCGAACATATAAGTCTTTTACAAGCAAAAATCTAGCAGAACAACGAGCAATTAGCTGTACTTCCTCAATGCCATCAAATTTAATTTTTAAAAATTCAATTCCATCTCTATTTCTGTATTTCACAAAATCAACAACATTACCCATTGATCCATTTACCAGACCTCTTTCAACATGTAAATTCCTTCTTAAAATTATACGGCAGTTCAAGCACACATTCAGAGTCTTTTCAAAACCTGCAGTTTTAGATATACTCTTCTCTAATGAATCCAATTTTGTTTTCAGATTCTCAGACAAAATAATTGTTGATCCCATATGCTCTACTCTATCAATAGCTTCCAGTTTCACAATCTCTTGCTTTTCTAAATGCAACATTTTGTTGTTAAATTTGGCACATTCTGCAAGAGTTGGCATCAAACATATTCCAGATTTCTTCTCAGTAATTTTCTGAAAAATATTCTCAGGCACAACATCTTGTTCTGGATATAAATTTGACAGTAATCGTGCATGTAAAGCTTCTTTCCCATGCTCGGTCACTTTTCCAATTCTAACATCTTGTAGAATAGTCTTGTAAACTTCATCCTTCGCCTGACGCATATTTTCATGCAGTTCAGCATAATTGAAGTTTAACCATATATTGACGTTGCCAATGCTGCCTAGGCACTTCCTGGTATCTTCATGCGTGAGCATTTTGAACACAGGTTGCCCTTTCACTGGTGTCAGCTGCAAAAGATCTCCGAAAACAATGATGTGTTTGCCACCAAATAACACATCATACTCTGTTTTGAGAACTTCTTGCATCCTCAAATGCACAAAAGCAAGCATGACATTGGAAACCATGCTTACTTCGTCAATGATAAGAAGTTTCATTTTCCTCAAGATTCTTGAAACTTCAAAACAAGCATCTCCAGATAGCTTGTGATATTGTAATTTGTTGTCATGCTCCACTGGCAGCATCAGTAAACGATGTAAAGTAATCCCTTTAATATTATGTGCTGCCAGTCCAGTTGGAGCAGTGACAACACAAGACAGCGATGACTCTGTCCTTTCCTGCAAATAGCATGAAATTGCTTTAATGAGGAAACTTTTTCCAGTTCCCGCTTCTCCACTCACGTACAGTCGGACAGGCTTCAACGACGTACATGAGCACTCTTTCTTATCATGACTTAATCCATGATCAATTTGCATGGTAACTTCGTCATATATTTTCCTCTGCTCAACGTTAAGTTGTCTTTCCAACTCTTCTAAGTTAACCGCATCCTCCTGAGCATGTGCCATGGCTCTTTCCACTTCATTCATAGCAGTGGCAGCTTCATTTTCAATAACAGGTCCTCCTAGTGGATCCTGACTCAATGAAGCAGAACTCTGACTGTCCTGAGAACTGTCTCTGGCAATCTCGGCTGCAATCGTTGCTTCCTGCTCAATTTCCGCATTCAACATTTCTACATATATGGGAAAAGCAGGACATTCTATGGTCTCCTTGGCGGCATTGAAAGAGTCTTCGTAACAGAGGAAATCTCCAAGCAGTTCCTCTTCTGCACGCCAAGGCTTGAAAAGTTGCAAAAGTGCTAAATAGAAAAACTCCTTTTTTTCAGGAGATTCGCCACTCAATTTTCGATGGTTTACCAAGTGGCATTTTCTTTGCTTGACCAGACATCCCTCACTTCCTATTACAGCATACACTCCTTTCTCAGTATCTTCTTTGATGTTCCTCTTGAATATGTAATTTTGCAGAACCTCATACAGACAAACATTCTCGAGGTGACTGCTTCGATTTGGATAATATGTATCCAACATGTTTGTCTTCAAAATGTCGGTACTGTTTGGCTCCTTTTCCGCCAAATACTCAATTTCCCGCACAGGTTTGAGAACTCGATTACGCGTTGCAGCAAGACCAAGACTCGCCCAAACGATACTCCTGGACTTGGCATAGAGACTTGCTGAAGACAACCGGTCAGAACATTCGTACGCTCCGATTTCTCGATGCGACAACATCTTCAGACTGAAACTGTACAACTTCTTGCTGAGGCTCTTTTCATGGGAAATGTCCTCCCACATATCCTTCAATTCTGTCTTCTCTTTTTTGGTGATGTAAGACGTCACATACCGAGCCACAGCCATACAGTTATCAGCCACAAACTGTATATCCATGTTAGCATTCCACATGGACAAAATCACCGGGTTGTAGTCGTTGATGTACTTGGACTCTTCGTTCCTCTTCAAATTGTAAGTGTTTTTAGGTGATTTCTTCATGACATTGTGTCGCAGCGAAGACATCAAACTGTTTACTCTTCCTTTATAAATCACCGGTCGTGGAAAGCCGAAACGACATTTAGTGTAGAACTTGTCCTTGTTTCGGAATTTACGACGGCAGTACTTTCCACATCGATGGCTTTGGAAACGCAGAACTTTTTCTCTTAGGCTTTTCTTCTCCTTTGCATTTGGAACAGCACACGTAGAATACTGTTGGATGAAACTCATCACTGAGTCTTCTGGATCCGTTCCAAATTTAGGTGCATCCTTGATCCACAGCAACATATGTATATGAGGAGCACCTCTTGCTTGGTACTCTTTTCTCCAGAAGAAATCCAACACCTCTCCAAGAGGTGGATTCTTCTTATTCATGATGAAAGACATCATAGCTTCAAATCTATGATTGAAGTACCTACATACATTGACTGGATCCAAAGAGCACAGTTCTCCGGGTGTCTTGAATTCGATGTTATCTACGTTAGCATTTGCCTCTCGTAGAAATTCAAGTAAGTCTTCCCAGCCATACTCGGCACAGCTCAGAGTGAGGAACCATGTGGGAGTACCTAAGTTCCTCAGCATACATTTTAAATCACCATGACGACGGTACCATTACTCATTAGTACCACGCTGACACGCCATGAGATTAATCAGGTGAGAATCCAAAATACTGTCTTGGACATTGACTTTATCCATAAAGTCACTTGCCGAGATGTTTTGCATGTGTATACCACTTTTCAAGATGTGGTTCACTGCATATGACAGTCCAGACAGATCGCTTTCAAACAGGAGATGAAACAAATAAGGAATGCATTGTCGAAACCTAGCATCTCCTGCATACAATCGCAAAGTCCGGTATTCAGAAGCAGGAATTTGATGAGGTCGCTCATCATATCTTCCTCCCTGACCTGTTGGAAAAAGCTGTGGGAAACACCGAGCTTCCAAACTTTCCTCCCAAACACTAATGGGACTCCCTTTGGCTTGTTTCATTTGAAACAACTCAATAGCATTCCCCATGACTTCCTTGGAATGCAAAGGATGAACACTATAATGTTCATATATTTCTTCACTAGTAGAGGGTTCTACTTTCTCAATTTGACCAGCACACAAATCGCTATCCTCTTCCTCACTTACTTCCTCTTCTGCAACATATACATTCTTATAGTATTTATTATTTTTTTTCAAATACAATGTTGCCTTTTTAACTTTCCTAACATCTACTAAATCTTGCCATATTTTCTTATTCTTTGTCGGAACCCCATTAACTAAGATAACCAGAGGTTCCTCTTCCACTTTTTCTACTCCAATTGTGTTAATGTTTTTCTTCAAATCTAGAGGCAAATAAACAACTCTTCCCTTTAATCCTCTCTGTAAATCTGATGGAGGCAATTTCACTGTCTTTGGCTCCATTCTTACAATAGCCTGAAAGGGATGGATACTTTGAATCAAAATAGATTCATAAGTATTTAAATCCTTCAATTCAGAAGGAATCTCAACCAATTCCAGATTATTATGAACTGCTCTAGCAGGCATCTGGTTTTGATTTAATTTGCAAGAACAATAAGTACACACACGTTGATCCAATCCCAAATCAAAACAATTTTCTACCATCAAGTATGTTGCAAAATCCTTCCATTCACTATTATTTTCCCTTTCACTTTTTGCATATAAATCCACTAACTTAGTCTGATTCTTATAATAAGTGCGTCGACAACACACACAAGTGAAATTCGGCCTCTCACTTGATTTCACCTCAAACGTCGCAATTTCCCTCTGGAAATTATCTGTACTGGAAACATGTACACTATCTTCCACAAGACCCTCTTCTTCTTGGTCAATTTCAACATTCTCCTCTTTACTTCCAAAGTAACAAAACTCAATTTCTTCACATATATTCTTCACATCTATTTCAGAACCATGCAAAAGAGCAGCGCATAATTGTTTAAGCATAATTGCTGGACTCTTAGCATAATACAACATTCTAACTAATTTCCTCACTTTGTTATGATGCACTGCTAGCATCCTGAAATGATGAAAAACACTCTGGCATACTCTCCTGGAAAGACAAGCCAGTGAATGTCCATGCAAACCTGTCACTTCTCTTACTCTGCAAGGATCTAATTCTTGCAACAACATCATTTTCTGCTTCAAACTTTTCTTATTAAATGACCGTACAAAATCACAAAGCAAATTGATGGAATCCTGTCGCACACTGCAAATACTACTACACTTCCAGGTGTACACAGGACCCTTAGCACGTCTTCCTAAAACCTCATTACCTAACACCTCTTCTGCCTCTGTTGTCACAAGTTTTTCTTTTTCAACTGGACAACCATCTTTCACTTCATAAGCACGACCACTGGTGTCAACTGCATGCAACAAATCATTATCCTGGAAATAACTCTCCTCATTAAAAAATGCCTCACAGCTTGAACTATGCATCCATTCTCCAGAAAAAACTTCACAAAAATTACTACGATTAACTATTCTCTTCCATCTACTATTTCTTTTGAAATCAAAAATTGCCTTGTTTAGCTTCCTAATTCTATTGATTATCAAAATAAATAACTTACGTTTAATTTCAAATGCCTGATCAATAACTTTCTCAACTTTTTTTTTTGTCTTATAAAAAACTAGTTTATGTTGACCTTTCTTAATATTTTTTAACAAATTGCCAATTATCCTGTTCCGGAACATTCGTTTACGAATCTCCCTAAACTGTTGTTTCCTTCTACTATCATGCACAGAGTTATCTCTTGCTCTAGCAGTAACATTTTTCATTGGCCTTTCTTTTCCATTTGATTTCCTTCTCGTTTTATGGACTGAAACATTTTCTGTAGTAATATTTTTTTTATTACACATATTTCTTATAAAGTGTTTTGTGCTCTTACCCGGTGCTTTCTTCGTGACTTGACAAATATTTTTGTTAGAGGACTGCTGCGTATTATTTTTCACCTGCTGTCTTTGACGTTTTGCAGCCTTTCTCTGTCTTTCTATTGTAGGCATGGTGAAATCTTGAAATGATCTGCAGTTGAATCTGTGGAAAAATATAATAAATAATGTTATTAACCATTATTACCAAACAGTAAATCAGTAACAGTGATAAAAAACTTAACACACTACTTGACATTTTAATTAGAAGATTTTTTAGTCGTTGGCAAAATTACAATACAGAAATACCAGAAAAGAAATGACATTTATATTTATGTTACCTATGCTATTTTATATGTGAATCTGATCTAATTTTATGAGCATATTTTAATATTTTATTGAAGACACTACACATAACCTGTTTTTGAAGGTGTCTTTATTTTTAAATTAAACGGTTTCCTTTTTACTTTTTATTAATTATAAATTTTAAAAATAAATGTTTATATTTCCATAGGCTCAAGCAGGTCAGCTTCCCATCCTATGTCATATAATTCGGACAAATCTGCATCCTCATCACGCTCTTCTTCATCCTCAGGATTTAAATCATCCAATGGATCAACATCCACTGATGTTTCAATTACAAGTTCAATGATGAGGTCAAAATCAACTGATTGCAGATTGTCGCTCATGTTGAGGTTGTCTTTATCTTTAAAGAAAGATAACAACAATGAGATGTTGCAGAGTAAGAGACAAATCTCACAGATTATAATAGTAAAATTGTTTAACAAGAGTAACATTTTGCAGCTATTATTTAGCCATGTCCAGCGATGCTGAGCAGGTGAAGCCTATGTCTAATTTTTCACTGAACAGGACTCATCTGTTCTTAACCTTGGATAAGCCTCACCAACTCTGTGTTCCCTGCACATACTTAAATGTAAAGGGGCAGATTTATGTTAAATGGCACATCCCCAGGCATGCACCAGTTAACGTGCACCACTGCTCTGCCACCCATGGTGTGCCGCATTTACAATCAGATAGGAGAAAACTGTGTCAAAACCCTGCACCTGCTTGAAGCAGGCATAGGTCTTGACGCAACATTGTGGAGATGGTGCACCCCTGAGCCTTGCTGGAGCTGCATCGCACTTGCGATACAACTCCAGCAATGCGCCACCTTAACGGCACAGATGCGTCAAGCATCTGTGCCGTTTTTGCCCCATGCTGCGCCGCATTGTAAATGCAGCACACCATGGGTGGCGGAACAGCGGCGCAAGATGACTGGCACATCCCTGGTGATGCGCCAGTCATCATAAATCTATCCCTAAGCTTCTTATCTTGTTAGAGATGAACTGCCATATGTATCATCAAAATATTTTGCATTTCCTAAATAGCGAATTTTAAGGAATAAATAGCGATTCTTTACCATTCCTAATTTGCGATGAGCAAATTGCTAATTGCAAGTTACCCATTCATTTCCATGGGCTAGGAGGCTCATAGGAATGAAGGTTTAATTTGCGATTAGCAATTTGCTCATCACAAATTAGGAATTTTTCCAAGGGTGCAGGGGTGTCTCAAGAACACCCTGCTGCACCCCTGAAAAAGAAATTTGGGGGCATATGGCACACATACATGCCCTAAGGGCATGTGTTGGCGTCATATGGGACCTTTTGTTTTTTTTAAAAAAAGCTTTTTGAAAAGAATTCACAAATTACCACCAATTTACCACAATAGTTTCCAAATCCTTAATGTCATTTTTTACATATTTTTTGTTTGATACATTGCATTTAAGTAGTCACAAAATTTGCAAATCCTTCAGTGCAATTGCAAAATAAGGAATAGCAAATTTTGCTACTCCTTATTTTGCATCAAACTTGTTTGATACATACCATTTGTCTAATTAACATTCGCAAAGGCCAAAATTCGTAGAATTTTGATCTTTGCGAATGCTAATTAGCTTGATACATATGGCCCCAAGTGAGGCCTGTCTTACGACATGGTGCATCTTTTGCATCACTGCTGCATCGGTTTCATGTGGTACGTTTTTTTTACACCATGACATATCTGCCTAAATGCATCAATTTGTAATGTTGTCGCCTCATAGCAAATCTTTTGCACCACCGCTGCATCATAAAAGTGACGCACAGTGGCACAAAAGAGGCATACACCTATCATAAATCTGTCCCTAGCATTTTAAATGATTAATCCAGGATGACGATAAAGTGTGGCCTATCCAGAGGTTTGTTTAAGGTGAGGCCTACTCAGGATTGCAGATTAAAGTTACGCTTGATGAAGAATACAGAGGAGATAATACATGTAAAGGCCTACCAATGAAGTAAGTAATGTGCACTTTATTGCGCCAGTCATCATAAATGTATCCCTAAGCTTCTTATCTTGTTACAGATGAACCACCATATGTACCATCAAACTATTTTGCATTTCCTAAATAGCAAATTTTAAGGAATAAATAGCAATTCTTTACCATTCATAATTTGCAATGAGCAAATTGCTAATTGCAAATTAGCACCGCCGTTGCATCATAAAAGTGACGCACAGTGGCACAAAAGAGGCATACACCTATCATAAATCTGTCCCTAGCATTTTAAATGATTAATCCAGGATGACGATAAGGTGTGGCCTATCCAGAGGTTTGTTTAAGGTGAGGCCTACTCAGGATTGCAGAATAAAGTTACGCTTGATGAAGAATACAGAGGAGATAATACATGTAAAGGCCTACCAATGAAGTAAGTAATGTCCACTTTATTGCGCCAGTCATCATAAATGTATCCCTAAGCTTCTTATCTTGTTACAGATGAACCACCATATGTATCATCAAACTATTTTGCATTTCCTAAATAGCGAATTTTAAGGAATAAATAGCGATTCTTTACCATTCCTAATTTGCGATGAGCAAATTGCTAATTGCAAATTACCCATTCATTTCCATGGGCCAGGAGGCTCATAGGAATGAAGGTGCAATTTGCGATTAGCAATTTGCTCATCGCAAATTAGGAATTTTTCCAAGGGTGCAGGGGTGTCTCAAGAACACCCTGCTGCACCCCTGAAAAAGAAATTTGGGGGCATATGGCGCACATACATGCCCTAAGGGCATGTATGGGCGTCATATGGCACCTTTTGTTTTTTGGAAAAAAAGCTTTTTGAAAAGAATTCGCAAATTACCACAAACTAGAAGTTGGTGGTAGTTTCCAAATCCTTAATGTCATTTTTTACATATTTTTTGTTTGATACATTGCATTCAAAGAATCGCAAAATTTGCAAATCCTTCAGTGCAATCGCAAAATAAGGAATAGCAAATTTTGAATTAAGGACATTTTAAGTCATTTCCACATGTGCAGTGTTTTCAAATTATGATTTGAAAATCGTTTTTGGGGAAAAGGAATGGTTTGCAAATTTATGACAAGGACATAATGGTGTATGCTTCTCTATAAGGCATTTCACTGTCTCTGATGTCATTTTTCCCATATTACATTATAAGACCTTTCCCCATGGAGCACATTCCTTGTAAATATGCTCCCACCTGTGCATGGCGAATTTAGATTTTGACTGTTTGAGTCACATAGCCATGTTAAAAGTGACCCAAAAAAATTGCAAACGTTTTAAAAAAACACATTCATGTGTCTTAAGGACATTTTAAGTCATTTCCCCATGGACAATGTTTTCTAAGTGGCGCAAAAGAGGCATACACCTATCATAAATCTGTCCCTAGCATTTTAAATGATTAAATCAAGATAACAACAAGATGTGGCCTATCCAGAGGTTTGTTTAAAGTGAGGCCTACTCAGGATTGCAGATTAAAGTTACGCTTGATGAAGAATAAAGAGGAGATAATACATGTAAAGCTCTACCAATGAAGTAAGTGATTTCTACTTCATTGCGCCAGTCATCATAAATGTATGCCTAAGCTTCTTATCTTGTTAGACATCAACCGCCATATGTATCATATAACTATATTGCATTTCCAAAAAAGCGAATTTTAAGGAATAAATAGCGATTCTTTACCATTCCAAATTTGCGATGAGAAAATTGCTAATTGCAAATTACCCATTCATTTCCATGGGCTAGGAGGCTCATATAAATGAAGGTGCAATTTGCGATTAACAATGTGCTCATCACAAATTAGGAATTTTTCCAAAGCTGCAGGGGTGTCTCAATAACACCCTGCTGCACCCCTGAAAAAGAAATTTGGGGGCATATGGCGCACATAAATTTTAACAACATTCCTTTACCTCAAAAACGATTTTCAAATCATAATTTCAAAACACTACACATGGGAAAATTACTTAAAATGTCCTTAAGACACATAAAAGCGTTTTTTGATTGCCTTTCCTGCATGGTTGGGTCACCTTTAACATGGCTATGTAACACAAACATTCAAAGTCTAAATTTTCCATTCACATGTGGGAGCATGTTTACAAGCAATTTGCGCCACAGAGAAAGGTCTTACACTAAAATGAGAAAAATAACATCAGGGACAGTCAATTGCCTTATAAAGAAGCATACACCATTATGTCCTTGTCATGAATTTAAAAACAATTCCTTTACCCCAAAAACGATTTTCAAATCATAATTTCAAAACACTGCACATGGGAAAATGACTTAAAATGTCATTAAGACACATGAAAGCGTTTTTTGATTGCCTTTCCTGCATGGTTGGGTCACTTTTAACATGGCTATGTAACACAAACATTCAAAATCTAAATTTTCCATGCACAGGTGTGAGCATATTTACAAGCAATTTGCGCCACATAATTCATAATTTTCTCCTTAAAGCACACTATTCTCTATCTAACTTAAAGAAATATTCTCTCACCTTAGCAAATACTTTGAGTTTGAAAACAGTCTCAGAAACACACCAATTTGTCTTCAGCAGAGCAAAAGGTATGCACTCCAGAGTCTGCAGCTATCAAAAGCACAGAAATGCTGTAATTCTTCACACATATTTCTCATGTCACCCAATCAAAACTCTTCCCTCACCTTTTTTCAAATGAAAACCCTTCCCCCCTCTGCCCTTTCTGTCTTTTCTGCATGGCAACCACCTCATTGGAAGACTTCTGGTGTTTGCAAGTTCACACAACTTTGTTGCAATTGAACTCTGAACTCTCAGTGCACCTGCATATCCAGTGCATTCTTTCATTTAATGATTTTTTATTGACCATTCAAAATACATCTTTCAAAGAACACATCCGTGCACCCTAACTTTCTGTTTTCAGCAATCAAAATCCACCAATCACTGTTACTGCTTCATGAACACAGAAACTCCACAGTTTTTTTCATTTTAAACTCTCATTTTTTCAACTGCCATTTCATTGCCACACTTCATCTGACTGCAGGAGAACCTTCTCTCACCATGTTTTCTGTCTGGATTGTTGGACATAGTTATATTCACTGGGCTCAAAGGTACGTTGAAAACAGGAAATTACCTAACCTCAATTTACAAGATGTGGAAATTAAGTGGTTTGGCCACAGAGGATTAAAATGTCACCAATTGATACCATTGGTGAAAACCTTTATGCATTTGCCCAAACCTGACCTGTTAATTGTGCACTGTGGAGGTAATGACTTGGGCACTTTGACTGGTGTAGGTCTGGAAATGCTTTTAAAGGACACCTTTGAGCAATTAATGGCACTTTTTCCTCAGACTGCCTTGGTATATTCAAATATATGCCAAAGACAGAAATGGAGGTGGTCAAACCAATTTTGTCCACAAATTGAGAAGTCGAGGAAGCATGTAAACAAATCTGTTTCAGCTTACATGAGAGACCATGGAATGGGCTCCCTGTACAACAATAACTTGCGATACTACATGCAAGATATCTACAGAGGAGATGGAGTTCACTTCTCAGATGAGGGCAACAGAGTTTTCACTCTGAATTTAAGAATGTGCATTGGTACCTACTTATAAGTACCTAAATGTACCATAAAACCAAAAGCTCTTCTCAGAGCTACCCTACATCTAATCACTCACAATTATTATTTTACTCTAACATTTTCACTAATTTTCAACAAAGTACGCTCCCCGGGGCGCTACCCGGTACGCGAACCGGGAGCTAACCTCGCGAAATTTTTTTAACATTTTTTTTTTTTTGCACATATGGGCCTCCTCAGCCACCCTCACAAAACCTAGGGGGTCAAGATAAGTCTACCGTGCCCCCTTCTACCCATTCTGAACATTATTTGCCCTCCATCTTGTATCTAAAATCGACCGAAACACAAAATGGTGGACTCCCGGAACGCTTAAAGTTCGCGAACCGGGGCGCTCAACGGTTCGCGTACCGGGTCGCTCCCTGGGAAGCGCACCATCAAAAAAGGTGGGAAAGTAGTTCACAGAAAAGCCACTGGAGACAATTTCACCAAATATAGATTAGCTCATACTACATACCAATCCCTACCATTTTCACAAATTTGATTGGAATTCCATTTAGTCATTTAGCCTGTAGACCTCTCTAAATACCCTGAGGTAAATTACTTCACAAAACACATCTGAAGTGTTGGAATTGACAACCAATGAAAATGTTACTTTCATTTTCTATTTTTTTTACCTGACATTTCATTGGTTATATACCTGAATATATATAAAGGAAGAGAAGAAAACACAGCCATTTTGACTACTACTTCTTGCTGTACATTTCAATAGTATTTTCACTAATTCCTTCAACTTCTTTCTAAAGGTAAGTTTTTATTTTTAAAACTGAAGTATATTGTGCACTATAAGTTAATATGGTAAACTTTTTCTGATAGATATATACTATCCCTCTGTAGTAGTTATAGATTTAGAGAGACTTCTCTGTTATAGTTAAGGATGGAGTTAGGCTTCTCTTGTATAATTATGAATTTACTTACGTTAAATCACATACACATTTTTATATTCCTACTTCCACTCTGATACTATACACTGCCCAAAGATAAATTCACTGAAAAAAAATGCCTATCTAAAATTATTCCCAACATTGCCCTATCTCTACTAATATATATTTTTTTAATTCAAATTTCAGGCAAAATGGAAGGCGAAAACCAAGTTTCTTTTGAAATGGACCTGCAAGACAGCAGCCAAGAATTGATTGATACAATTGATCAAATTGACATTGAATTTTTCGATGAAACTTGGGACAATGAACTACTGCAATGTGTACAAGCAGTAGATAACCTCCTTGCAAATGAGGACATTTTACACCCTCAGAGACTACAATGTATATTCCATGATAATTATGAAATTTCTGACAATGAAATGTTAGAAAGTTTAATAAATTATGAAACACAATCACATTAAAAAAAAATGCTTAAAAAATAAAGAAAATAAAAAATAATCAACAAAAACAACAATCAATTAACATACAGCATTTGAAAAGTTTATCATTCATTTTTCATTGCAGTACGCTGCCCAGAACGCTTCCCGGTTCGCGGACCGGGCGCTCCCCACGCAAAAAAAAAAAATTTTTTTTTTTGTTTTTTTTGCCCCGCGGGGCCCTTTTAAAACCTCCACATTAAACCTAGGGGGTCAGGGAGGATCTAGTATGCCCCCTTATGGTCATTTTCGCCTTTGTTTTGGCCTCCTCTTGTCTCTCAATCCTACCGAGAGACAAGATGGCGGCCGCTCCGGACTGTTTAGAATGTTGACAGACACCGGAGAGCCAATCAGCTTAGCTACGCGAAGTTCCGGTACGCTTAAGGTCCGCGGACCGGAGCGCTGCCCAGAGCGCGCTTACAGATATATATCTTTTTTTAAACGTTCATTTCTCAAAATCCACTGGAGCACATATATTGAGACCTAGAAAAGGCACATCGGGCTACCAGTCCCTACAATTTTGCCAAGTTTCGTGCAAATCCATTCAGCCGTTCGGGCTAAAAGTGAGGCCAACCGCCCTATGGAAAACTCAATGTTAAAAACACGTTTTGGGACCCCCCTTTTTTCTCGGCCCCCCCTGGACGAACCCCCCCCAAATTTCCAGGGGCTGCTCAGAAACAAAATGTTCCATTTTCCAGAAAATTTCAGCCAATTCCGTCCAAAAACGCCAAAGTTATTAGACATAGAATTTTCAAAAATCCCATAGGGAAAAAATCCTAACTATATATACCTACTGGCGACCGCCAGTAGGTAATATATATATATATATATATATATATATATATATATATATATATATATATATATATATTACCCAAAATGCCTCTCCAGTTAGGGACGCCACTCCACAGGAAGGTAGGTTAACAAACCCTTTATTAATGAAGACTGTACATTACGTCTGTTTAAACCTTTCCCCAACGCGTTTCAAAGCTAACAAGCTTCTTCCTCAGGGGGCAGCATCCGGTGAAACACAGAGTCACATCTATTTAATTTCCATCAATGCATGCTAATCCCTGGTGATGCATGCTGGTAGATGTGGCCAATTCATCCCCTCCATTAGTGTCCGTGTAAATCACCAGCAACTATTCCTGCTTTTTGAATCCATTTCACAGCCCTTCATTGGGCTCCAGACGTGAGGTGCAGTTCTCCCCATTCAAGACTGCCTCCGCTGTTTTCACGAACTGCAAATGTGCCGCCGTGCAGACCTGCCTCCACGTTGCTCACAGGCGGTGCATCCCCCGCGGCTGAGAGTGCCGCGATTATATTACCCAAAATGCCTCTCCAGTTAGGGACGCCACTCCACAGGCAGGTAGGTTAACAAACCCTTTATTAACGAAGACTGTACATTACGTCTGTTTAAACCTTTCCCCAACGCGTTTCAAAGCTAACAAGCTTCTTCCTCAGGGGGCAGCATCCGGTGAAACACAGAGTCACATCTATTTAATTTCCATCAATGCATGCTAATCCCTGGTGATGCATGCTGGTAGATGTGGCCAATTCATCCCCTCCATTAGTGTCCGTGTAAATCACCAGCAACTATTCCTGCTTTTTGAATCCATTTCACAGCCCTTCATTGGGCTCCAGACGTGAGGTGCAGTTCTCCCCATTCAAGACTGCCTCCGCTGTTTTCACGAACTGCAAATGTGCCGCCGTGCAGACCTGCCTCCACGTTGCTCACAGGCGGAGCATCCCCCGCGGCTGAGAGTGCCGCGATTATATTACCCAAAATGCCTCTCCAGTTAGGGACGCCACTCCACAGGCAGGTAGGTTAACAAACCCTTTATTAACGAAGACTGTACATTACGTCTGTTTAAACCTTTCCCCAACGCGTTTCAAAGCTAACAAGCTTCTTCCTCAGGGGGCAGCATCCGGTGAAACACAGAGTCACATCTATTTAATTTCCATCAATGCATGCTAATCCCTGGTGATGCATGCTGGTAGATGTGGCCAATTCATCCCCTCCATTAGGGTCCGTGTAAATCACCAGCAACTATTCCTGCTTTTTGAATCCATTTCACAGCCCTTCTTTGGGCTCCAGACGTGAGGTGCATTTCTCCTCATTCAAGACTGCCTCTTGGGTAATATAATCTTAATTTTTTGGGGGACGCAGAAAAAGCTTTTGATTTGGTGGTCTGGATAACATTATTTGTTATTTTAACACATTTTGGAATTCCGTTACAAATAATTAGCTTAATCCAAAATGTATACACCGGTGCTAAAGCCAATATAATTATTAATTCAGTAATGGTAGGTACAGTGACGGTTCAACGAGGCACCAGGCAAGGCTGCCCCTTGTCCCCCTTTCTTTTTGCTTTTTTTATTGAGCCGTTAGCTGCAGCTATTCGTAGCTCTGAGAATATTGCCCCTCCGATTATCTCTATGGATAAAATGTAACTTTATGCTGACGATATTATGCTATTAATTAAACCGGATAATCAATCTCAGACTTCCGTTTTACAACTTTTTGAAGAATTCGAAGCTTTAGGCGGCTATCGGATTAATAGAAAAATGACTGAAATTTTGGTATGCGGAGGAGCGGACTTAGAGTTACATTCAGAATTGGCTGGCTGTATTAATTCGAGACCTAAAAAATATTTAGTTTTTTTTTTTCTGCTTTAGTCACGGATTTATATAACTTAATTTTGAACCTCTTCTTCGGAAGGTACACTTAATGTTGGATAGATGGAATACGCTGCCACTTTCTATCTTAGGCCGTGTTGCCCTGATTAAAATGTCCGTGCTCCCGCTTTTTAATTTCTTATTTTCAACTGTTCCATGCTTTTTGCCTGGTGCTTTTTTCTCAAAAGTTGAAACTCTGTTCTCTGGATTTATATGGGCAAAAAAAAAAATCACGGCTAGCAATACGGACATTATATGCAGATATTGACTTGGGCGGTCTTTCATTACCTCATATCAAAGATTATTATTGTGCATATTTCGCCCAATATTTAGACCGATTTAAAATTAGAATGTTTAGCCCAAATCTATTTATTAATTTTTTCACTGACCAAATATGTCTTGAGGCTCAAATCCCCTCTCCATTACAAATTCCTAAATCCCCAAAACTTGCTCGATATAAGATTATGAACTGGTTTTTTAAACGACGAGATAGTATTATTAAAAGATACTCTCTCCCACAGTTTAACTCTAGAACTCCCATAATGTAAGTTTTTAGGTATACAGGGACCAATATTGGATCAGATATCGTAATGCTCTGGACCCGAGCTGGGTTTAATACCTTATCGGATTTTTTAAAGGAGGGAAATTGGATAACTAATGAAGAGATGCAATATTTAATTCAGGGAAACTTTCTGTTATTGGGTTCGTATAGCTTGATTTATAAGCTGTTGAGACAATTAGACCCTCAAGATACCTGTTCTTCTAACCAATTATGAGATGATTTGTTTTTGGTTGTACGGAACAAGGAAGCCAGGGGAATGGAAACGTTGTTTAATTGGTCAAATTGAGCAGGACTGGAGCTTGAACGCCATTAAAAAATGGCAGGAACAAGAAAACCACGTTCTTTCTGTTATTACTTGGAAGAAACTAAATAGACTTAATTTCGAAGCATTGCGTGGTTCAAACTGGAGAAGAATGATATTCTTTAGTAAATGGCTTTTATACTATACTCCAGCCGCCATTGCTAAAATGTACATTAACACTTCTGCCAACGGTTTTAGATGTCAGCAATGTTCTTTAGCTAACTGGTCTCACATTATTGTTCACTGTTCTAAAATTGTCCCTTTTTGGAATGAGATCTTTTTATTTTTACAAACCTATTGTGAGATCCAGGTCACTTACAACGTTAGATTAATGTTGTATGGTTACGATTCCGATCTTGAATTGACAGATCAGATGGTTAAATTGTTGTTTATTGCAATGGCAGTGGCAAGGTCTTTGATCTTACAGAATTGGAAAACAATACAGGTTCCCGTTTTCCATGCTTGGCTTCAAAAAATGAAGAATGTAAGAAAGAGTGAATCAGTATATGCATATCGAATTGGAAAAATGAGGAAGTTTGATAAAGTTTGGAGATCTTATTTTGAGTAATTATGGATTTTTGTATTAATGCTAATAACCCCCTTTGTAGCCTCTTGGTAGATACTTTGAATTCATCTGTTTTTGTATCCTCTGATTGTTATATTGTTTCTGTATTTATTCGTACATCATGACCCAAAAGATTTCAATAAAAAAATGTAAAAAAATAAATAAAAAATAAAAAATAAGTGCATTGGGTCATGTAGCCATCAATTAAAGATGGAACGACCACGCACAGTTTTTGAGAAATGGATGAAGAACATCCCTCAGGATTGACACACTATATCTTAAATATACAAACTTCTACAGCAAGTGCTTGTGTTCGAGCAATTGCAGAGTTAGAAATGTTGTGCGAAAGGGCTGGGTCAGAAACTCACACTTAATTACTGGGAAAGACTATATCATAGGACCCAGATGATATTATGAAGTGTGAAGCTATGCGAAACCTACTATAAAAATCTCACCTACTGATACCTCACTTCAGATAAATAGTCTATGGGAAAAAGTGAAGATGGGATTGTGCTGGAGACGTTGTGGGGCAGCCGTCACAATAGTTAATTTACTATGGCACTGCTCTAAACTACATGCACACTGTGGAAGGCTAATAGATGAACAAGAAGAGATAAAGAGATACCGCTGGATTTGTAATCAAAAATTAAACAATGTTACTCAGTTCTTTTAAAGTTCGAGAGTGACTGCCAGGGCGGCGTCTCTTGTCAACGGCGTCCTAAAAAGTAAATCTCAAGTAGTGCCCACAATGAAATATTGAAAGCATCCCCCGGCGCACTTCTCAATTAATCTCCTGGTTAGCCCAGGATTCCTTCTATTTAATGATGCAGTCCAATCAGCCTCAATACGTGGTATACACCGTGGATGAAATATCGAAAGAGACGCTTTGCGTCTAAATTACTGAAATTACATGGAAAACGTATCGAGTCATGATTTAAAACAGTTAACGTCTTCATTATTTAACGGTCCCCGATGAAGGGCATGGTAGCCCGAAATGCATTGGACTTAGAGCAAGCTAATTGAATTGAAATGAATAACACATAAAGTTGAAAATAACATATGAAATGATATCTCATGGATTTATGAATAAAATGAAATCTATGGATGAATAGAAACCATTGATTGGACTGCATCATTAAATAGAAGTAATCCTGGGCTAACCAGGAGATTAATTGAGAAGTGCGCCGGGGGATGCTTTCAATATTTCATTGTGGGCACTACTTGAGAAGGCTAATAGAAAACATACATCATGCATTGGGAACACACATACCAAGAAATCTGGGATTAGTCAAGCTGACACTGCAAATACATGGGAAGCATTTCACATATGTCCCAGAGAAGTAAGCAGATCATGATAACATTGTTGCAGGCCATGCATGTGATCCTACTGCACAGGGGTTCCAAAAAGGTCCCAGCAGTAGAGAACTGGTTGCTAAGACAATGGGATATTGTAGCAATGGGATGAATCACTTTGATGTTAGAGAACATGGACACAGCATATGAAAATGACTGGACACCATTGATAGATTTACTTTCCCTGGATTCCAGGGCTTTGGCTGGTCCAAGGTACCTCTGTGCTTTCCGACTCATCCCAGGAGAGCACACACATAATCATAAGTTTACATTTAGAACGGCGGCAACTACTAGAGGGCTGGGTGGGGGATGGAGGATGGGTGTTGTTCATTTGTGTAATACCTTTTAATTCTTTTTATGATTGATTGAGCTGTTTAACATATATGTACATTAGCCTATCTATCTCTTAGCAAGCCAGTGAGTTTTAGGTGATGTTAAGTGTAACTCTCATCTAAAAAAGTACAATAAAAAAAGAGTTGTCCAAACTATTCATGTAGAAGTCTTACTAACGAATATGGAGAAGAAGACAACTATATTTTGGTGAACATAACTGGTGCCTGCAATTTGCAAATCATACATCCAGATATAATGATGCCTTTAAAAAAGGTTTTTACCTCGAAACACGTGTTGGCTGTGTTATAGTTTTAAGATTTTGATTGAATGGAATAAAATGAATAAAACTGAATGCAGTATTTGGAGTACATCATCCTTGGTTTATAAATGATAGCATTCATTCTAGAACAATACTTAAGAGTCATGTTCTTTGAAAAAAAATGTAATTACATGACGCACCATTGGAGTTTGATGCTGGAGGTTTGAGGTGCTTGGCTTATTTTCTCCTTACCTTATCCCAGGTGATTGTTACCTTCCCCACCCATGCCTTAAGAACACTGACCCATCACATTTTAGCTGTTCACTGTGGAAGGGTCCTAGACCTGTTCTAAAGTGTTTTTCGGCTAAAAAGGACGACTTCTTCTCAAGAGCACACCATCATTGATTAACCAGTACATTTTATTGGTCAGTACAAATTTCCAACACAAGAGTCCCCTTGTTGTTATCGTAAACCACTGCAGAGCCCATTGTCTCTCAGTGGTAGCACTGTGGGAAGGTCCTTCATCTACTGATGCAGATTTATTTCATTTCTGTAGTAGATTTTAAACTATTAACACAATGGCTTCATCAGGAGAAATAAGTTCCAACATCTTTGAAGTACATGATGTGGAGAAGAATGATTCCGATGTGGGGTTAGTGCAATAGGGAGTAGATGTCGCTGAAAAATCCACTTCATTTGGAATTTGTTTTCAACCCTAGAGGGTGTGAAGAAGCGTAATGTCAGGCATGCCACTTGTTTACTGGAGGCCAAACCCTGAGTTGAAGCACAACTGAAAAATACAGTTTTCTCCCTTCCACAATGATCAAGCACCTCAACAGCAATGTATCAGGCCCTCCTTCGAACCTTCTATCTGACCTCCCACATGGCTAACTCCTGTGCTAAACCTGCAGTGTGCCCAACACCCATTGCACTCTGCTTTGGCCATAAGCATTAGGGCTTTTCCCAATACCCAATCTCCCTTCCGCAGCCAACTAGTCGATCTTTAGGTCCACAAGCCCCTTCTTTGTAGACACCAAGAACATTTTTTTACTTTTTCTTTTTATTTAATAGCTGAGCCCTATTTCACCCCTTTGGAGAACCCCCCAACATTGCCTGGAGACGTTTGCTGCTTCCCTGGGACCCTTAAATATGTTTCCAAATGCTTGTTAATGATACAGGTTCCAAGCTCCGCGTTTCCTAATGGTGGTTGCAATAGATTTTTTTTCTGTTGTGGCCAGCTAATTACATTGCTCTGGTCCGTATGCCTAGACACTAACTGGGCGACTGGAGAAAATATTCCACTGTACAATGGAACTAATCTGTATTTCAAACGTTGGGCTCCAAATCAAAGCTTGTGAAATGTGGAACAATTAATAGTCAATATGTACAAAAAATGAAGCCTTTGAAGTATATCTAACACCACCTTGTAATATAAACATATCAAAAACTACTGAAACGCTTAATGCCAAACCACACACGGCATTATTCTGACTAATGTTCTAGCTTAATGCCAAGTTTAGACTAGTTCAATTGAGTAGTTTTTAGTGGGGCAAAAAACTAAAATCCCTTGGAATATAAAATAGAAAAACAGTGCATATTTTGACCCTCGTTAGGTCTCGCCTACGACGAACGCGCTGAAAGCGCGTTCTCGCAAGCGAGAACTATAGTCGTCGTCTCAGCTGTCTGAGACTGACGAAGGGAGACAAGACCTGGCCGCGCGCAGCGTTTCCCCATAGGATAACGTTGTGCGCGCGGCCAGGTCTTGTCTCCACAGCATGGCAGGAAAGGATCGGATCGCGTCGCGCGCCTCTCTGGAATGCAGGGGAGTCTGCAGAGAGGCGCGCGACGCTGATAAAAGCTTCGCTGAGCGGCCCCCTCCTTCCTGTTGCTGGAGCAGCTCTGTTTTGTTCTTGTTCGCGGCGCTGAAAAAAGCTTCGCCTTCACTATAACAGTGATCGTGGGAGCAGTCGTGCACCGCTATGGGGGCACCGCATTTGCCACTATGTGTGCTCCAGTGCAGACACCAAGCCCACCCCGTCCATAAACAATAAAATAACGCACAGCCCGTGTGAACTGGAGCAGTCACCCGTTCTGCGAGCAATGTACATGCTACCATGTGTGCTCCGGTGCACACGCCGAGCCCGCCCGTCCTTAAGCAGCAAAATAATGTGCAGCCCTTGTGAACGGCAGCACTTGTGCACCGCTCTGTATGCGCCGTACCTCCGCCATGTGTGCTCCGGTGCACGCAGCAAGCCCACCGAGCCACGGTACTTCAGTCACCGCTTGGCAAGAGAGCCCTCAGATCTGCGCTTGGCAGTGCACGGACAAGCATGGCTGCTGCCACCGGGAGGTCCGCGCCTTTCCATCCGCTCCTTCTCTGCATCTGTGGAACATGCCAGGTATACTCAGAGCAGCTACTTCGGTTTCTCCCTGGACTTCTACCGTGCCAGCTACGGAAGCTAAGGCACACTGGGGCCCTCAGCTTTACTCAACACCAGGGGAGAGCCCGGTTCATCAGCCGGGCCTGGTTCTTCAGGGGAGATCCTGGGACTTTGCTCGGACTCTAGGGGATTATTTAGGATTTGGCGGATTTAGAGAGCTCTGGCTGCCTGGCCAAATCTCTTTTCCCTTCAGAGCAGCCATAATGGCTCTGCTGAAGACCCTGTACGCCTCTGCTGGTTAGCTGAATGTGTTCACTCGCTATTTCTTTTTTTTAAACAAACTCTCAAAACGGAGGCTATTTAAAAAAAAAATAAACTAATGGCTCCGCCAACGTGGGATTTGACCCCCGGCACCGAGGGACATAATTACAACTTACCTAGCGCTAAACTGCTTACTGGTGAACCGCTGCTGCTGCCTTTCTGTCCTGAACGCATGATGTGATCCTGGACAAATCCCTTTACCTCATTGCAATACCATGTCGTGCTCTGCCAGCGCTAGCAGTGATGGTCTGCATGTCATCTGCGGGTATCTATCACTTCAGAACTCGCATTTACAAGTCATTTAAAACAGGATTTTGGCACAGACAGGACAGAGATGCGGATCAAAACAATATTAAAATGACCACCTAGCCTGGCCCGCCCTGTTGCTTATTCCTTAGTTAGAAGATTTCTAAGCAGGCTGGTAACACCGTAATTTTAGTGCCTGAGTGCCGCAAGCAAAATGTCATTTTGTCACACACTCGCTCCCCAAGTGTAGAAGAAAAGTAATTAAGCAGGCCTTTAGCTGTTATTCAGTGTCACTATTGGTTTTAAGTACTGGCCTGAACGTAAGTGTTTATGTGTCTATGGCCTGTCGTCCCCTTCTTTCTCTCTTTCTCACATAATCTTTCTATTCTTCTGTCTGGAGTTCATTCACCACGTTGTGCACAAACTACCTATCACTCTATATCTGCCTATCTATTCTCTGCAGATCTCACCCCTGTCTATTCACAATGCCACACAATTCCACCATACAAATACACTACACACCACCCAACTCCACCCCACCCAATTCCACAACTAAAAATTCCAATTCAACCCACATAATTTCACTCCAAACCACATACATCCAAACCAAGACACTTGGGTAAAAGACATTGTCATTTACAAATACAATAGCTCTAACTCTTGCGAATGCGAGACCGATTGCATTGCAAATGCTTGTTTTAACTTTTCCTACTGAACGTATCAGCATGAAACATTGCATGCTGAAAATCAGCCACTTGCACTACTACTAAGCGCACACATTTTTTGTAGATTCATCAAATTGTGCCAAAATTAATAGCAAGAAAAGGCTTTCAAATAAAAGGTACGATGTAACCACACCTACCCAGTCGCTATAGCTGCATACAATGCAGTGATAGAAGAAACTCTGCATTCTGGTTAAGTTACGTTTTCCAGGAGGAATCGTTTTTTCGTTTGATAATATTTTTGGTTCTGTATGATGGAGTGCACAACCTGTTCTGTTTGATGGACTCCACAACCTGTCTGACTATGTTATTTCATTTCAACTGATATGTAAATCAATCAAGAGGCGGGGTGGCGAGGGCAGAGTTAATTTGGTTAATGAAAAAGTAGCATTTTAAAATGTTGCTCTCTCCCTACAGCAAACACCATTGTACAGAAAGTGCCTGAAGAAAGAACTTTACTCAGACTAGGCCCTTGACATTTTGTGTGAACTTGTTCAGGAGTTTTATAAATGTTGTGTGGGCTTCAAAAAGTTATGTTTATGTACTTATGAATGTTTTACCCTTCAAATTATCTGAGGAATATTGTATCATAAATGGTAAACAGACCATTTGTCTTATTGACACCAGTACGAGCAGCTCTGCTTTGAAAATCTGAGTTCTCTTAATTTACTCTCTTGGCCATGTCTATAGAAGCAGTCGGTATTTCTAACCAACATATTTCCCATCAAATGTCTAACCCCGTCTCTATATGCCTCGGATCCATTATGGAAAAGCGCACCTCTTTACTCAGTCTCACCTAACCAACTAATCTGTTAGGGAAAGATATCTTACGCAAGCTAGGCTGCACAGAGTTCTGATGGTGTCTATCGCAATATACCGAGCACCATGACAATGAGGTCCTCGTCCTACTCTGCCAGAACACAAAGTGCCCACCTGCAGTGAATAACAACAAGTTGTTCCCTGATCTAACAGATTTAATTTCCAAAGTACCTTCTCACATTATGGTCCACAGGGGCCAATGATGTGGGATTCTCAGCTTCAATGGAACCCATGAAGATCAAGATCAACCACAAAAGAAGCTGCTACCTCCAATAACATTCCCCTCAAGTTACTCAACCACTCATTTCATTCCAGAATGTGTTGGGAATATATCAAAATGTGTGGTGAGCTCTAAATTCCTGGTGAACTCAGTGAGTGTGTCAACGCCCTCTGATGAAATTGACCTCACAATCCTTCATAACAATCTAAATTCCCAGCTGATCTCGTTTTTAAACAAGATGATTCAATTTAAATTCATCAGCCCTAAACAAAAACACAGGAGCAATGCTGGTGGAAAAATTGCCATACCCTTCAACTTGTATGTAGTCTTAGGGTTGCTCTTACACTGATGCTGTAACCATGGCCAAGAAAATCCTCATCACCAAAACCAGCACTGATTCTCTCAAGAGTCAGATAAATGTTTCTACCAACTCGGCATGCAAACTATTCAAGATGGTGAATATTGACTGGAAACCTTCAGTAATACCAACCAAAGTGGCCCCTAGCAAGTACTATTTGACAATACGGCTATACCCTTGCCCAAAAAATGAATTAAATCATTACACATTTCTCTTTTCTAATTCCTCTAACCCATCTCCATTGGCTTCTAATTCCAAAATAAAATGCTGGAGTCCAATGGATGTAGCTTAGAAGATTAATAACATCAATAGGTAACACATGTTCAAATTGTTTAAACTCTGATGTTGGCAAAAGCTTGACAATGTAGATCATGCTGTTCTATATAAGAGCTCCCTTTTAATTTTGACTGACTCAAAGATCTTTTATCACTTGGCAGGTGAAGTTGCCTAGGCAACTGCATACATCTTGAAACAGCTTCACTGAGGGATCCTCTCCAGAGGGTGTGGCAAACTCTTTTTAGATCTTGGTTAGCTCTTGTGTGCAGTTTTGCTCTTCTTTGATACGTTACTTACAGAAAGTGTGATTAGTAGCAACAATCGATTTTTTGCATATGCAATTATGAGCCCCTCAATTTTGTTTAAAACTAAAAAATATACGCTTTCATAATGTGTGCTTCAATTGGCAACTTCTTTGTTTCAGATGGTAAAGTTCCTGGCACAAACAAGGGGTTGATGTGAAACAATTATTTTTCTTTTTAATTGGACCAATATATAAGCTCACTTTACTTTTATTCTGGAATTGATGTAAGATCTCAGATTGAGTAATATTCAGATCAATGTGAATGGATACCGAAGAATTTGTCATGAACAAATGTTTACTTAATCTTAGTTTGCTAGTTAAGGTATACAGTTATTCTTTCTACAATAGTAGACCTCTTGATAGCCACGTGGGGTACAGATTTAAAATGAGTTTATAGTTCGATCTGTCCAGGATACTGCTGTGATCACACTGTAGACAGTGGAGGTTAAAATCAAGTATCCGGGCCAGCAAATGTCTTGTCCAGCGTTGACCTCAGAGAATGTTGGGTAAAAAACAATATATACAAAATACATGCAATTTATAAGCTAATGCATAATTCTTCATCCAACTGAACATTAAAATCGTATGAAATGTATATTTTCTGGTTCAGGTCTGAAATTCTGCATAGAACACTTAAAAGGCTGCTGGAAACCTATTATAGTAATGAGGGTACAGTATACAAGAGCTATAATGCATGAAATTAAATGTCAGTCCCTGCAGTGCATTTTAATGTGAGCTGTTGAAAGAGGAACAATACATATGACAAAGTATAGTGTAGGGAAATCTAGTGGAGTACATTATGGTAATCCCCTCACCTTCTCCCCTGACAACTAGAGTACCTTGAATGCTAGTGGTAGCATGCGATTTAATATGACAGCTGTGTTTTGAGAAAACAAACATCATCTATGTGATAGTAAACTAGACCATATTTTCATCAGTCAGTAAGCCATGAAGGAGTAAGGCATGCATTTTTGTTAATATCATATACTAATAAGTATATCATATTATGTGTAGCTACAACACCAATAAAAATATGAATATGTTGGGAAACAAATTGATAGTGTTTGAGTCTCACAAATACATTTAGTTTGGCACATTAACTCGAAATTTAGCTGGCAATGGCGCCATATTTGATACCTCAGTATATATTAGAGTGGTCTCATTTTATTACTGGCTCTCACAAAAAGGGGAGAAATAAATGTTTTTTGAAAAACAAAGACATATAGATCATGGAAAAGTATGAGAGAGGAAACAATAATGTTCAACCAATGTTATTTAATCACATTGGGCGTGCATTTTATGAACAGTTGCAAGTAAAAACCTTACAAGATATCACATTAATAAGTGTGGTGTCCAAGGGGGAAGGAGGGGTGTTAGATGGTAAGTGATGGGAAAGAGAGTTTGGTGATGGTGACAAACATATCACATACAGTTTTGGTATATACTAGTCATATACCGGATAGTCAAAGTCCACATATTATACACATATTTGCCATATAGCATATGAAATCACAGTTTTATTTATCACTGTCGATTCGGTATTGGCAGATGCTGTAAAGTCGACGTTTCGACCCCTATATTCATAGGTATCTTGAACCTTACTACCGGGGTCTTCCTCAGGACAGTTGTGGCGTGAGAAGGACTAGGAACACCATGAGTGCAGCAGCAGGAGGGAAAGGATTATCTCAAGGATCAGTTGTTGAGAAAGGGGGCTCCATGGCTCTCCAGGGTATACAGAATTGGTAGGAGTGAGACGTCACTGCATGTGTGTGTACGGCGCACAGAGTTCCAATCTGCCGACAAGGTTTCCTTCACAGGTGGGCAAAATGATCCCCAAAATTAAAAGTGAATCCAACAAAGCCTGAATCAATCATAGGCATTGAAACGGAATCAATCCGGTCGGTCCGTGCGCGGTGTCTGTAGGAACAGTTCCTCATCAAACCTCAACCAACACCTCACATACAAGACTTACTATATCCAACACCCTTCCAACCATACACCTCCGAAAGGAACCTATGAACCAATCCAATGAAAATTGAAATGCTATGCAGCCCTGTCAGGGGTCTGATGAGCATTTAATACAATACCACTGTGTTGGGTAGCAGTAACTTCTATTGCATGACAGGGATCGGTGCTTGGCCCCTTGGCCAAAGGCTCCAATCCTGGCGGGACCACGCTACCTTTCATCATTCTGATCTTGATAAAATGAATAGCATTGAGGTCAGGCTGAAACCAGCTTCGATGGTATGGACACAGGATCTGAGTTTTCCCTTATGCACATCAAAAACTTAAGGCAATGCACATTTAGTAAACAGTACATCTAATTCTTGGCCTTCCCCCAAAAAATTCTGAAAAAAAAATTCTCCAAATTAGAGGGTTTTAGCAGAAACTGAGGCTAGTTCAGAAAAGCATTTATGAGTAAGAGAAGCAGTACTACAGGAGTAATCTTTGTCATACTCTTAAATGTTGTGCATAGGCCACAAAATGTCCATTTCCCTACATGTAAAAGTGCACAGAGTGCACAGTCCTTTCTGTTTGCACTAAATGTATATGAATATTAAAATGATATTCTCATTTTAGATATTTTCGGGGGGGAAACACAAAAGGCAATTAGGAGTACATAAAAGAGTTAACGAGTGAGACGGTAGAATTAACTTACATACTCCAAACTTCCTTTGTGACTGGGCCCCTTATAGTTTTATATCACTATATCCATCAAACATGAACATAGATTTCCCAAAATAAAACACTGAATCGCCTGGGAGACAGCAGGGGACATGCTGCAGTCAGTCAGTCCTTCTGCTTCAACTTGTCAGACCCTTGCTGGTCATTGTTTTCACGGAGACTTTATCTCTAATCCATATATAAGTAACGTGTCTACTGGACAATTCAGGAGAAGACAGAACAGTCTGCTGCTAAAGACGTGCCTCTTCACCAACCCTAAACAAACACAACACAATCTAGCGCGAGAACGACCACAACGCCTCGTGTGTCTAAAGCATCAACAGCCATGCACAACTGGGCTGTATGGCTATCACGGAGCCATCCACGGTCACGCATAACTTGCATTAACAAACACCTCCTTGTCAATTACTAGGCCGCAGCGCATTAGAAACACAACCAAGCCCCTACCGCATTTAGAAGTTTTTCTGCGGTCACAGCCAAGATTCCCTGTGGCAGGCTGCGCCCTCCTCCGGGAGGCAGGGGTTTGAGTCAGCATCCTGTCCATGGGGCCCGGCACCCCCGCCCCAAAAGGAAAGATCCGCTTGAAACGACGCTCCGCCACTGTGGGGAGCGGATCAATAGCAGCTGAATGCCATCTGCTTCGGGCAGCAGAACAGCACCAAAAGTGTAAGCCATGCATCTTCTCTTATTGAAAGGTTATTTTTATGCAAGTAAACAATTCATCGCCCCCTTGCACGCTTGATGCTCATTTACCACTTGGGATCAATAAAATATGCAAAACAAAAAAATTGAACCCTAAGAGTAGTTGTGATGCCGGGGTGATAGGTAATCAATAGCAGGTCTCCGTTCAGGAAGGCGAGCAGCGGGGGTGATCTCAGTGGAAGGCCCATGAAGTCTGTGGAGCCGCGCGTCAAGCCTCCTAGGCTGGACAGTTTTTAAAGACTCCTGTTCCTTAAAGACATGATAATGCTAGCTGGAATAAGTAAAGCAGAACAAATTGCAAAGGACAAAAACAGCCTGCACGCGAAAGGTTTTGTCGATTTTTTTCTGCCACAAATCTATAAGGAGAAATGTAATTTTACAATAGCTACATAAAAACGGAATGCACAGAAACCTGTTTTGTAGTCAAACTTTGTGTATGACTACCTCTTTCCCAGGGGTGTTTTAACTCATTTATTTGGTCCTGCTTGCAGATACTTGCGTTAAAAAAACTTTTAAAAAACGTACGGAGCCATGGGAATTTTCTATGCCCAACCTGCCATGATTCAGACCACAATCTGCCCTACTGAGGTAGCGACCTTTCCACACAATTCAGAAACAGTGTCGCTGTTAGAGCTTCAATTCAAGGGGAAAAATGTCTCCTTTCAAAGCCAGTGTAGGATAAAACGGCAGCTTTCCTGATTTAAGGCTCATGATCGGCAGCAATTTCGCCAGTTACAGAAAATGCATTAAGGTTTTATGAAGACAAGTAGAGGGTTCACGGGAAGCGTAGAACAAGAGATAAAATATCACGAAACGACTGTTCAACTAGTATTATATTCTGCATTTAGTAGGAAACTGTACCGCTGTAATCACATGGGGGTAAGGAGCACTTCACATATCGGATCTTGGGCAGCAGCCCTGCACAAGACTCATTTTTGATTTTATATTGCGAGCCTGTATGCCGTTGGCATTTTCTTTTACCTGACTGCGTCTGTTATTTTGCCTTACAACCCTTTCCAGAATGCAAACAAAAGTTATATAACAAATGTCTTCCCTTTTTAGTGTTTCTGACAGTGACGTTTGTAGATGTGATTTTTAAGGGACATGGTGGAGTATAGGAGGGCAGAGATAAAACTGGCAGGGCTATACCTACAGTACGCGCGCACCCCCCCCCCCCAAAAAAAAAGGTTAGGGCTAAGTTATAATTATGAAAACGTTATTTATTCTTTCTATATAAACCCAACTTAAACTATACAAACTTTAGAAATTCTAAAGTTATAATTACAACTTAAATGTCTTATTTACACACCACCTTCAATTTACTACAAGTTGTGCACCTCGTACACAGTCTTGTCACCTCACTCACTACCCTACATTTACTATAACTCGCAAATCTACCATGCGCTGTGTTCTCTGAAATGATGTAATTTCAGATGACATACGTATTGTAATGAACACTATAATTTCAAATCCTGTAAGTCATGTAATATGCAAGGGTATGACGAATGCATGGAGAAAGGGTGAGTAATAGTTAATGTAGTGTGATGAGAGTAGTGTAGAGGTGTGTAGTGTGGAGCACTGTAGATTAGAGTGAGGTACACTGTAGTGGCGTACACGCCGTACAGTGGAATAGTGTAGAGTGGAGTCGGGTAGGGAGACGTGGAGTGAAGTCGCGTACAGTGGAATAGCGTATACTTGAGTGGGGTAGAGTGGATGTGCATACAGTGGGGCGGCGTACAGTGGAGTTCCGTAGATTGGAGTGGCTTGGCGTTTACTAGTGTAAAGTTGAGTGGCATAAAGTGTAGCTATGTACAGTGGAATAGTGAAGTGGCGTGGAGCGGGGTACAGTGGAGTGGCTTAGATGGAATAGCATACAGAGCAATGTTCTAGAATAGACTATGGTACAGTGGAGTGGTGTACAGTGGAACAGCATACAGTGGAGTGGCGAAGAGTGGACTGGCATAGAGTAGAGTCGAGTAGTGCGTAATAGTGTGCAGTGTAGTAGCGTACAGTGAGGTGGATTGGTGTACAGTTGAGTGACATAGGGTGTAGTGGCACACAGTGCAATAGCATAGAGTGGAGTGGCATAGAGAGGAATAGCATATAGTGGAGCAACGTACAGTTGAGCCGTATAGAGTGCAACAGCGTAGAATGGAGCGGCACACAGTGGAGTAGGGGACAGTGGAATAGCGAAGAGTGGAGTTGGGTAGAGAGTAGTGGTGTAGGGTGGAGTAGCACACAGTGGATAACATAGACTGGAGTAACGTACAGTGATGTGACAGAGTGGAGTGGCGTAGTGTGGAATAGCATAGGATGGAGTGGCGTACAGTAGATTTTCATACAGTGGAATAGCATAGACTAGAGTAGCGTACAGTGTAGTAGAATGCTATGTTGTGGTGTAGAATGAAGTGTGGTAGGGTGGAGTGGAGTACAGTGGACTATCTTACAGTACACTAGAGTTTAAAGCAGAATAGCGTGGAGTGGGTATAGTGGAGTGGTGTACAGTGGAGTGTTGTAGAGTGGAGTAGCGTACAGTGGAGTGTTGTAGAGTAGAGTGGCGTAGAGTGGAGTGACATAGTGAAATAGAGTATCGTGGAGTGTCAAAGCGTGGAGTGTAGTAGGGTAGGGTTTAATAGCATAAAGTGGAGTAGTGTAGATGGAGTGGCATAGAGTGAAGCGGTGCACAGTAGGGCAAGGTAGAGTGTAGTGACAACAGTGGAATAGAGTAGAGTGTACTGGCACACAGTGGAGTGGCGTCCTAGGGGAATGGCATACAGTGGAATAGCATACCGAGAAGTAGTGTAGTGCAGGGGCATACAGTGGCGTAGAATAGTATACAGTGGAATGGCGCAGAGGGAGTGTACTAGTAGACTACAGAGTCAGAGTGGAGTGGTGTAGAGTGGAGGGGCGTAGATTGAGGTGAGGTAGTGGCATCGAGTGAAATAGTGGAGTGGTGTGGCATAGAGTGGGTGATGTGGAGAGGCGTAGAGGGGAGTGGCATAGACTGGAATAGCGTACATTCGAGTGGTGTACAGTGCAGTGGTGTAGACTGGAGTAAGGGTCACTATAGTGGCGTACAATGGAACAACATACAGTGGAGTGGCGTAGATTGGAGTGGCGTTCAGTGGAGTGGTATAGAGTGGAATATACAGTGTAGTGTCAGAGTGGACATGCATAGAGTAGATCGAATACTGTAGAGTAGAGTACATTTGAGGGGCTAACAGTGCAGTGGCATAGCTGGAGTGTGGTAGAATGAGTGGCGTAGAGTGTAATAGCATACGATGGAGTGGTGACAGTGGAGTGGCATAGAGTGGAGTGTGGTACTTGAAACAAACGTAGTATGAAAGTGGGTGAACCGATGTAGATGTAATGTGACAGAAATATAGATTATGGCGTTAAATGTACAATTTTGGTATTAGGTATTATTAATTTCTATAGAATTAAATATGTAAAACATTTTAAATAAACTTTAGCACACTATATTTAGAAATCTAGTGTAGTACAGTGCATTTCAATTTTAACATATTAATTCTTTTTTTTAAATACTGCAGTACTTCCAAGGCAGTACTCTGTACATTTTTATAAAATATATAGAATTTATAAATAATTTCCCCTACCTACTACCACTTTAGTTAAGTGGTAATAGGTAGGGAAAAATACCCAAACTAATACTTACCTATATCTAAGGGCAGAACACAGAACCCATCCAAAGTGTCCTGAAAACAACATGGCTGCCTTTAATCTTTGTAAAGGCAGTCCTTACCAATCACATAATGCCTTGTCATCTCAATATACCATGGTAATTTCCCGAAATACCGCAAATTTTCACGAAACCATGACGACAACTAATACCACTAAGTTTAAATGGCTTATAACTTACATAATACTTAACATACTTACCTTTAGTGCCCAAAAGGATAATCTGCACACCATTATGTATAATCCTGCCAAATTTCACGGAAATTCGACTGGGCGTTTTGCCACTACGTGCGAGTATAATCTCGGTGGAAAAATTCATTGGTATCCAAACACATTTTAGGACCCTCCCCCCCTTTTATCTTTGCTCCCCCGTGATGGATCACTGTGAAACTTTCCATTTGCTGCCAACGTGGAAAAAGCAATAGGTCTGGAAAGTTTCATGGAGATTCGTCAAATGGACGCATATTTATATATGGTGAAAAATCTGAGGACTTCCAAACTTTGGTAACTAACTATAACTATAGATGCCTACCACCACGCTGTAATAAAATGGAATATATATATTCAAGAATCCTGAAAAGTCTAGCATACACGCCTTACTCGCGCATTCACCAGCAAAGCAGGACACGGACCCAAATTCCTTCTTTAAGTTGTTTTAATCGCCCAAAGTCAAAGACGCGTTTCGCGGCTCCCGCCGCTTGTTCACTCGACAATGAATGACCAATGGAAGGCATATTTAAAGTGAAAAGTGCACAATTCAAAACCCTCACGTGACATACACCTCAATGGAAATAGACAACATACTTTGGTTTGTTGTATCGCCAACGTTTGCACATTATAACATTTATACATTGTTGCATGTTTGTACAAATACGTTAAAGTGCAAATGCATGACAAGATCATGTCCATACCATAACAAAGCAGTCTTGAGACGGTGCACTCAGCTGCTTGTGCCAGAGTTAGGGTTGAGACTAAAAACCCTCGTAATTTATTGCCAGAAAAAAAGAAAAACGCCGCACTCCCAAAAGCTGCTGGAAGTAACTCCTTTTATTAGCCAGTTCTAGTTGCATCAGATACCACGTGTTTCAACAAACAGTCTTCTTCATGGTGGTATTCATCTATTTGCAATAATTGGTAAATATCGCCTTTACTTTTGTACAGATGACAGGCATGCTGCGATATGTAGCCCCTTCATTATCCTACCTGAGAGTCAGTGCCTTTTAAATACACAGCTTGCACTTCCAAAAAGATTGATATGACTTCAGTGGGTAAATTGCATTTGTATTTTTTACAGCACACTGCTGGATTGCGAAAATTCTAGTTTCTCCTGCATAATCCCAGAGAGTCACTTTTTGAAATTTGTGCTTTGAAATGTAGCCTGCAATGCTCCCGGTTTTACAATGGTTCCCAGTATTTTCTACGAGCATTGGCATTGCTGTTTAACGTTAGCTTTCAGACCCATGTTAAATTCAGAGGCCACATTTTTTGTTTTGCTTATAACTTTGGCGTTGTTTGATGAATCTTCATGAAATTTTCAAAACAAATTCTTTGTTCATATCAGCTCCTATGTTGAAAGTTTGGGGCTGATTGGTCAAGGGGGGTGGGGGGTTTGAGAAAAAGGGGGGTCCCAAAACATGTTTTCTCCATGCTAATTTCCATAGGAAACTTTAGACAAGGCTACAGGTCAAACGGGTGAACAGAATTACCCCAAATTTGGCAGGGAAAAGGGCCTTGGTCTAGAAAGCACCCTTTTGTTTATTTGGTGTAAATCTGCTTAGTAGTTTTTGAGAAATATCTAAATTTACAGATCTCGATATTTGGGAATTCTGCCATCTTATTGGCTGAGGCGTTACGAGCACAAGCTTGCTGCTGATTGGCTGCGAGCGGTGCAAGCTGTTGCAACTAGGAAGTGTTGGCCGCCATTTTGTGATTCCGTTGCAGCGAGTAAGGGGAAAAAAGGATGAAAAAAGTGGGAAAGAGCAGGGTATGAGCACTGTAACCTCTGTGGGGTGTTTAGGGTGTGCTATAGAGGGGGTGCGAAGGGAAGTATTCACCGCTACCGGTGTGAAAGTGCTGGGCTACGGAAATTAAGCGAGGTATTGCCTAGAGTGTGATGCTGGTAAGGTGAGGTGGTGCTGGACTCCGGGATTAAAGCGTGAGCCCAAACTGTGTGTCTTATGCTGTGAAGTCATATGCCTTGGCCGCTGCAGTACAGCTGTCTGTGGAAGTAGTGTCAGCATGTGTTTATACCTACTAGGATGAACTACTGAACCATACTGGTCTGAAAGTCCTGTGGTACGGAAAATATGTGAGGTATTGTCTAGAGTCTCGTGGAACTAGGCAGTGTTGGCCGCCATTTTGTGATTCCGTTGAAGCGCGTAAGGGAAAAAAGGGCGAAAAACGTAGGAAAGAGGGGGATAGGAGCACTGTAACCTCTGTGAGGTGTTTAGGGTGTGCTATACAGGGGGTGCGAAGCGAAGGAGTAGTTTCTGTCCTGTAACTGTTATAGTCATAATCTAGTGAATAGTCCCGCCCATGAGCATGGACCCCGGAGCAATCAAAAATACTCTCTTAAGTTGTCAAAACATGCAGAACTGCACAGACACTTAAGAGAGAATTTAAAGACAGATAATGCAGCCTATATCCACAGGCTACACTGTCCAGCACTTCAACTAGAAATTCCACCAAAAAACCACAAACAGCACAGCCTGTCCAGATTTCTCCACAGAGAAAAACCTTGCCTTTACCAGCAAAACCCTCTGGAATGATAGAGAGGAAGAAGTGGACAGACAAGCCCATAGGCTGCCATTATGTGGATCAGAACAGGATAATGTGCCTTTAAGAGAACTTTCCAGAACTCTCACAGTATCCCAGATTGCACTGCAGGTCCCTTTTACTTTCAGTTCTTTTTGAAGGCGTAACACGCCAGACCTGTAGCATTCCTACATGAATATCTCCATCCACCGGGGAGGAGGGCGGGCGCTTATGACTATAACAGAGATACCCCTACTACAGAACTGGAGTTACAAGACAGAAACTACTCCTTCTGTAGTAGGGGATCTCTGTGTATAGTCATAATCTAGTGAATAGAATGGCAAGCCAATCCCCACACCATAGCGGCGGTGGAGAAAAAGGAAATACCACTACTGTGCGAACAGATTTCGCAGCAAAGCCTGCCCAACCTGAGCGTCTGTTCTGGCATCAGTGTCCAGACAGTAATGCTTAGCAAAGGTATGGACCGACTTCCAAGTGGCCGCCTTGCAGATTTCTGCAATTGGAACATTACGTAGCAAAGCAGTCGTGGCAGCTTTGCCCCTGGTCGAATGAGCCTTAGGTTTACCCCCTAAGGTCTTATTAGCCTTCTGGCAACACAATTGTATACAGGACACAATCCACCTCGAGATGGACTGTTTTGAGGTAGCAAGGCGGGTCCTGACTGATCCATAATTGATAAACAATTGGTCTGACCTACGAATATCCTTGGTTTTATCCAGATAGAATTTCAACACCCTCCTAACATCCAGGGAATGCAGGGACCTTTCTGCTGGAGATGAAGGATTCTGAAAAAACTTAGGTAAAGTTATGGTCTGGTTAACATGGAAATCAGATATAACCTTTGGAAGAAATTTAGGGTGAGTACGCATAACAACCTTAGCAGCATGAAAGACATTATACGGTTCTTGGCAACACAACGCCTGAATTTCACTCACCCTGCGGGCCGATGTAATGGCCACGAGGAACGCCGCCTTCCAGGATAGGTGCTGCAACGAAGCCTTATGAATAGGTTCAAAAGGCTCCTTCATCAATCTGGACAGCACCACGTTCAATTCCCATGAAGGCGAAGGAAGCCGGACAGGAGGGAACACTTTCTTCAAGCCTTCCAAAAAATCTTTGATCACAGGGATCTGGAAGAAGGAAGTCTGTGAAGGGCATTTCCTGTAGGCAGTCAGCGCAGCGAGACGAACCTTAATGGAATGGACATTAAGGCCAGACTACGCCAAATGTAGAAGATACGGAAGGATAACATCTTCCTTACACGTCATTGGGTCATAGGTCTTGGACTTGCACCAGATGCAAAATCTCTTCCACTTGTAAGCATAGGAAGTCCTAGTGGAAGGTCGCTTAGCCTCCTGCAGTATGTCCATACAATCTTCTGGTAGATTCAAATGGCCATATTGCACTATCTGAGGAGCCATGCCGCCAAACTCAAAGACGAGAGGTTGGGGTGCACCATCTGCCCCCCGAACTTCGTGAGAAGGTCCGGCCGGCATGGCAGCCGTATGTGAGGACGGAGAGATCGGTGAAGCAGGTCCGTGAACCACCACTGCCTGGGCCATTCCGGGGCAATCAGGATCATCCGCGCCCTGGACTGGGACAGCTTGATGAGTACCGCCGGAATCAGGGGAATGGGTGGAAAAGCGTACAGAAAGCTGTTCGACCAGTTGATCCATAACGCATTCCCCAGCGTCCCCTGCTGGTAGTACCTGGAGGCGAAGTCTCGGCATTTGCTGTTTTCGGCGGTGGCGAACAGATCTACGTCTGGAGTCCCCCATCTTGCGAAGACTTCTCCTAGTACTTTGTCGATAATGACCAATTGGTGGTTTTCCTGAATCAGTCTGCTCAGTGCGTCGGCCTGAACATTCTGCACACCTGGTAGATGGGTAGCCGTTATCGTCAGTCCTCTGGCTAGAAGCCAGTGCAGATCGCCTGCGCCTCCTGCGACAGAGTGCGCGATCTCGAACCCTCCTGCTTGTTGAGGTAATACATCGTGGTCGTATTGTCTGTCTGTACAAGCAAAGAGTTGGTCTGGAAGGACGGATGAAAGGCCTTCAGTGCCAAGTGAACAGCTCTGAGTTCCAGGAAATTGATGTGATACGTGGACTCCGTCGGGGACCACGTTCCTTGTATCTGTAAGTCTCCGGAGTGCGCCCCCCAGCCATGGAGAGACGCATCCGTCACGATAGTCTGTGTGGGAATGTCCTTGTGGAAGGGAACCCCTCTGAGGAGATTCTCTGCTGAACACCACCACTTCAGAGACTGAAGAGCATGCAGAGACAGTCGTATCTTGTCATCCCAAGATCCTTTCCTCTGATCCCACTGATCCTCCAAGCACTCCTGCAATGGTCTCATGTGCAGCCGTGCGTGTGGCGTGAGGAAGATACAAGAGGCCATCGACCCCAGTAGAGAAGACACCGTCCTCACTGTTGTAGATGGAGCGGTCATAAGAGCCTGAGCCTTCCGAAGGAGTGATAATCGTCTCTCCTCCGAAGGAGACACGCTTGCTGACAGCGTATTGATGGAGGCTCCCAAGTACTGGATGCACTGGACCGGAGTCGGGACAGACTTGGACATGTTGATGTGCAACCCCAACTTGTTCAAGAGAACACACGTCTTCTGGAAGTGTGCATGAGCTTCCGAGAAGGAGGAGGCCTTGATCAACCAATCGTCCAGGTACGGGTAGACAAACACCTTGTTCTTCCTTAGGTGTGCGGCTACCACTGCCATGCACTTCGAGAATGTTCTGGGTGCAGACTTCAGCCCGAATGGCAGTAATGTGTACTGATAATGATTGGCGCCGACTTGGAATCGCAGGAACTTCCTGTGTTTGTGTGCAATGGGCACATGGAAGTACGCATCCTGTAGATCTATAGCACAGAGCCAGTCTCCCTGTTGCAGCTGAGGATAAATCTGATGCAACGACAGCATGCGAAATTTCTCTCTGCGAATCCACTTGTTTGCTTGTCGCAAATCCAGAATGGGCCTGAACTCGTTCTTGTCCTTCTTGCGAACCAGAAAGAACCGGGAGTACAGACCTCTTCCCCTTTGAGACAGAGGTACGTCTTCTATCGCCCTTTTCCTTAACAGGATATCGGCCTCCGCCTGGAGCTCGCGCAGCTGAAACTGCGAGCTGACCAGAGGAATTGCTGGAGGCGGGCTGGTGAATCGAAGACTGTATCCATTGCAAACAATATTCAGCACCCACTTGCCCTGAGTAATTTTTCTCCACTCTGCCTGAAAAAATTGAATGCTTTCCCCAAACAGAGCGGGTAACGGATGTAGGGGAAGTAACCGCTCAGGGCCGAGACCCAGCCGGGCCTTTGTTCGCTGCGGCAGACGGCTGGCCGCCTCTGCCCTTCTGGCGCTTCTGGAAGGGCCTTCGGAACTGCTGCTGCTGTTGTTGCTGCTGCCCAGACGCCTGCCCACGCCCTCTGCCTTGCGCCCCAAACCGTCTCTGGAATGGGCGGTAGGTCTTCTTCTCCTTGGGCTTCTCCAACCCAACAGCCGTCAGGGTCTCGGCCTCCGCCTTCATGCGGGTCATCTCTTCATCCGCATGCTTGCCAAACAGGGTTTCCCCCGAGAAAGGCAGATTGGCCACCCGCTGCTGAGCCTCTGGCTTGAGCGATGTAAGGCGAAGCCAAGTGTGGCGCCGCTGGTTGACCCCATGACAGTATCCATGTGCCGCCAGAAGAGACACATCAGCCGCCGCGCTGATGAGTTGGTTAGACACCAGCATCCCCTCCTTCAGAATCTCTTGAAAGTCCTCTTTCTTCTCTCGAGGAAGGAGCTCGGTGAATTGCTGGAGGGACTCCCATAGGGCACGATCGTACCGCCCTAGTAAAGCCGTGGCATTAGCCGCCTTCATTGCAGTAGATGCCGTCCCACAGACCTTTCTGCCTGCCGAGTCCATCCAGCGGCTCTCCTTATCAGGAGGGACCGTGGAAGATGGGGTGGTGGCATGCTGCTTCCTAGCCGCCATCACTATGACAGAGTCCGGTGTCGGATCCATCCGAAGGAAAGCCGGGTCAGAATCCGGGGCCCGGTACTTCTTAAGGAGCCTGGAGGGAGCAGCCTTCGTCACCGCGGGAGTGAGAAACAACTCCTCTGCGGGCTCTACCAATCCTGGTACTAGAGGCAGCAATGGTCGAGACAGGTGCTTTTTATGGAGCGTCTCGAAAATCACGGACATCGTGGGCGTAGGCACCGTCACCGTGATGCCCAATTTCGCTGCCCCCCTCAGCAGAACATCTTGTAACGTGACGATGTCGTCTACGGGCGACACCCTCGTCCCAGGGGATTCCGACAGAGTCGGTGAATAGTCCCTGGTACCAGAAGAGTCCGTGCGGGACCGTGATCTGCGCGTCTTGATCTCTTCGACGACCTGTGACGACTCCGCGATCTACCCCTCCGACCAGAGCGAGAACGCGATCTCCTCGGCTTCGGATGCTCCACAGGCCTCACAGGAGTAGGCGACTTTGGCCTGACTGGGGGCCTCGGCCGAGGGGTCCCCTTAGGAGGTGTCAGATATCGTGGCAGTGAAGCTGTCCTCGGAGGCGGTCCACCAGCTGGGAGTCGAGGGACAGGGTGAGGATGAGGCTGAGGTTGAGGCTGAGGCTGAGGATGAGGTTGAGGATGAGGTGGGAGCGGCAGCGGGGTGGGAGTCCGCGGCGGAGACTCCTTGGGCAAGGGAGGTGGAGGTGGAGTCGCCCTCGGCTTAGGAGGTGTATACACCTCAGAGTACACCGATCCCGGTGACTTTCCTTCCTTCCCAGGCTGAGGAGATGGAGAATCCCCTATCGGCACATGCCACCGACTAGAATGACTCCTGGCGCCAGAACTCCTTCTGCGCCTCTTTGGCGTCGAAGAACGTCGTCCCGACGGCCCCTCGACGGCGAGCGCCTCCTCCTCGATGGCGAACGCCTTCGCCTCGACGGTAACCTTTGCCTCGACGGCGTCCTTCGTCTCGACGGCGACCTTCGCCTCGACGGCGACCGTCGCCTCGACGCCGAGCGTCTCCTTGACGCCGACCGCCTGCGAGACTTCGACGTCAAGGATCCCCTAGACGCCGACCTCCTCTTCTTCGCCGACGCCGAATGGCGGTGTCGCCTTGACGGCGAGCGCCGACGCCGGGCCACCTCTCTACGTCGATAACTCGACGACGACGAAGAAATCGTCACCGGTGATCTCGACGGCGGTCTATTCAGTTCCCTCGACGCCGAGCGTCGACACTGCTTCGACCCAGAGCCCTGGGGAGACGGGGAACAGACTGCAGTCATCCCTCTCGACGCCGTCGTCGGTGCAATCGACGCCGATGGAGAATGGGGACGTTTGCTGGCCTTCCTGCCCCTGGGGAGCCCCCCAGAGGCCTCAGCATGGGCAGAGGAAGTCTGCCCAGACCCACCTTGTGCCTTCAGTCTTCTGTCTTCCAGGCCTTGGAGCCTGATCTTCATCGTATCTCTCAGGGTCCTGCTGGAGAAGCCCTGGCAAATGTCACACTCCTCTGGGACATGAGATGAGGGAAGGCAGATGATGCACACCTCGTGTGGGTCAGACCTGGCCTTCTTCCTCGAACACTCTGGGCATTTGTCAAACAAAGCAGGCATTTTGACAATAAAAGGGTGCCCAGAAACACGCACAAGGAAGAGAGCAATCAGTACTTCAAATGAAATACACTCAAACACTTGAAAAAGTGCACAAATCACTAAATAAACCCTTAGAAAGGGAGAGCTCAATGCTCCAGGGTCCTGCTAGCAGGAGCCGGAAAAAAGAACTGAAAGTAAAAGGGACCTGCAGTGCATTGTGGAATACTGTGAGAGTTCTGAAAGTTCTCTTAAAGGCACAGTATCCTGTTCTGAGCCACATAATGGCAGCCTATGGGGCTTGTCTGTCCACTTCTTCCTCTCTATCATTCCAGAGGGTTTTGCTGGTAAAGGCAAGGTTTTTCTCTGTGGAGAAATCTGGACAGGCTGTGCTGTTTGTGGTTTTTGGGTGGAATTTCTAGTTGAAGTACTGAACAGTGTAGCCTGTGGATGTAGGCTGCATTATCTGTCTTTAAATTCTCTCTTAAGTGTCTGTGCAGTTCTGAATGTTTTGACAACTTAAGAGAGTATTTTTGATTGCTCCGGGGTCCACGCACATGGGCGGGACTATTCACTAGATTATGACTATACACAGAGATCCCCTACTACAGAACTACTCATACATAACGGTGTGAAAGTGCTGGGCTACGGAAATTAAGTGAGGTATTGCCTAGAGTCTGATGCTGCTAAGGTGAGCTGGTGCGTGACTCGGGGATTAAAACGTGAGCGCAAATTGTGTGTGTTATGCTGTGAAGTTATGTGCCGTGGCTGCTGCAGTACACCTGTGGAAGTAGTGTCAGCATGTGTTTATATCTAGTAGGATGAACTACTGACTCGTACTGGTCTGAAAGTCCTGGGGTATGGAATACATGTGAGGTCCTGTCTAGAGTCTCATGCTGCTAAGCTGAGCTGCTGGCAGACTCTGGGATGATAGCGTGAGCCCAAACTGTGTGTCATATGCTGTGAAGTCATGTGCTCTAGGCGCTGTGCCACACCTGTCCAAGTAGTGTGAGCATGTAGTTATAGATACTTGGATGAACTTTTGTTTCGAACATTGTAGCTTGTGTATGGTGCTTAGGGGGTGTTATAGAGGGAGTGTGAAGGTAAATTTGGGCGTATCAAATCAATTCGGTATTTGTGAGGTGCTAACTACTCACTCCTACGGGTCTGATGGCGCTGGGGGCGTAAGCTGAGCTGCTGAAAGTGTGGGGTACAGAAATTAAGTGAGGTATTGCCTAGAGTGTCATGCTGTTAAATTGAGGTGCTGGTGGACTCGGGGATGAAACCGTGAGCCTAAACTGTGTGTGCTATGCTGTGAAGTCATGTGCTCTGGGCGCTGTGCCACACCTGTCCAACGTGTATATGGTGCTTAGGTGGTGTTGTATAGGGAGTGCGAAGGTAAATCAATACAGTATTTGTAAAGCGCAAACTACTCACCCCTATGCGTGAGTAGAGCAGCGGATCAAAGCGAGAGCTCTGTGCTGCAAAGTGAGATGGTCTGGCCGCTGCGCCACAGCTGTGTGGAGAATACATTTTGGCGAGGGTCTGGGAGTTGCCGCTATCTGGCCTTAAAATATCGTGCCTAAGTTGTAAATTATAGTGTGGCTCTAAAAAGAGCCCTTGTGTTCATTAGTTGGAGCTACATATAAGTGCGGATGCACAGCTTCAAGTTATTCAGGATAACTTGGTTTCCCTGATCTGTGAAGTGTACTCCATCACTTCTGTAGATATCTGCCATATCAAAACGTATGTTGTTTATGTAGATGAACCCCATTTTGTTGTCTCTGAGGTATGCAGACACAGCTTTGTTGACTTTCTTCCGAGATTTTTCAATCTGAGGACAACATTGTTTGGACCATTTCTGTCTTTGGCATATATTGGAATATGCAAATACAGTTTGAGGCAAAAGTAACATCAATTTTCCAAAGGTGTCCTTCACAAGCATTTCCAAACCTACCCCAGTCAATGTGCCTAGGTCGTTTCCACCACAGTGCACAATCACAAGGTCAGGGCGTTGGAGATGCAAACAGGTTTTAACCAAAGACAACAATTGGTGCCACTTCAATCCTCTCTGTCCAAACCATGTAATGTCCACATTTTGTAAACTGAGGTCTAAGTCAATACGTCTCTGTTCTGCATACCTCTTGCACCAGAAAACATAGCTATGTCCTACGATCCACACTAGCATTTTGAAGGTATGGCTGGAAGGTATGAAAAGATGTCTATAGCTCATGCAGTTCCTTCGTAGAATAAGAGATATGTTTAAAGATGGGGAACTAGTTTCTTTTCACATACAAAACGGTACCTGATTGGGAGATGAAAAGCATTGTTTTTTAAAAGTAGGGTGCACATTCGTTTTGTGGAAAAGCATCTTTGTGATTCGTTAAGAAAAAGCAGTTTGAACGTTGAGTACATATAGGATAAAATTTGATCAACTCAACACACCTGCTACTTGCATTTGGAATGAAGTGTTCAAACTTAAAAAAATCGTGAACTTTTAACCTCCACGTGCCATTAAATGTTCGAGAAAATGTTGCAAAAAAATATCGTTACGTTTAAAAAAATTGATGAACTTTTAACCTGCACGTGTTTTAGAATGTTCTAGAAAGTGTGTGTTTTCTCCATGTTAATTTCCATAGGAAACTTTAGACAAGGCTATAGGTCGCATAGGTGAACAGATTTACCCCATATTTGGCAGGGAGAATGGCTTTGGTCTAGAAAGCACGCTTTTGTTTATTTGGTGTAAATCCGTTCAGTAGATCTTGAGAAATATCGAAATTTACAGATATCGATATTTGGGAATTCTGCCATCTGATTGGCTGAGGCGTTACGAGCACGAGCTTGCTGCTTATTGGCTGCGAGCGGTTGCAACTAGGAACTGTTGTGATCCAGTTGACGCGAGTAAGGGGACAAAAGGGCGAAAAATGTTGGAAAGGAGGGTAGGAGCACTGTAACCTCTGTGGGGGAGTGCGAAGCGTAGTAGTCACTGTTACCGGTCTGAAAATGTGGTGTTGCTCAGAGTGACATGGTGCTGATATAATATGGTATTACATTCGGGAATGAAACCGAGAGCCTAAACCGCGAGGTCATTGCTGTAAAGTGATGTGGTCTGGTCTTTGTAGCATACGTGTGCAAGTAGTGTTAGTAGGCGTTTATACCATACAGGGAGTGGGAAACGAACTACTGACCGCTACTGTGCATTTATTCTATACCGGAAGCGAGAAGCAAAGTACTCACACCTACCGGTGTGAAGATTTGGGGAGAAAACCAAGGTGATTGCTGTAAAGGGATGGGCTCTGAGCACTATAGTATACGTGTGCAAGTAGTGTTAGTAGGCGTTTATACCATACAGTGAGTGGGAAGCGAACTACTGACCGGTACAGTGCGTTTATACTATACCAGAAGTGGGAAGCGAAGAACTCATGGCTAACGGTGTGAAGAGTCGGGGATCAAACTGAGCTGATTGGTGTAAATTGATGGGCTCTGGGCGCTGTAGGATACTAGCCGCTGTTGTATAAGTGTTGAAGTAGTGTTAGTATGCGTTTACAGTATATAGGGAGTGGGATGCAAACTACTTACCCCTACTGGTGTGAAGATTCTGGGATTAAACCGTGAGCCTAAATTGTGAGCTCATTGCTGTAAAGTAATGTGCTCTGGGCGCTGTAGCATACCTGTGGAAGTAGTGTTAGTTTGCGTTTATACAATACAGGGAGTGGGAAGCAAACTACTCACCCCTACCGGTGTTAAGACTTGGGGATGAAACCATGAGCTCATTGCTGTGAAGTCATGTGCTCTGTGTAGTATTCCAATGTCAGTCATAGCAGAATGTTAGTATGCAATTCTACTACAATCTAAGTATGTAATGTTAGAATGTAGGGCTGTCATGAAGGGAACCTTGCGGAGTTTGTACACGGTACTGGAGAAGACGGTTGCGCCTGTTGGTGGCTGTTTCAGGTGTCTTATTTTCCTGTAATAAATCTACTTATCAGATCCACTGCTGTCTGCCTCTTCACTACATACATTTGGTGAAGAGCGGGAGAAGGTAAAAAGAAGGCAGCACTCACCAATATTTCAAAGTTGCTTGCGTTGTGCTGAAGACCCGTTTTCTTCGTGTAGTTGTTTCTACTTATGCCAGGGTCGTCGGCTCATTGAACAAAGTCATCCGACTTCTGGTAGGACTTATATTTTTTGATTTTGCGCTTCCTCTGCTTCTTCACTACATTCCGGTCGCTGTACTACAAGTGTTAGTATGCGTAGGGAAGGCGACCTCTCGGGCGCAGCTCATACAATGTCCCGGGGTGTGCATTCGCGGGACATTTGTGTTTGCTATTAGAGGGCGGGTGCATGGCTTCCACCCTGTGATAGCAAAACCTTGTTTGAGCGAGAGGAAGAAAACCTTGTATCGCTTTAATAGAGGGGATGAGGATGGTAAAAATGGAGAAAAAAAAAACAAAAACAAAATAAGCGGGGTCTTACCCGTTCATTTAAATGAGGCCCCTGGTGGGTAATGTTCCATGGCCAATCCAATTATTATATTGCAGGGTCTCTGTAGGACTGGGGATCTTAATGTCACATGTAAATTTGGCGCGGAAGGGCACAGAGACGTTTCGCAGCCTAGGGGACGCTACCTTCCCGGGTATTGTTTACTAATTGTTCGGGGGGTTCGAGGCCAACTGAAGTCCGAGGATCACCACACTCCAGGGCTTTACTTAAATATTCAGGGTGGGCCTCGGTAGTCCCTGAAGCCTTGGTGGTCCTAGGCAGTGCCTAATTGGTTCTGTAATCACACGGGCAGTACTCATGGTGTTATAAAGTGATACACTCATAGAACTCTTGCAGTCGTAGAATTACCCAGGCTTCATTTGTGTAATAGTCAGTTAGATTATGTTTGGTAGGTGCACTGTAATATTACAAAGGTTTGCCATCATAATCTCCTATAAACAGATGATTTTCACAATAAACTATAGACAAGTGTTGTCAAAAAAAGAAGACCTATACACTCAGTTATTTATTTGGAAAAAAAAGTAACCTTTATTAAAACACAAATAAATAGAAACGTAAGTTTAATAGAACAATATAAAAATTGTGGGTTGGACTCCAGTGGAAGCAGCGTAGAAAACCTGCAAAACAAAATTGAAACATACGTATGTGTGCTATGTGGAAGAGGTACAGAAAGGTAGTCAGAATGAAAGGACGATAGTGAGAATGGGAGGGAGGGGGAGTGGGTGGAAGGGAGAAGGGGGGGAGAGTCAAAAGAAGAGAGGGAGGAGGAGACAGAGCGGCGGCCTACTGCACACAGCCCTTAGTGTTTACCCTCCTGTCACCCGTTTGTCTAGGACGCTGGGGTCTGCGAGAAAGAGTGTGGCCCAGCAAGTCCTTAAAATGAAACATATGAGGCCTGAGATTAGGTGCCATATTATCAAGGAACACAATAACATTATCGCCGCTTTAGTGGCAGGAAAATGCCGCTAAAGCGGCTTTAAGGGGCTTGATAATATGCCCTTGTGAATTCCCATAGAAGCCTAAGTTCTGGTGTGAACCTGGGCTTCTATGGGAATTCACAGGGGCATATTATCAAGCCCATTATCGCCGCTTTAGCGGTAGTTTCCTGCCACTAAAGCGGCGATAATGTTATCGCCGTTCTTTCATAATATAGTGTTAGACCTGGCACCATTGGCGTGGGTCTCCCTTCCATTTTTCGCTGTTGTCTCCTCTGTTTTTGCTGGTATTAGATGCTCTGGGCACTGTGCCACTGCCATTCGGTGCCACAGCGCAAATGCTCCCTGTGTAAATATGATTGTGAATTGGTATATCCCTGATTGGCTTATTTGGTTTACCTGTTAGTCCCTAGTAGTGTGGCCTGTGTGTGCCCAGGGCTGGTAACCCAAACGCTGCTGGTGGGCCTGCAGCGCTGGTTTGCGCCACCCACAGAAGTAGCTTGTAAAGTGTACCTCAGACCTGCCACTGCAGTGTCTGCGCGCAGTCCAGAACTGCCATCTTGGCTGTGAAGTGCCTACACTTTCCAGTCTCTGACCCTGCCCTTAGCCTCATGTCAGTCACCCCTATGGTAGGTGCATTGTGTGCGTGAGGTAGGACTTGGCTTGATATTTATAGCATGTCCTGGTAGTGAATCCCCCTCCATTTTGTTTTTCACTGCTGCAAGGCTACCTGTTCTCCATAGGCTTGAATGGGCAGACTGGCTATTACATCTTATAGTCATATCTGACTCAGGGAACATTGTAGAAATTCGAATTTAGTATGCCTGAGCTCAGAATAAGAAAATCCATCTTTTAGTGAAGTTGGTTTTAATATTCTGTGTTTGACAATACCACTTTTAGAAAGTAGGTATTTTCTTGCCTAAGCCTCCAGTGTGCTGTTATGTGTATTGGCTGTCTAGGTTTAGAGGGGCAAGGCAGGCTGAGTCAGACCTGGGTTGAATAGAGAGATCTGCATTGAGTACTGGTGAGGGTCCTGAATAGGGCTGTGCCTGGCAAGGTAAATGCTGGCTCCACCTCCTACTGTGCGTCTGATGGCAGACCCCCTCTTTCTGAAAGGAAGACTGCTGCCTGGAAAACAAAGTGCTCCAGGCCTGAGCAGAACTGGTTCTGGCTGGGTTCAGTGACTAGAGACTTTTGAGAACAAAGACTTTTGGGGTATAAATATCGGTGCCCAAACCCCTACAAATGGTATTGCTCCTGGATGTCAAGAAGAACCTCTGTCCGTGTTACTGAAGGAATCTGCAGGAGAGGACTGTCCTTGTGTGCTGTTTCTTGGATTGGAATGCAGTAATTCCCCTTGGACTTGAAAGAAGAGGGAAAATGACTTTTGAGAAACTTTTATTTTTGCTAAGCAATCACCCAAGGACTAGGAGAGAGCTAGCCTCCTGCTGGAGTCACAGGCACATCTGACTCCTCCACCAGCCTCCTGATTCCTCCCAGCGAGGATTTCTATGTGCAGGGGAGGCCCCTGTGAGTTCCAGGGCCTCTAGTTCTACTACAGAGAAAAGAGAGCTGAAACTCGTCGCTAACGCCGTTTGCGAGCCGCTGCAGCTGAAGAGCGTAAGAAAAATCCACGCGCTGCTGCCGCCGAGCGCTCGCAAACCAAAGATCATCGCATCGCACGCTTGCGGGCCCCAAAGTGCTCGCTAACCCCAGAGATCTTCTCATCGCACGTTTGCGGGCTTTTCGAAGGCTCGCTGACCCCGGATCATCGCAACGCGGACACCGTGCGTCCGCCATTTTCCTCGTATCGCACCCGGATCGTCGCTCCCTCGCGGAGCGCCATTTTCTTTCATCGCAACAAGATTGCACATGCAACAGGATCAGCGCATCATCCTCCCTCGCGGCAAGGATCCAACGCATCGTTGGCCTAGCATGAGGAAATCTGTCGCTTTGTCCCGCACGCACCCGCAGCCTGGCGCATCATCCTCCATGCGGCAAGGATTCAACGCATCGCCGGCCTAGCGTGGTGAAAATCATCGCTACAGCTCCTTTGCAACATTTTGATGGTTTTGCTACAAAATCCTGGTACTTTGTAAGTAAAAGGGTCGCAGAGACCACTGCTTTCAACTGAACCCCTATTTGAACGCTTTGAACTCTTTTTCCATCCCTTCAAGAGTAACCCCCTTTTTCAGTATTGTGGCTTTTTACCGTATTGGTCTTGTTTTAAGTCTATATATAAAGATACTTATTTTTTATAACTACTTGTGTGGTGTCCCTTTGTAGTGTCCTTTACTGTGTTACCGTGTATGATCATAAATGCTTTACACACTGCCTCTGAGATAAGCCTAACGGCTCGGGCTACGTTACCACAGGGTTCAGCAGGGGTTATCAAAGGGTGTAGCCCCCTTACTCTGACTTAGGAAGAAGGGTCAAGTTCAAGTTCAAGTTCAAGCATTTATATAGCGCACTACTCACCCAGAGGGTCTCAAGGCGCTTGGGGAGGGGTTCATTATTTGTCGAATAGCCAAGTTTTAAGTTCTTTTCTGAATGAGATGTGGTTTTGAGTAAGGCGGAGGTGAGAGGGGAGTGAGTTCCAGGTCTTGGCGGCCAGGAAGGAGAAGGATCTGCCACCCATGGTGGATTTTCGGATGCGCGGGACTGTGGCGAGGGCTTGATTGGACGATCTTAGTTGGCGGGTGGGTTTGTAGAAGGATAGTCGAGTGTTGAGGCATTCGGGTCCTAGGTTGTAGAGGGCCTTGTGTGCGTGGGTGAGAAGACGGAACGTGATTCTTTTGTTGACGGGAAGCCAGTGGAGGTCTTTTAGGTGTCCGGTGATGTGGTCTCGGCGAGGGACGTCTAATATGAGTCTCGCTGATGCATTTTGGATGCGTTGGAGTTTTTTCTGTAATTTTGCTGTGATTCCGGCGTATAGAGTGTTACCATAATCCAGCCGACTCGTGACCAGTGCGTGGGTCACAGTCTTTCTTGTTTCGAGGGGGATCCAGCGGAAGATCTTTTTGAGGATGCGAAGTACGTTGAAGCAGGAGGATGAGACTGCATTAACTTGTCTGTACATCGAGAGAGAGGAGTCTAGGATGAAGCCAAGGTTACGAGCGTGGTCTGTGGGAGTGGGTGCTGTGCCCAGAGCGGAGGGCCACCAAGAGTCGTCCCAGGCAGAGGGTGAGGATCCTAGGATGAGCACTTCAGTTTTGTCTGAATTGAGTTTTAGGCGGCTCTGTTTCATCCATTCGGCTACTTCTTTCATGCCTTCGTGAAGATTGGTTTTGGCGGTGTTCGGGTCTTTGGTGAGGGATAGGATTAATTGGGTGTCGTCGGCATAAGAGATGATGTTGAGGTTGTGTTGGCGTGCGATGGATGCGAGTGGGCTCATGTAAACATTGAAGAGGGTGGGACTGAGTGATGACCCTTGTTGTACTCCGCATATGACTTCTGTGGCTTCTGAGTTGAATGGGGGAAGTCGGACTCTTTGAGTTCTCCCGGCGAGGAACGAGATGATCCAGTCCAAGGCTTTTCCTTGTATGCCGATGTTGCTGAGGCGTTGTATGAGGGTGCTGTGGCAGACCGTGTCGAAAGCGGCGGAGAGGTCGATTAGAATGAGGGCCACGGTTTCTCCGTTATCCAGTAGTGTTCGGATGTCGTCAGTCGCTGCGATGAGGGCGGTTTCGGTGCTGTGTTTGGCTCGAAATCCTGATTGAGATGGGTCGAGGGAGTTGTTGGATTCAAGGAAGGCGGCGAGCTGGCTGTTGACGGCTTTTTCAATGACTTTGGCGGGGAATGGGAGGAGGGATATGGGTCGGTAGTTTTTAAGTTCAGAGGGGTCTGCTGTGGGTTTCTTCAAGAGGGCGCTGAGTTCGGCGTGTTTCCAGCTTTCTGGAAAGGTGGCAGAGTTGAACGAGCAGTTGATGACATCACGAAGATGGGGTGCGATGATGGAGTCAGCTTTGTTGAAGATGTAGTGGGGGCAGGGGTTGGTTGGCGAGCCAGAGTGGATGGAGTTCATTATGCGGATGGTGTCTTCAGTGGTTATTGTGTTCCAGGCGCTAAGGAAGTTGGTTGGCGGAGTGGGATCTGAGGGGTGTGGGGAGGGTTGGTCGTTGGGAGTGTTCTCGAAGCTGTTGTGGATGTCGGCGATTTTGTTGTAGAAGAAGGAGGATAACGCGTCGCAGAGGATTTGGGAAGGGGTGATGTCGTTAGATGCTGCGGTGGGGTTGGTGAATTCTTTGACGATGTTGAAAAGTTCCTTGCTGTTGTGGGTGTTGTTGTCGAGACGATCCTTGAATGCTGATTTCTTGGCGGATCGAATCAGTTGGTGGTGGTTGCGGGTGGCTGCTTTGAGGGTGGCCACGTTGTCGGTGGTTGTGTTTTTTCTCCAAGTTTTCTCCAGGGTGCGGCATAGTTTCTTGGATTTTTTGAGGTCATCATTGAACCATGAAGCCTTTTTGCTGGCTGATTTGATCTGGTGTTTTTTCAGGGGTGCTAATTCGTCCGCACTGTGGGTGATCCATTGCTTGAGATCATTGGCCGCTTGGTTAGGGTCTAATGAGAGGGTGGGAGGATTTTGGTTGAGTGATGAGAGGAGTTGGTCGGAGGTGATTTTGTTCCAGTTTCTCCGAGGAATGGGTTGTGGGCGATTGTGGTTCAGGGTGGTTTTGTAGCTGAAGTGAACACAGCTGTGGTCCGTCCAATGGAGAGCTGTGGTGCGATCGAAGGAGATGTGCTTGCTGGAGGTGAAGATAGGGTCGAGCGTGTGTCCGGCTACATGAGTGGGGGTGTCAACAAGTTGTTTGAGTCCGAGATTGGCCAGGTTATCCAGAAGGGTGGAGGTGTTGCAGTCGTGTTTGTTTTCAAGGTGGAAGTTGAGGTCACCCAACAGAATGTAGTTCTCGGAGGCGAGGGCATGTGGGCTGACGAAGTCGGAGATGTCATCGCTGAATTGAGTGCGGGGTCCTGGAGGCCTGTAGATGAGGGTGCCTCTAAGTGTGGTCCTGGGGTCGGTGTGGATCTGGAAGTGGAGATGTTCGGCGGTTGCAAGATTGTCGTCGGAGCTGGTCGTGATTTTGATGGTGTTCCTATGGATGATGGCGATGCCTCCTCCTGTTTGGATAGGGCGGTCTTTGCGGATAATCTTGTAAGCGTCCGGTATGGCTATGGCGATGTCGGGTGCTGATGATGTGTTCATCCATGTTTCTGTAAGGAAGGCGATGTCCGGTGACGTAGTGTCGAGTAGGTCCCAGAGTTCGGTAGCGTGTTTGTGGACCGAGCGGGTGTTAAGCAGGATGCACTTCAGGCGGTTAGAATCGGAGCTGTGTATGGAGGAGGTGGATTTGGTGAGGGTTCTGAAGCAGTTGAACTTGCAGGAGAGGCAGGCGAATGGGCCGTGGGTACGTCCGGGGGTGGCTTCGCAGCATTGTGGTGTGCGTCCGGCATTGAGGGCGAGGAGAGTAGCGGAATCGTATGTGTGTCTAGTGTGCTGGGTGCCGCGGGGGCCAGGGGGTCTGGCGCTGGGTGCGGTCCAGGCGCGGACGGGCGTAGACGGGCTTACCTTTGGCGCACCTTCGGCGCGCATGGGGCGCGAACGCTGCGCGGAAATGCATCTGTCATATGTGGTAGGGGAGGGGCGAGGGCGGGTCAGCTGGGAGGCGGTAGCGGGTCGGGGATTGGGTCAGGGAGGCACAATAATAACACCAAAATGGCCGCAGGACGTGAAACGAAACCTGGATTGGGGTATCAACACAGCAATGTCTAAACACGTGGCAGCGCTACAGTCGAGCACAATGGTAACAACAGCGCTATGCAAACAATTATTAAAGCGCACTATGGAGCACTCGCGCACTTTGGATCACTCGCTCAGCCAGGCAGTCAATCTAGCGATGTTTATAATCTGGGCAAGCAGAGACCCCTCTGGTTTTGAAGCGCTACGATACCGGGAGGCGTAGAAGCGCTAAGGAGCCAGGCGTGCTGTAGAGCAGGGAGCTGTGTGAGGAGCGTCCACCGCTGATGGAATCAGGGCGGTCACAGCGCACTGAGCGGTAGGGCGGACGATAGTATCAGTGGGAGGGCGGGTCAGCTGGGAGGCGGTAGCGGGTCGGGGATTGGGTCAGGGAGGCACAATAATAACACCAAAATGGCCGCAGGACGTGAAACGAAACCTGGATTGGGGTATCAACACAGCAATGTCTAAACACGTGGCAGCGCTACAGTCGAGCACAATGGTAACAACAGCGCTATGCAAACAATTATTAAAGCGCACTATGGAGCACTCGCGCACTTTGGATCACTCGCTCAGCCAGGCAGTCAATCTAGCGCAACCGCATACATTTTTGAGATTTTTGATTCTATTTTTGATTGATATCGCTAATTATTTCTACAATGGGCAAGCCCAGATCCAATGCCTCGGAGGATCTCTCCTAGGAAGAAGAGAGAATAGATTCCTACAACGCCAAGCAGCTCAAGTTCTTTTGCAAAAAGTTCACAGTCCCTATCACAGGCCTCACTAAGAGAGAGGCATTTTACAAAGCCCTGAAGGCCTGGCTAGAAGCCAGGGATGCTCCTAAGAATGTGGAAGGGCCTGGGGAGGAGGGAGAGAATGTGAGAGAGCAGCAGGTGGAAGTGGTAGATTTGGTTGGTGAAAAAGCGATGTCTAGCCCGGGCACAAGTGTGTCCTCAAGGGGTCTGTCTCCAGAGGTGATGGAGGACAGAGAGAGAGATAGGAGGCATAATATGGAGGTGGCTAGGCTCAAGATGGAAGATCAGAGGGACCTAGAGAACAAGAAGTTAGAATTTGAAATGATGAAGATGAAGTTTGAACATGAGAGAGTATTGAGGGAATTGGAGATCAAGGCCAAGATTGTAGAGTTCGCCCCCTCTGGTGACAGCATACCGGTAGTACATAATGAGAGTAGAGTGTACATCCCCAAAGAAGTTATTAAGGATTTCCACAAAAGTGAAGATATTGGACAATGGTTTGCAGCATATGAGTTAGCTATGGTGTCCTACCGGGTCCCTGAGAAGGATTGGGGAGCTGGGTTGTGGGGGCGCTTTGTTAGTGAGGGGAGGGATACCTTGTTGGACCTACCCCAAGAAATCAGAATGGTTTATGCCCACATGAAGGAGGCTTTGATGACCCGCTATGGTTTAACCCCTGAAATGTATAGGCATAGATTTAGGACCTGCAAGAAGTTAGAGGGTACCACGTGGGTTGAATATGTGTCTTTTTTTGCAGAGCAATGGAGCGCCGGGTAAAAGGTAGCAAGGTAGAAAGTTTTGAGCAACTGTATGATTTAATTGCATGGGAGCATTTATCTAGTAACTGTTTTCCTGAGCTACGCCAGCACCTGATCGATTGCAAGCTAACTAACCCTAGGAAGCTTGCTGAGGAGGCGGACCGCTGGGTGAGCACCAGGGTTCGCAAGGGTCCGGTGGGAGACTTCGCCAAAGGTGGGCAGGGTCCCCAGCAGAGAAGTGGGGAGGACAGGGGTAAACCAAGGGGTTTTCAAAGAAGGCCCCAAAGTATTTCCCAAGGGAACCAAGCAGTGGTATCCCAGCCTCCCCAAGAGCAGAGGTCAGTGCCCCCGACAGGTAGGCCTGTTCAGAGGGGGCCCTTTTCTTGTTTCAAGTGTGGTCAAGCGGGCCACCTGTATTTTGATCCCCAGTGTCCCCTGAGGGACCAACCTGCACCAACCTGTGCACCCCCCGCCAGCTTACTAGTGTAGCCCTGGGAGAGAAAGAGATGGGTGCCCCAGAAGAATGGGATCCCATAGAATTGACCCTTGTTTCATTAGGAGACTTTGAGACGGTCCCTAAACCCGCACTGCCTGAGAACACTAAGCAGTACAGGCAGTGGGTGACCATCAATGGCCAGAGAGTGGAGGCTCTAAGGGACACAGGAGCCAGTGTAATGCTGTCCGCTCCCGGTTGGTGTCCAAAGAGCAGGTTGTCCCTCATGCATTCTACCCTGTAGTGTCAGCAGACAAATCAGAGAGCCAATGTGAGGTGGCGCAGGTTCCCTTTGAGTGGGGGGGGATCTCAGGAACTCTTCAGGTGGCTGTGAGGCCCGCCATGCCTGTAGACTGTCTGTTGGGCAATGATTTGGAGAGCTCCCCGTGGGCTACGGTGGAGAGGAGAGCTCATTTGCAAATGTTGGGTTTGCCTGAGTGGGCTACCACCAGGTCCATGGCAGCTAAGGAGGGTGTCGAGAAGGATTTGGAGCCTGAGAGTATGGCCCAGGTCCCTGCCTCAGAGAGAAGGGGCAGGGGGCACGGGAGCCGGCCCCCTTGGTTCCCACGGCCCAGGAGGGAGCAGACCCCGAGGGGGATACCCTGGAGCCTACCAGGGAGCAGAGCACCAGCCTGGGAGACCTACCTGAGCTGACCCACTGGCAGAAGGAAGGAGGGCCCACCAGAAAAGAATTTTGTGAGCAGCAAAGAGTTTGCCCTTCTCTTGAGGGTATGCGGCAACAGGCTGCAGCCCAGGCAGCAGGTGACCAGTCTGGTTCACATCTGATTTATTGGGAGAACGGTCTCCTGTATAGCGAGCCTAAGGCTGCTGAGCTGGGGTCAGCCCGTGTGCTGGTGGTGCCCGCATGCTTCAGAGCGTTCCTACTGGGGTTGGCTCATGACATACCATTGGCAGGACATCTGGGGCAAACTAAGACCTTTGAAAGGCTTGTCACCCACTTTTATTGGCCCCAGATGCGCAAGAGTTCAGACACTCATTGCAGGACATGTGAGACTTGCCAGGCAAGTGGGAAGAGTGGGGGGAAGATCAAGGCCCCACACCAGCCCTTTCCAGTTGTTAGTACCCCATTCGAGCGAGTGGGCATTGACATTGTGGGGCCTCTGGACCCCAGGACAGCCATGGGCAACAGGTTTATCCTGGTCCTGGTGGACCATGCCACCCGGTACCCTGAAGCCATCCCACTCAGGACGGTGATGCCCCTGTGGTGGAGCGTGCCCTGATGGGGATTTTCTCCCGCGTGGGGCTCCCCAGAGAGGTGGTGTCTGACAGGAGGACCAATTTTATCTCCCAGTACATGAAGTCCCTGTGGAAGGAGTGTGGGGTAACTTATAAGTTTACCACTCCCTACCACCCCCAAGGAAATGGTCTGGTTGAAAGGTTTAACCGGACCTTGAAGGGCATGATTATGGGCCTAGAGGAGCCCCTGAGGCGTAAGTGGGACGTGCTCTTGCCATGCTTGTTGTTTGCCTACCGTGAGGTGCCACAGAAGTCCTTAGGGTTCAGTCCCTTTGAACTGCTCTATGGCCATCCGGTAAGAGGGCCTCCGAGTCTGGGCAAGGAAGGCTGGGAGCAATATCCCAGGAAACCTCCCCAAGATGTATTCAACTACATCTTGGCCTTCAGGAATCAGACTCGGCGTTTCAGAAAAATTGCTGAGGCAAATCTGGAAGCCAGCCAGGAGGAAATGAAACACTGGCACGACCAGAACACCACTCTGGTTGAGTTTCAACCTGGTCAAAAGGTTTGGGTTCTAGCCCCAGTGGAGCCTGGTGCTCTCCAAGATAAGTGGACCGGTCCCTTTGAGGTGGTGGAGCGCAAAAGTCCAGTTACCTACTTGGTGGACTTTCAGTCTCCCAGTAACCCCTTGCGGGTCCTGCATGTGAACCGCCTGAAGCCCCACTTTGCGAGGTCTGAAGTGGGCATGCTTCTTGCCACAGATGCTGGAATGGAGGAGGAGAGTGAGCCTCTTCCTGACCTCCTGTGTGCAGGAGAGAAGGATGGGTCAGTGGAGGGTATTGTCCTCTCCACCACACTGACCCCTGAGCAGCAGAGAGATTGTCACCAGCTGTTGGGGCAATTTTCTGAATTGTTTTCCCTGGTGGCTGGTGTCACTGAATGGTGCGTCCATGACGTGGACACTGGGGACAGTCCTCCTGTCAAGCACAATGCTTACCGAGTGACTGACCGGGTGAGGGCCTACATTAAGGAGAAGGTCTCCAAAATGTTTGCCTTAGGGGTGATTGAGTCCTCTAGCAGCCCATCGTCCAGCCCTGTGGTCTTGGTGCCAAAAGCTGCCGCGCCTGGTGCCACCCCTGAATTCAGATTCTGTGTGGACTACCGAGGTCTCAATTCGGTCACGAAGACTGACGCGCACCCCATCCCCAGAGCTGATGAGCTCATAGATCGGTTGGGGGCTGCCCAGTACCGCAGCACGTTTGATCTAACGCCTGGGTATTGGCAGATCGCCTTAACTGATGGGGCCAAGGAGAGGTCAGCATTCTCCACACCAGATGGGCACTACCAGTTCCGTGTGATGCCCTTTGGAATGAAGAATGTCCCTGCCACCTTTCAGGGGTTGGTCAACCAGGTTTTGGCTGGGATGGAGGATTTCAGTGCCACCTACCTGGATGACATTGCAGTGTTTAGTTCCTCCAGGGAGGACCACTTGCGCCACCTCTGGGAAGTGTTGATGGCACTGCGCAGAGCAGGCCTCACAATCAAGGCCAGTAAGTGCCAGATTGTGGAGGGTTCTGTGGTGTATTTGGGACACCAGGTGGGGAGTGGCCAGGTGGCACCCCTACAGCCTAAGATTGAAACCATCCTGGCATGGGAGCCCCCCAGGACCCAGACCCAGGTGAGAGCCTTCCTAGGTCTCACGGATTATTACAGGAGGTTTGTCAAGGGGTATGGCAATATCGTTGCCCCCTTGACTGAGCTGACTTCCAAGAAGCAGCCAAAGATTGTGAATTGGACTGACACCTGTCAGAAAGCTTTTGATGCCCTCAAGACTGCCATGTGTACAGCACCCGTCCTCCAGGCACCCAATTTTGCTAAAGAATTTCTTGTCCAGGCAGACGCTTCAGAGCATTGGGTGGGGGGGGCTGTTCTGTCACAGATCAATGAGGAGGGCTTGGACCAACCTGTAGCCTTCATCAGTAGGAGGTTACTTCCCCGGGAACAGAGGTGGAGTGCAATTGAGCGTGAGGCATTTGCTGTGGTCTGGGCGCTGAAGAAGCTGAGACCATACCTGTTTGGGACTCACTTCCGGGTTCAGATAGACCACAGGCCCCTCAGATGGTTGATGCAGATGAGAGGTGAGAATCCCAAGTTGTTGAGGTGTTCCATTTCCCTCCAGGGTATGGAATTCACGGTGGAACATCGCCCTGGTACAGAACACGCCAATGCTGATGGTTTGTCCAGATTTTTCCGCCTTAGTAAAGAGAACCCTCAAGGAGATGGGTAATTCTCCCCACATTTCAGCTGGGGGGGGGGTGGGGGGGGGGACACATGTTAGACCTGGCACCATTGGCGTGGGTCTCCCTTCCATTTTTCGCTGTTGTCTCCTCTGTTTTTGCTGGTATTAGATGCTCTGGGCACTGTGCCACTGCCATTCAGTGCCACAGCGCAAATGCTCCCTGTGTAAATATGATTGTGAATTGGTATATCCCGGATTGGCTTATTTGGTTTACCTGTTAATCCCTAGTAGTGTGGCCAGTATGTGCCCAGGGCTGGTAACCCAAATGATGCTGGTGGGCCTGCAGCGCTGGTTTGCGCCACCCACAAAAGTAGCTTGTAAAGTGTACCTCAGACCTGCCACTGCAGTGTCTGCGCGCAGTCCAGAACTGCCATCTTGGCTGTGAAGTGCCCACACTTCCCAGCCCCTGCCCCTGCCCTTAGCCTCATGTCAGTCACCCCTATGGTAGGTGCATTGTGTGCGTAAGGTAGGACATGGCTTGATATTTATAGCATGTCCTGGTAGTGAATCCCCCTCCATTTTGTTTTTCACTGCTGCAAGGCTACCTATTCTCCATAGGCTAGAATGGGCAGACTGGCTATTACATCTTATAGTCCTATCTGACTCAGGGAACATGGTAGAAATTCGAATTTAGTATGCTTGAGCTCAGAATAATAAAATGCATCTTTTAGTGAAGTTGGTTTTAATATTCTGTGTTTGAAAATACCACTTTTAGAAAGTAGGTATTTTCTTGCTTAAGCCTCCAGTGTGCTCTGCTGTTATGTGTATTGGCTGTATGGGTTTAGAGGGGGAGGCAGGCTGAGTCAGACCTGGTTTGAATAGAGAGATCTGCATTGAGTACTGGGGAGGGTTAGCTTCTTGTTCTGAATAGGGCTGTGCCTGGCAAGGTGAATGCTGACTCCACCTCCTACTGTGCGTCTGATGGCAGACCCCCTCTTTCTGAAAGGAAGACTGCTGTCTGGTAAACAAAGTGCTCCAGGCCTGAGCAGAACTGGTTCTGGCTGGGTTCAGTGACTAGAGACTTTTGAGAACAAAGACTTTTTTGGGTAAAAATATTGGTGCCCAAACCCCCACAAATGGTGTTGCTCCTGGATGTCAAGAGGAACCTCTGTCCGTGTTACTAAAGGAATCTGCAGAAGAGGACTGTCCTTGTGCTTGTGTGCTGTTTCTTGGATTGTAAAAGAGTTTGGGTGACCCAATCGACCCTTGTAGGCTTGGGCAGTATATAGTACAGGGTAGGGATTGTCTACAAGGGATTTAATTTGAATACTAGTTCAATTTATTTGTTGACATTTATCGTAGAGTTTGTTGTCAGCAATCTAACTCTGATGTATCCATACGATAACAATAGTAATTGTTGATCTTAATCACAAAGGAAAAAGAAGAAGCACACGGGAGATCCTAATTGTATGAAAGTATCTTAAATTTTATATATAAAAAAAATCAATTCAAGGGGATACATCAAATAATTAATTGTGAGCAAGAAGTCATGAACAGATGTTTAAAACAAATCAACAAAGCAGTTCATAACAAAACATCAGATCCTATTAATGAAAGAGAGTAATTGGTCTAAGTTTCTCCCGTGTGCTTCTTCTTTTTCCTTTGTGATTAAGATCAAAAATTACTATTGTTATCCTATGGATACATCAGAGTTAGATTGCTGACAACAAACTCTACGATAAATGTCAACAAATAAATTGAACTAGTATTTAAATTAAATCCCTTGTAGACAATCCCTACCGTATACTGTTTCTTGGATTGGCCTGCAGTAATTCCCCTTGGACTTGGAAGAAGAGGGAAAAGGACTTTTGAGAGACTTTTATTTTTGCTAAGCAATCGCCCAAGGGCTAGGAGAGAGCTAGCCTCCTGCTGGAGTCACAGGCACATCTGACTCCTCCACCGGCCTCCAGATTCCTCCCAGCGAGGATTTTTATCTGCAGGTGAGGCCACTGTGAGTTTCAGGGCCTCTAGTTCTACAACAGAGAAAAGAGAGCTGAAAATCGCTGCTAACACGGTTTGCGAGCCGCTGCAGCTGAAGAACGTAAGAAAAATCCATGCGCTGCTGCCGCCGAGCGTTCGCAAACCAAAGATCGCATCGCACGCTTGCGGGCCCCAAAGTACTCGTTAACCCCAGAGATCATCGCATCGCATGTTTGCGGGTTTTTCGAAGGCTCACTGACCCTGAATCATCGCAGTGCGGACGCCGTGCGCCCACCATTTTCCTCGCATCGCACCCGGATCGTCGCTCCCTCGCGGAGCGCCATTTTCTTTCATCGCAACAAGATCGCACACGCAACAGGATCAGCGCATCATCATCCCTCGCGGCAAGGATCCAACGCATCGCTGGCCTAGCGTGAGGAAATCTGTCGCTTTGTCCCGCATGCACCCGCAGCCCGGCGCATCATCCTCCCTTGCGGCAAGGATTTAACGCATTGCCAGCCTAGCATGGGGAAAATCATCGTTACAGCTCCTTTGCGACATTTTGTTGGTTTTCATACGAAATCCAGGTACTTTGTAAGTAAAAGGGTCACAGAGATCACTCCTTTGAACTGAACCTCTATTTGAACACTTCAAGAGTAACCCCCTTTTTCAGTATTGTGGCTTTTTACCGTTATTGGTCTTGTATTAAGTCTATATATAAAGATAGATACTTGTGTGGTGTCCCTTTGTAGTGTCCTTCACTGTGTTACTGTGTATGATCATAAATGATTTACACACTGCCTCTGAGATAAGCCTAACGGCTCGTGCTACGTTACCACAGGGTTGAGCAGGGGTTATCAAAGGGTGCAGCCCCCTTACTCTGATTTAGGAAGAAGGGTCCCTACTTGGACTGTGGCCAGCCACTGCCAACTAGAGACCCCCATTTCTAACATTGGTAGTCAGAAGTGAGGATCTGAACTTGCATTTGTGATCGCATACAGTAATTATAGTGTACACTACTGGTGAGTGCAGACCATAACGCAACCGCATACATTTTTGAGATTTTTGATTCTATTTTTGCTTGATATCGCTATTTATTTCTACAATGGGCAAGCCCAGATCCAATGCCTCGGAGGATCTCTCTTGGGAAGAAGAGAGAATAGATACCTACAACGCCAAGCAGCTCAAGTTCTTTTGTAAAAAGTTCACAGTCCCTATCACAGGCCTCACTAAGAGAGAGGAGTTTTACAAAGCCCTGAAGGCCTGGCTAGAAGCCAGGGATGCTCCTAAGAATGTGGAAGGGCCTGGGGAGGAGGGAGAGAATGTGGGAGAGCAGCAGGTGGAAGTGGTAGATTTGGTTGGTGAAAAAGCGATGTCTAGCCTGGGCACAAGTGTGTCCTCAAGCGGTCTGTATCCGGAGGTGATGGAGGACAGGGAGAAATATATGAGGCATACTATGGAGATGGCTAGGCTCAAGATGGAAGGTCAGAGGGACCTAGAGAACAAGAAGTTAGAATTTGAAATGATGAAGATGAAGTTTGAACATGAGAGAGTATTGAGGGAATTGGAGATCAAGGCCAAGAGTGTAGAGCGTACAGCAAAATAAATCTGCACATTGCTGTTTACTGTTTATCACATGTGATCTAGGATGTGCACTCTGCCCGTGGCTCCTGATACTTCTTAGAGCCATGAATACCCAGGCCGAAAGGGAGCACAATAATGTGCACACACGCACCAGGGGTATCGTGTAACGCACATTTATTTTTTGATGGAACGTTTGAGATTTATGGCAATCACACGTGGAAGGCTAATGTACAGACCATGAATATTGATCAAGATGATCGTTGCATGTTGTGTAGTATAAGTTATGTGTATACAGGAAAACACTTTTCAAAAAAGCTTTCTACGCCGTAGAGGTGTCTCTCATCAAACCCTGTAGAGAGAATGAGTAAAATGGGTGGGGTCATCCAACTGTTACAATGGGAAATGTTATGAAGCAATCAAATGTTTTTTTTAAGGTCACATGGCAATCGCGCTCCGAGTGCACAAGGAGGCCGCACCCATGCGATTTTGACAAAAAATATTTATCATAATATAAGTCTATTACAGTTAGCTTGCTCTCATATACTGTTGAAAGTTATTTGGATATACTTTTGAGACAATAAAAAAAGTGAGGGAATGGCGTACCCAGTGCAACACTATACGTCTGTGACGTAACACAGGACCTAGCAGCGTGTACTCCTCGCATAAGCAACGCGCAGCGGGCGCAACCCCATATGTACATGACGTAATACGTGGCTTGGTACTGAGAACCCGTTGGATACCAAAGTAACAGCTGGCGTGACTTCATGCGTATATGATTTTACACGGGACGCGGTGCCACGATACAAAATGCACATCATTTACGAGTTTAGCAATATGGCGGATAGGATTCGAGTGGTGATGGAGCTTGGTACGCTACCGGTATGGGAGTGGAGTTTTCTCGCCCCCCAAAAAAATATACATATTTTTTGGCGGAAGATATAAAACATTACATACTTTTTAAAGTTAAAAAAGAAGTATAATAGAGTTCCAAAATATTTAAAAGAATATTTGAAAAAATATAGGTTTTAGAAACATTAAAATATGAAATTAACATTTAAAAAAACCTTAGAAATTCACTGAAAAAAACCATAGGTTTCAGGCAAGTTATAGATAGGAATAAGCATTTAAAATACCTTAGAAATTCACTAAAAAAACATGGGTGTCAGGGACGTTATAGTTAGTTGAACATTTGACTCATATAACACCAGAGAAATTCGCCTGTTATAGTTAGTTGAGCTAACTATAACTCGCGCGCCCGCAATGCACTGCTGATGATGTCACATATTACATCACTCATGACATGGTCAGAAGGTGGTGTTGGAAACTCTTGTAGTTCTCAATGGAAGCTGGTGAAGAAGTACAGCTGCCGTGAAGGTGAAAATGTTCCGGTGGAATCCAAGCCTCGATTCTGGATGAGAGGAACCTGAAAGCAGAGGGGACAGAGTCTGGGTCACTTCAGAGTGACCAGGGCCTCGGTAGACAAATGCCCACCGATGTTGGGTGCTTCAGGTGCGAAGAAAGGATGCTGGACTCTGCAGCCACAAGGTCCCAAAGGCATTGAGGATGACTAGGAGCCGGAGGTGAGCTGTTCCATGAAGGATGTCGAGTGCTGAGGGGTCAGTGTCCGGTGGGAGCACCAACAAGCCTTGGCAACAGCAACCCACGCAGGAAGGACAAACAGGTTACAGTGTGGACCAGTAACGTCCAGGGGACTCACCAAGCAATGAGGAGTCAGGGCACATTGGGAGCAAACCGGAAAGCCCAAGAACAATCAAGATGACCCTCAGGGGGACCCACAAGCCGAAGGACCAGGAGTCATGAGGGGACCTCGAGCACGATTGCAAAGCACCAGCCCACAGAGCACTCGTTGCGAGAAGGTCTGAGTTCTTTGGTGCAAATACTGCTCAGGGTCAGGACTACACAGAGTCTGATGCACTAGCTCAGGAATCGCGAACAAGCATAAGCACTTGCAAATGGACGAGGTGCACAGGGGTTCGGGTCACACAGCCCCCACGAGGGATACTGGCCTCAAACTCGGTGAGAGGGCAGATCGACCACACGGACCTTCAGGAATCAATCAATCAATCACGGCATTTGTAAAGCGCGCTACTCACCCGGGAGGGTCTCAAGGCGCTGGGGGAGGGGGGTAAGTTACTGCTCGAACAGCCAGGTCTTGAGTTGCTTCCTGAAGGAGAGGTGGTCCTGGGTCAGCCGTAGGTGGGTGGGGAGGGAGTTCCATGTCTTGGCCGCCAGGTAGGAGAAGGATCTTCCTCCGGCGGTGGCTCTGCGGATGCGTGGTACGGTGGCGAGGGCGTGGCTGATCGATCGTAGCTGGCGGGTGGGCGTGTAGAAGGTCAGGCGGTCGTTGAGGTACGTGGGGCCCAGGTCGTGGAGAGCCTTGTGTGCGTGGGTGAGGAGTGTGAACGTGATTCTCTTGCTGACGGGGAGCCAGTGCAGGTCTCTCAGGTGTCCGGTGATGTGGCTGTGTCGGGGGATGTCCAGGATGAGTCGTGCGGAGGCGTTCTGGATGCGTTGGAGTCTTTTTTGAAGTTTGGCTGTGGTTCCAGCGTAGAGGGTGTTCCCGTAGTCCAGTCGGCTGGTGACGAGTGCCTGGGTGACGGTCTTCCTGGTTTCAGTGGGGATCCATCTGAAGATCTTGCGGAGCATGCGCAGGGTGTTGAAGCATGAAGATGAGACGGCGTTGGCTTGTCTGGTCATCGACAGGGAGGAGTCCAGGATGAAGCCCAGGTTGCGTGCGTGGTCCGTTGGTTTGGGAGCGGTGCCCAGGGCCGGGGGCCATCAGGAGTCGTCCCAGGCAGAGGGTGATGATCCCAGGATGAGGACTTCCGTCTTGTCTGAGTTCAGTTTAAGGCGGCTGTTCCTCATCCAGTCGGCGACGTCTTTCATCCCTTCGTGTAGGTTGGCTCTGGCGGTGGTGGGGTCATTGGTGAGGGAGAGGATCAGCTGGGTGTCGTCGGCGTAGATGATGTTGAGGTTGTGTTGGCGTGCGATGGCTGCGAGAGGGCTCATGTAGACGTTGAAGAGGGTTTGACTGAGTGAGGATCCTTGTGGTACGCCGCAGATGACTTCGGTGGCCTCGGATCTGAACAGAGGGAGGTGGACTCTCTGGGTTCTTCCGTCGAGGAACGAGATGATCCACTCCAGTGCTTTCTCTCGGATTCCGATGTTGCTGAGGCGCTTCACTAGGGTGCGGTGGCAGACAGTGTCAAACGCCGCAGAGAGGTCCAGGAGGATGAGGGCCGCTGTTTCTCCGTTGTCGATCAGGGTTCTGATGTCGTCGGTGGCTGCGATTAGGGCGGTCTCGGTGCTGTGGTTGGCCCGGAACCCGGACTGCGAGGGGTCGAGGGATCCGTTCGTCTCGAGGAAGGCGGCAAGCTGTCTGTTGACGGTCTTCTCGATGACTTTGGCCGGAAAAGGAAGGAGCGAGATGGGACGGTAGTTCTTGAGGTCGGTGGGGTCCGCCGTTGGTTTCTTCAGGAGGGCGGTCAGCTCGGCGTGCTTCCAGCTCTCCGGGAAAGTGGCGGTGTGGAAGGATGAGTTGATGATGTCTCGGAGATGGGGTGCGATGATGGCGTCCGCTTTGTTGAAGACGTGGTGTGGGCATGGGTCGGTTGGTGATCCGGAGTGGATGGAGTTCATCGTGCGGGTGGTGTCTTCGGTGCTGATCGGGGTCCAGTTGCAGAGGGTGGTGGTGGCAGGCGTTGGTTCGGTGGTAGGGTGCGTGGTCTGTGCGTCGAAGCTGTTGTGTATGTCGGCGATCTTGCGGTGGAAGAACGAGGCGAGTGAGTTGCAGAGGTCTTGCGAGGGAGTGATGTCGTTGCTTCCGGCGCTGGGGTTGGAGAACTCTTTGACGATGCTGAAGAGTTCCTTGCTGTCGTGGGCGTTGTTGTCCAGTCGTTCTTTGAGTGCCGTCTTCTTGGTGGCGCGGATCAGCTGATGGTGTTTGCGGGTTGGCGTGCTTGAGGGTGGTCTTGTTGTCTGTGGTCTGGTCGAGCCGCCAGGCTTTCTCGAGGGTGCGGCAGTTCTTCTTGGAGTCCTTGAGTTCGTCGGTGAACCAGGGGGTTTTCTTGCTGCTGGGTCTGCTGGGAGGGTTCTTTAGTGGTGCGAGGTCATCGGCGCAGGCGGTCAGCCACTTGGTGAGGTTGCTGGCTGCTTCGTTGGGGTCCGTTGTGCTGGTGAGAGTGTTCTGGTTGAGGGAGGCGGTGAGCTGTTCGGCGGTGATCTTGCTCCATCTTCGGCGGGGAACCTGTTGCGGGTGGTGGTGGGTCGTAGTTCTTCCGAAACTGAAGTGGACGCAGCTGTGGTCGGTCCAGTGGAGTCCGGTGGCGTGGCTGAAGGAGATGTGCTTGCTGGATGAGAAGACGGGGTCAAGCGTGTGGCCGGCGTAGTGGGTGGGGGTGTTCACCAGTTGCTTGAGTCCGAGGTTGTCCAGCAGGGCGGTGGTGTTTCGGTCGTTGTTGTTCTCCAGGTGGAAGTTGAGGTCCCCTAGGAGGATGTAGTCGGCGGAGGGAAGGGCGTGCGTGCTGATGAAGTCTGCGATGTCTTCGCTGAATTGCGTGCGTGGTCCCGGTGGTCGGTAGTTGAGGGTGCCTCGGAGGGTGGTCTTGGGGTCAGTGTGTATCTGGAAGTGCAGGTGTTCGGCGGCGGTGAAGGTTTCGTGGAAGTTAGTCGAGATGCGGATGGTGTTCTTGTTTACGATGGCAATGCCTCCTCCCGTCTGGTTGACGCGGTCCTTCCGGGTGATTTTGTATCCGTCCGGGATGGCTATAGCGATGTCGGGCGCTGAGGAGGCGTTCATCCAGGTTTCGGTGAGGAAGGCGACGTCCCGTGCTGTCGCGTCGAACAGGTCCCCGAGTTCGACGGCGTGCCTGTGGACGGAGCGGGTGTTGAGCAGGATGCACATCAGGTGGTTGCTGCTGGTGCTCGACTTGGCGGGGGTGGTGCCGGTCCGGATGCAGGCGAAGTTGCAGGAATGGCAGCAGAAGGGTCCGTGGGTGCGACGCGGGGTGGCTCGGTAGCATCCGGGGATCCGGCCAGTGTTGAGTGCGTTGAGGGTGGCGGCGTCGTAGGTCCGGCGGGTGGGCTGGCGTCTGCGGGGGCCAGGGGTCCTGGCGCTGGGCGCGGTCCAGGCACGGACGGGCGCAGACGGGCTTGCCTTTGGCGCTCCTTCTGCGCACAATCGGCTTGCCCGCTGCGCGTCAACGCTGCGCGTGCGAGGGGGGACATGCAGCGGGCAAGCCGATTGTGCGCGGGAGGGAGGGTGCGCTGGGTGGCGGGAGCGGGGCAGCCAATCGGCTGGCGGGGGGCGGGGCGGCAGGGAGGCAGCGGCAGGAAACTCAGGAGCGGGCAATCGGGCGGCTCAGCGGCGGCTGGGTCGCCTGCAGCAGAGACAGCGTCAGGAGGAGCGTGGGGGCGACCAGGCCACAGTGGTCGCTCCCGTGTGCAGGCAGAGGTCCCCTTAAGAAGGGAGCCGGGAAGGAGGGTGCGCTGGGTGGCGGGAGCGGGGCAGCCAATCGGCTGGCGGGGGGCGGGGCCGCAGGGAGGCAGCGACGGGAAACTCAGGAGCGGGCAACCGGGCGGCTCAGCGGCAGCTGGGTCGCCTGCAGCAGAGACAGCAGGAACCCACCTCCTGTGTTGCTGAAATCTTCGGAGTCCGCAGGAGCTCTGGAGCAGCTACCGGTCAGTTGCGCTTAAGGTGCCTGTGAAGCAGGGAAGTGACTCCTGCACTCCAAGGGGGATTCTTCTGTTGTCTTAAATGCTGCATGGAGTCTGTATGGAATCACAGCACCAACTCGGCTTTGGACGGAAAGGGGGACGAAGTCAGCCCAGTCGAGGTCCAGCAAAGTTCAAGGGGTCCAGACGGTTGAAGGTCAGTGGTTTCTCCTTTGTAGAATCTTGTCCACGTAAAATCTAATGTCCTGTAGCCGGGTAACCCATTTTATTCCCACAGGGAGGGTTGGACAGATTCAGGGGACCCTCCTAGAGGGGCAGGACAGAGGGGTGGCTACACCCATGTCCTTTGTCCAGTTTCGCGCCAGAACAGGAGCCAATGACTCCCTGAATCCGGTTTGAGCAGGACTATGCACAGGGACACCAAATGTGCCCCAGGTGTAGACTTTTAGGCACTCTCAGAGTGCACCCACCCAGCCCCAATACACTAAACCCTGTCTGGGGGGTGGTCACACCTCCCTGAGGAATATATGTTCCTTTCCCGCATTCATTTTCCCCGCAGGGGAATCACAACGCGGTCGTCACAACGACCGCGTTGTGATTCCGCATACCTTTCCTCCGCAAGTCGGAACAACGACTTGCGGAGGGGGGCTGCTGGATGTTGGAATAGTATAATTTACTATTCCAACTCCAGTAAGTGCGGACACAAGGGAAGGTGTTGGATTATAAATCCAACACCTCCCCCCCTCCGCATGTCGATGTTCCGACTTGCGGAGTAATGGTATGCGGAATCACAACGCGGTCGTTGTAACAACCGCGTTGTGATTCCCTGTGGGAAAATGATTCGTGGTAAACGCTATTTACCCTCCCTGTGATAGGATGCCTATTGTGCTGCCTTCCTCTGCTCGAGTGTGACTCAGCAGCAGGAGGGCAGAAATGTGTATCTGGCTGGCAGCATCCTTTTTGTGCTGTCCGTGTCGAGAAGGCTGGCACCGGGTAGACCAGTGACTCCACAAAGCTTGCTTCAGAAGGGTGGAATCAAACCTCCCACACCAGTTACTGGTGTGGAGGTATGATTCCAAGGTGTTGGATACCACACATTATCTGTTTCTATGCAGCTGTTTTCGAGATAGCATTTACCGCTAGTTTATAATGCACCTCTAGCTATATGTCCAGCTGATGCACAGACAACCCAGGAGAATGGTTTCCGAAGACTGCAGAGAGGCTCTGCTCATGCAGGGGCACCCTCTAACATAAAATCCAGATCCCTGCCTTCAGGATTGATAAGGCCTGCTATAGGGGTGACTTATAAGTTTTAAGTGTAGTGACTATTAGATATAGTGAACCTATATCTAAGGTAAGTGGTGCAAGCACCAGTCTACACAGTAGCAGATCTAGAGTTTCATTTTACACGGCCTCTCAAGGGTGGCATAATACATGCTTCAGCCCATGGGAGGCCTATGGAATACCTATGCCATGGGTACATGGTGTACAATATACTAGGGGCTTATAAGGGTACCCCAGTATCCAATCTGGAGTGTACCAAAGTACATGTATGTCAATTTAAGGGAGAAAGCAGGGTTCCTGATTAGCAGGATTCCAGCCAGAATAGTCAAAAAGTGAGACATCAAGCAAAAAGTGGGGGTAACCATAAGAAGCAGATCCTACTTTCCTACAAATATCTGGACAGCTGTGTACCCCCATCATATACTTTTGCATATAATCACATTTACAACTGGCATGCCTGACAAATGCAGCCATGCTCAGCAGAGCCCGGCTGGCCACAGAGAGGTGGAAGTAGGCCGACTCCAGCTGCATGAGCATGCATGAAGGCCATGGGATGCAGGTGTTGACCGCCAGCAAAGATTTGGGAGTATATGCTGGACAGAGGCCACACATGCAGCCAACACATGCTGCACATGGCTAAATGCCATGCTCTATGGGGTTTACTTGCCAGCAGAGTGTTGGGCAGAGGGCCTGGTCAGAAGTCAGTCCCTGCCTCTAGCCCGACTGGGCATGGCTAAAGGGCGTGCACTCTGGGGATGGCCAACTGTAGGATGCAGTGCAACCCCACAGCACATGGCCAAAGGCCTGGAGGTCAGTCACTGCAGGCAACCTCGCTGCACATGGCCAGGTGTAGCAGGGTTGGCCACCCAAGGAACTTTGGGCATAGGGCTGTGGCCAACCCCTCTGTGTCTGGTTGAAGGCTATACACTGCGGGTACTGGTGCGTGAAACGTTGTGTATAGGAAATGGCCATAGGCCAGGTCCACAAGCCAAACCTCTGCTCACATGGACAAACACCATGCAACGTAGAGGTGGGCCATCCATAAAGGGTTGGGCACAGGGACTGACCATATGCCAGGCCTTTTGACCACCCCCTTGTGCAATGTCAAAAGCCATGCGCTGTGGGTGTTGGCTACCTGCAATTATTTAGGAGGAAGGGCTGGTCAAAGGCCAGCTAACTTTGGGGTATTGGGCCTGGAGGCCAGACCCTGAGGTCCAACACGTGCTCGGATTCATACAAGAAACATCACACTGGATTCCCCAGGGGCACTACATTTTTAGGTCTTGCGCCTAGTGTTGCAGGGCGCAGCACTGTCCGCGCAGCGCAAGTTATTTAGTAGGTACAAATGGGGTTACAGAAGCTGACCTAGGAATGGCACACGCACGAGGGCGATAATTGAAACCACATGGCTCACAGTGGCGCGCGCGCGCACCACTCGCAGGCTTGTTTTTTTTTTTTTTCATTTCTCAAGGAAGCAACTAAATGAAAGAAGCTGTGTTTTGTTCTGCGCCACTTTCACGCCTCCCAGGATAGCGATGTTTATAAAACAAAGTCTACCTATTTTTATGTGGTTGGCAGACGGTGAAATCGTTAAGCTTCACAGCAGACATTTGTAGCATATACATTTTCACCCATGGAGGTTGCTTTGGTCAGCGCCTGGCTTCCTTCCAGAATCACCTGTAGCAGATACCCAGACTGTGTCCGATTCTTCGGAAGGCAGATCTGCTCTTTAAGTAAAGTCAACAGCAAGGGCTTTTCAAAATCTGAAGGAAGACAACAGCAACCGCAACAGGCACCACATTTCAGTGTTTTCCAAGACCTGTTCTAAGTGAATGGTGGTAACCTTGATGACAGCAATGGGACCAGTGCTGATGAGAATTAAAATAGCGCTGATGATTCCAATGGGACTAGTGCTCCTGACAACAATGAGAATAGCACTGATGATAACAATGGGACTAGTGCCGATGCCAACAATGAGAATAGCACTGATGATAACAATGAGACTAGTGCTGATGCAAACAATGAGAATAGCACTGATGATAACAATGAGACTCGTGCTCATGACAACAATGAGAATAGCGCTGATGTTACCAATGGGACTAGTGCCCATGACAACAATTAGAATAGCACTGATGATAACAATGAAACTAGTGCTGATGCAAACAATGAGAATAGCACTGATGATAACAATGAGACTAGTGCTCATGACAACAATGAGTATAGCGCTGATGTTACCAATGGGACTAGTGCCCATGACAACAATGAGAATAGCACTGATGATACCGATGGGATAGTGCGGATGCCAACAATGAGAATAGCACTGATGATAACAATGGGACTAGTGCCGATGCCAACAATGAGAATAGCACTGATGATAACAATGGGACTAGTGCTGATGCCAATGAGAATAGCACTGATGATAACAATGGGACTAGTGCTGATGCCAACAATGAGAATAGCTCTGATGATACCAATGGGACTAGTGCTCTTGACAACAATGAGAAAAGCACTGATGAAAACAATGGGGCTAGTGCTCATGACAACAATGAGGATAGCACTGATGATAACCATGTGACTAGTGCCGATTGCAACAATGAGAATAGCACTGATAACCATGAGACTAGTGTCGATGCCAACAATGAGAATAGCACTGATAACAATGGGACTAGTGCTGATGCCAACAATGAGAATAGCACTGATAACAATGGGACTAGTGCTGATGCCAACAATGAGAATAGCACTGAAAACCATGGGACTAGTGCCGATGCCAACAATGAGAATAGCACTGATGATAACAATGGGACTAGTGCCCATGAGAACAATGAGAATAGCACTGATAACCATGGGACTAGTGCTCACGACAACAATGAGAATAGCGCTGATGATACCAATGGGACTAGTGCAGATGCCAAAAATGAGTTGCACTGATGAAACCAATGGGACTAGGGCCCATGACAACAATGAGAATAGCGCTGCTGATACCAATGGGACTAGTGCCGATGCGAAGAATGAGAATAGCACTGATGATAACAATGGAACTAGTGCAGATGCCAAAAATGAGAATAGCACTGATGATAACAATGGGACTAGTGCCGAGGCCAACAATGGGAATAGCACTGATGATAACAATGGGACTAGGGGCCATGACAACAATGAGAATAGCACTGATAACCATGGGACTAGTGCCGATGCCAACAATGAGATTAGCGCTGATGATACCAGTGGGACTAGTGCCGATGCCAACAATGAGAATAGCACTGATGATAACAATGGGACTAGTGCCGATGCCAACAATGACAATAGAACTGATGATAACAATGGGACTATTGCTCATGACAGCAATGAGAATAGCACTGATAACCAAGGGACTAGTGCCCATGACAACAATGAGCACAGCCCTGATGATAACAACGGGACTAGTGGTGATGATAACAATGAAAATAGCTCTGATGATAACAATGGGACTAGTGTTCATGACAAAAATGAGAATAGCACTGATGAGAACAATGATTATAGCTCTGATGATAACAGTGGGACTAGTGCTAACAAGAACAGTGAGAATAGCGCTGAAGACAACAATGAGACTAGTGCTGATGGCAACACTAATGACAACAAGGAAAATAGCGCTGATGGTAACAATGAGACTAGTGCCAATGACAAGACTAGTGCCGATGACAACGAGCTTAGTGCCGATGACAACGAGACTAATGCCGATGACAAAAAAAAGAATACATTGAAAACGTGTATGAGATATAAAAACAAATTCATTCAGAGGAAACATAAAAATGTAGATTTTATTTTATTTAGGGAGGACCATACTGCAGGTATCACACAGGGGTTCAGATAACATTTGGAGGTATGAAAAGGCTGGTCTATACTTATAAAAGCCCCTAGATTTAAGAATAAGCACCAGAAACGTACGCATGCTGGGATCATAATGCCTACAAAATAAAACCAGGTGCACCAGGGTCTGGGATGAGCTGTCACCGCAAGGACAAATCATTATGGTACTTAGATCATATTGCAAAAAATAGCAGAACGTACTTCCTCTTCTTGAAAGTAATTGCCAAAGCCAACAGTGGTGCCTCCTCTACAGGGGACACTGGCCCTCCTAGTCCTAATGAAAACATTGATTTAAAATGTACCACCCATTTTTTGGGGGAGATATTAAAGCAAGGCCATCTCACTGAGTCAAAGAGAATTGCTTCCCATTTACTATCTCCCAAAAGCCCTTAGCGTCTCCAGAGTTGCATGTAGAGACCAGGCACTCTGGAGTGACTCCATTATGGCCTGCTTACTTCTTCTGATTTATAGCTTGTAGGCTGCTCTTGAGATGCTTTGTGGGTTTCGCGGCCTGGTGATAAGAACTTCATGGAGTCGCCAGTTAGCATCCCTGCACCATTTATCAAACCACCCAGCTTTGTGAGTACTCCTGGGCCCACATAGATCGAACATAGTTGCTTTTATAGAGTGGTTGAGGAACTGAAAGGCAGCTAGAGTGGCGAGTAACGAGTCCATGATCAAACTCAAATTTGAACAAATAAGGTATTTAATAAGATGGGGATTAATATACTGCGCCATTTGATCCTAAGTCCCTTGTCTTTAGAAGACAGACCAGTTAGCCTGGGAGTAGCAACTAAACAACTACTAGCTGATAACATCACAACCTCGATTGGGTTATGATCATTATAGCAAGTATCATGAAACCTCCTACCAATTTTTCAAAAGCGTTGGATATAAAAACATAAAGCACGGATAAAGCAACGATAGTTGACCCAGACGACAAAGGTGGGTCATTAACTAGAGTGATTCCCCACAATATCCATCACATTTAAAAGACTTGCCTGGCCAAGGGTTTTATACAATCTTCTCCCCCTGTCGTCTGATGTTATGGAACACCTGGGTAGGTCACTGGTCACAAATGGGTCAGGCACAACAGGGTTCGAACCCAATTTGGCATTAAAATCTCCTCCCAGTATCACATTAGAACAATTGAGTTTAGAGAGGGACCTGGGCTCAAGAACAGAAAACGCCTGGAATAAGATCTCAATCTGAACCGCAGGGTCATAGACTGAATTGTAAAATTTAACAGGAAAAAAAGTTACTCACTAGACCAAACAACCCACAGGATCTGGATTCCACTATTATTTGTAGGAACTGGAATAACCTTGAGTTTCTTAGAGATACGGATCATGGTAGCTAATCCGCCTCAAGCTATCTGGCCTTGTGAAATAGTGGCTGGGACGAAAAAGCACTCAAAGCCGTCCCATATATTGGGCTCATTGACCCAGGTTTCTTGGAACATAATCACATTCAATGCCATCAGTATTTTAAAGCCAATCAGAATCCAGTAACTTGGATCTGATGCCAGCAATATTCCAACAAAGGAACCTTAGGGTACAGTCCTGTTTGGACATTACAATACTAGGGGAAGAAAGTACAGTTAATATTGGTGTTCTCTCCATGTGTGGACTAGACAGGGCTCCCCTCTAGCTACCTCTTTTCAGAATAACAATTCTACCGCACTGCATGTTGTGAATGCTAGGGTTCCCCATACGGTGCAAATTCTATCTCCTGCCTCTCCACCACCAACTGCCAACCTGACATCTGTTCCGAAGATCTCCCCTCTAGCTACCGCTATTCTAAATAACAATTCCACAGCACCGCCTGTTGTTAACGAGCCACGAAAGCACAGCCATCACTGCCCCTACACAGTTAGCTGGCTCTAACTCCCCTATTTCCACTACTCAGAACGCTGCCCGGATTCTCACCATGATCCCTTCCCCCAGTTCTACCCGAAATCCCGACCTGGCCACACAAGCTAGCAAGGGTCACCACCTGTCAGTCCCCTCCTCCCCTATCCCACACTTCCCTCCAAGCACGCAGTTCCATTTCCCAGAATCCCTTGCCCCGGGGCCCATTCACTCATCACCGGCCCTTCTTGTCCCTTCCCCCACTAGCTATCCTCAGCCGCAAGGTCCCCGGGACCTAACCTCACATCCCTATTCACACACGTCATTGGAAGACCGACTTAACGAGATTGCACTCTGACTTCCACAACTTAAGGCTGATATTCGTAGCCTATCTCACATCACTGAGGCTCTATCAGTTAATTCCAGATTAAGCTGCTCCCTTAGGACCAATCTCCATCTACGCTCGCTCACTGACTGCGGTTGTACCTGGCGCCTTCCCCCCTATCCTAGGCAAATTACATCCCACTCCACCCACAAAACCCATAGTTGGGCCTCCGCTCCGCACCCTAAAGACCCCTCTCGCCCCCCAGATGTAGATCCTCCCTGTCTGCGAGTGATATTCAATCTCTCCTACTGTCTTATGATCTGCTACTTCCTTCCACCCCATCTAACTCGCATCTAATTGAATCAATCCCCACTGATCCCTTCAGGGAACCTAAGCCAAATACAAGAACTTTAAATATGGACAACCTCACAATAGTCACCGCCATGCTACCCCCATCAACAGACACCCCCGTTAGTCTCAAATGTGCGCTCCTAAACTGCAGATGAGCTGTTAAACACGCTGCAGATATTGCCGATCTCATCCTTGTCCAAGACGTTGACCTTTTAATGCTGACGGAAACTTGGCAAAATGACTCTGCTGCTCCTATCCTGGACCTTTTAATGCCTCCCAACTTTGATATCATTAGGTTGGATAGAACTAGTGGTCAAGGGGGAGGCATTGCACACCTACATCGTAGTAATCTAACAGTGAAAGTCATTCATGCCGACCTCCTGCCGTCTTGTGAATATCTAAGCATTGAAGTGACTGGGGGCAACAATCACACATGCAAACTGTATAGGTTTATGACCCTCCTCACAACAACCTTGCCTTCAAAGAACAAATCATGGATAGTATGTAATCTAACATGGATTTCCAGAGCACTCAGATCTTCCTGGGAGACTTCAACCTCCACTGGAATGATATGAACGATGTGATTGTCAACAGCCTCAAATCCTTCCAACTTGACCTTAACCGTACCCAAATATGTGACAGCTCTACGCATAACAAAGGAGCCACGCTAGATCTGGTCATTGGTAAGCTCAATTCACTCCTCCTGGAGTCGATCCTTCCATGTGACTGGACGGACCACTACTGCATCACCGTACTTGAATCGTTAAGAGCAAGCAGATCCCAACCTAAGAACCCAAAACAGTTGAAAAGATGTTTACGGAATATCAACTCACAAGACCTGACGGCACTCTGTGATAGCATCTTGCCACCCCTTTTGAACATGTCGGCTGTCCATGACCTGACGGCCCACTATATCCACGCAATGCTTAACGTACTTGACTCAGTAGCACCACTTCAGCTTAAATGAGTGTCCTCTAAATGCTCCAAACCGTGTTTCAATGACAGTCTTAATACCGGAAAAAGAAATGTAAGACTTGCAGAAAGGAAATGGCGATCGCATACCTCCCTTGGACATCTTTGTCACTTGCGATCTTTGCAAAGCACATACAATAAACGCATCAGATGCTCGAAGGGCACCTTCTTCAGAACTCAACTCGATCAAGCAAAAAAACGTCCAAAAAACAGTTTAAACTCATCAAGTCCCAAGCTAACAATCATCCTAACCTCTCCTCTCCGGGTCAAGGGACATTCCCGAACTGCAAAGAATTTGCTGTTTTCTTCACTGAAAAGTCTACTAAGATTGTGATGAAACTAAGCTTGGCGGGTTATCTCCTCCCGAGTGGTCCTCTGAACACTCTACGCCCTTCAAAGTCAACTAGCACTGACCCTTCACAGCCCTTCCTCCCCAAAAACAATGCATTTTGGAGTCTGTTCCAAATCTTGGATGAACCCACTATACGCAAAATGCTGTTGATGTTGAAACCTTCCAATCACTACAACAACCCTTTGCCATTGAACCTGTTCCCGGAAGTGAGATCCTCCTTACTAACACTCTGGACGACGATCATCAATGCTTCTCTTATGCAAGGTGCTACTCTGGATTGCCTTAAATCAGGTCAAGTAACCCAGATCATAAAGGAACCAAATGCTGATTCCACGGACCTTCTCAACTTTCGCCCAATCACCAACATCCCCACCTTAGCAAAACTCCTGAAGAAATGTGTGCTCGCCCAACTCTGTCATCACATCGACCACTTCCAGCTCCTGGACCAATGCCAATCTGGTTTTCGCCCAGGTCATAGTACGGAGTCGGCGCTAAAACACATCGTGGATGTTGCGCTTAGAATGCTGGATCACAATGAAGCGTGCCCATTGGTCTTTCTTGACCTCTCGTCAGCATTTGATACTGTCAAACACGATCTCCAAATTGACCCCCTGGCACATAGGATGGGGCTGTCTGGGCCATTTCTAAACTGGTTCTCTCTGTTCCTTCACAACAGATCACAAAGCTTCAAAATGAACCACTCCTTGTCACATCCTGCACCGGTCACCTTGGGTGTTCCCTAAGGTTCAGCACTGTCCCCCACGCTCTTTAACCTGTTCATGGAGCCTCTTACAGGAATTCTAAAGTCATCCAGCATTCATTATCATATGTACGCGGATGATACCCAACTATACCTGAAGATCGCCTCCCCCGAAGACATTCAGTCCCTCAGCTCAGTCCTGCGGGAAACACAAAGCTGGTAGACAAGTAATCACCTGAAGGTAAATGCTCTTAAAACGGAATTCTTGCTGATCTCACCCCACAACCAATTCCCTGTCATGGAGCAATGGCTGAATCAGCTGACTGCTCTTAACTGTAGAACGCACCTCATGGACTCTGCACCTTCTCTGGGTATCATTCTGGACAAAAGCCTGACCATGCAGAAGCACATCAGTTCCCCCACCAAAGGAGCGAACTTCCAACTCAGCCTATTCAGGAAACTCAAACCCTTTCTCCCTGCTCATGACCTAAAGGTTGCAGTAAAGCATTAGTGATCTCAAAGCTGGACCATGGTAGCGCAACACTTTGCGGCCAGCCTAGAGCGAGGATGGCGTCTCTTAGGGCTACCCTCAACTCCGCTGCTAGGCTCTTAACTGGCACAATAAATACCACCACATCTCTCCGGACTTGCAGGACCTGAATTTGCTTCTATATGAAGGTCGGATATAGTTAAAAATAGCATGCATGGCTCACAAGGCCATCCACTTCAAGACCCAGCTGTACCTCGCTCAGAAAATGGAACTCTCCTGCGGTTCTAGAGCCTCCAGAAGTGCCAGCACCCTTTTGCTAAAACCACAAAAATTCAAGGAAAAAAAGACCTATAACCGAACCTTCTCAGGGATGGCTCAGAGGATCTGGAACTCCCTTCCACCCGAAGTCAGGGTGAACACTTCCACTGTCTTCTTCAAAAAAGAAGTCAAAGGACTCTTGATGAAGAAATGTCTTCCTTAGCATGGCTCCTTCATTTGGTTCTGGGTCAATACCCATTGACTCTGGCCCAGCCACCTGGTTTGCAAGTTTCTTGGACAATTCTAGATTGTGACCTTATTGCGCTGTCAATTCTGTTGTGTCTGTTTTTCCCTCAGGATAAGGTTTGTCAATTAGACTTTGATTTTGTTGCCTTGTTTATTCTTTGCTTATAAGCATCGTGATGCATAATTTGTAAAGCGATCTGATACCCTCGTTGGTCATGTTCGCGCTATATAAAACTTTCAAAATAAATAAATAAATAGAAGGTGGGGAGTTTGGAAGTCAGTTATTATGGCCCAGATCCGACCCGGGAAGAAATCAATCCGAGATGGCAAAAGAAGATTTCTTAGCGACCCGCACTGTTTGAGGGAGCCATGTCATGGGTCCTGGTTGTAAATGCCTATAAAAGAAGCCAAGTGGGAGAATATTTATGACCTCCTCTAAAGGGTGCTGCTTGTTAGTGCTTTGTATCAGTCGCCAGGCCAGGGTACTTGCAGTTAATTACCACGCAGTCTCCCCTCAAGTGTTTTTCTGCAGGGACCACCCATCCAACCTCCTCACAAATAGTATATCATTATATAGGTTAATGTTAAGTCTAGAGTTACGGCACAACCAGTGACATACTTTGTTTTATAACTGAAGGGTGGTCTCCTCGGTGTTGGAGGTTAAGTGTGAGACCCCTCCATTATACCAACATAGGACCAACAGTCTGGGGGAAGATTAAGGCATGGAAGGCTCTTTATCTGCCTGGGCATACCCCCCATATCCCCTGGGCAGAAACTTTTGAAAACAAGTAATTATAGTCCCCCGGAGGATGCCCCCCTCCATTTGAAAGGGCCACATTGTCTCCAGCAAATGGGGTAGATAGCTGTCAACATCTTCTTGTGGAGTGCGATGAATTAGTCTAACATTGTTTGGGGAGGACGCCTTACTCCCATCCACGGTATCAGAAGAGATTAGTGGGACTGATGGAACTGAAGAGGCTTATCCTAAGTGAGGGTACCCAATGGTACTAAAAGATGGCTTGATTAAAGTTGAAACTGGGGTCTCCAAATACTGTAATCTGTCCACTAGAGGAGCAATACACTGAACTAAAACAAATTTAAACGTTTCCAAGATGAGGTCCCAAATCAGGGTTGGTGCATCACAAACTCTGTTGGTCCGCAGGCAAATTATGCTTTCTTGGGTTACAAGGTTTGCCATTAACTGTACTCTAGGGTTGGGAGGCGCTAGGGGGCGCACAGCGGAATGGCTGCCTAGCTTTGCAGCTCCGCCGGGCGGATCGAGTTATCGCCGAATAACCATGCTGAAACAGATCACAGCGTGACACCGTACATACCACCGTGGATGGGAGAGTGCAGTGCACAATCGGAGTGATGGCAGAGGACGCCTGAGACACGGATACCCCCGATGCAGCTTGATGTCTCCACCGGCTGCGCGATTCAACATGGCGGACGGTACTAAGTCAGCCTAGAAAAGATGCGGCGAGCCCCGATCACGCTGTAAATAAAGACTAGCGACGCTGCCCTGGCTCTGCGGACACAGGGATTGAAACTGGAGGGTGCTGTACTCGCGGCGACCGAGCGGACTCTGTGCCGGAGGAATGACCGTCTACGAGCGGAACCCCCTCTGACAACATGGCGGCTGAACAGGTACAATAACAAGCCATCCCCGCTGGGTAGCGTTCGGACCGCCACATGTCCGATAAGCCTCTGGAAGCTCCCTACCACGTTCTGCACAGGTTGCAAGGTCATCTGCCCTCCGGTACTGCGTAAATCACTATCGGTATGCTGCAACCATGACAGGCGCAAGATGGCGGCGCCCATGCATGAACCGACACACCGCGCTGGGGGTTGCAACATAAGGCAAACGACTATGGACTGACATGCGAGGTCGATCAGCACTTCCTAACTGGTCATTCAATAACTCCGCTGCAGGAAATGGCGACACATGTGTGACCCACGGTGAATTCTGCCTCTAAACAACGCACGCCGCCATATAACCGTATGTAGAAGTGAAGGCGCGAAACCCGCTCAGTACTACTGGTCCCCGCTGCGGCGACCGCGCTTCAGGTGTCCCCGGACTACATTTCTGGTATATTGGGCAGCTGGGCAAATCTATTAACGCACCATTGTTGCTGGCGCTGTGTACCTGGTGGGGGCGATGACAGCGGGGAACGGATCCGTTCACTGGGGGCAACAGGACAACATCCCGCTGAGCGTTAAGGCATACAACGAGGCTCCACAAGAAGGGCAATGAGGCAGCCACTGGATTGCATCACTAGTTAGGGAGGAGGCAGTGCGTGCATCCGACCTGTTCATTGCAATCGGACCTGCACGGGTTTCCTAACGGAGGAGGACACCACTCAAACGTCGCACACTATTTTTGTGCAGGCATTGACGCCTTGTAGAACAGTGCTTGCGCCATTCTGCTGACTGAACCCACACGAGGCTCACTTTTACGGCGGGACCGCGACAACGGTGGGTACCAACCCGAAGTGACTATAGAGTACACTGTGCCCTACATCATGGGAAAACCTGATAACAAGCAACCGAAACTCACCTTTGAGTCGCGGAAAACGCCGCGGGGCCAAAATGGAGCAACAGAAGAGGACCAGGACACAGACCCTCAAGAAGGAAGCGCTATGGAAAATATCCTGAAAGCCATACAAACGAACCTGCAGGACATTAATGGCAAGCTGGACCATTTAACGGGTAGAGTCGACAGCATGGCGTCGAAACTCGACAAACAGGGTGAGAGACTAGATACAGCGGAGACCAGAATTTCAACGGTAGAGGATGAATCGCGCTCCACGACAACTAAATGCGCGGGCATGGAGAAGGTCCTCGAAGTAATAAAGGCCAAGTCGGAGGAGTAGGAAGCCAGATCGAGGCGCAACAACAGACGAATAGCAGGACTGCCGGAATCAACCAACACGGGCCGTATGGAGCCGTATGTGGAGCAACTATGCAAGGACCTGTTTGGCGCCACCCAGACCTATAATAGCACGAGTCCTAAACTACCGGGATAGAGATGCTATATTGAGGATGGTGCGGGAAAAAGGCGAAATCCAGCACCAGGGTAACAAATTGGAATTTTATCCTGACTTCACGTTTGCAGTACAACAAGCACGTAAGGAATTCAATGATTATGGACAAAAAATGGTGGTAGTGTCTCTCCTAGGAGAGATCGTCCGCACATAAAGCAAATTTAACTCCAACTGAAAACAATTCAACGTGTTAATTTACTGTTGTAATGATCTTAGTATAAGGCTAACAAGGTGCACTGCTTTCCTAATTCACACCCACCACCACAGGTGTCAAAAATTGCGAGAAAGAACTTTCAAGCCAATATCAAGAGCCAAAAAGGAAACAGGTTAAGCAAGCACTCTAGATTAATTGTAGATACACCATATATTAATCATCATATTTAAATCATGATAAACTTGGAAAAGCTAATTTTCATGGTGTATATTTTTGAATAGATAAATCAGTACACAAATCATTCGAAGAAAGTTGAAAATATTATATTCTCAAAATATGGATCCAAAGGCTGTTGTTATTATTCCAAACAATTTATTTCATAAATTTAAAAACAGGTATTATGTTTTCCAGCATACACCGCCGACACGTGTTTCGTCTTTTTACAAGACTTTTTCAAGGCAAACGCTAGTCCTAATAATTGATCACAATAGGATGTATCCTGTGTCGTGGTCCGTATATGAGAGAAATAGATGGTCTCAGACAATGTCTGCTTCCTAAGACGGTAAGACCAAAGGGCGCGATTTGAAATCCGTACGCTTATTTTCATGACGTTTTGGAGTGGAATATCTGATGGAAATCACCTGGGTTGTCCGAAACGGCGAGAGTTGTCTTCAATAATTCCGTTATCTTGCTTCATGGAGGTTAACAACATCATGTATATTTAGTTGCTCGACCATGATAAGTCTGCGGGAAACGCACCACCCATACGAAGCCTCCACTGCTACTAGTTGTCGGCGGTGTATGCTGGAAAACATAATACCTGTTTTTAAATGTATGAGTGCTTGCTTAACCTGTTTCCTTTTTGGCTCTTGATATTGGCTAGGAATTCAATGATGTCAAAGCTAAACTTCGTGACCTTCAGATCCCCTATGCTATGCTGTATCCCGCACAACTGAAAATTACATGGGATGGCAAACCGGTCTTCCTGTCAACGCCCAAGACTGCAATGGACTTCATCAAGACAACGGTAACCAAAGGTAAACGGGCGAACCGTAGGGACAGGCACACAGACTCAGAATAACGGTAAGCTTATGGGATATACTGTTTTCTAGCATTAACCGACTGCTGTCACAAAAAACTCTGTTTGTAGAAGACTGATATCCTACGCCCAGACTTTGCCAACATGGCCTTGTGACATCTTCTGATGCAGTGACAGGGGGACACTATGGCGCAGTGCTGTGTGGCTAACCTGCTGCAGATTGGGGTTATTTGTCTACTTGAGGAGATGCCCGGTCACTCCTCCTCGACAGAGGGAACCGTAATGCAACGGGTGTATATTCATAGGTCGGAATCAAATGCCATATTGTTATGCTATACTGTGCTAAGTGTGGGTAGGTCAAAATATGCTGGGTTCTATGTGAAGATAATCAAACAGACATCGTGAATAGAGATAATTTGAATCTATTAACATGGAATGTACGAGGCCTCACAAATCCTAAGAAGGTGCGTCAGATTTTTGCATGTCTAGACAGACAACATATTGATATAGCGCTACTACAGGAAACCCATCTGGATCCTACATTGCGCAGAACTATTGGAACACGTTGGGCAGAGTCGTGCACATCGGTGGCATACTCCTCGTACTCTAGGGGGGTCATGACATTGGTTAAGAAAGGCACTGATTACAGGATTGAACGCACAATTGTAGATAAAAATGGTAGATATGTGATTGTATCCGGGAAGCTGAGGGGGCAAATGATCACAATAGTGAATGTATATGGCCCGAATACTGACTCCCCGGAGTTCTTCCAAGAACTCTGGGACCACTTGCTAGAATTCAGTGATACTACCCTGGTCTGGGGGGGTGATTTCAATGTGACCTTGAGTAACGCAGAGGATCGTTCAGCAACGTCCACAGAACCTCATAAGAAGGCCAGGGAAAAACTGGGGGACATTATGGAAGACAGGGCACTCAGGGACCTCTGGAGGGTGAACCATCCAACTACACCGGGTGAAACACACGTCAACATGGCACACGGTAGTTGGTCCAGGATCGATTTTTGGCTGGGGACAGATACAGCGGTACTATGGACAACGAAGATCACAACACTCCCTCGCACACTGTCTGACCACAATCCCGTGGTGCTCTCACTACGAATACCTCACCATACACCTCCACCCTTCAGTTGGCGCTTTAACGCACACACGTTATTAGACCCCACATATGTCACTGCTGTGACTGCTGCCATTAAAGAGTACTTCCACTTAAACACAGGTACAGTTGAGGACCCCTGTGTCCTATGGGAAGCATTTAAGGCAACTCTTCGAGGGGTGTGCATCAGCACCTCTGCTGGGATACTAAAAGATATTAGAACGCAGATCACCAGACTTGAACACAAATTGACGGCCCTGGAACAGGAATATGCACGCACAGGCAGAGCGGAATTGCTAGGCGAGATTAAACAGACACTTACTGAACACCAACAATTTGCTGATGATGAACTGAAATACATTACCAAACGCCCGCAGGCTCGACAGTTTGGGGAGGGGGGGCGGCCCGGCAGAGTTCTAGCGAGGAAAATTTGTGGGGAAAGAGGGGCGCAAACAATTACACAGATTAGTGACAAAAACGGTCAATTGCACACACAAACTGCAGACATACTTCGTAGCTTTGTTCATACATGCTCAGACCTCTACACTTCCCAGAAACCAGCTCCAACTCAGGAAACGCTGCGTTACCTGCAGGAGATAGCAATTGCATGGCTGTCAGATCATCAAAGAGAATATCTGGCGCAACCCATAACTGTTGAGAAGGTGACCGCAATAATTCTTGCGCTCCCCAATGGGAAGGCACCAGGGCCTGACGGCTACACCTGCGAATTTTACAAGAAATTTGTAGACCTGCTAGCCCCCCATATGGTCGCAATGTACGGCGCTGCCTTTGACCAGGCGACGTTGCCCCCGTCACTACGGGAGGTGGTGATTATCACCCTTCTAAAACCGGGTAAGCAACCGGACCTCTGCGATTCATATCGTCCACTATCCCTTTTAAATGTGGACACAAAGATCCTGGCCAAATTGTTAGCGGACCGCCTGCAACCCCTGATGACTAATCTGGTCCTACCGGACCAAGCTGGATTGATCCCTACTAGAGACACTTCCCACAACACGAGAACATTATTTGCATTGTCCCACTACTTAACTCCCCAGACCAAAGCGGTGGCGGTGATGCTAGACGCGGCCAAAGCCTTCGACTCCATTGAATGGTCCTATATTCTAACGATCTTGCAGAGAATGGGATTCCCGGTGAGGTTCATAACCTGGGTGACACTGCTATACACGAACCCACAGGCAAGAGTGAGGGTGAATGGGTACATTTCTGAGCCCTTCCATATAGCCAGGGGAACAAGACAGGGGTGCCCACTGTCGCCATTGATATTTGCACTGGTCTTGGAACCCCTTGCATGCATTATCAGGCAGACACATAACCATTCGGCCCTGCACTTCCCTGGGAGACCTTTACACATTTCGTTATATGCTGACGATATGCTCCTGTATGGGCGAGATCCTGAACAAAACCTTAGCCCGTTGTTGCGGGAATATGTGAGATTTGGTCGCCACTCCGGGTTGCAAATCAATTGGGAGAAATCCCTAATCATACCACTTACCGACTCCACCGTCCCATTTGACCCTGATTTTCCCTTAGACTGGCAATCTGACCCTACGAGATACTTGGGAATCTGGTACAGTCGAAATCCTGAGGAAGTGATAAGGACAAATTATGGCAGGGTGCTTACAGAACTTGAAGGGAAAGTGGCTAGGTGGATACAACTACCGCTATCCCTGGCGGACAGGATAGCCATAGTCAAAATGAATGTCCTGCCCAAGTTCCTCTATTTATTTAATAACATACCAATTACACCACCCAGGGCAGTCTTTAAAAATATAACATCACTGGTACTGACACTGATCTGGGCGGGCAAACAAGCACGCATTGACCTACATACACTCAAGTTATCCTACGACAAGGGCGGTTTTTGTGTGCCAGATTTTAGACTCTACTACTTGTGTGCACAAGCCCAATATGCAGCGCATTGGTATCACCCCACCCCTTACCTAACGCCCTTAACTGTCCTTTTCTCCACCCCTAACGAAAAAAACTACATTAGAGCACTACACTGCACAGTTATTAGTTTATGTTTAATTCCATTTCACTTCACTGAATTGTACCGCCTGTGGCGTGACTATCTAGCAGCTCCCTTTCTCAGGACAGATATCTAGCAGCTCCCTTTCTCAGGAAAGACCAGTAGATAGCACTAGTAGATAGCTTACTGGGCACTGCACCGCTGAACACTCTGGTGCACCACACCTCACCGAAAATACACAATAGGGCCTAGCCTTACGGCAGCACCCCCACCTGAAATATTAAAACGTAAAAAGGGGAAGCATACTGTGAAATGTACACTGAATAGGTTGGTGTAATACGCAGTGCAACGTTGATATAACTTGTAACTCATGTAAAATTATGAGCTGCCATATGTGAAGTGGATTAACCTAAATGTTAATAAACAATATGTTTGAAAAAAAATAAAGCAAGCCAAATCCTTCTAGACAGTAATTGCAGCCGGAAGACAGCTGTCCCTTCACTAAATACAGATGTCATTACAGTGTGTATCTTAAAACAACAATGCAGTAGTTCCAGTTAGTAAACAAATGAGGAAAAGAATAAAAAAAACGTGGCTTCAGCGATATCATCATTGATATCAATTGTAATATGAAATGTGCTCAATGTCATCATTTTCGATGTTATCTGGCACTGTGTAAGTGTGTGAGTGATGCACTGGTGGAAATGATGAATGTATAGCTCACCCAACTGATGAATTTCAGTGTTAGAATGTTTTAGATCATAATCATGACAGCACTTATTTTATTTCCAAGAATTTGTTTTTAGATTTTTGTAGTCTACTGACAGTCACATGACATTTTTCCAACTACGTCACTAGGGGCATTGGCCTGTTTTTGCAATGTAGAAGTAATAACATAAAACACACACATACACGCACGCGCACAGCCACTACACCATTTTCACACATAAATCATGTAGTTATAACATATTAACTAACACAATTTCTCCGTTTGGGCCATCATTCTATGCAGGTGTTAATTCTGATTAAAGCCCAAACTCCTGTTTGCGTCCCAATTAGGAATATTATCCAAAGACATATTCCTAGAGACATAATTTATTTTATTCAAATAATTTCATCAAATAAATCAAGAACACTTGTTCTGGAAAAAAAAAAAATCAAGAACAGACTTGAGTTTGTAAATTATGTAATTATGTAAATTAGCATAACAAAGTTTTCTGATGCTCTCCAAGACATGAATGTATGGTTGTGGTGAAAGCATATGTCAGACTGAGACTAACTGTAAAAGTAAGCAAATAATGTAATAGTGTAGCTGCACAAGAGTTTACAACATTAGTTATAATTGCATCATCCACATTGTCCTGAGGATCGACTGAGCATTATGTGCATATATAGGACCGACACATCGACATTTGTTTCCTGATATGGCTTTACTTTGCAGTAATCAAGATGTGGAAGCCATAATTTATTTACTGCTTGCATTTTTGTTTCTGATAACACTCTCGGCAAATGTACACATTGCTTTGTTTACACAGATTTCTCTAGTCTATATGTTGCACACAGTGCAATGTTGGTTTGGGTTTTACAACAACCTTTCATATTACAAAGAAATTATGTTTAAGGAGTTTTTTTCTCAATGTAAGTAATTATATCTCTGAAATATATAATTGACTTTTTTGGTTATGAAATTATTGTATTTATGCATTAACACACAAAGAGCCTGGTACATGGACGGGAAGGAATGATATTCAAGGGTAGATTATGAACTGAAACAACATTTCCCTTCTTGGAAGTATAACTTGTTAACTCCCACTGTGAACACAACTTAAAAGACACCTTTCTGTTGTAACATTTCTAGAAGAGCATTTTCAGCTAAAGACATTAAATTTACAAAGCTTAGGATCACATTCACAAGGCTACTTGCACACCAAATTGTTGGGATGCATATTACAGTATTACACATTAAAATCCAACATTGTTATTTACAAAGAAATATTTTGCAGTGCGCACCCACAAACATGTGGCTATGCACAAAATATGTGCATGTAGTGCCCCAGTTGGCAACTGCAAGAAAATTCCTTATGATAAAGACAGGAGTCCATCCTTTTTAGGTCTAGCCTAGAGCGTGGCGCACATAGGCTGCTCTAGGAGAGGTCTCTTGGAATCACTTCAGACTTCCAAAAGCCTTCTCCGGGTGGGTGTACCTCCTCCCACACATCCCATTGGCCTGTGCGTGTGGCTTTCAATAATTGAAAGCAAGCAAATGGCCAAAGACGGGTGCACGTCCTGCCTTTCCTCAAAACATTCACTACCATGACCTAGGGGTCTCGGGAGTGCGCAGGGTGCCATCTGTTTTGGATCAGGTTTCACTTTTGTGTGCAGCGGCAGGCACGATGGCAGCTGCATTCCTTACAGCGCGCCTGCGCACCACTTGCGGGCTTGTTCCCTTTGTGCTCAGACACTCAGTTTTGCGCCGCCGTCAGTTCCATTTATTACTCCTGTGCTATCGCTACTTGACCGGGCTAGCACCCAAGCTGTATGTTTTTTAGGGGGCTTCCTCTCTGTGCCCTCCCCACCCAACACTAACCTGCTCGTCGCTGCTTATTTATTTTACTTTCCTCCCTCCTGCTTCGCATTATGAAACCTCCCTCCACCCTCCGAGCACAAACGCAGCATTCTAATACAGGGGATGGAAAAAGACTGCTGTCTATCTCTATGAAAATGACCTCCCCTCCCTCAAAAGTCAGGGTGGTTTTCCAGGCTGGCAACAATGGCTATAAACCCCGCTTGTTTTGCTTGTGCACTGATGCGCTGTGTGCTCACCCAGAGTTTCATAGAAGTGGCCAAAGAATGCTTGTGTCCATGGCTCCCACAAGTTGTTGACTCAGCAGCAAGCCTCATGACTCACGTTGCTCCACCTCTACCTTGCCTCACCCGTCAGCTTGGTTACTCGGTTCTGGTGATGCGGTCATCTGTGTCCAAACCACTTGAATCTCCGTAGCAGTAAGTGATTAGTCATATTGCTCCACTGCTGGCACCCCACACCTTCAGTGCTGGCTGTCATTCCTTGTGACCCCTTACATCTACTCTTGAGGACTCAGTCAGCAAACAAAGATTCTGCTCTCACTGCCTGCTGTGCCAGAACCAGCAGAAGGCCATACAACTTGCTTTTTTTCTCAATTTCTGGTAGGCATTCCCTGCCCATATTGCTTCGCTGAGCTCCCCATGGGCGCAAACAAGTGCTCTCCGCCTGCCTCGCAGTACGGGAGGGTGACTGGCTACATTAGGACCTTGTGGGGACTGCCGTAGCAGTGTAGTAATTCTTTTGTTTTTGCCATGGTGTCTAGTACGGGCTTGCAAGTTACTGTGTATTGAGCCTTCTGCTTTTCATATATGGCTGAAGATGGCATATTACTGTTGATTGGAGAAGTGAAGAGCTCAGTTAAAAAATGCACTTTTCACCCTAAACAACACGTTTTTGTATTTTGAGCTCTGTCATATTCAGAAACAAGTCCTTGTATTTTCTAACAGAGGGTTTGAGTGCATGTGCAAATAATATAATAATGCAGACCCTCATTGCTCAGTCAAGGTACTGCCCATGCACCTGTGATCACACACCGTCAATCCTATCTGGTCGGATCAACTCCAAGGCCCAGGATTTGCCCAAATCTAATCCTCAAAACGTTGTCAGGCTGCCCCATGCCTATCTTGCCAACTCGTGTTCCTTTCTTAGAAGACATCTCTGTTCTACTTTAAGCAGTTTCCCCTGTTTCTGTTAACTACTCAACTCTCTCTGTCCCTATTTGCCCAGTCTCTCCATGTCCGTTCCCTGCAAACCTCTTGCAGTCACTTCTACCAATTTCTTGTCACAGCCTCTGTTACTCTCTTCCCAAACCACTTCCTGTCACACTCTTGCCAAACCACTTCTTGTTACTCTTTGCCCAGCAACATCCTTGTCCCAGTCCCGTTCTGCACTTTCCATCCAGGCAGTCGCTCTAGCCCATCTTTGACCATTGCCTTCACACCTTCATTGCAACATAAATACACTCCACCTAATACCACTTTGTACCACGTAATTACACGCTACATAATTACACTCTACTCAATGCAACATAAATACACTCCACATAATACCACTCAGTGCCACATAATTCCTTGCCACATAATTGCACTCTACTCAATGCAACAAATACACTCTACATAAATGCACTCCAAGCCACATACCACCAATCAACATAAATGCACTCCACACCATGACACAACTTCACTAAGCATAATTTCACTCAACACCACTGTTCCAGGCCACACAATTCAACACCACACATTTCCAATACACACCACATAATTTCACACCAAAGAACATATTTTCACGCCACAATACACAACGTACCCCCAATCCACACCATTTAGTGGCACCACCTGAGTACCAAACATCATTCACCACCACCATGTTGCGTCAGCACACCACCTAAGCATCACCTAAACATCACCTAATCATCACGTCAGTCTGCCCTCGGAATCTGACATCTGTTGATTCTCCCCGAGTGTCTGTCGCTGCTCATGTTTTAATTAATTTACTGTTTTCCAACCTCCACTCCCCAGTTAATTATGTCCCGCTCCCCCGTGACAAATTAAATTATAACAAACAAGCATGAGAACAGGCAGGAGGAAGTTGCCAGCAGTGCAAGTACAAACAAGCATTGCCATAGCCAATAGGTCTCACATTTGGGACCTTATAAGTTTTTAGCCATGCAACAGTTGTTTTTGTTGCACCAGGATATTCTGCTGCATAACTAAATACTTATAGGGTCCAAAAAGAAAGACCTATTGGCTATGCCAATGCTTGGTTGTTTTTGTTGCTGTTTTGTTTAAGTTGCCAGATCCACAATAGCTGAACATGGTTTTTGTTAACAGTTCTTTGCATCACATGAACTTGTTTTCATTGCTCTGAATGTTGTTTCAATTCTGGTTGTAGGAAGCAGTCATTCCCGGGGCTGTGGGGGCTGCCTAGCTGTGCGCATGCGCCAAACTTTGAAAATGAGAAAAAGCCTGGTGCAGGTGCAATTTACAAGTGTGGAGTGAGTGAGCCCCAGGCAGCATGACTCACTCACTGGGGAATTCATGCACTGCACCTGCATACTCAGCATGGTTTAAGGAAACTCGACCCACTCCCGCCCAGGCATCGAACACATATTAACCAAGAAACTCTGAGAAGAGCCTGCCTGCTGCACTGATGACGGGTGGTGTGTGTGCCTGGTGAAAGCGTGCACAGACAGTTGGTGGTGTGTGTGCCCAGTGAAAGCGTGCACTGACGGCTGGTGGTGTGTGTGCCTGGTGGAAGCGTGCACTGGCAGCTGGTGGTGCGTGTGCCCGGTGAAAGCATGCACCAGCGCCTGGTGATGTGTGTGTGCCTGGTGAAAGTGTGCACTGACGGCTGGTGGTGTGAGCCTGGTGGTAGCGTGCACCGACGGCTGTTAGTGTGTGACGGCTGGTAGTGTGTGTGCCTGGTGGAAGCGTGCACTGATGGCTGGTGGTGTGTGTGCCTAGTGGAAGCGTACACTGACGGCTGGTACTGTGTGACGGCTGGTAGTGTGTGTGCCTGGTGGAAGCGTGCACTGACGGCTGGTGGTGTGTGTGCCTAGTGGAAGCATGCACTGACGGCTGTGGTGTATGTGCCTGGTGGAAGCGTGCACTGACGGCTGGTGGTGGGTGTGCCTGGGGGAAGCGTGCACTGATGGCTGGTGATGTGTATGCCTGGTGGAAGCGTGCACTGATGTCTGGTGGTGTGTGTGCCTGGTGGAAGCGTGCACTGACGGCTGGTGGTGTGTGTGCCTGGTGGAAGCGTGCACTGACGGCTGGTGGTGTGTATGCCTGGTGGAAGCATGCACTGAAGACTGGTGGTGTTTGTGCCTGATGGAAGCGTGCACTGACTGCTGGTGGTGTGTGTGTGCCTGGTGGAAGCATGCACTGACGGCTGGTGGTGTGTGTGCATGGTGAAATAGTGCACCTAGTGGAAGCATGCACTGACAGCTGGAGGTGTTTGTGCCTGGTGGAAGCATGCACTGACGGCTGGTGGTGTGTGTGCCCGGTGAAAGCGTGCACTGACGGCTGGTGGTGTGTGTGCCCGGTGAAAGTGTGCACTGGCGGCTGGTGGTGTGTGTGCCCAGTGAAAGTGTGCACTGACAGCTGGTGGTGTGTGTACCCGGTGAAAGCGTGCACTGACGGCTAGTGGTGTGTGTGCCCGGTGAAAGCGTGCACTGCCGGCTGCTGGTGTGTGTGCCCGGTGGAAGCGTGCACTGATGGCTGGTGGTGTGTGTGCCTGGTGGAAGCGTGAACTGACGGCTGGTGGTGTGTGTGCCTGGTGGAAGCGTGCACTGACGGGTGGTGGTGTGTGTGCCTGGTGAAAGCGTGCCTTAACGGCTGGTGGTGTGTGTGCCCGGTGAAAGCATGCACCGACGGCTGGTGGTGTGTGTGTGCCTGGTGAAAGTGTGCACTGACGGCTGGTGGTGAGTGCCTGGTGGAAGTGAGTGAGCCCCAGGGAGCTGACGCACTCATACAGGAATTCATGCACTGCACCTGCATACGCAGCATGGTTTAAGCAAACTTGATCCACTCCCTCCCAGGCATCGAACACATATTTACCAAGAAACTCTGAGAAGAGCCTCCCTGCTGCACTGACGGCTGGTGGTGTGTGTGCCTGGTGAAAGCGTGCACTGACGACGGGTGGTGTGTGTGCCTGGTGAAAATGTGCTCTGACGGGTGGTGGTGTGTGTGCCCGGTGAAAGCGTGCACTAACAACTGGTGGTGTGTGTGCCTGGTGGAAAGCGTGCATTGATGGCTGGTGGTGTTTGTGCCTGGTGGAAGCGTGCACTGACGGCAGGTGGTGTGTGTGCCTGGTGGAAGCATGCACTGACAGCTGGTGGTGTGAGTGCCTGGTAGAAGCGTGCACTGATGGCTGGTGGTGTGTATGCCTGGTGGAAGCGTGCACTGATGGCGTGTGTGTGCCTGGTGAAAGCGTGCACTGACGGCTGATGGTGTGTGCCTGGTGGAAGCGTGCACCGACGGCTGGTAGTGTGTGACGGCTGGTAGTGTGTGTGCCCGGTGAAAGTGTGCACTGACGGCTGGTGGTGTATGTGCCTGGTGGAAGCATGCACTGACGGCTGGTGGTGTGTGTGCCTGGTGAAAGCGTGCACTGACGGCTGGTGGTGTGTGTGCCTAGTGGAAGCGTGCGCTGGGGGTGTGTGTGCCTGGTGGAAGCGTGCACTGACGGCTGGGGGTGTGTGTGCCTGGTGGAAGCGTGCACTGACGGCTGGTGGTGTGTGTGCCTGGTGGAAGCGTGCACTGACGGCTGGTGGTCTGTATGACTGGTGGAAGCGTGCAGTCACTGCTGGTGGTGTGTGTGTGCCTGGTGGAAGAATGCACTGACGGCTGGTGGTGTGTGTGCATGGTGAAAGCGTGCACCTAGTGGGAGCATGCACTGACAGCTGGTGGTGTGAGTGCCTGGAAGAAGCGTGCACTGACGGCTGGTGGAAGCGTGCACTTACGGCTGGTGGTGTGTGTGCCTAGTGAAAGCATGAACTGACGGCTGGTGGTGTGTGTACCTGGTGGAAGCGTGCACTGACGGCTGGTGGTGTGTGTGCCTGATGGAAGCGTGCACTGATGGCTGGTGGCGTGTGTGTGCCTGGTGAAAGCGTGCACTGACGGCTGATGGTGTGTGCCTGGTGGAAGCGTGCACCGACGGCTGGTAGTGTGTGACGGCTGGTAGTGTGTGTGCCCAGTGAAAGGGTGCACTGACGGCTGGTGGTGTATGTGCCTGGTGGAAGCGTGCACTGACGGCTGGTGGTGTGTGTGCCTGGTGGAAGCGTGCACTGACGGCTGGTGGTGTGTGTGCCTAGTGGAAGCGTGCACTGACGGCTGGGGGTGTGTGTGCCTGGTGGAAGCGTGCACTGACGGCTGGTGGTGTGTGTGCCTGGTGGAAGCGTGCACTGACGGCTGGTGGTGTGTGTGCCTGGTGGAAGCGTGCACTGACGGCTGGTGGTCTGTATGACTGGTGGAAGCATGCAGTGACTGCTGGTGGTGTGTGTGTGCCTGGTGGAAGAATGCACTGACGGCTGGTGGTGTGTGTGCATGGTGAAAGCGTGCACCTAGTGGAAGCATGCACTGACAGCTGGTGGTGTGAGTGCCTGAAAGAAGCGTGCACTGACGGCTGGTGGTGTGTATGCCTGGTGGAAGCGTGCACTTACGGCTGGTGGTGTGTGTGCCTAGTGAAAGCATGCACTGACGGCTGGTGGTGTGTGTACCTGGTGGAAGCGTGCACTGACGGCTGGTGGTGTGTGTGCCTGATGGAAGCGTGCACTGACGACTGGTGGTGTGTTTGCATGATGAAAGCATGCACTTAGTGTAAGCGTGCACTGACGGCTGGTGGTGTGTGTGCCTGGTGGAAGCGTGCGCTGACGGCTGGTGGTGTGTGTGCCTGGTGGAAGCGTGCACTGACGGCTGGTTGTGTGTGTGTGTCTGGTGGAAGCATGCACTGACGGCTGAGTGTGTGTGCCTGGTGGAAGCGTGCACTGACGGCTGGTGGTGTGTGTGCCTGGTGGAAGCGTGCACTGACGGCTGGTGGTCTGTATGACTGGTGGAAGCATGCAGTGACTGCTGGTGGTGTGTGTGTGCCTGGTGGAAGAATGCACTGACGGCTGGTGGTGTGTGTGCATGGTGAAAGCGTGCACCTAGTGGAAGCATGCACTGACAGCTGGTGGTGTGAGTGCCTGAAAGAAGCGTGCACTGACGGCTGGTGGTGTGTATGCCTGGTGGAAGCGTGCACTTACGGCTAGTGGTGTGTGTGCCTAGTGAAAGCATGCACTGACGGCTGGTGGTGTGTGTACCTGGTGGAAGCGTGCACTGACGGCTGGTGGTGTGTGTGCCTGATGGAAGCGTGCACTGACGACTGGTGGTGTGTTTGCATGATGAAAGCATGCACTTAGTGTAAGCGTGCACTGACGGCTGGTGGTGTGTGTGCCTGGTGGAAGCGTGCGCTGACGGCTGGTGGTGTGTGTGCCTGGTGGAAGCGTGCACTGACGGCTGGTTGTGTGTGTGTGTCTGGTGGAAGCATGCACTGACGGCTGAGTGTGTGTGCCTGGTGGAAGCGTGCACTGTCGGCTGGTGGTGTGTGTACCTGGTGAAAGCATGCCTGACGACTGATGGTGTGTGTGCCTGGTGAAAGCAGGAGCATTCACAGTGATAGAAGACACATATGAAACTGACGAAGAGGAGGGGAGAAGGGAGGGGGAATGCGAGCGGAGGAGCATGATTCACAGCTAGAAGACACAAATGAAGCTGACCAGGAGGGAGGGGGGAAAGGGAAGGGGGTAGTGCAAGCAGAGGAGCCTGATTACAGCAATAAAAACACAGAAGGCAGCTGTGCACATGCACGAGATCATGAACGCAAGCTGTAGGCCAGCAAAAGCCTCTGGTGGCACCTTTTAAAAGCCACTTACTAAATGTCTCGAAGAGACAGCGCATGCGCTGTCTCAAGCGAGACCTAAAAACCTAAAAGACATTTTTTATGTTAAAATCTTTTTTTAGGCCAGCTTGTTCCTAAGAAAACAAGCTCAACTAGGCTTACTTTGTAGAAAAATAGGCAGTGACTCACAACACTGGGGGCATTCTAACATCATATGCACGTGAGGAATAATCATGGTCTAATGATTACCAGATTATAGTGTTAGGAACTTCAAAGATGGCCGATATGACATCATATGGTAGTTCTGAGCACGTCCTCTCGCGAGATCTCGCGAGATTTCGAACGTAAAGTAGTGCGCTTAGTTTTCTTATGAAAATAAAGACCAATAAGGCTTACTTCACAATAAATGTCTGATAATAGTGTCCTTGCCACTAATATATACCAATTGAAGGGACACATGATAAGATTGCCACTACCTAGTATACATCTTAAAGGTGGAGGGATACTTCACTAACAAACCCTCACTAGACTACTTATACTAGCATCTCCTACAGATCGGTGCCTCCCCCAAGTCTCAGATGGGAGCTTGAGGTACCGACGGAAAGGTGAGCAGCTACCACAGAATACTTTTAGCTATACTATGTTGTAAACTTTAGCTAATCACAGGTTTTGAAGATCAGAATGTTGTAAAATTCCTGAATAAGCATACAAAGGAGTTTTAATCTTCCTTAAAGTTTGGTGTCTTAGTCGAGTTTCTGGGTCATTTTGAGGCTTAGTACACTGAGTTTGGGGTGTTTATCTACCTCACATGTTTTGCCTCTAGATATAGGGCATTTGGTTATAGGAATGATTATAGGCAGGGTGTAAAGCGAAAAAAATTCTTTACAGTACTTTGCCACATTCTTTTGTTTTCCCTATATCTTTGTAGTGCGGGGCCTCTTAGTACCTGAGCAGTGTCCAGGTGAGGTGAGGTCTATTGCCCTACCACAAAGGGTAAGCATAAAAATTAATTTTCTGACACACATTATTGGTTGGCTTGGTGACACACTATGCACATGAGACTGATGCATCGAATACAGTACTAATGATATAACGTTTTCCTTCACAGAATTCACAGTAACCATTGTGAATCGGAGGGTTAATGTCCATGGTTGTTACAGGTTGTACCGTTTCTAACCAGTTTTACTACAATTTGTTTTGGTGATGGTGGTGAATTCTATATTTCACTATTAGGAGTGCAACTATTATACGAGCAGAGGCCCTGACGAATGCCAAGGGATTAAATACCCGTTAGGCAGAAACATGTTGGCCCTTATGTAGACAGATAATTGTCACTGTCTTCTCTTGCACTGTTCTATTTTTTAATTAGGAGGCGTGTCCAGTCCGCAGAATAAAGTATTTAGAAGGAGGACATTCCATCCTATTTTAAATCACTTTCTTGTTCGTTGCACTATTTCTTCTTACTTTACCATCAAAAGATCAGTCATCATGGACGGTTTGTGTATTTGGTGGACCAAATCCTGATACAACAATAAGGTGCGGAGCTGATTGTCCCACTGATCAGGGGACCAGCCTCACTTGCACATGGGTTTGGCCAAATGATAGGACTGATCATTGAGTCTAATTTGATGGAAACCCTTTACAATCTGTTGTGGATTAATCAGCCATTTTACGAATAATCGATGATGTACCGGTCTCCTCTATGCATGTAGTGTTAGCCTTTTTTCCTTCTTTATCCTTATTAATACGTTATGTGTGTGCGATAAAGATATTTTGAGATCTTGTTGACTCAGTATCGACAGTGTAGCCTCTAAATTTGGCTGTTAGACCCCCTGTGTTTCGTGTGTTATACATTCAGTTGGTGCTGGGGATAAAATCAGGTGTGGGTCTTTAAAATATATATCCCTTGGACCCTATTTTAAATGGTTTTGTTTAATCTGTTTTGGAGCAGCTGTCTGGCTGCGGGTCCGACTATATAACCATACGATTAGATGGTTCTTTGACAGTTACCAGTTGTAGAACTGTTACATAGCATTGAGAGTCGGTCGACCCCCGACCTTAGTGGTGATTGAGACTCGATTTCTCAGTTGTTCGCTTTTGACACCTTTTTCACAAACTAGTTTTACCAACACTAACATGGCAGAAATTAGTGGTATTGCGTATGATGATGCCATATATCATTCTATATTGGATAGTATGCCCAGTGTCTTGAACATACCTTCAACAGCCATTCCTAGTACAGGAGATGATTGGGCCAAAGTTATGGTTTTAAAAAAGACACATGTGAACCTTGGTCCATGGAATAACCATGGCAGAATATCTGAGGGCTAGTTGCGCCCCGCCTGGTCTAGTGGTCTCCAATGCTCCTCGACTATTCTTACAAGATAAGATCTTCCTGAAGGATTGGTCGCTTATAGCATGGAGATGTACTATAGACTGGCTAATATTGATCATTAGCACAGCAAAAAGAATAGCCGATACCATCTTGGTTGAAATACAGGTTTTAGAGGCAGCAATAAGAACAACAGTAACACCGATTCTGTTTAAAAAACAGCAGGACGAATCGAACAAAAACTCAGGTGAATTCAAGGAGACTATTCTGCAAACAAAATTAGATAAATTCAAAAAAGATTTGAGTAAATGGAAGCATGAACGTGTGTACCCCTATATGAGCGATACGTACACACCACCTGTATACAGAAACAATGGAAAACATTATGGGTCTAACTACTCTAGTTCAGGGTCTGACAGTAGTGATCCAGACAACACCAACACGGGCGCTCCTAGCTTTCCACAACGTGGGAGAGGTAGGGGGAACAGACCCTACTCATATGGCAATCAACATATTGACCCATACCAGCAATGGTGGCCACCCACCCCTTGGGGTTTTCCACCGAACCAACAGCCTTACCCTGTACCTCCACCTCCGCCGAATTTCCAAGGGTTTCCAAATGCCTACAATTCTCAAAATTTTTTAGGGTTTGGCCCACGCCGACCAAGAGGCAAAAGGCGAGCAGCACAAAACACAGTGGTACAATGGGAAGACCAGACAGGCCCACATGCAGGTACACGGAGCCAAACTGCCAAGAACCAGAAAGCAGGCCCATCGAACAATCCCTCGTAGTCAACTTATCTAACAAGATACTAACTCCACTTGAAGAACAAGTACTGAATAAAGGCTTGGGTTTCGTCATGACGAATCATGGGGACCCATTCACTTTCCAATGTTAATTGAGTCAGTTTTTCAGGAAACTTAGATTACACTATCTCTTCAAGGATCAGATCAATGCTGATTGCGACACAAACACCGGTCTTAGACCAAAATCTAAATTCCAGCCACCTATTCACACGGTTCCTCCACAGGTCTTAGCCTTTGAGCAAGCTGTTGCGGGTGATATTGCTTCACTGTGGAGCACAACAGTCAGGTCATTTAACAACCTTACCAAATCAGAACAAATGACACTTGAATCACTTTCAGAGGATCATTTAATAACTATAAAGCCTGCAGATAAGGGCGACTCTATAGTTATTTTAAACACCACGGATTACCAGACTGAGTGCTATAGACAACTAAACAATAGACAGGCATACTCTCCCTTGTCTACAGATCCTACAGAAGAGGTGACTAAACAGATACAGGATATGGTTGAAGAAGCTTTATCTGAGGGTTGGATCACTCAAAGTGAGGCGACTTATCTGGTTGCTAAACACCCAACCACTCCTTATTTCTACCTTTTACCAAAGGTACACAAACCTCAGAGGCCACCGCCTGGTAGGCCTATTATTTCAGGAATAGGGTCTCTCCTGGAGCCGTTGTCAACTTTTGTCGATTATTTTCTGCGGCCAATTGTACAGAAAATGCCTACATATTTGCAGGACACTAAAGATGTCTTGCGTGTCCTTCCAGAAATTGATTATGATATTGAAAGAGACCTCCTGGTCTCTTTCGATGTAGAATCACTGTATACTTCTATCCCTCAGGATGAGACTTTGGAAGTCGTAACATCCATCCTGAGGGATAGTATATGTGAAACTATCACCCCTGTACCATTTATAATGGCTTTGGCAACTATAGCCATGAAAATGAATTTCTTCAAGTATGAGGACAAGCTGTTTCTCCAGATCTCGGGCACGAGTATGAGCAGCGTTTTCGCACCGAGCCTGGCGAATTTATACGTGCATCAGTTCGAACAACAACACGTACTGACACCCACCAACCCCTTCCACACCTCTATTAGGTGGTGGAAGCGTTATATTGACGACGTGTTGGTGGTGTGGAGAGTCACGGTGGATTCCGTCAATGAATTCCACCAATGGCTAAACAGTAGAAACCAGTTTCTTAAATTCACCATGGAAACAAATAAGGAAAGAATTGCATTCCTAGATCTGTCGATCTATGTCAATACTGCAGGATTGCAGAGTGAACTGTATAAGAAACCTATGGCGCGGAACTCACTCCTCCTTTACGAGAGTTACCACCCGAAGTCCCTGCGCCAGAATCTACCATATGGCCAGTTCCTACGGGTTCGCAGGAACTGCTCCAATAGAGAGGACTTTGAGGTGCATGCTAGGAATCTCTGTGGACAATTACGGGACAGACACTATCCAAATTCACTCATAAAAAGATCAAAAAAGAGAGCGGTTAACAACAATAGGGAGGCCCTCCTGGAAGCTCCAATCCCTAAACCACCTCTGACTAGACTCACTTTCGTGAGCACCTTCAATACTAGAAGCAATGCCATCCAGAAGATTGTCAAAAGACACTGGCGCCTTCTGAACCATGGGAGAGAGAAAATCGCGCAACCCTTGTTTGCGTTCAAAAGGGCAAGCAGCATTCGGGATCGACTTGTTCACACACGCCCAAAAGAGCTCCCTAGGAAACTTGGTGAAACACTGTGGAACCTTCCACCAGCCGTCGGGCATCACCCTTGCGGCACTTGCTCAGTCTGCCCTCAGACCAAACACACGAAGGAGATAAATATAGGCACCACAAGACCTTGGTTGCAGAGTAACTATAGCAATTGCAATAGTATCAATCTGATTTATATGCTGACATGTCCTTGCTCCACACGATATGTGGGTATGACGACCCGCAAAGTCCGCACCAGGATGTTGGAACACAAGAGTTCTTTTCGTTGTAAGAAAAACAACACTAAACTTACGAGACATTTCCTGGAGCGTGCACATCTAGAAACGGACTTCCAATGGACTGTCCTGGAGAAGCCATATATACCCAGTCACATAAGTGATGTGTCGGGTTACCTTTTTAGAAAAGAGCAAAAATGGATTTATAAACTTCGGACTGATACAGGAGGATTTTATGATGATATTCCTTGGACCTCCCTGTAGCCTTGGCACTAGTGAGCAATAACTGGGATATACTGACTGTAATAGGGTGTGTCTATATAAACATGTTGTACATATTGATTCATGCCTGAATTACTTTGCTCACACTCTTCTCATAATATCACAAATAGGTTTGATTATGGGAGTTTTCTGACATACACTGGAGGGTGACATATAGCTATGTACAATCATTAGGATGGTTCCCACATTGTAAGATTTTGGAGCATCTGCATAGTTATGTCCATTGAATATACTCTGAGGCCACTCATGGCACACTACTCAGAGCACTTGCGTTCCCAAACACAACATTGGAATATCACGGACCAATAGGTTGCAGTCATTGCACTACAAAGATGTCCGAAATGACATCATTGGGCAGCTGTGATTGCCCAATGACTGGTACTTTTTTCAAAAACAACACATGGTCAATCGTGATTCTATGAGATACAGGTTAGAGCCTTCAGAACTACAAATATGGCCGATATGATGTCATCAGGTAGTTCTGAGCGCATCTTCCCGCGTGATTTCGAGCGCTAAGTAGTGCGCTCTTGTTCCTAAGAAAACAAGCTCAACTAGGCTTACTTTGTAGAAAAATAGGCAGTGACTCACAACACTGGGGGCATTCTAACATCATATGCACGTGAGGAATAATCATGGTCTAATGATTACCAGATTATAGTGTTAGGAACTACAAAGATGGCCGATATGACATCATATGGTAGTTCTGAGCACGTCCTCTCGCGAGATCTCGCGAGATTTCGAACGTAAAGTAGTGCGCTTATTTTTCTTATGAAAATAAAGACCAATAAGGCTTACTTCACAATAAATGTCTGATAATAGTGTCCTTGCCACTAATATATACCAATTGAAGGGACACATGATAAGATTGCCACTACCTAGTATACATCTTAAAGGTGGAGGGATACTTCACTAACAAACCCTCACTAGACTACTTATACTAGCATCTCCTACAGATCGGTGCCTCCCCCAAGTCTCAGATGGGAGCTTGAGGTACCGACGGAAAGGTGAGCATCTACCACAGAATACTTTTAGCTATACTATGTTGTAAACTTTAGCTAATCACAGGTTTTGAAGATCAGAATGTTGTAAAATTCCTGAATAAGCATACAAAGGAGTTTTAATCTTCCTTAAAGTTTGGTGTCTTAGTCGAGTTTCTGGGTCATTTTGAGGCTTAGTACACTGAGTTTGGGGTGTTTATCTACCTCACATGTTTTGCCTCTAGATATAGGGCATTTTGTTATAGGAATAATTATAGGCAGGGTGTAAAGCGAAAACATTTCTTTACAGTACTTTGCCACATTCTTTTGTTTTCCCTATATCTTTGTAGTGCGGGGCCTCTTAGTACCTGAGCAGTGTCCAGGTGAGGTGAGGTCTATTGCCCTACCACAAAGGGTAAGCATAAAAATTAATTTTCTGACACACATTATTGGTTGGCTTGGTGACACACTATGCACATGAGACTGATGCATCGAATACAGTACTAATGATATAACGTTTTCCTTCACAGAATTCACAGTAACCATTGTGAATCGGAGGGTTAATGTCCATGGTTGTTACAGGTTATACCGTTTCTAACCAGTTTTACTACAATTTGTTTTGGTGATGGTGGTGAATTCTATATTTCACTATTAGGAGTGCAACTATTATACGAGCAGAGGCCCTGACGAATGCCAAGGGATTAAATACCCGTTAGGCAGAAACATGTTGGCCCTTATGTAGACAGATAATTGTCACTGTCTTCTCTTACACTGTTCTATTTTTTAATTAGGAGGCGTGTCCAGTCCGCAGAATAAAGTATTTAGAAGGAGGACATTCCATCCTATTTTAAATCACTTTCTTGTTCGTTGCACTATTTCTTCTTGCTTTACCATCAAAAGATCAGTCATCATGGACGGTTTGTGTATTTGGTGGACCAAATCCTGATACAACAATAAGGTGCGGAGCTGATTGTCCCACTGATCAGGGGACCAGCCTCACTTGCACATGGGTTTGGCCAAATGATAGGACTGATCATTGAGTCTAATTTGATGGAAACCCTTTACAATCTGTTGTGGATTAATCAGCCATTTTACGAATAATCGATGATGTACCGGTCTCCTCTATGCATGTAGTGTTAGCCTTTTTTCCTTCTTTATCCTTATTAATACGTTATGTGTGTGCGATAAAGATATTTTGAGATCTTGTTGACTCAGTATCGACAGTGTAGCCTCTCAATTTGGCTGTTAGACCCCCTGTGTTTCGTGTGTTATACATTCAGTTGGTGCTGGGGATAAAATCAGGTGTGGGTCTTTAAAATATATATCCCTTGGACCCTATTTTAAATGGTTTTGTTTAATCTGTTTTGGAGCAGCTGTCTGGCTGCGGGTCCGACTATATAACCATACGATTAGATGGTTCTTTGACAGTTACCAGTTGTAGAACTGTTACATAGCATTGAGAGTCGGTCGACCCCCGACCTTAGTGGTGATTGAGACTCGATTTCTCAGTTGTTCGCTTTTGACACCTTTTTCACAAACTAGTTTTACCAACACTAACATGGCAGAAATTAGTGGTATTGCGTATGATGATGCCATATATCATTCTATATTGGATAGTATGCCCAGTGTCTTGAACATACCTTCAACAGCCATTCCTAGTACAGGAGATGATTGGGCCAAAGTTATGGTTTTAAAAAAGACACATGCCCGAACCTTGGTCCATGGAATAACCATGGCAGAATATCTGAGGGCTAGTTGCGCCCCGCCTGGTCTAGTGGTCTCCAATGCTCCTCGACTATTCTTACAAGATAAGATCTTCCTGAAGGATTGGTCGCTTATAGCATGGAGATGTACTATAGACTGGCTAATATTGATCATTAGCACAGCAAAAAGAATAGCCGATACCATCTTGGTTGAAATACAGGTTTTAGAGGCAGCAATAAGAACAACAGTAACACCGATTCTGTTTAAAAAACAGCAGGACGAATCGAACAAAAACTCAGGTGAATTCAAGGAGACTATTCTGCAAACAAAATTAGATAAATTCAAAAAAGATTTGAGTAAATGGAAGCATGAACGTGTGTACCCCTATATGAGCGATACGTACACACCACCTGTATACAGAAACAATGGAAAACATTATGGGTCTAACTACTCTAGTTCAGGGTCTGACAGTAGTGATCCAGACAACACCAACACGGGCGCTCCTAGCTTTCCACAACGTGGGAGAGGTAGGGGGAACAGACCCTACTCATATGGCAATCAACATATTGACCCATACCAGCAATGGTGGCCACCCACCCCTTGGGGTTTTCCACCGAACCAACAGCCTTACCCTGTACCTCCACCTCCGCCAAATTTCCAAGGGTTTCCAAATGCCTACAATTCTCAAAATTTTTTAGGGTTTGGCCCACGCCGACCAAGAGGCAAAAGGCGAGCAGCACAAAACACAGTTGTACAATGGGAAGACCAGACAGTCCCACATGCAGGTACACGGAGCCAAACTGCCAAGAACCAGAAAGCAGGCCCATCGAACAATCCCTCGTAGTCAACTTATCTAACAAGATACTAACTCCACTTGAAGAACAAGTACTGAATAAAGGCTTGGGTTTCGTCATGACGAATCATGGGGACCCATTCACTTTCCAATGTTAATTGAGTCAGTTTTTCAGGAAACTTAGATTACACTATCTCTTCAAGGATCAGATCAATGCTGATTGCGACACAAACACCGGTCTTAGACCAAAATCTAAATTCCAGCCACCTATTCACACGGTTCCTCCACAGGTCTTAGCCTTTGAGCAAGCTGTTGCGGGTGATATTGCTTCACTGTGGAGCACAATAGTCAGGTCATTTAACAACCTTACCAAATCAGAACAAATGACACTTGAATCACTTTCAGAGGATCATTTAATAACTATAAAGCCTGCAGATAAGGGCGACTCTATAGTTATTTTAAACACCACGGATTACCAGACTGAGTGCTAAAGACAACTAAACAATAGACAGGCATACTCTCCCTTGTCTACAGATCCTACAGAAGAGGTGACTAAACAGATACAGGATATGGTTGAAGAAGCTTTATCTGAGGGTTGGATCACTCAAAGTGAGGCGACTTATCTGGTTGCTAAACACCCAACCACTCCTTATTTCTACCTTTTACCAAAGGTACACAAACTTCAGAGGCCACCGCCTGGTAGGCCTATTATTTCAGGAATAGGGTCTCTCCTGGAGCCGTCGTCAACTTTTGTCGATTATTTTCTGCGGCCAATTGTACAGAAAATGCCTACATATTTGCAGGACACTAAAGATGTCTTGCGTGTCCTTCCAGAAATTGATTATGATATTGAAAGAGACCTCCTGGTCTCTTTCGATGTAGAATCACTGTATACTTCTATCCCTCAGGATGAGACTTTGGAAGTCGTAACATCCATCCTGAGGGATAGTATATGTGAAACTATCACCCCTGTACCATTTATAATGGCTTTGGCAACTATAGCCATGAAAATGAATTTCTTCAAGTATGAGGACAAGCTGTTTCTCCAGATCTCGGGCACGAGTATGAGCAGCGTTTTCGCGCCGAGCCTGGCGAATTTATACGTGCATCAGTTCGAACAACAACACGTACTGACACCCACCAACCCCTTCCACACCTCTATTAGGTGGTGGAAGCGTTATATTGACGACGTGTTGGTGGTGTGGAGAGTCACGGTGGATTCCGTCAATGAATTCCACCAATGGCTAAACAGTAGAAACCAGTTTCTTAAATTCACCATGGAAACAAATAAGGAAAGAATTGCATTCCTAGATCTGTCGATCTATGTCAATACTGCAGGATTGCAGAGTGAACTGTATAAGAAACCTATGGCGCGGAACTCACTCCTCCTTTACGAGAGTTACCACCCGAAGTCCCTGCGCCAGAATCTACCATATGGCCAGTTCCTACGGGTTCACAGGAACTGCTCCAATAGAGAGGACTTTGAGGTGCATGCTAGGAATCTCTGTGGACAATTACGGGACAGACACTATCCAAATTCACTCATAAAAAGATCAAAAAAGAGAGCGGTTAACAACAATAGGGAGGCCCTCCTGGAAGCTCCAATCCCTAAACCACCTCTGACTAGACTCACTTTCGTGAGCACCTTCAATACTAGAAGCAATGCCATCCAGAAGATTGTCAAAAGACACTGGCGCCTTCTGAACCATGGGAGAGAGAAAATCGCGCAACCCTTGTTTGCGTTCAAAAGGGCAAGCAGCATTCGGGATCGACTTGTTCACACACGCCCAAAAGAGCTCCCTAGGAAACTTGGTGAAACACTGTGGAACCTTCCACCAGCCGTCGGGCATCACCCTTGCGGCACTTGCTCAGTCTGCCCTCAGACCAAACACACGATGGAGATAAATATAGGCACCACAAGACCTTGGTTGCAGAGTAACTATAGCAATTGCAATAGTATCAATCTGATTTATATGCTGACATGTCCTTGCTCCACACGATATGTGGGTATGACGACCCGCAAAGTCCGCACCAGGATGTTGGAACACAAGAGTTCTTTTCGTTGTAAGAAAAACAGCACTAAACGTACGAGACATTTCCTGGAGCGTGCACATCTAGAAACGGACTTCCAATGGACTGTCCTGGAGAAGCCATATATACCCAGTCACATAAGTGATGTGTCGGGTTACCTTTTTAGAAAAGAGCAAAAATGGATTTATAAACTTCGGACTGATACAGGAGGATTAAATGAGGATATTCCTTGGACCTCCCTGTAGCCTTGGCACTAGTGAGCAATAACTGGGATATACTGACTGTAATAGGGTGTGTCTATATAAACATGTTGTACATATTGATTCATGCCTGAATTACTTTGCTCACACTCTTCTCATAATATCACAAATAGGGTTGATTATGGGAGTTTTCTGACATACACTGGAGGGTGACATATAGCTATGCACAATCATTAGGATGGTTCCCACATTGTAAGATTTTGGAGCATCTGCATAGTTATGCCCATTGAATATACTCTGAGGCCACTCATGGCACACTACTCAGAGCACTTGCGTTCCCAAACACAACATTGGAATATCACGGACCAATAGGTTGCAGTCATCGCACTACAAAGATGTCCGAAATGACATCATTGGGCAGCTGTGATTGCCCAATGACTGGTACTTTTTTCAAAAACAACACATGGTCAATCGTGATTCTATGAGATACAGGTTGGAGCCTTCAGAACTACAAAGATGGCCGATATGATGTCATCAGGTAGTTCTGAGCGCATCTTCCCGCGTGATTTCGAGCGCTAAGTAGTGCGCTCTTGTTCCTAAGAAAACAAGCTCAACTAGGCTTACTTTGTAGAAAAATAGGCAGTGACTCACAACACTGGGGGCATTCTAACATCATATGCACGTGAGGAATAATCATGGTCTAATGATTACCAGATTCTAGTGTTAGGAACTACAAAGATGGCCGATATGACATCATATGGTAGTTCTGAGCACGTCCTCTCGCGAGATCTCACGAGATTTCGAACGTAAAGTAGTGCGCTTATTTTTCTTATGAAAATAAAGACCAATAAGGCTTACTTCACAATAAATGTCTGATAATAGTGTCCTTGCCACTAATATATACCAATTGAAGGGACACATGATAAGATTGCCACTACCTAGTATACATCTTAAAGGTGGAGGGATACTTCACTAACAAACCCTCACTAGACTACTTATACTAGCATCTCCTACAGATCGGTGCCTCCCCCAAGTCTCAGATGGGAGCTTGAGGTACCGACGGAAAGGTGAGCATCTACCACAGAATACTTTTAGCTATACTATGTTGTAAACTTTAGCTAATCACAGGTTTTGAAGATCAGAATGTTGTAAAATTCCTGAATAGGCATACAAAGGAGTTTTAATCTTCTTTAAAGTTTGGTGTCTTAGTCGAGTTTCTGGGTCATTTTGAGGCTTAGTACACTGAGTTTGGGGTGTTTATCTACCTCACATGTTTTGCCTCTAGATATAGGGCATTTGGTTATAGGAATGATTATAGGCAGGGTGTAAAGCGAAAACATTTCTTTACAGTACTTTGCCACATTCTTTTGTTTTCCCTATATCTTTGTAGTGCGGGGCCTCTTAGTACCTGAGCAGTGTCCAGGTGAGGTGAGGTCTATTGCCCTACCACAAAGGGTAAGCATAAAAATTAATTTTCTGACACACATTATTGGTTGGCTTGGTGACACACTATGCACATGAGACTGATGCATCGAATACTGTACTAATGATATAACGTTTTCCTTCACAGAATTCACAGTAACCATTGTGAATCGGAGGGTTAATGTCCATGGTTGTTACAGGTTGTTACAGGTTGTACCGTTTCTAACCAGTTTTACTACAATTTGTTTTGGTGATGGTGGTGAATTCTATATTTCACTATTAGGAGTGCAACTATTATACGAGCAGAGGCCCTGATGAATGCCAAGGGATTAAATACCAGTTAGGCAGAAACATGTTGGCCCTTATGTAGACAGATAATTGTCACTGTCTTCTCTTGCACTGTTCTATTTTTTAATTAGGAGGCGTGTCCAGTCCGCAGAATAAAGTATTTAGAAGGAGGACATTCCATCCTATTTTAAATCACTTTCTTGTTCGTTGCACTATTTCTTCTTACTTTACCATCAAAAGATCAGTCATCATGGACGGTTTGTGTATTTGGTGGACCAAATCCTGATACAACAATAAGGTGCGGAGCTGATTGACCCACTGATCAGGGGACCAGCCTCACTTGCACATGGGTTTGGCCAAATGATAGGACTGATCATTGAGTCTAATTTGATGGAAACCCTTTACAATCTGTTTAGGATTAATCAGCCATTTTACGAATAATCGATGATGTACCGGTCTCCTCTATGCATGTAGTGTTAGCCTTTTTTCCTTCTTTATCCTTATTAATACGTTATGTGTGTGCGATAAAGATATTTTGAGATCTTGTTGACTCAGTATCGACAGTGTAGCCTCTCAATTTGGCTGTTAGACCCCCTGTGTTTCGTGTGTTATACATTTAGTTGGTGCTGGGGATAAAATCAGGTGTGGGTCTTTAAAATATATATCCCTTTAACCCTATTTTAAATGATTTTGTTTAATCCCCCCAAAAATTTTTAGTCAGGATGTTCTGTTGTATATAATGTTGTATTGGTTTGTATAAAGGTAACCAAAATGCTAACACTTTTTATTATATCTTTTCAACATAATGCACAGCAGCCACAATGCTCTACAAAATAGCCAAAAGTTCTGGCTAAACACATAAGGTCCCAAAGGAGAGATCTATTGGCTATGCCAATGCTTGTTTAAGGTGGAAACGAGGAGGTAACACCTCCGAAATTGGTGGAATACAAGAAAATGTTTTTTGCATGGGAAAATGCGTATTTTCTGCAAATGAAAATGTACAATTATTAATTACATTTTTCAGTTCAGAAATGTACTCCTGTTATGTCTCAGAAAGCATATATGCTTACACATATAGATACTCCCAGAATTCTTTGTAATTTCCAAGAAAGTCAGAAATTGCTTCAAACAAAGGAGAACCATATGTGTGCAAATTTCCAGTAGAACTGAATCATTTGATACTTTCAGAAGGCATGTAATCACTCCAGGTAACTAGTCTTGAATTGCAGTCAGTTATTCAAGACTTCTCCAAAATGGTGGAGGTTAAGACAGTTCTACTTTATCCAGTATTCCATCCTGTCGAGTCAGAGCCTCAAACTGGGAACAATGTAATGAGACAATATTTTCAGGTACAGAGATGTAGCATACTGATACAGTGATACCGCATATTGTGAATATACGTCCTCCAGTAGCTCAACCAAGATAGTATAGAACATATAATGAAACTGCTCATAGGGTTCCCTTTGCAACTGACAGAATTTTATGTATCTCATCATACTCCTTGAGAAGACCCTGCATGTTATTTCAAATGTTATACAGTTTATGTTCAGAAATGTACTGCCTTCAGTGCACTAGCAATAGGTGGCACAGGTTTAACTTACTAGAGCTAATAAATATATTTATTAATGTGGTGCTACTCTGCAAAGTAAATTGCCTAAAAGTGTATTAAAATAAAAGTAACATTAGCAAACAGTAATATTTGTGAAGGATTTTGACACGACTTAACTGAAGAGCAAGTCTTCAGTGCCTGGTATGAGCATCAACATTCAATGCAACATGCAGCAGAGTCTGTTACTAAAGTTGGAAAATTATTTCCAAAGTTCATTTAAGAAACAGTGTGCCAAGAATATTTGACACATGGTCGCATGACTTCATTTGATTTATCAGACCATTCAATTTCCACGCGCCATTTAAAAATTATATAAAATAATGAATGACCTACAATAGGCTTGCTTCACATATAATTGACACATCTCTCCATCACAGAGTTTCCTACAATTATTTATACATTCATACATTTCTGAGGATTTAGAGGATTCACAAACCCGAGGATATCTATACAAATCATACATTTACAGGCATATTTCTCCGCTTATATTTACTACAGGAAATTATCAACATGGTGAAATGTCCACAGGAATAATGATTATGGAAATGTGTATTTAAACATTTCATATTTTATTTTTGTCCCCCCTAATCAGAAATGTGTTTTCCGTTTTGGGAAAACCTTTCCCTAAACCCCATGAAAATACAGAGACACTGGGAGTTTTTGAACACTCATTTTACAGATGCACTCTAGCACTTCAGCACTAGAGTTAAGCATTGGCAGCTCCTCCGCTAAGGTGGAGGAGCGTTGCCCCACTACTTGGCAGAAGAGAAATAAAGTAAACATAAAATGATAATAACTCAATGTTATTATCATTTTATGTTTTCCTGCTGTGGGACCTTTGCGGGAGGGGCGGGGATGGGCTGCTCACACAGGAGCAGGGGGAGGATTAGTTTGCCCACTCCAAGTGCGCATGAATGTTTGGCCGGCCATCTCGGGCCGGCCTGTCATGTACACTTTGCATGTTCTCGAACATGACCAGGCTTCCCACTGCCTGTCTGAGCACCGAACCACAATGTTCAGACCAATCACAGTGCTGCATTGCAGCATTGTGATTGGCTTTGGGGCACCTGGGTGCTTCCTGATTCCGCCCACCCCTCTCCCTGCCCCTGATCCCTGATAGCTACCACTGGAGTGAAGTATGTGCTTTGGGTGGGAAAACTATTGGGAACGTCTGTGAATACTACCAAAGTTAAAACTTTGTTGATAAAAATCGCTTTCCCCAAACTCGCTCCCCTGGGATCACTCATGTGTATAACCCTTACCCTACACTTGCAAGAATTGCAAGTTTGCCATATTTCTATACTCTCACTAGTTTCATATGAGCATAAATGTCCATGAGCCCAATTCTAGACACCAAGGTTTAAAATTTGCCCTTGCATATGTCACCTTTTGCACCACTCAGGATAACTTAGAAGTACAAAGTTTTGTTGTGTATCGAGCCAATTGTGTGTTCTGTCTTGTTAGGCAGAATATGGGATAAACTATTTTCTATACTGATTGATTAAAAAGTTATAGTTGTGTTAATTTAATTTCAATGAGAAAGCTCGAAAACTGGGAGTTCTGGGTGAAAGCGGACCTCGCCCTGAGAGGGCCGGGTAGGGCCCGGGGCTTGAGGGGTCCATCGATGGTGGGACAGTGGTGGTTGTGAGTCCCGGCGCACCTTGTACCTCGCCCCGCTACAGAGACCTCACCTTTGGGACCCTGACCTCACCGCATGGTTGGCTGTGTCTCATGGACTCCAGCACTAAGGGTCTGTGTCAGTGGTGTAACCGGGGCTGGCCTAGTGGCTTCCTCAGGAGGCCGGCCGGCTGCCTTGGGGTATAGCGGGGATAGCGGAGCATGGGCGAAGGAGAAAGATGGCGGCCGGTCAGTGAGCCCGGTCGTGAGCTCTGTGCTACTCTCACGCTGGAAAATGGTGCAGTCTGCCAGCGGTGAGCTTTTTTTCATATAATTCATCAGTCGGCTTCGGTATGGAACGGTAAAAAAGAAAAGAAACATCCAATCCCGGTTTCTAGAGCAGACAGGCAAGAGTTTGGTTCTTCCATGGACTTTTTTCGGACCTTCCTGCCGGCGGCATTCTGACTCTGACTCATACCCCCCACTGAATTTCCCTCCTTAGCAACGGCCGGTCAGGGTGCTTGGATTGTGGAGAGACGGAGAGACGGAAGAGATGCTAGTAAAAAACACACGAGGCTCACCTCCTGTCGCTTCAATCCCTTGGAAAAGCATATCTCCGTTACAGCAACCCAGCTCTTTGCTCCATACACTCATCGGTCGGTGGGAGGCGGCATCAGAGGCAACCAGGAACTGCCGGAGGGCTGCTCAGAGAGTTGCCGTCTTCTTCCGGGGCAAGGGAGGTAGAGGCAGCACATACAGCGCATACAGTGCTGGGAATGCAGTAAAACCACGGAGCAGGTTAGAGGCTGAAAAAAGTGAATGGGAACAGGAGGAACCAACAGAGGACTCCCCGCGATTCTACCTGGAGGTGAACACGGTGAGGAAGGGCTCCGGGGGGCCGTGCTCTCAGTATATGAATCGGGTAAGCCAGAAAGAAGTCCAGAAGGTGGGGGGGGGGCACGAGGAGGGCGGACGAAGAGGGTTGGGAAAAGGCTAATCAGGAACAAACTGCTAGAGCAAGCCCTGGTATACAAATTGAGAAAGGGGGATCAGAGGGTGCTGAAATTCTGGAGTTGCCGGGTCAGATCATAGAGAGTAAAGGGAGATCAACTTATTGCCTAAGAAATAGGCTGTTTCTCAATACTAACCCAGACACGAGCACGAGCACCAAACTCCCTGTCCTCCCCAGAAGCACCAAAAGAAAATCCAAGAAATCCGCTAAAGTGCAAACAAAGGCAGGAAAGACCACTAAAAAAACAGGGGGGTCTACAGATACACGGGAGGGTCCGGACTGTGCAAGGATCAAAATTACTCCCTCATTGAGATCCTTCTTCAAATTACAAGAACAAAAATTGGACAAGGAAAAAGAGGGAGAGAAGACTCGAGACTCTGAGCAAAAACCTAAAACTGTAGTCCAGAATAAAGTAGGAGTCTCCACTAATTACACCCGGAATCCACCAGGGCCCCCAATCAGCTTAACCATGTCAAATACGTCACTAGCAAGGGATGTAGACCATCTTACTCAAGACCTAGACCAATGCTCAGCTCAAACAGAAACCCAAACAGAGACTCATACCTCAACAGTACCTCAAACAGTAGTAGTAGCCCAAACTCCTTGTCAGATGAAAACTCTCATTCCCGCTCCCACTCCCACCGACCTATTCCTAGAAAAAATGATGGAAGAGATGAAATCCAGATTCATGATCTCAGAAGGAAATCAAAATAAGATCCAGGAAGCATGTGATCTCTTAGACTCCAAGCTAAATGCCTTAGGAGACAGAGTAACTGCAGTAGAAGCTGAGGTAGTCTCTATAAACAGAAGAGTGGAATCCAACTTAAAAGAAATTAGATCGTTGAGAGATGCGGATAAAACCTTCGCTGATAAGCTGGAATCATTAGAGAATAACTCCAGACGAAACAACTTCAGAGTCTTAAATGTTCCGGAAGGCAGAGAAGGTACAGACATTAAAAGGTTCACCATTGCGCTTCTGGAGGAATTCTTCCCATGGTGCAAAGAGCTCGGGCTGGAAGATGATATTCAGAGGGTGCACAGAGACCCGTTTGGAAGAAATAAGGAAAGAAAGAATCCGAGGAAGATCCTGGTGAATTTTCGCACATACTCAATCAAAGAGAGACTACTAAGCGAAGCAATAAAAACGGGATCATACAATAAAGATGATTGGTCATTCAGGATCCGTTCAGACATCTCAAAAGCTACGCAAGACAGGCAGTGGGAGTTGGGCCAGATGATGCCGGAATTGAAAGCGCTGGGCGCTACTGTTCAGATGAAATTTCCGGCTTCTCTCCGGATAATGTGGAGAAATAAAATGCACAATATAAAAGACCCCAAAGAAGCCGAAAATTTTCTGGAACAATTACGTGATCAGACGAAAAAGTAGATTGCACCTTTACATGCCTTGCCCAAATGTTAATAAAGCACAGAGCTCAAAAGAGGGCCATAACAAGCCCAAGGTAAAAGGGAGGTTTCTCCAGGGAAGGGGGGAATTTTTTAACGTATTACTTTATTTTTGCACTATAGAAAAGATAAAATGAAACAAAAATTACACACGGGAAATGGGAGCAAAATAGGGAAAAAAAAGGAAAAAACGTCCTCAGCAACAATCAGAAATAGAAGGAGTACTTGGAGCCCCGTAAAAACAGAACGAACTAATCTCAAAAATGAATAAAATTACAACTCATGTCAAAATAATATCCTGGAACGTGAATGGTTTAAGAATTAAGAGTAGAAGAAGGAGAATATTAGAATATTTAAAAACAATAGATAGCGAGATCATAATCCTCCAAGAAACTCACTTACAAAAAAAAGAGTGGGATGACATCATGAAAAAATTGCATTGGGTAGACTCATATATCTGCACTGATCAAGAGTGCGTTGTTAAAGGCATTGCCATTCTCTTTAAAAAATCTCTGAGGGTAAAAGTGGAATTTTCAGAAATTGACCCAAAGGGGAGATGGGCCCTGGCTAGAGTAAGGATACGGAACAATCCGTTAACCGTGGTAGGTTACTATGGTCCAAACATGGATGACCCGGTTCCGCTGCAGACCTTGTATTCTCATTTACTCTCGGCTTCTTCCCCAATAATTTTAGGTGGAGACTTCAACATAATACTCGACCCAAAAACAGACCGCCTCCCCATTAGAAAACAAATTACTTTGCCAAAAATGAGAGATTGGTTGGGGGTATACAAAAGAGATCTGGGCCTAGTGGATATATGGAAACTAAAGGGGGAAAAACAGAACAATTTCACTTTCAAAAACAAAAGACTCGGAACCCAATCAAGAATCGACTTCTTTTTGCTGGAGCGTGGTCTAGTTGAAAAAACAGTTAAAGTAGAACATATCTCTGCCCACCTTTCGGATCACTCTGCAGTCTTGATCACCTTGAAACTAGACTCTATTAAGGAAAGTACAAGATGGACTTTGGACCGTACAATCCTCCTAGACCCCCAGATCATTGACCAGCTAAAAGTAAGGACCGAGTCTTTCTTTGAGGATAATAAAGAAGGTACTTCGATACAGACTACCTGGGACGCTTATAAAGCGGTGATCAGGGGACACATCCTAAGCCTAGCAGCCCATAAATCAAAGAGCATGAAACAGTCAATATTAACGTTGGAAGAAAAAATCAAAATCCTAGATATACAAATAGCCGCAGCAACTTCTCCCTCCCACAAAGAACAACTAGAGGTGGACCGGATGAGTCAAAAAGATAGTTTAACAGAAATATTAGAAAACAAAGTGCGAGAGAAATGGGAAGCCAGCAAATTCGCCCACTATGAATATGGTGAAGGTTGTGGCAAGATGCTCGCCTGGAAAACTAAGACAGAGCAAGCTAAGAATAAGGTTGTTTGTATCGACCCCAAAAACCCAGCGGAGAATGGGTCTGAAGAAGCCGTAATAAAACAAGAATTCCACACTTTTTTCTCAGATCTTTACAACGAGGACTGTAATCCCAAATTGGAAGAAATAAAACATTTTTTGGATCCCCTAATTCTTCCAACCTTATCAATAGAGTTGAGAGAAGAACTAAACGCAGAAATCTCGTCCCAGGAAGTAGAAGAGATATTAAAAAACCTTAAGAAAGGCAAAGCGGCAGGTCCAGATGCTCTACCTAACGAATTTTATACAAAACTAAAAGAAGCATTACTTTTACCCCTAACCACACTATTGAACAAAATATTTATAGGAAAAGAGGATCTTCCAGACTCATGGAATGAAGCGACAATTACCATCCTTCTAAAACAGGGGAAAAGCCCCAAAAAATGCGAATCCTACCGTCCAATCTCGATCTTGAATTGTGACTACAAGATCTACACACAGATTATGGCAAAGAGACTCGGAAAAATAGCGGGACTTCTAATAAACAACAACCAGAAGGGCTTTATACCCGGAAGACAATTACAAGATCTAACGCAAGAACTATTCGCAGTTATAGATCTCGCCACCATCGAGAAAATCCCTCTATCAATAATCACCATCGACGCCGCCAAAGCGTTCGATAGAGTTAACTGGGTATATCTATGCGAAGCTCTGAAAAAATTTAATCTAGGGGTAAATATCCTGAACATGGTCACAAAAATATACTCCTCTCCTAGAGCTCAAATCTTAATTAATGGAAGCCTTACCTCTAATATACAGATAAAGAGAGGAACGAGGCAGGGATGCCCCCTCTCCCCCCTGCTCTTCAACTTTTATATTGAGCCTATGGCGGAACATCTCAGAATTGATCCCTCTATATCTCCTTTTTCCTTCCAAAACTGGACTAAGAAGATTGCCCTATATGCAGACGACTTGATGATTTTCACAAGCAACCTCAGTGGATCAATAACAACAGTCGAAGAGGCCTTAACCAGCTTTGGAAGTATTTCTGGTTATCAAATCAACCAAGATAAAACGGAAACTATGAGTTGGAATGATAGTTCAATTAGCCCTTATAATAAGGTTAAAATCAGATATCTTGGTATAGATTTAGTAAAAGACTTAGACAGGGTGACCCTCATTAACATACAAAGAATAGAAAAGGAAGTGAAAAAGTTACTAAAGGTATGGGAGGGACTCCCCTTGACCCTACTAGGTAAATCGAACTTAATAAAGATGTCAATTCTACCAAAATTTACTTTTGCTTTTGGTGCCATCCCGCTGGAATTCAAAAAAGAAGTAATAAAAAGAATCCAGAGCGAAATCGCAAGTTTTATTTGGTCTTCAAAAACCCCCAGAATTGCCTGGAGCAAACTAAGAAGGAAAAAAGTGCAGGGGGGGATCGCAAGCCCGGATCTCTTTGAGTACTGCAGAGCTTTTCAATTTAAGTCAACCAGAAAGCTCCTCAATACATTTGAAACTTATCCGTCGTACCTCCAAACAATGACTAACAAAACCAGCCACTTCCTATATAAATTTGGACATCCCAAATTTTTCAAAAAAATTAAACTTAAGACGCTGAAGTTTGCGGCCAAATCTTGGTTCGGTATAAGATGCACATTGAACATTCCTTACCACAGTGACTTGGCCCCCATATGGGACTCCCCTGGCACCCCAGAGTGTCTTAAAGACAAACTAGCACTCCCGATAAAATCAGCAGGAATAACCAAGTGGGGTCATCTAATGTCTGAAAACATCCTTCTGGACTGGAACACCTTGTATTCAAAAACTAATGGCCTATTAGCAAAATTTAAGTTTTATCAACTATCTAGCTGGGCTAAATCTCTTAAAGAAGTTAGAGCGGGCAATCTAACCTTGGAAAAAGAAATGCAGAAAAATGAGACTATAAAAAAAGAAATTTCGCTTTGGTACTGGGCCTTGATTCTGGCAGGGGAAGAAGAATTTCGGATTCCGGAGAGAGTATGGGGGAAAGATCTGCCGACGCTGGAGTTAAACAATCAATGGCAAGTATCTATGAATAAATGCTGGACAATTGTAACATCAGCTGCATTAAAGAGAAACCATCTGTTCACTTCTCATAGAGCCTACTGGACCCCGAAAAAACTGTCGAAATTTGCTGGGACAGTAGTGAAAGTCTGCCCAAAATGTGGATTGGAAAGGGCCAACGACTTACATATGTTTCGGCAGTGCCCCCTTCTCGACGGATTCTGGAGTGATGTGGGTAAGACACTTGAGGGGGTCCTAGGAAGACATCTAAATGTAAGTATTGACTTAATTATATTTGGGGTAAGGAACCCAAATGTCTTAGAAAAACTCTCTATAGCACAGGAAAATTTACTTTTCATGTTAATACTGCTGGCAAGGAGAGAAATCTGTGTGAATTGGGTAAACCCAGTCCCTCCATCCCATAGTGATTGGTTAACATCGATTTTAAGAATATATAAATTTGATAAAAGAAAAGCCCCAAGTAAAAAGCTTAAATTTTGGGACATCTGGGAAAATTACCAGATAAGCCTAAGATAATTTTTTGATTAACTGTTCTTGTATTTGTTTTGATATTGCTTCTAAGGCTGATACGGCGCATAGAGACCAATACAAAAGTCCAATGATTATGTGTAAGCAATAGAAAATCAGGAAGAAGGCCTGTTTGAGTAGCCAAAATGGCTAGCTCTCCCCCCTACACTAAATCCTTCTACAAAGTAATGGAAATAGGGGAATCCTCCTCTCTTTCAAACGCTCCAGGGGAACTGTCTAGATACATACACTCGGATATATGACGGTGAAGGCTAAAATCAAAGAGAGTTTGGGGCCCCGACAACTCCGTACTAATAAAATTGCACTAATGAGGACTAAAAAAAAAAAAAAAAAAAATAGCGGGGATAGCGGAGGGGGCCGGGGACAGCCCAGCAGACAAGGAGTACGCTAAAGGACCAGGAACGGCCGCCACTAGCGCTCTGCTCACCACATCCAGCGGGGCTCGCTCCAACCCCCTTCTTCTGCCTAATACACCCGGGGCTCTCTGCCCGGCCATGGCACCTAGCTTGCACCTATCATGTCCTCCTCCCGGGTGCGGAAAGACAAGACCCTCAAAGACCTTTTTGTTAAGGCCCAAAACTGTCAGCAACCGGGGAGCAACCCAGCGACCTCAGAGACGGCTTGTCCCATGAATACCGAAGAGGGAGAAATGATCACCAAAGCATTCCTTGAATCCCGGTTTGGGCCCTTCGGGAGGACATACAAACGCTTTGACATGACCTCACGGCAGACAACAAAGAAGTCCGCAGAGACGTGGATAACATTGGCGAACGGGTCGTGGAGTTGAAGGACAAATCTGACAAGCGGCACGGGGAGATGGCCACTTTGCAAAAATAAGTTATCCGCATACATGATCAACAAGTTTTAATTTAATTTAATTTAAAAAGCATTTGTAAAGTGCAGCGTTCACCCTACGGTTTCATGGCGCTATATAGAAGAGTCCAGCAACTCCGGGCAAGGCAACCTGGTGCAGAGAAAGTGGGGATAGGATTACAGTGAAAAAGCCTGCTTAAACAAAAAAGTTTTTAGGTCTTTGCGGAAGGAAGAATAGTGGGTAGCAGATCGTAGATGGTCAGGTAGTGAGTTCCAAAAGGTGGGAGCCAGAGTTGAAAAATTGGCTCCTCCCCACTTTTTCCGCTTGTAACGTGGGATTTGCAGAAGGGACTTGGAAGAAGAGCGGAGCTCTCTGACCGGAACATATTCGTTGATCAGAGAGGAAATAAAAGCAGGGGCAGTGCCCTGGCGGGCCTGGAAAACCATACAGCCGGTTTTAAAAAGAGAGCGTTCCTTGATAGGGAGCCAATGAAGCTCTTTAAGGAGAGGTGTGGAGTGATGAAAGCGTGGGAGACCATACACCAAACGGGCCGCTTGGTTCTGAACCATCTGGAGTTTCCGCAGGCTGTATGCAGGAATGCCGTTGTATAGGGCATTGGCATAATCTAGCCGCGAAATCACCAGTGCGGACAAGATCAATTTAAGTGCTTGGGGGGAAAAAAACGAGAAATAGTGCGAATAGTGCGGAGAGTGAGGAAACAAGAGGAAACAACAGAACTGATTTGTGAGTGCAAAGTGAGCTGGTTGTTCAATTTAACACCCAAAGTTTTAACTGTGGAGGAGGGAGTGGGGGGGGGACCAAAAGAAGGGGGCCAGAAAAAAGAGTTCCAGGGACTGGACGAACCACCTGTGAGGACCAACTCGGTTTTGTCCGGGTTCAGCTTAAGATGGTTGTGGTTCATCCAGTCCCTGATAAAAATCATAGTAGAGTGAAAACTTGAAACAGAGAGAGAAGAGGAGGAGAGGTTAAAGATGAGCTGGAGGTCATCCGCATAGTTATATACGGTGACCTCCAGCTGCTGGAGTGCAAAGATTAAAGGAAAGATATAAAGATTGAATAGTAAGGGAGAAAGAGAGGAGCCCTGGGGGACGCCACAAGTGACTTGAAGTGGGGTAGTTGTAAAATCCCCCAACCGAACCGCCTGGGTGCGGTCCCTCAGGAAAGAGGATAACCAGACCAGGGCTGAGCCCTCGATTCCCACCGCCCTGACACGTGAAAGCAAGATGGTATGGTCCACCGTGTCAAAGGCGGCTGAGAGGTCGAGGAGCACCAGAGCCTGATGTTTGTTGTAATCCATGCCCTCCCTGAGGTTGTCCAGGACCGACACCACTACGGATTCGGTAGAATGCCTGGGACGGAAGCCGGCCTGACGAGCTGCTAGACCCCCGTTTGCTTCTACATAGGTGCTGAGTACCGAGGTGACATGGCGCTCAAGCACCTTACCCAGATAGAGCAGCAGAGAGATGGGGCGGTAGTTGGCTGAGATGGATGGGTCAGCGCCGGACTTCTTTAAGATGGGCACTATTGAGGCTGATTTAAGAGCGGGGATCACCACTCCTTGTGTGAGGGAACTATTAAGAAAGGTGATAGGGGGCTGAGGGCAAGTAGAATAGATATGTTGTAGGATTCGTGGTGGGCAAATGTCTGCCGGTGAACCGGACTTGACCTTGGGAAGAATCGCCAGGAATACTTCCTCAGTAAGGGGAGGGATTGAGGTAAGATGACACTGGACAGGGGGGGGGAAGGGTCAACAAAAGTAGAGGAAGGAGGGGGGATGTTAGCCTTGATGGTTGCAATCTTGTCCAGAAAATAAGAGTTTAGTTGGTCACACAAGGACTGGGTCGGAGGGATTTGAGGTGAGGCCCTATCAGAATAAGCAAGATTGTTAACTATACCGAAAATCTCCCTGGATTTATTTTCTGCTGTCAGAATTTTAGTGGAGAAATAGATGGTTTTGGCAGCTAGGATGGCTTTTTTATACTCAGTTAATAATGCTGAGTAGTGAACTTTTAATAAGGGGCAGTAGTTTCTTCTCCACTGCCTCTCCGCTTGCCGTACGGCTAGTTTATGCTTCTTTAGGTCATCGTTGAACCACCTATTAGAGTCTTTAGGTCGCCGAGTGGAGATTCGACGTAGTGGAGCAACCGAATCGCAACCTCCAGCCAGCCAGGTGTTAATCGCGATGGCTTGTGAGTTGGATGATAGACCGGTAAGGGTCGGAGATGAATTCTGAAGCAAGGAAGTCAGAGAGGGAAGATCAACTCGACTCCAGTTCCGCGCCCAGATATTCTTGGCAAGCGGAGCCTTGGAGACGGAGTTGAGAATGAGAGAAAAAGAAATAAGGGCATGGTCAGACCAGGGACAGGGGGAAACAGACACCGGGGAAACAGAAAGGTTAAGGGACCAAACCTGGTCAAGTATATGACCATGAGAATGGGTGGGGACAGATATGTGAGGGACAAAGTTCAGGGAGAGGAGTGATTCAGTAAATTGTTTGGAGGAGGTGCACTCTAAAGGGTCCGAGGGCCAGTAATTAAAGTCACCTAGCACCAGGACCGAGGCATAGTTAACTGCCAAGGTGGCCAGTAGGTCTTGAAATGCTGGCAAGAACGACGATGAAGGCTGGGGTGGGCGGTACATTAAAAGGCATGTGATTGGAGGGGAAAAGGAAAGGGAGCGGACTACAATAAATTCGGTAGGGGGAATGGAAGGGAAGGAAAGGAGTTGAAAGTTAAAATTAGACCGAGCGATTAAAGCTACTCCACCACCCATCCTACCCGCGGGGCGGTCGGCGCGTAGAGCGACGTAGGAAGGGGGGAAGGCAGCTAAAAGAGCGGGTAAAGAAGAGTCACAAAACCAGGTTTCGGTCAAGAGCAGTAAGTCGGGCTTCTCGGAATCAAGCAGGACAAACAACTCATGATGGTGTTTGACCGCTGACCTGGTGTTGAGCAGAAGGACGGATAATGAAGGAGTGGGAAGGGGGGGGTCAGGCAAGAAGGAGGGCACCGGCGACCGCATCGGCGGAAGGGCCGATGCTGGCGAGGATGAAGGGGCGAGCCCTAAAAAATCAATGTGGCAGCGGGCTGACTCTGAGAGTGGCCAATGGCCCTGAAGAGTAGTAAGCTCCTCAGCAGAGTATGAAGTCAATTTTGCATGGAGACGTGCCCCTAGCCCCGTCCGGCCGCGGACGGGCGCAGACGGGCTTGCCTTAGGCGCTCCCGCTGCGCTCGTCCGCTGCGCTTCCGGTGGCAACACATATTATGGGTGGTGTAGGGGAGTGTGGCCTAAGAGGTGGGCGTGGCCAAAGATCTCGCCGGAATGGCGTCCAAGGAATCGTTGCAGCCGGCGTTCGGAACGCTGTCAGCTGTTTGTGTGTGGCCCAGATAACACAGGTATGCAATTTAAACAGAGAAAACAAAGTCGTTTTTTTTTTTAAATGTGGCATAAAATGCTCCCGGCGTCTGCCTGCGGAGTTTTAGGTCAATTCTGAAGAGGTGCTCGATTTCAGCGCTTATATATGATGCCTGCGGGGGGCGTGGCCTAAGAGGTGGGCGTGGCCAAAGATCTCGCCGGAATGGCGTCCAAGGAATCGTTGCAGCCGGCGTTCGGAACGCTGTCAGCTGTTTGTGTGTGGCCCAGATAACACAGGTATGCAATTTAAACAGAGAAAACAAAGTCGTTTTTTAAAAAAAATGTGGCATAAAATGCTCCCGGCGTCTGCCTGCGGAGTTTTAGGTCAATTCTGAAGAGGCGCTCGATTTCAGCGCTTATATATGATGCCTGCGGGGGGCGTGGCCTAAGAGGTGGGCGTGGCCAAAGATCTCGCCGGAATGGCGTCCAAGGAATCGTTGCAGCCGGCGTTCGGAACGCTGTCAGCTGTTTGTGTGTGGCCCAGATAACACAGGTATGCAATTTAAACAGAGAAAACAAAGTCGTTTTTTTTTTTTTTAAATGTGGCATAAAATTCTCCCGGCGTCTGCCTGCGGAGTTTTAGGTCAATTCTCCAGTCCCATCTTGAGTACCTGGAGAACAGATCACGACGTCATAACATCCGGATTCGGGGGATCAAATGCAAGGAGGAAGCGGATGACATCTTTGAATATACCAGGGAACTTTTTTACCTCATCCTAAGAGATCCGCCGGGTACGGACATTAACCTGGATTGAGCGCACAGAGTGGGACCTCCACGCCCAGATGCAGCTCCGCCTTCCGACATTTTGTTCGGTGTGCAAGATTTCCGTACCAAAGAGTAGACAGATGCACCCAATATCTTTCCCCGGACAGTCCCCGGTCTTATTCTAGGACCTAGCTGCTCTGACCTCACACAAACAAAGGACCTTCAGACCGGTCACCTCCTACCTTCGCCAACGTGACATCCCATACAGCTGGGGGCACCAGTTTCGTTTGATCTTTCGCATGGACGGAAAGCTGTTCCAAATATGCTCCCTTACGGAGTCCTGTCGTCTCTTGGGTATAGAGCCCCCGATGGAAGACAGCAGTGATGATGTCTCTGTGCCCAGCACAGACAACGCCTATCCCAGCTGGAGGCAACAAGGCAGTCGCCGCCGAATCAAGAGACCAAACCCTACGGAGATCTCCAGAGGTCAGAAGGCTGCGCTGGAGTCCCTGCCAGCAGAGATTACAAAGACACAGCCGGGTTGACGTCCCTACAGCAAAATGACGCGCTTGAACCTGTCCACGTGTGCCAGATCCGGCCGGCGGGGGATGAGAGGACTGTCCCTAGTCACGAACAATTCCCCATGGAAAGATTTCCCTGATCATCACAAGATGATGGACCTCAACATGTTTTTCATAAATTCATTAGTTCACAATTTTTTATTTTAATTGGGTACACTGTTTTTCTTCTCCACCCCGGCTCTATGCAGAGGAGTTTCACTTTGTTAGTTGATTGGGTTTTTATTTTTGAGGGATTGGGGCCCCTTGTCCACCCTTTTTTATCAATACTACAGCTTGGTACAGGTAGAACCCCTCAGCACCATAACCCGCTCCCTGAGAGCACAGCCACAGGCACCAGGTTCCGCTCATGGCCCTTGTCACTCCCACCTGAATGAATGGCCCTCACCATACTTAAGATACTTTACCTGAATGTGAGGGGGCTTAACAATCCCGTTAAACGCAAATCAGTATTGTCCTGTCTTGAGAATACTCATGCTGACATTTGTTTCCTGAAGGAAACACATCTCCTACCCAAGGACTGTTACCGTCTTAGGTCACGTAAATTCCCTACCCAGCTGTTTTCCTCTAGCCCCACCAAAACAGCAGGAGTCGCCATACTAGTCGCTCAGGGGTTTCGAGGGAAGGTCCTTCACAAAGAGGCGGAGATTAAGGGGAGACTACTTACATATCGCTTTACCTTAGGTGGCCTCACATTCACAGTAGGCTCAGTGTACGCCCCCAACGAGGGACAAGAACAGTTCTTACACACAGCACTCACTAAAGCGACAGCCACAACGGAAAGACGAATCCTGCTGGGGGGTGACTTGAATCTGGTTTTTGATAATGTGGCAGACAGATCATGCCAGCGCGCAGGGCAGACTGGGGCGCTTTCGACCATGGGACTGGCGCCCTTGTGAGACCTAGGCCTTAAGGATTTATGGCGCAGTTTCCATCCCAGCTCTAGGGAACTCTTCCTATTCTAAAGCGCACAAAACGTATGCTAGACTAGAGTACCTGCTAACTTCAGCCCCTATGCATGAGCTAGCAATGACCGTAGAAATAGGAGTAGCTTCCTTGTGGACCATGCACCAGTACAAGCCACCTTTACTCTCCCTCCCACGCAGCAATCCTGTGACACTGGTGCCTTCGCAACACTCTCTTGCACCGAGCCACAGTGGTAGAATAGCTACAATGCACAATAAACGTAACGATAACAACGACACGTCCCGGGCCACACAATGGGAGGTGCTCAAGACAGTCCTCCGAAGAAATATTGTCTATTTCAGCTGCAGAAAACTCAGACCGCGAGCGTATGAGAGCAGATCCCTCCCAAAAAAAGAAGGAGCTCGAGCAGATGCATCAGCGAACAGGAGTGCCACGGATTTGGCGTCACCTGAAAGCCATGCGGCAACAGTTAGCAGCCCTAGATCAGGACAGGGAAAAATACGCAGCCCTCCGGCTGCGACATACTTACTACACCGGGGGCGACAGAAGCGGTCGGCTCCTTGCACATAAACTATGAGAGACCCGACAGAGACAAGGGGTTCAGGAGATTCATGTCGGAGATGGTCGCTGGGTCACCGAAGACTCTGACATCGCTGAGACATTCCGCAATTCCTATGCCTACTTGTACGCTAGCACACCCTCATCCTCTACAGACGGGGCAGAGTACCTAGCAGCCGCCGACCTGTCTACTTTGACTAAAACGCAGGCTGATTTATTGGATTAAAACATACGGATAGAAGAGGTGGTAGCGGCCATCTCACGCCTTAAGCCTGCCCTGGGCCGGACGGCTTTTCTGCAACATTCTATAAAACCTTCTGCGCGCTGGTGGCCCCGATCCTCACTAAGCTCTTTAACACATTCTCAGAACCCGGGGCGATACTGTCATGATCTGCCACAGGGCGCCTGCTAAACTACATCTCCCAGAATGCAAACGGAGAGGGAGGAGTTTAGAATATATCCCACCGCCAAACACCGGGGCGCACTGTACGTGATTGTAATTCTGAACCTTGTTCGTTATCGTACTGGTTCCTTGTGTAGGAGCCTCCTTGTTTGGAATTTGGAATACCCTTGGATTTTGTTACCGGAGAGAGAGTGCCGGCGTGAAGAAGCGTGTCATCGCCTGTGATAAGTTAGAAGCGGGGAAGTAATCAATCAGAGACTCAAAACTACTGATATTCCCCCTTCCCCCATTGTTATTGCCTTTCTTCGATTGCGGCTGCCGAGAGGAAGGGATTTTGGTGGCGTGTTCAGGCTGAGACGCGCTTAAAACCTACGAACCATTTCCGGAGACTATTGCAACAGGATACTTTGTAGCTTACACGCCATTCTCGCTAGCGGCTGCAGCGAGGAAGGGAGGAGCTGTTGACTCGTGTGTAAGAAAGTTTGGAGAGCGGTTGTTACTGCGCGCTTTCCATTTGGATAGTGCATTAGTCTGTTATGGTATCTGGAAACTGTGCAAACTGAAGGCGATGGACTCGAGCTCCATTGTCTTTGAACTTTCATAGAGCTCGCAAGGTTTTGCTTCGTTTGGACTCAAGCCTTCATGGTGGTAAGCCTCGGAAGAGGAGGAACTTGTTCCGGATACAAACTTATTTTTTGACTATTGTATTCAGTTTTAGTTGGGCCCATCTAGGAATGCATTTTGTGCCTTTTCTTTTGGTTTCCCCTTTTGGGATGAAATAGTATTGTGCAACCAACAATATTGAATCCTTCAGCTCCATAAACCCGAGGTGGTAATTGTTTACTCAGTCTCAAAAACGGCTGGGGTTACTGGAGAGAGTCATATTTTATGTTACAAGGGAAGGGCAAAAGGTGTGTACTTGTTGTCTGCCTATTTGATAACAACTCCTGAGTGCATGGGCACCGATAGTAATCTTTGGTTTGTTTTCAGGAAGTAACCATATTGGGAGATTTGAAGACACAGAGGAAGGGCTCACCTCCTGTTTATGTGGTATGTAGAGGTTCATTAGCGAGAATGAAACGAGAGTAGTCAGGATATATGTTTTAATCCTTTCCTTTTGTCTTAAAGCTATCCCTTCCGTTCCAGTCCCTTCCCTACCTTTCCCTCGCTTGATTACCTTTACGCTCTGTGTGTATTTCAAACCAGAGTGTGGGGAAATCAGGAGGTGGACCCCTTTCAGCATCACCCTGATCCCGAGGAGGAGCTATCGTGACAGATACCAGGAGATATGCTGGAAGCCTCCTAGTGGTCATCCTGAAACCGGGCAAAGATAGAACCACATGCGGGGCTTACCACCCCATATCTCTCCTTAACGTAGATATCACGCTGTATACCGGGATTTTGGCTGATCGCCTCGCACCATATGTGCCAGCTCTGATAGCCCTGGATCAAGTGGGCTTTATCCCCCAGCGCCAAACAAGTGATAATACAAAATGGGCAAGCCACCATATCGAGAAAGTGTCTAAGCTACCAGGGGAATACATGTTACTCACCGTAGACGCCGAAAAGGCCTTTGACAGGGTTCACTTGCCATACCTGGAACGGGTCCTCGAACGGGTGGGGATGGGGGAGAAGTTCCATATGCACATTTTTAACTGCTACCAGTTTCTAACGGCCACAGTGCGTGTAAACAGCCCCTGTGGAGAGAGGCACAAGATAGTGGTGCCCCTTGTCACCACTTCTCTTTGTGTTCTCACTTTCGGCACAACACAGAGATAACGGGGATTAAATTTGGGGGAGACATCCACACGATTAGTTTATACGCAGACGATGTCCTGATCTCGCTGTCAAATCCGACTCTCGCACTTCTAGCATGTCTCACAGAACTGAAGACATTTGCACAATTTTTGGGGTTTAGGGTGAACATGGATAGGTCGGTGGCACTCGACCTCTCCTTGTCGTCTTCCACCCCGACACATCTCCAGGACCACCGCCCCATACAATGGGTGGCAAACTCAGTTCCCTACCTTGGGATTCAGCTTGCTCCCTCCCTGCCGATTATGGTGGCCCTTAATTATGCGCAACTACGGGTGAACATACGCAAATAATTGGGTCAATGGAAGCACTACCCACTCTCCTGGCTTGGTAGAATAGCGGCATTCAAAATTACTATATTGCCCCAGCTACTGTGTCTGTTCCAGACTTTGCCTCTTCGACCCCCACAGAGGTGGCTACAGCACACCCAGTCTGAACTGGCTCATTTCATCTGGAACGGTCGCAAGCCAAGGATGAAGAAACGTCTGACGGCGCTTCCCCCTGAAGAGGGAGGCCTCGGTATCCCCGAGCTTCAGCTATATTTCCAGGCGGCTCAACTGCGTCATTTAGTGGAATGTAGCCGGCTGGAGTCCGAGAAACATTGGTTGTTTCAAGACCAAGCAGTAGCTGGTAGGCCCCTGCAGGGGGTTCCCTTCCTCCGGAAGACACATAGGCCGCCTAATCTATACGCATCTTCTATCACCCAAGCCACCCTTGAAACGTGGGACCGTACCAATGTCAAGCACAATTTAACCACCTTTCCCTCGCTGATGACTTCCATCCAGGCCTAGACGCAGCCGCCTCCGCACAGTGGAGGTCCACAAGGTGTCGTTCCCTAGGCCACTTGTTTGACGTGGACGGGATCATATCATTCCAGCAGTTTAAATTGGAATATGGGTTGTCTGAAGCTGAAAGGCTATGATACCTCCAGATTAGGCATTGGGCCCTACACAATCAGGTCAGACCCTCTGCCAGCAGACACCTGACCACATACGAAAAGTGGCTGGTCACACGCACTTCGGACAAAAATCTCATTTCAGATCTTTACAAGATGCTGTTACAAAGGAACACACACATGTACAATGCTAACCGCGAGCGCTGGGAACGGGACCTATGCAGAACACTTCGCTATAAGGAATGGGAGGGGATATATCACAGAGCCCATCACTCGGCATACCAAATGGGACTGACTGAAATCCTTGCCAAACTGGCCACCTATTGGTATTATACCTCGGAGCGTCTACACTCAATGGATTCCTCGAAGGGGGCGAAATGCTGGCGGGGCTGCGTGAGCCGGGGCACTCTTGTGCATCTATTGTGGGTGTGCGCTCATCTCAAACCTTACTGGACCCAAGTGCTCAACGAGGAAGATAAGCACTTGGATACGCAAATACCACGCTTTCCTGCGTATGTCCTTCTGGGCCTCCCGAATCCGTTAACCTATCCATTAAAATCATGCAGAGGCTGCCTTATTGAAATAGCGCTGGGATCAGCAGTCCAAAACATTCTGACACACTGGCGACCCCCCAGATCCCTAACTTTACCGGTTGGCTATAACGCCTTTGCCATGTGTTAGGCATGGAGAACTAACTCTGACCTTAGCAGGAAAAGGTTCCGCATTCAACATTCTATGGCAACCGTTCCTGTCCCTCCTTTCTACTGAATTTAGGGAAGTCACCTGTCCTAGGTATCGCCGCCTTTTGCGTCTATCGGACCAGTAGCCAGAGGGGTCTTGATGCACTATTTTGCTTGACTGACACCAGGCCATGCTCTTTTTAGTTTGCTTTCTTAGTGGACAAGGGGCGAGGAAGGTGGGATGGGAGGGACGGTGGGATTCACACTCACACTCATCTATGAGACATGTTATGTTTTATTCGATTGCCTTTAGTGTGTTACTGCGCTGCGGCATACTTTGGCCGTGGGTGCACGGCTTTGGTGATACCCCCGAAATGCTGAATATGTTTTGAAAATGTTTTAATAAAAAGATTTAAACCATAAAATATACACTAGTTTTTCATTACGCTTTTAATCAAAGTATAAATTCCAATTTTCATTTTTTTAATATTATTTTAAGAAAAACATTGTATAGAAAACTGCAGCACTGCTCTACATAGTTTCTCTGATCAAAGCGAAAATAAACAAATCTGATATTGAAATACCTAACAATCAATATGCAGATAGAAATATTCGTAATGACTCCTTTTGAATTAGATTATTTCTCCGAGTTTCAGTGTTTTTTCTTGTGTGATAAATACTATGAAGGTTTACTCTGGTTACTTGTGTGTCTTTGTGACGTCCAGGTGTCCAGGTGTCTTGGAACAAAATACCAACATCCACAACTTGTTTTTCCATTTTTTTTATTTTTTTTAATTTAAAGGAGCCTTACTTCCATGTACGGTAAAGCTTATTGAACCGGCCTCAGGAAACAAACTTTTTAAAGAGTGCAGAAATACCCACACGCTAATGTAACTTGAATGGTTCTAATCAAATCGATGGTATTCTTTGCCCGTGCGCGGTCGGGGATCTGCAGTAGCTTGGAGTCAATGACCCTACGGCGGCAGGGGTATAATTTGAAGACTGAAATTTCCAGAGCATGCACCGTTAACCACGCCGAACCTGTTACAGCTCAGAAGGGAATTGTTTGGCTCGCATTAGATTTTCTACCGCGCAGCCATAAGTGATAAATGTACTGCTGTACTCACTGTCAAGTTAATCAATGCTGCCAAAGTTTTGTTGACCTAACTGTAATCCATAAAGTCAAAGCATTTTATCCATGCCTGTGACAACTCAGTCCACAGTGGGAAGAGCAAACCAGACTCTTCTACATAGAAGTGAAAACATTCCACTAAATATCAACCTAAAACGAACCTTCTCTAACATGGGAGATGCTAAAAAGAATGCAACGAAAAGGTGAAAGACCTTGGAAATTGATATGTACATGAATATTAAATCCCAACTAAAGTGAAAATATTTTTTTTAATTTTGCAAGAGAAGAGAATGTTATTTCTTCATACAAAAATAGATACTTTTCTCAGTCCAATGGACTGGTAAACTGCACTCTCTGTGCTCCTCCAGCTATCACACAGTCAGGTTTGAAATGGCTAATAATCCTGTAAATAATTTCCACTGAAAAATATATAGGTGTAATTTGGACTCTTGTACATGAACTTCGGATATTAAGGAAACGTGACTAGATTCCACTATTCAGTGACTTCACGAGCCCACCCGTGCTGCTAAAATACCCAACAGTGTTCACACATGGGGTTAAAGAAAAACGAGGAAATGTTGGTTTTAAGTATCAGATGAGTGAAATTCGTGATTTTATGAAACAGACTAGAGACAACAGCTAAAAGTAACAATATTACACTCACTGCCAGCCTACATCAATCTAGCTAACGCCTATTTATTTGGAGAAACTTCTGCTATAAGTGAGCAGCAAAAAAATTAAGAAACTGGATGAAGGTCCTGCCCATATATTGAAAGTGTCGGAGTTTTTAGAAGTTCTACGTCTTTATTGGTGCTGCTTGCTCTACATTCTAACAAATGACGTTGAGAGCATCATTTTTGTTACTGTGCCTCGACATAAATTGCCATATACTTCGATTGAAACATACAGCATTCAGTGCAATAGACATGGCCAAGACAAGCAGAAAAAAAGGAAAACAGAAAAAAAGACAAAACAGCAAGCGCTCTCACAGACAATTACAGACATATAAAATATGAATGGCGCTAGATTTTTCCTGCCGGGGGTCACCAGCCTCTGTGTTTTACGCACTCAAGGCATTTATTTAGGCTCCAGAGCCTGACATGATTTCAGATAATAAATTATGGGCACTAACTCAGTCTCAATGGCCATTCACTTCGTTACCATTTCCAAGTACCTGACACTTGTCCCTCCCAAAACAATCTTAACATTGGAGTCCTTGGGAAATACAGAGAACAATGCAATTACTGTGAAGAGGGCCAACACAACTTGACCGGTGAGTACTTATTAACCTTTCGAGTGCGTGTGCGCATGATGACAAATGAACAGCATCAAGCGGGCGGATCACATTTATCACAGAGCCGTTCTACAGCAGAGTTTTACTTGATACAACACTCCACACTCTCATTACTGAAATCCTGTGCCTTGTTCTTTTGAAAGAACAGCTCAATAGAAGATCCTAGATCCGCCATGATAAACAAATGTTGGCATATCACGAGGAATGGCAGATGACGAAGAGCGTCGCCATTGGAATTTCCATAAGCATAAGACATCCACCACGCCACTTTAAGTTTGTAGCAGGCAGGTATTTTCGATGTTTACTGATACAACAGAATATGGCTTAGTATTTGGCTACATAATGCATAAGATTTGAAAGCCCCTTAGTTCTTTTTTTTTCACAACAAAATGTTATTGTTGACAGCCAAAGCAAAAGGAATACCTCACAGGGCACCCATAATACACATATGCAGTGACAAAGATGGCCATCAACATTTTCAGTGTGATCATGAGAAATTTCACACAAGGAACTAGTTACAAAGAGAAATAATACCAAAGAAAACAAAGATCTGCACCACGTTACTTCCGTCAAACAGAGAGAATTTCCGCATACACATGAAAAGTCCGTGCAATTTGGAGTCACATCTAACAAATATATAGCACATAGTCCAGTGCGCTAGATTTACAGCTGTAAGTCCGCAATGTCAGGCGGGAGGGAGGAGGCTCCGAATAGAGACCTCAATAGCCGGCTCACTTCTTCCAGATCTTATAGTGTTTCTTGGGGCACCCCCTCGTTACAAAGACAGGAATTTCTAGGCCCATACAGAAGTCCAAACACCGTGTCCAGACCCCAAGCAAGGGAGGGGATTCCTCCTTCCAGGCTCGGGCAATGTTTCTTTTTGCCAATGTTAGACCTAAAAATAGAAGGTGACGCTTGTACCTGTTGCCACCCAGGTCCTCTGTAACATGGAGCATGGCCAGCTTCGGGGAGGAGGGAACATCCCACCCCGGTACTTCAGACAGACATGTAAGTATCCCCCTCTAGAACCTCGACAAAGTAGGGCAGTACCACACAGTGTGTAGGAAGGTACCCTCCAACGACCCAAAGGGCAGAAAATGTAGAGATGCAATCTGCCCAGCATGCCATAATCTGGGTCTTGTAACGTAAACTCTATGGAGATATTTAAACTGAATAAGACGCAGGTGGGCCGCGATAGCCGCACTACGTGGGCTTCCCGGGCCTCCACCGGGCCTCCACCCAGTCATCTTCCTCCAAGGGGCCCAAATCTTACTGCCACACCTCTCTGAGTTTATGCAGGGTTGTAGGTGTATTGTTAATGATCGTACAGTATATTTTTGTGATCTTGTGGTCTCCCAATTACCCCATAAAGACCTTAGCCTCTACAGTGTTGAATTCAGGTATTTCCGTAAAGTGGGAGATATAAGGGGTAAAGGCATGCCTGAATTGTAAATAGTGATAGAATTGTTTGCGGGGCATATCATATTCTGTTTGCAGATCAAGGAAGGATTTGAGGGTACAGGCATGCACAATCGCCCCCACTGTGTCTAATCCTATGCCCCCCCCGGACCCTGAAAATCTGTCAGCCATGCCAGTTCTGGCAATTGCCCATTATCCCATAGTGGAGTTTCACTGGTGAGCCTCCCCACCAACCCATCTGGCGGAGTGCAGATTTCTAGGTAGGAATTAGGCAGGCGGCAGCTCTTTCAGTAGTACCGTTGAGTAAAGTGCCATGTGCAAGGCAGTATCTCCCAGCAGCCCCTTAGTTCTTTTGATGCCAGTTTCCCTTACAAAATCTTCACATATAAGTGTGAATTCAATCACTTGTGCCGTGTATGCATTACACCTTAACTGAATACTCTGTCAGTCCAATATGAGCACGAGGTGTTTGCATTCTGAGACTGAACTAACATGGTAACAAACCTCTCTTTAGACTTCTGTTTCACTCCGGTTTTTAATCCCTTTCTAATAACAGTTAAAGACAAAGTAGTTTATTGTTATGGTCAGGGAATCTGAAAGGCAGATTTAGCAACAGCATTCATTTCCACTGCCATTGATTTTAAGTTGCTGCACTATAGCTGCCAAAAGCATGGTAACAATAAGGTCTTCTTAGACTTTATTCTGGTAAATCACACGACATGGCATACAAATAATGTTTCATGTGGCTCTTTCAGACTGAAAGAGATACACCTGATGGCTTGGTGAGATCGTGGAGTCAGAGTTCGCTCTAAAGGACTTTAAAAGGTATAAGTGGTGATAGACCTTCTAAGCATAAAGTCCTTCTATGTCCATTAATACAAATGGGAGCTGAGACACTGAATTCTATTCTCAGGGGCATGCTCTCCAGATGCACAGATCATACACACCAACACCAGAGTTTGGAGCAGTTTTTACCATGGATTAACACAAGTTTAGAAACATTTCTAACTCCTCAGAAATCCCTCACCATCTCTTCAGTAATCCTTCATGACCTTAGAGAAAGAGATAAGTGGGCAGGCAGTACATGCTGCAGATTGACAGGAGTTCAAAAATGCAAAAGGTCCAGGTAAAGAAGGTGAAGTAGCCAGTATGATAGTTGGACAGAAACGATGAATACACAACATCAATGTCCTATCAATAATTTGTAGGCAAGGCACAAATATTATATTATTTGAGGTTATAAAAGCACCACTTCCCAGGAGTTAATTTGCTAAGAAATACTTTTTTCTTAAGAGCATGCAGCTGGTACTGCTGAATGTATCTTGTATCTCTTTCTTCCACAACCCTATACTTTCTTCTCTTTATCTTTCTTTTGAAGGTTATTTTTCATTTCTGTTTTCTCCCTTGTCACTGTTTTCCAATCTTTCTCTTGCTCTGGGACAAGGCTTTATGAGGAAAAATAATCCTAGTCCATAAAATCGGTGTCAGTGCACACCACCAATCACCAGCACAAATTAAGCACCAGCACCGATTGGGATTCCTCCAAAACAAAATATTGTTTAGGTCTTGGAAAAAAACAAAGAGCAGAAAAGGTTACTCTACAACCGACTACTTATACAATGATAATCTGCAGAGCTCACCAAAACATAACGTGAAATGCAGCTAAGGCTGCACAACTACGCCTGCGCCTCGAACTACTGGCACTGGAATCATTTCATACCATATTCGTCCTTTTCTCCAACCCAGTCAGTTGCCTGGATAACTGTTTCACTTTAATAAACATTAGTGAATTAACTACAATGATAACAATGTAGATTGCTTATTTTAATCATCCTCGTACACAGTACTTAATCACCCTCATACACAGTACCTTCAAAACACTGTCAAGATTCCCCTTTTGCTGGCTTAACTTATTCAAAGTCTGAGAGTTTCCGTACTAGCAACATTCAAAAGAGGTAGCAGAGCAACATTATCACCAGAAGATATGAATGAGCCTTCCGTTTGGAAAATACGAAATGTAATTAAATTTTAACCTACAGTCTATTCTATTCATAGATGTTTGGGAAAGTGCAAAACTGCAAGAAAAGTGGTGCTATCCCACTGTGCTGCATGTCTGGAAAACTAAGGTTGTAATTCATTACGGTCATTGAGACCATCTTGGAACAAAACTGGAATTAGTCACTATATTTAAACATGACTCAAAGGAAATTTGGCAAGACCATTTGCTCATTTTACAGTTTCCTTAACTTATGGCTTGAACCGCAGTCATTTTAGGTGACACCCATGCCCTCAGACACGGAGGTTCCAAACAGCATTCCTTTCAAGAAGATGGGATTACATTTTTTAGTTTCAAGCAGAATCTCATGGGTCTAAAGTAGGCCTGGGCGGTAAATTACGTTCTGCTTGCGGAATTTGGATAATTTTGCGGAGAACGCAAAATTGACCAAAATTCTGCGTTCCGCGACTTTGCGAAATTTTTTGCTTGTTTGTGTTCTCAAAATGCCTGTTCGTGAGATATTTTCCCCCAAGCACGCGAACAGGAAAAAAGCATTGCGAACAAGCAATTCCACGTATCCGCTAGGGACTCTCTCCCTTGCAGCACTCGTGAGCAAGGGAGAGAGTCCCGAAACGCGTTGAGTGTTGCCAGATAGCCATTGTGTGCATTATGCAATAAATTTTTACTGCTACAAAGTCCTTTATTGTGTCCGCGGCTGCTGTGTTTTGGCGAAAACGTTAAACAGCATTTTTCTGGATTTAGTGAGGCTGCCTGGCTCACCGCGGACTGCCGTCATGAGCGGCAAGGAAAAGGAGTTGCTGGTGTGCGAGCACTAGCTTTGGATTTTTATATATGTATATGTATATATATATGAAACCAATCACCTCCTCCATCGACGAAAGTGAAGAGGCCACACCAGAGGAACCAGTGGAAACAACATTTATTCCATTTGCAACAGGTAAGGATAATCCACATCACCCGCCATTAGGCGAATGCATTTCGGCTTCTCATAGCCTTCATCAGCGCCACGGGTGAATGTTAGTCGGGTGGTGGCATTGCTCACTGATGTAAGGTCATGCTCCACCTGATTAGTTAAGCGCTGCTCCACCCATACAGGTTACATCCTATCGCAGATGTCCTTGGCTAGTCGCTATGTGCAGCGTGACTACCAGCCCCAGGATGCAATGTCTTGGAGTCTTGCTTGGTTAATGCTGCGAAGGGTGGATTAGCGCTGTGTTGGTAAGGGATCCTAGCAACCTGCTGCCTCAGGAATACGCCATCTCCTCCAGTCCCCTGAACCGTTTCAACCTCCAACATTCTGGTGTCTTCTGGGCGGGGGCGAGGATGAAAATCATACCAAGCCCAATGCAGAGTCAAGTGACCCCAACACCGCCGCAACCTCATCCAGAACAGAAGGTGGGCTCTGGAAATTCCGGTACCCCGGACTCCAAACAAACACCACCGAAGTAGTTTCCAGCAGACCAGAGCCAACTTACAGAAAAGGGGGGCCTCTTATGTGCGGCACTGGAAACCGCGCTGCGATAGGAAACCAATCACCTCCTCAATCGACGAAAGTGAAGAGGCCACACCAGAGGAACCAGTGGAAACAACATTTATTCCATTTGCAACAGGTAAGGATAATCCCCATCACCCGCCATTAGGCGAATGCATTTCGGCTTCTCATAGCCTTCATCAGCGCCACGGGTGAATGTTAGTCGGGTGGCGGCATTGCTCACTGCTGTAATGTCATGCTCCACCTGATTAGTTAAGCGCTGCTCCACCCATACAGGTTACATCCTATCGCAGATGTCCTTGGCTAGTCGCTATGTGCAGCGATAGCCAGTAGGTATATATAGTTAGGACCTAGCTACCGTAGGAAATCCGCAACATTCTATTGGGAATAACTTTGGCGCCGGTTGTGTAATTTTCCAAAATTTTGGCCAGCTCCGCTGCGCTCCTTCCCTGAAAGTTTCGGGGGGATTCATGAAGTGGGGGCTGAGAAAAAAGGGGGGTCCCAAAACGTGTTTTCCCCATGTTAATTTCCATAGGACGTTCTGACAAGTCTACAGCCCGAACCGCTGAACAGAATTACGCCAAACTTGGCAAAATTGTAGGGACTGGTACGCAGAAGTGCCTTTGCTATATTTGGTGAAAATTGCTCCAGTGGTTTTTATGAAAATTAACTTCAAAAACACACATATATCTATATGAGCTCACCCTAAGCTTACTCGTAAGCTTACCCGTACGCGTACGGTACGCGTACGGTACACGTACGTGCGCGTACCCCTACATGCACGAGCTACATGCTGATTGGCTGCCACTGTCTGTCAACACTCTAAAATAGAAATTGTGGGCAGCCATCTTGTGCCTCGGTAGAGTGAGGTACAGGAAAGCAGAAAAACAAATGTGTAGAACTCAAAAAGGGGGCAGGGTAGAAGCACCCTGACCCCCTAGGCCTTCTCAGGGGGTCCCACATTTTCCAGATTTTTTTTTTAATCGCGGGGTACGCGCACCGTACGCGTACGGTACGCATACCCCGCGACTTTAAAAAAAAAATGTTTTTGCCTTGGGGGTCCTTGTGGGACCCCCTGAGCAGGCCTACGGGGTCAGGGTGCTTCTACCCTGGCCCCTTTGCGAGTTTCACACCTTTGTTTCACTGCTTTCTTGTGCCTTGGTTCTAACAAGGCACAAGATGGCTGCCAACACTTCCTGGTTTGGAGTGTTGACAGACAGTGGCAGCCAATCAGCATGCCTTCCCGAGAAAGCTGCATGGTCATTGACTGTCAACACTTCTAACCAGGAAGTGTTGGCATCCATCTTGTGCTAGTGTTGACAGACAGTGACAGCCAATCAGCATGCCTTCCCGAGAAAGCTGCATGCTCATTGCTGTCAACACTTCTAACCAGGAAGTGTTGGCATCCATCTTGGGTCTCAGTAGACTGAGGAACAAGAAAGCAGAAAAACAAACATGTAGAACACAAAAAGGGGGCAGGGTAGAAACACCCTGACCCCCTAGGGCTGCTCAGGTGGTCCCACTAGGATATTAATATATTTAAACGTTATCCGCTAATAGAATTAGCATTTAAAAAACCTTGCAAATTCACTGAAAAAACTATAGGTTTAAGGCCTTATATAGTTAGAAATTAGCATTTTAAAAACCTTTGAAATTCACTGAAAAAAACATAGGTTTCAGGCCTTATATAGTTAGGAATTAGCATTAAAAAAACTTTTGAATATATAAAAACGTTATCCGCTAATAGAATTAGCATTTAAAAAACCTTGCGAATTCAATGAAAAAACCATAGGTTTCAGGCCTTATATAGTTATGAATTAGCATTTAAAAAACCTTTGAAATTCACTGAAAAAACCATAGGTTTCAGGCCTTATATAGTTAGGAATTAGCATTAAAAAAACGTTTGAATATATAAACGTTATCCGCTAATAGAATTAGCATTTAAAAAACCTTGCGAATTCAATGAAAAAAGCATAGGTTTCAGGCCTTATATAGTTAGGAATTAGCATTAAAAAACCCTTGCAAATTCACTGAAAAAACCATAGGTTTCAGGCCTTATATAGTTAGGAATTAGCATTTAAAAAACCTTTGAAATTCACTCAATAAACTATAGGTTTTAGGAGTGTTATAGTTAGCTGGACATTTCACTCATACAAAACCATTGAAATTGCTCCTATATAGTTAGTTGGACTAACTATATTTCGCGCACCCGCAATCCACTGCTGATGATGTCACATATTACACCATTCATGACATGGTCAGTGACATCACTGATGACATTTCAAATGACATCACTGATGACATCACTGATGACATCATCCACGTGACAATCACATACACCTTTTCATACACTAGTAAAATCTTTCATCACTCTTTGTAAAATACAGAGTATCATATTTGAATTCATTGACACAGCAATACAAGTATCTAAAAAACCCACTCAGTGATTCCTAGATGTATACACACATCTAATCACTTACCTGTAGATTCAATCATACATGCTGTCAATGAAAAATAGAACACTATCAAAAATACTTATACACCTATATCGTCATTACACACAGCACACAACCTATTAGAATAGGAAGTTATCCTACTCACTTAAGCAAACAATGGATCATACTTACATACTTACTTAGCTACACACTTATACAAACACCACGTCATCTATTCATTTACATAGTAAGTCATACTTACTGTATTATAAAATCATTATTACAAGTATACAGTCATCCATATAGTCACTTACAGAATCATTGAGTGTTATGAATATTTATTTATATACAAAAACTGACATATAAACTGACATATACGCTGCCTTTTTTTTTTCTACTTTGTTGGACATGCACCAAAGAGAAATATATTTGCTCATCACCACTCCCATAAAGATATTCACTCACCCAAACAACTATTATAACATGTAGTTTTAACTTCATATATCTACTGAATCAACTATTCACACATCTTTGGGCACTAACACACCCCCCACCGAACCACACACACATTCACTCTCCAATACAAATACTCAGTTAACTAATTAATAAGTAATATAGACTTTCACATAGCTAGTAACCAACTGGAGAACCAGTTTACACAACAACTGACAAAGTGATACAGATATTCACACAGTTTCGTCACTATCCACTATATTTAGTGAGACACTATACATTTTTAAAGTAAACAGTCAATTACATTGCTACTAAATCCTCCATCCAAATATTTATTTTTATATATCCACTCATTCTTCAATGCAAAATGCTATATATAATGCATATTTAAATAACGAAGCAAACCACATTCACTGGATGATGTCATCAGTGATGTCATTTGAGATGTCATCAGTGATGTCACTGACCATGTCATGAATGATGTAATATGTGACATCATCAGCAGTGGATTGCGGGTGCGCGAAATATAGTTAGTCCAACTAACTATATCGGAGCAATTTCAATGGTTTTGTATGAGTGAAATGTCCAGCTAACTATAACACCCCTAAAACGTATAGTTTATTGAGTGAATTTCAAAGGTTTTTTAAATGCTAATTCCTAACTATATAAGGCCTGAAACCTATGGTTTTTTCATTGAATATATATATATATAAATAGATATTTGACAAGTCAAATCTTCTCCAAGTTACAGATGATGCACGAGCCGCTCTGATCAGCATAGAAAGTGTTTATTTTCTGGCAGAAAAAATATATATACAAGAAAAGAGAAGGGGGCAGGGTAGGAATACCCTGTTCTCCTAGGTCTCTTGAGTGTGTGTGTGTGTGGGGGGGGGGAGGGGGGAGGGGGAGGGGCGCACAGGGACACTGCAGGGCAAAAAAAAGAATTACAAAAAAATTAAATGGGAGCTGGGCTGAATCCACGGCTCCCGCCGCAAAAAAAAAGAAAAAAAGCGCGCTTCCGCGCTTCTATATTATTAAGCCCCTGGGTGGGCCAGGGGCATGCCGTAGTAAATGGAGTAAAGAGATGGGGGGTCTCGCGGACCCCCGTGCCCTGAGGACCAACACATCCCCGGGGCTAATATAAAAGAAATAGGGGGCCCAGCAAATCCGCAGTGATCAGGGGACCACCACCTCCCTAGACCTCATTTATTTGTTATGGGGGGGGCCTCACGGACCAGAGGACCACCACCTCCCCAGGGCCAAATGTAGTTTTAGGAAGGAGGTCCAAGGGACCACCACCTCCCGGGACAGGCCCTTCTGAATAAAAGAAGGGGGTGGCGGACCCCCTCCTAGAGCCAATAATAGCTCAGGGCCGACTCCTGCTTTGTCCCAGAATGCCCATACCCGGCACATAACTGTTTTGTGTGGCTTGGTGGGGGCTTTAAGAGCTCCCACCAAGCCACAGCAAACAGCCCACTTCCAGCCAACGAGAGAGGAGAAAGGCTCTCGCTTGCTAGAAGTGGAGCATTCTTTTGTTTCCCTGCCTTCTGACAAGAGAGCAGGGATACAGACTAATTGCTATCAGATACAGGAATCTGCATGTTTAGCAGCTCCCTGTGTCTAAAAGCAAAGCTGACTCCTGTAGGAGGCAGGGAGCCCGCAGGGACTGCGGGGGCCTTCAGGCTCCCCCACAGTCCAGTAGCACACTCGCCCACAGGGATGGGGTTCCTGGGGCCACAATCGGCCCGTAGAGGGGGGTGCCCCCCTCCCGTATTAAAAATTATTTTAAAAAGAGGCCGGGCCCTGGGGAATGGGGTTCCAGGTGCTAAAATTGGGGGTGTATGGATGGGGGCCACATCACCCCCTACCATAATATTATAGTATATAGTATGATCCCGAGGCCAAGGCTACGTATAGAGCTTTAATCAAGGTCTATCATGCGGACATTTTGACCGAAAAGAAGAACTATTTTTCTGCAAGAATTGAGACTGCTTCAAGCTCCTGCAGGGAAATTTTCACTATTGTGAAGGAGTTTATTGCTCCTAAGGCAAATGCGTTGCATTATGAGTTTTCTGAGCCATGGGTGATCTCGCTGGCTAGTTTTTTCACCACTAAGATCAAGTTGATTCAAGATTCTTTCTCTTCCATAGGGCCGAGCTGTGTCACCACCTCGAGGGACCAGTGGAATAGGACAACGGGTTTTGGACCCTCTCTCTCGGAGTTTCCATCCATTTCTATCTCCGCCTCTCAGGACCTCCTGGCTAAACTCAAGTCTGGCTCACCTTCTGACCCTTGTCCTGCTAAATTTTTGGCCAGGGTATCGGAGTCTATAAATCCGCTGATCAATCCCATTCTTAATATGTCTCTGACTAGTGGTGTGGTCCCTGCGGTTTGGAAACAAGCTATGGTGGTGCCACTCCTTAAAAAGTCAGGCTTTGACCCCGAGCTCCATGCCAATTATAGGCCGATTTCCCTCCTGCCTGCTCTCGCTAAAATTGCAGAAAAACATGTTCATACTGTGCTTTCCGCCTATCTCGAAACCCATAGTCTGCTGCACTCCACCCAGTCGGGTTTTCGATCCAATCTAAGTACCGAGACAGCTCTTTTGGAGGTCAATGAGGCCATTAAGGAAGTGTTGGACGCAGGAGGAAGGGCCATGTTGGTTATGTTAGATCTGTCGGCGGCCTTCGACACCGTCCCTCATGAGGGTCTCCTCAGCAGACTCCATGAGATCGGTCTGAGAGGGACGGTGTTGAGTTGGTTTCGATCCTATTTAGCGGGTCGCCGACAGGTGGTCTGGGCCCCCCCTTACTCAGCCGTAGTACCACCACTGGAGGTCAGAGTCCCTCAGGGCTCGGTGTTGAGCCCGACTCTTTTTAATATCTTTATGACCCCTCTGGCGGTGCTGGCTGAGTCTTTTGGGGCTCAGATCATTTCATACGCCGATGATACCCAACTCCTTTTTACATGTCATAAGGGGGCAGAGTTCGACGGAGAGAGCATTCGGGGTTGTCTTGGGGCTGTTTTCGAATGGTTTCAACGAAGCAGCCTCAAGTGCAACCCTGATAAGTCAGAGGTGCTTTTCTTCGGGTGTCAGGCTGATCCGAGTTGGCAGGATTGGTGGTCTATAAACATGTCCCTCCTGCATCTTCTTCCCTAGTTGCTAAGAACCTGGGGGTCAAAATTGACAATGGCCTGTCACTTAAGTCCCAGATCCTGGGTCTGACTGGCACTTGCTATGGCCTGCTCAAAATGCTACGAAAGTTTCTCCCCTTGCTCCCAATTGTGCATAGGAAAACTACTGTCCAGGCTCTTATTTGTTCTAGGCTGGACTACTCAAATGTTTTATATCTAGGTCTCCCAGACTATTTACTTCAAAGACTTCAGGTGGTCCAAAACTCGGCAGCACGGGCGATTTTTTGCCTCCCTCGCCGAGCTAGAGCTTCGGATCTTTTACACTCCTTACATTGGTTGCCTATTCGCAAGCAGATTGTTTTTAAAACATTGACACTGGCACATAAGGCACTCAATGCTACGGGAGCTGAATATATTCAGAAACGTCTGGCCTTCTACAGACCTACTAGATCCCTTAGGTCGGAATCCCTTTGTCTTGCCACTGTCCCTACTGTCAAGAAAGCTAGGATTGGGGGATGCTCTTTTAAACGCTTGGCTCCCCAGCTATGGAATAGCCTCCCTCTGTTACTCCGCTGTACTTCAAGTCTGCTGGCCTCTAGAAAGGGTTTGAAGACATGGCTGTATGGACAGTAACCGGTCTTTTTCTTCTCCTTTTTGCCTGCTCTCTATAGTCTGTTGTGGGTTAGTAAAAACGCCGGGACACTCCATGGAGTAGCCGAGCGCTATATAAGACACCCATAACATTAACATTAACATTAACATAATAAAAAAAATAGTTCTTACAAATGCTGGGCCCTAGGGAACGGGGTACCCAGGCTGATATCTGTCTCGCTCCACTAATAAAACCTTTAAAAAACTGCTGGCCCCCAGGGGAAGTTGTCGGAGGCCCCGCCCCCTATCCCAACCACTCTGCAAAGGGGCAACCTGGCGCATAATTTGTTGGGGGATAAAGTCCCATTGGCTGGTGGGTCCCTTGGGGGACAAAAACCTCTCCTGTTACCTCCAGTAAGTTCCACACAGCGGGATTGCCGAGAGGTGATCCAAAGCCCCACCCCCTTTCTCCACCACTATCCAAACGCGCCTCGTGGTGCACTACTGTTTGGGGGATGAAGTCCCCTGAGATGCTGATGGTCCTTGTTGGCCAACAACCCCTACTGTTACCTCCAGTAAGCCCCACACAGAGGGATTGCTGAGAGCTTGTGGGAGGTCCGCCCCCTTTCTCCACCACTCTGCAAACGTGCCTCCTGATGCTCTACTGGTTAAAGGATGAAGTCCCCTTTGCTGCTTAGGGTCCTGGGGGCCAACAACCTCTCCTGTTACCCCCAGTAAGTCCCACACAGCGGGATTACTGAGAGATCGTTGGAGGCCCACCCCCTTTCTCTACCAGTCTGCAAATGCACCACCTGGCAGACTACTTGTTGGGCGATAAAGTCCCTTTGGGGCCAAGAAGCCCTCCTATTACTACCAGTAAGTCCCAAACAGCGGGATTGCTGAAAGTTGGTTGGAGGTTCCATCCCCTTTCTCCACCACTCAGCAAACGCACTTAGTATTTAAAAAAAAAAGAAATTCACATAAAAAAACAAAAGGTGACAGGGACGTTATAGTTAGGAAATAGAATAATAAAAACTATAGAAATTCACTGAAAAACCAAAAGTTACAAGGGTTATAATAAGTCTCACATTTTACGTGTACAAAACCATAGAAATTCAACAGTTATGGTTATCTGAGCTAAGTATAACTTACGCCCCCGCAATGCACTGCTTATGACCTCACATATTACATCACTCATGACATGGTCAGTGACATCACTGATTACCTCTCAAAAGGCATCACTGATGATGGCCCCCTTTACTTTTATAAAACAAATGAACAGCCCTGGGAGATGGAGTCCCAGGGCCTAATGTGGTTCGGGGAGTGGGGCAACGCAGCCCCCATCCTCTTCAAAATGTCCCCAATGGGGTCCCCAATGCATAACTGGGATGTGGCCCCTCCCCTTTTATTTAAATTTCAGCCCTGGAGTCTGGGGTCCCCAGGGCAATAATAGGCTTGATGAGGGCCCTTGAAATAAACAGTGTTCCCACCATTTTCCATGCTGATAATCAGCTGAACTTACCAAAGGGATACAACCGTGTTTCCTGCTAACTTTCATGGTGTATTCTTGATGCAGAGGAATGTGAGAACATCTCCACCAAACAAAGGAGCACTTACTTCATATAATTAAGAGGAGGCACCTTTGTTTGCTCGAGCTGTAACTCTTTGTCTATAGTCTTGACATCTTCTCTATACAAGGATTCAAGTTGTCACTTATTTCTCTGTGAAGACACTCAAGGAACAATCAATTTGCCAAAATTACACATACACATGAGTTATAACTTTGTTGTCCTTTATGCAGCTGGAGAGTAGAATATGTACTAGACAAAACCATAGGTTAAAGTAACGTTTTAGTTAGGTGTGATAAAAATATCTATTTTTCTTTTTTTTAATAAACCCTATAAATTGGCAAGCGGGAGGCACCGAATGAGGCCACCATTGGGCCGGAGCAAAAGAGTTTGACTTTCTAAGCAGCATGATCTAAATTTTATCAGTATTACATTTTAAATGATTGGATTGCCTCCACCGGATTACTTCATGAAGGCAGTTTTTAAAATTCAACTCGGAACCAATAGCTGCTCTGTCCCGCTGCGTATCATCCGCATAAGGGGTGGTTTTGATTCCAAAGGAAGTAATCAAAGAAATCTAGGGGGTCCTATAAATTTTAAATAATGCAGGTCTAAGAGATAAGTTCTGTGGAACACATGATGTCACTGTTCTTTTGGAGCATAATAAAGAGCCCAACAAGACCGTTTGTCTGCGGTCTGTTCTAAAAGATTTAATCCAGGACAAGGCGAATTAAGAGATCCCACAGTCCTCGATACGTTGGAGCAGGAAACTGTGTGAGATGAAATCGAATGCCACAGATAAGTTCAATAAGATCAATACTACATTATTTCCCACATACAGAGGCAATTTCAAGGTGTCTGCGACTTCCAACAGGCCTGATTCAGTGGAGTGTCCTAGGCAAAAACTGGACTGCCGTGGATGGAGTAAATTCGTATCTTCTACGAAGGCAGTTAATTGGCCATTAATCACTTTTTCAGTCACTCCATTTATGACATCAATAATTAATCAATCAATCAATCAGGATTTATAAAGCGCGGCTAATCACTCGATAGGGTATTCAGGCGCTTGCAGGTCCTGGAGGCTTATTTGAACAGCCAGGTCTTGAGGTGGGGAGGCTGTTCCAGGTCTTTACTGCGATCTGGGAGAATGAGCGTCCTCCACTTCTGGTTCGGTAAATGCGGGGAGTACAAGCAAGTGAAAAAGAGGCAGAGAATAGTCTTCTCAACGGTTGGTGGAAGCTCAAGCAGGGTAATGTAGGCGGGTCCTTGGTTGTGTAGAGCCTTGTGTGCATGGATCAGCAGTTTGAATTGGCATCTCTTCTGTATAGGAAGCCAGTGAAGGTACCTGAGGTGGGATGTGATGTGGGTTAGTCGGAGAAGGCGAGGATGTCTGGCTGTGGCGTTCTGTATGGTCTGAAGTCTCTGTAGGAGGTGTGTGACGATTTCTACATAGAGGGTGTTGCCGTAGTTCAGTCGGCTGGTGATGAGGGCCTGTGTCACGGTGCATCTTGTGTGTAGGGGTAGTCAACTGAAGATCTTACTAGAATGCACAGAGTGAGGAAGCAGGAGGAGGAGATAGTGTTGATCTGAGATTGCATAGTGAGCTTGTTGTCAATGATGATTCCAAAGTTTCTGGCATGGTCGGAGGGAGTGGGTGCGAGTGCTAGGTCGGATGGCCACCAGGAGTCGTTCCAGATGTTGCTGCTGTTGCCACAGAGAAGTACTTCCATCTTGCCTGTGTTCAGCTGCAGGCAGTTGTTCTTCATCCAGTCAGCGACGTTTGTAATGCATCTGTGGAAGTTGGTTCTGGTGGTGGTGGGGTCGTCGGTAAGTGAAAGGATACGTTGGGTGTCGTCTGCGTAGGAAATTATGTTGAGATTATGGGATCTGATGATGTTGGCCAGCGGAGTCATGTATGTGATGAAGAGCGTGGGGCTGAGGGATTAGCCCTGGAGACACCGCAGGTGATTTCCTTGGGTTCAGAAGTGAAAGGTGTGAGATAGATCTCCTGAGTTCTTGTGGTCAGGAAGGAGGTGATCCATCTGAGCGCGTCCCCTTGGATGCCAATGTGGAGGAGTCTTTCGATCAGAGTGTGGTGGGAAATGATGTCAAAGGCTGCCGAGAGAAGGAGGAGGATCAAAGCAGCTGTTTCTCAGATGTCGTTGATGTTTATGATCAGGGAGGCTTCGATGCTGTGATTGCTATGGAAGACAAATTGGGAGGCGTCGAGTAGCTGGTTCTGCTCTAGGTGTGTTATGAATTGATAGCTGATAATCTTTTCCAGTACCTTTGCTGGGAATAGAAGAAGGGAGACTGGCAGTTAGTTTTTGAGTTTGCTTGGGTTTTTTGAGTAGTGATTTGATTTTGGCATGTTTCCAGATGTCGGGAAATATTGCAGTGGTAATAGAGGTGTTGAGTAGGGTGTGAGTTTCTGTCCGATCCTTTGGTTTCCGAGGTTTAAGGTGTGGTGCAGGCATGGGTCTGTGGGAGCTCCTGAGTGAATCGATTTCATGGTGGAGGCGGTGTCCTGGGTGGAGAGGATGCTCCAGGTGGTCATTGTGTGGTTCATGTTGGTCACAGTGGTGGGGTATCTGTTGAGGAAGTCTGTAGGTGTGGGTTGCGGTTCGAAATTTCTATGTATATTTGCAATCTTACAGCTGCTGTATGGCTGTAATGTTGTTTTCGCTGGTAGTCGGGTTGGAGAATTCCTTAACAATGTTGAAAAGTTCCTTAGTGTTGTTAGCATTGATTTTGATGTGTGCAGCAGGAGCTGTCTTTTTTTGCCCTCAGAAGAGGGTGGTAGAGGGTGAGGAAGGTCTTGAAGGCTGCCCTGTCGAAGGTGTCCTTGCTGACGCGCCATCTGCTCTCCAACTGTTTGCTGTCTTGGTTCACTATTCTGAGTTCTTGGTGTACCAGCTGGTCTTTTTGGAGGATTTTCTCTGGATGTTGCTTTTGATGGGGACGATGCTGTCTGCACAATTGATGATCACAGTGCTGAAGTTTTTCACTCCCTTTTAGAGGCTGGTGGCAGTAGCAGGGTAGGAGGTGTTGAGGGTGTTCGCCCAGCTGGTCTCTGAGATGTTGATCTATCTCCAGTGGGGGGCGTTGGTCATCTTGGGGGTGGCAGTGCAGGGGCTGGAGATGCTCAAGTGAATAATGGAGTGATCAGTCCATGTGAGTTCTGTGACATAGCTGTATTTGACACGGTTAAAGGTGGAAATTGGGTCCAGCACGTGTCCTGCGGTGTGTGTAGGGTTGTGCATGATGTGGGTCAATCCAAGGCTGCTAGTACTGCCGAGGAGGTGTGCAATGTTTTTGTCATTGGGGGTCATCAATGTTGAAATTTAGGTAGCTGAGGAAAAAGTAGTCCTTGGAGTCTAGGGCTAGGGGTGCAATGAAGTCAGCGATGATGTTGCAGAAGCTGGAGCGTGGGCCTGGGGGTCGGTATGCAAAGGTGCCTCTGATGGTTGTCTTGTCCATTTGGAGCCTGAAGTTGAGATGTTCCATTGGGGTGGTGGTGTTGTCGGTGGTAGTGGTACACTGTATGGGGTCTTTGTGGATGATGGCGCTTGTCGGTGCAGTCCTAGTGAGTAATTTTATATCCGTCGGGGATCAATGTGGCAATGTCTAGGGCTGATGTGGGGTTGAGCCAGGTCTCAGTAAGGAAGACAATGTTGGGTGCAAGGGTGGTGATGTGGTTCCATAATTCAGTGGAATGCTTGCATACTAAGCGTGTGTTGAGAAGGGTACATGCGCGGTAGGTGTTTTTGTTCAGGCGGTGTGTTTGGGTGGGGCTGGTCCGTAGCCTAGTGTGTGTGCAGTAACATGTGAGGTGGCAGTGGGTGCAAGTGAAAGGTCCTTCCTTGGAGCGTGGGTCAGCCCAGTAGTAGTGTTTGTTGCGGCATCAAGGGTGAGGAGCTTGGTGATGGTCTATTCGCCAACGGGCTTGCCTTTGAAATGCCTTCGGCATGCCAGCAGCACAGTCACACTGCGACCTGCACTAATTAGGTGTTGGGATGGGTTTGGCTTCTGTTAGTGGGAAGAAAAGTGAGTATGAAAACCCAGTTGTGAAAACCCCAGCGAGAAAACCCGGGCAACTGTGGTGCCACTGGATCAGTCTGGAACAGGCAGTAACTGGAGGCCACCGGCAAGTGGCAATCTAGGTGTCCAGGTCCCTAGAATGACATCTCAAATGGCAAGGAATAGAGTAGCCAAGATATTGAAAGAGGATTCCCTGTTTAAACCACATGGAAAAGACAAACAAAGGTGAAGAGGTTGGGAGGTTTATAACAAACTATAATTCTGCACACAATGCAGTCACAGCAAGCTTGAATAGAAATTGCATTTAACTTGAAATGATCCTGTGCTTGGCAAAATGACCCCTAGAAAAATTCAGATCACATATAAAAGAGCAGAATCAATGAAGCATGAAATGATGAGGAGCATGCTGACCACGAACAAAAAAACCTTGGCTAAAACCACGAGAGGGTTTCATTAAGTGCTCCTCGTGTAAGACTGTAGACATTGAGAGAGTCTTTCCTCCATTCAGAATCCCTTCAATGGAAAGCAGTACAAAATCAGGGGTCACCCAAATTGTAAGATTGAATATACTGTTTATATCTTGAACTTGCACTAAGTTGTATGCAGGAAGTACCAACATAAATGTGTTTTACAACATATAAGGGCTATCAAAAAGAAGGACTCCACTTACCCTATTGCTAGACACTTCCATCTGAACAATGGAGGGTAAAATGAGGTTCAGTGTGATAGATTAAGTTAAGAAAAATACGAGGGGAATTATTCCTAACATTGCTCAACATGTATCCCCTCCCCCCACCCGGGACGTTCCAGCTTCCCACACGCAGCCGCCTGACAATGCAAACCTCCATCAGTGGCCCCTCACAGCCTGCTGCCGTCCTCCCCGTAGCGCGCCCACTGCCCAATGGGGCCACATACCTGTCCTCAATCAGTAGGGACGCACACTCGCATTGTCTTATGGCACTGTTCATCAATGCACATGTGACATGAACACGAACGGCTTTAGTACGCCATAATTTGTATAACACGGTCTGTAGAGCTTTCACGTTGTTGGATTGCTGTTCTCTCTATCCCCTATCATTCTCCGAGCTTCCCCTTCCCCTTACTCCCTCCCTTTTCTCCCTGCACAGTAGGAGTCCACTTGTTCCATCCTACCTTCATTTCTGCAACCTGCGAAAAGTGCCTGTTATTGTACTGCTTAAAGTGTATCCTTACAATTTAATGTACACGCACCTTGCTTTACAATGCTAAATATGTACCATTATACATTATTCAACGTATAAATTACATGATATGGGTTCTATTGTTAACTGTTGTGCACTGCACTCTATAAAATCAATAAAAACAATTAGAAAAAAAAAGAAAAATAGGAAGGGAGATCTTCCTGCATAGACTGGAATCCAAGTCCATTCTGTCTTTTAATAGCAAGAAACCTTGGGGTCTGACCGTTGACGAAGAGATGCATGTTCATCTGTAGAATTTCTGGGCGGATTGCTATGTTCTCTAGTTTTGATAAGCTGCCTTTGCGATGAAATGTTTTTAAATATATGTAACGTTTATATTTTCTGTCCTTTTGTATTTTTCTCCCTCTCTTTTAGATATGGGAATATGAATTTATCATGGACATAAATGATAACAAATTTGTTGAAATAATGTGTAATTTTTGAAGAAGCTGAGTTATGATTCATTGAAATATTTAATGTTCTGTTGCAGAAAGTATTGGGAAACCTAGCCCACTTGGGCAAAATTGTGGTTAAAGAAATATACATTGAACTGTAATAGAAGTATAGTTATAGATATATGAGAATACCTGAATATGTTGATTAGGGTAGGAATTTAATCATAATTTGTTTTTAAACTCTATCGCTCACATTCTTTTCTGAAGATTTTGTATTTGTCTGTCTTCTTAAGATTTGAATCAAGTGGCGAAGCGATAGTATATTGTTTATGTTGAACCTCCCACTTTTTTTCACATTATGGGTGTATTTCAAACTGTATTGTAATGTAACAGAGACCGAAACACGTTGATCGGTCCACACCTGCTGTCCAAATAAACATTTGAGCACCATTACACCTTTCTTTGAGTGCCGGCTCCTGGATCGGATGGAAAGAGGTGAAGCATTAATTGGCTAGTGTGGCAGTACCACCAATGGCCAGGCATCGGTGCATGGTGGCATTCTGGAGTATCTGAAAGAAAGTGCTTCTAATCTACATTAGCCGCATCCCCCTGGGCACACCTTGGTTCCTTCCAAAATTATTCATATAATTACTGAAATGTTCTTTATGGATTCAATTTTTTTTCTTTAGTTATTCATGAAATTATCATACCATTTTTTTATTCAAAAATGTCCTCAAAGAATCATATTCTTCTCATATAGCATTGTTAAATTGCTCCGCTCCTATGCATTTCGGGCTGAAAGCCCTTCTTCAGGGAGCATCACTAGAAAATCATAGCACAAACTTTTATCCATCATACAAACTCCATTTACATTACTGTCAATAATACTGTGAAACCTTATATACCGTGGTGTACAGTGTTGTAAACCTATGATGTCTGTGTGCCTCATTGTGAAAACCATGAGCGTTAATGTGTGCTGCCACTGTGCTATCCATACGTTTTAAAAGTGAACGTTCAAAGTGAACCTTCAAAATAATCAAATCGAAACTTACATGCTTCGACTTTAATCCCGTTCATCTGAAAGGTGAGACAAAAAACGAAAAAACTAACTTTCAGTGGACTCTGCACGAAACCTTCGCTCTAAATGTCACAACAGGACAAAACGTGATCAAAAAATGGAATGATGATAATTTCATGAACATTTAAAAAAAAAAATGATCAATAAAGAACATTTCAGTAATTATATGAATAATTTTGGAGTCCGATTTCTATGGAAGGAACCAAGGTGTGCCCAGGGGGATGCGACTAATGTAGATTAGAAGCACTTTCTTTCAGTTATATTTGGACGTCTGAGGATGGAAGACGCCACCCGTGGAGCACCCAGAAAAATTCAAAACTTACTAAAACAACTTTTAGAAACACATAGGCTGTGCACCTGCACATAAATTGTTCGCCATATTCTGGAGTATCTGCCATATGAAGTGACTATATATATATATATATATATATATATATATATATATATCCCACAAGTTGTTGCTTCCGGTGGACAAACGTGCACCTCCAGTATTCCGCAACAAAGAGCCGACCCAAAAGGTGCTGGTGCAAAGTAAAGTTTATTCCTGTAAAGCCAGCGCTGCCGCCATGACGCGTTTCTATATATATATGTATGTGTATATATATATACTTAAATATATCCTTATATATATGTATATATATGTATATATATGTGTGTGTGTGCGTATTTATTTATTTATTCACTGAAAAAACACAGGTTTCAGGGAAGTTATAGTTAGAAATCAGCTTTTAAAAAACATTATTCACAGAAAAAAACAAAGGTTAGAGGGACGTTATAGTTAGCTGACATTTCACTCGTACAAAACCAGAGAAAGTTAGCTGTTATAGTTAGCTGAGGTAACTATAATTAGTTTTGAATATTTCGTGAAGATTCGTCAAACGGCGCCAAAGATATTGGCAAAAGAAAAAATGCTTTTTGAATAGAAAAAGGTCCTAACTAGAATTATAATATGTGTCCATCAGGCCACTTGGCCGGTATCTGGTTAGACTCTGCTTTGTTCATTTTCACTGCTGGAGCCATTTGACCATTAGTGATATTATCATCATATTATATTTTCGGTAAGTGATTATTCAAAATTGTTTAGGAGCGCCACATCGCTGATACATCTGTTGCTGGAACATGTTCTATTATGTGATGCCATTTGCTTGTCTGAGTATTACATCTCAAGGAGCTTCACATGTTATATGTGGGATCCTTTTCACATCTGTGATATATAATACTTGGTTTTTACCTTGACGCAGATTGCACATTTCTTTATCAATTTATATTTTTATTTTCAATTTGAATTTAGACAAATATTTGGTCTAGAATACTATGAATTCTCATTGCTAAAGTCTGTCTTTGCATTTCCTCTAAATCTGCGACAGTATGTTTTGAATGTTAATCAACCTGTTGGTAATATTTTTTATGGTTGATTGGGCACAATTTGTAAACTGCCTGAGACGAAGACCTTCTCAGGTTGAAGCGCGTTGCTGCAATACATTGTTTGAAAGATAAGCACTGTGTGCGGTCCTTTGCTGTCCTTCTGAAGCGGGAGGCGCGATTGCTGATATATATATATATATATATATACACACATACAGATATATATTCCTCCAACACTTGCTCTCGAAGTAGAAAACAGGACCAACACAACTCGGAGCACCTTCAGCAGATGTGATGGCTTGATTAACACATTAGCATCTTTGCGCAAACTTCAATAGGCATGTAGTGTTACTTTTCTGGTTGTGATCTTTTTATGTATATTTCCCATCTCCGTTTTAGCAAATCTTTTCCACTGATTCCTGTACAATATCTATTGCATCAAAGCTGGTTCTTGGCACATGTTTGGATTTGCTTTCAAGTCCCGAAGATTAAATTTAGTGGACATAAATTTCGATTTCATCCATCCAAATTTCTGATGTCACCATACTAGTTTTCACTGTCAGATGGTAAAAGCTGTGTAATTCCCCGGTGTCAATGACTTGTAATGTAGTATGAAGTCTGATTTTAGATTTTTATTATGAGTATCTCTGTGCTTGGGTTTTTACCAATTTGAGTTTTCTAGAGTACTTAAATATACCCACTCTTGTTTGTGCGTAGTCAAAGTGTGATGCTTTTCAGTGACTGTAGCGTAATCCCAAATTTTGTATGTTAAATTCCTGTGGGGTCGATTTATGATCAGACAGATTATTAACTGTGAAATCTTGAGTATCCCTTTCATCAGGGGGTTTATTTCAGTTCCCTCCCCTGGTCTGAAGCAGGAGGTGGAGATGTTGTTTTTGTTTTTTTTACTCCTTCTGGCCTTCCTTTTGCTTCATTTTATTTTCCTTGCACGTGGCGAGGCCCATGTTTCCTCCTTTCTGGCATTTGATCATGTTTGAGGAAGCAAAATTTGTCCAAAAAGTACCCCTGCAAACATTTTCATCCTGTATTATTTCCATAAAATCATCACTTGTCAGTTTCTGTATTGAGGCCTTAGGTACGGTCCAGCAATTTAGTTTCTAAGACATTTATTACACTCAAACAACGCTTATATATTTAGGGTTCAAATGATTACTTTCTGCATTTTTAATATCCTTGAGCAATAACTAACACTCACTATATTAATTATGTAACACAACTCAACAACCATCTTAACTTCTCTGGATGCATCTTGTATACTTGACACTCTTTAGTTCAAATTGCTTTGCATACTTCTATTCTATTGACACTGATTCTGGTATTTTTATTTCATAATCTTTTGCCATTTCCTTTATCATATTCTCACATCACTACATAAATGTGTACACCTTACCATAGATGTAATCTTGCCTGTCACTAACAAACTATTTTATTTTCTTTGATTTCAGCATCATATTTTTCCAAACTAATTTTCATCACTTTTTTTTAAGATCCTTCATTTATGACTCCTCTTCCTCTTTCAGCACTACCAGCAACTGAGCAATCTATTATTTATTAATCTTTACATATTTATCAAAGTCGTAAAGTCATTTGTGCTGCTCACACACTCTCTATTACTTGGTGGGTGTGCTTTCATAATTGGGTATTAAAATATTCTCAGGCCTCTGGTATTGCTATTCACATCTGCTTACCACTGCAAGGAGGGTATTTTGCAGCATATATTTAGTTATTGTTGTTGTTGTGATGCCACATTAGCCATTCTAACCTGTAAAAGTGGTAATACGTTCTACTCATTTTTTGTCAGTGTTGTTCTTAATACAATTTTGTTTCGTTATTACATGAGTTTAGAGACTTTGTCTGTATTGTATATCGATAGGGAAAGATATATGTCACCAAAATGGCCCCCATACTTACACCTGTTTGAGAAAGGCCTGTAATTAAATAATTTAGTCAAAATAATAGGCTATGTAAAAGAATTTTTTTATTATGAGATGTTTTAGAAAACAAATTTTTTAACTGTGTCAGAGTAAAACAAATACTGACATACAGTACCAGTGATGATAATACATTCAGGCGCATCTCCACCCAACCTTACACTGCAAAGTGGTATTGCGTTCATTGACAGACTTTCGTATTTGGATAACAAATGAATCATAGAAACTCTCTACCATGTACAGCTGAAGCATCAATTGCTGGGATAATGGCCCTATCTTGAGGACTCTAAAGAATAAATGACCACGGATGGGCAACTCTTCTCCACATTTCATTGGCTTATATTCTCATTCTGTGTGCGCTATATGTTTAACATTCCTACAGAGTCATTGCCAGTAATTCTGACACAGGGCAAATTTGACCTTGAAATTAAAAGTAAAAAGACAAACCCTTTGGGATTCCTCCATAAAACAATAAAATATATAAAGCTAAATCTGCTGGGGATATGTTTCTCCTACTTTCAGAACATAAGAAATCAGTTTAGCTCTACTGGACATAAACAATTTGAGAAGACCTATGACAATTAAATTAATAATGACATTATTTAGTACATTTGGGCATTGTAGTCCACAGTGTAATAACAGACACAAATATGTTCATGAGGATCTAGACAAGAAAACAGGAACTTTCAAAACCTGCATATTCATTGTTATTGGCTTCCTTCATTAGGTCTCTCCTCTGCTGCACCCCCAGCTTCCCATTAACAATTCCTAAATGACTCCTAACTAAATTCAGTCACCTTACTTTCAAAAGATCTCTAATGAGAATAACCCAATTCAAAAACAACGTTTCTGATCATTGGTATGTAAACCAAGTATGTAAGAAAAGTGTGCAAATTAATGAGAGTCATAAAATAAGTGTTCATAATTTCAGCTGAATTTTATTAGTACTGATACCAATTAGATCAATTATCGAATTTTAAGTCAAATCTATTTTGAGTGAATTTTAAAACGAGTCTCAGGAATGGTTCATGTTTGAATTGCATTTTTTAGGTGAGTTACAGGAATCCGACCATATAGCAGAATGTGATATACAACAGTTTGTAAAGGGTGTAAATTACACCTTTTCATCCCATAAGTGATAGCAGGATGGGGTAAAAAGTTTGCCGGCTGAGGGAAAAGTGCAGTGCTGAGGCTGTAAGTTTTGAAATGCGGGAAGGTTTGCTCAGCAGCACCCACTCCGCCTTCACTCCTAATGCATCAGCTCCAAATGGGAAACATCCTTTAAAACGCAACTTTTACCACGCAGTGCCTTTACGACGCAACTTTTACAACGCAAACCATTACAACGCTTTGCGCTGGGGGGGCGCTCTAGGATAGGGAATAGGTTTAATTTACTGTCCAACACCTTCCCTACTATCCACGGGGACTGGAGTTGGAATAGTAAATTAAACTATTCACTATCCAGCGCCCCAAAGCACTATGCGTTGCAATGGTATGCGTTGTAAAAACCGCGTTGTAAAAGCATGCGATGTAATAGAATGCGTTGTAATGTCATACATCCGTTCCAAATGCATTGTGGGTTTTTTCGAATGTCGTCCGCAGGCTGTTGCTGAAAGTGGCTGTACCATCCCTTGCTCTGGGGCTAGGTGTAGGGCAGTGAACTGCACTCACAGAGTCGCCCAGACAGATTATGTGTGACTCTCTTGCCTTTTGATTCTGCATCTGTGTTTCCTCTCGGGCACACACGAACTAATTCGCAAAGATAAGGTTTAAACCAAAGTCTGAAATTTACTTGTGCAGAATTTACCACTGTGTGAGAAGAACATTTCTAACCTTTATGGCATTCTAAAACCATCCGCAGATTTACAGAGGTATACACATGCATCACGTTAACTGATGCAGAATTACCACCATGTAGAACTTTCTGCATGCTAACATGTAATATAAACGGGCGTTTGGAAATTCACCTTTTATTTGTCGACTGTAATAGAGAGGTGGGGAGGGGGCTCCGTTATCCTTCAAGCACGTGAAACACATTTACTTCAAAACATGACAGGTGTCCTTTTTATAAGCGTTTCTGGAAGGGGGGGGGTACTCATGCATGGCACATAACAATGCCTACAATCTTAAGGACTTGTGGTTGTTTGCCTTCTTTTACAGGTAGAACTAGCCAAACATCGCCCCAAACCAAAATTTGCAAATGTAAAAGTTTGATCGTATAGGCAGGGTATCAGTATTCGCAAATACAATTGCCTAGGTGCGAGGAGGTAATTTTGCAAATTTTGATTCTGTATTCTCAACAGACTCTTTTGTGCAACCGCCAGAGTGAATCTACATTTGCAAGTACCATAGAGGGGAAACTCTGGCCCCTCTTGCAAAGTATCAGGTACTGCATTTTCTTGGCACATGCCTCCATCTGCTTTTCCTCCTATTGAGCCTTGCTCCCTACCCCCGCCCCCCACCTCCTTTCGACCCACGATCAGTCTGAAGGTACTCTAAAATGAACAAGTACAGAACACGTATCTGCGATGCACCAGGGCACTTGGGAAAAAGACATGAGGACATGAGGTGAATGATTTTCAGCTGAAAAGGCACCTTCTTGAATTTGTAAGGCCAAAAGGTCCACTGCACATTATGATCTCACTGCCTGTGAATTTGATTGTTAAAGTTGTTTACCTGTTACATAACTTAAACTTCAATCTATTTTTCAACATTAATTTGTTTTACTTTGTACAAATGCCATTATACATTTAACAGGCCTGTTGTACAACAGTAAAGTTCAAGTCTCATCAAAAAGGGGCGGAAAAAGTGTAGGGGGACAAATGTAGCTCTCTAAATATGAACATGAATAGATGAGTATATCAATTCAACTAACAAAGTTACGAAATGCAGCAATCCATGAATGAGCAACACAAACGTGTATCTCTACACAGTTATTTTACACTAAGCCCAGGCGTCTTTGTGATTTTTTTGTTTTTCAAGGCTTTTGTTACAAGTAGGTACTGGCAGAAACATAATTTTGGTATTCATAGTTGGTGAATGCACACCACTGAAGAGAGATGCAATTTCTAGAATCCAAATGTGTGGAAGTGTCAGTAGGAAGCATGGTGCTAGATACTACAGACTGTAGTAGGATCCCTTGAGTCCTTCTGCTGAGCACAGCCAACGTGTGACATACTGAGCCTTCTTGGGCCTCAGCTTGGCCCTAGAAGATGGGGTGTGAGCAAACCATTCTGATTGGCTGAACACAACTACTAATTCTGAATGGTCAAAAGGCAGCAAACCAAAAATGGTGGAACACAAATTAATGCATTACAAATTTTAATTGGAAAAACACTTAATTTGTACTGCTGGGGAACTGCTAAAAAGGACAGGTTCCACTCATTGAGCATTTCAGAAAAATGTTTGCCTACTGGTCATCGGTTCTAGGATATTCCCTGACCTTGTGAGACAGAGAACATTTTTGTAACATGCACTTTGAGCAGAAATCTGAACTGGCTATTCAATATCCGATCTGTTTCACTAGCATTTAATGTATTCAGCTTTGATTAGGCCTGGGAGAATGCTTAATTTTATCCTTTTAAGTGGACAAATTCACAGAATATGACACTTTCTATAGAAGTGCAAAGTTCCTTAAGTTTGCCCCACACAGGTAGTGAAATTCACAATGTCCCATCAAAAAATGATGAGATGAGATATCAGGTTGCAGGGATGTGTTTTGTATGCCACACACCTCTACCTTTCTTCGATCCTAGGAGACTTCTGTAATCCCCTCTGGTGTACTTTCCTAGTACTTTAAATGGGTCAGCATTGCCCGGTACTGAATACCGGCACTTTTTTATTTTGAGAGGGAGAGTACCTGCACTTCTCAGGAGAAAAGATTGATTGATTGATTTAATCCTCAAGCCGATCATCTACTCTATCCACAGTATGTTTTTTTTAACAAACTTTCAGTTTCAGGGAGACTGTTCTTTGCTCATTACCTAAAGCATTATACTCAAAGTACAGCCCAGGGGCTGCTTGTGGTCCTCTTGACCCCCCTGGGGAGCAGCAGCATTAGCTGCTGTTTAGTCACTGAGCTCTAATATTACGTTTTTTTTTTAATAAACAGACACGCATTTCTTAACCTGCAAATAAATGCTTGCCTGTTTATTCAACAGTTCTTTAGACCCCCTTACACAATTAGAATAAACATGTAGGCTATGCTTAAAGTTAGACTCAGAGTTAGAATTAAGGCAAGAGGAACACAATGGGTTAGACAAATGGTTAGATTCAGAGGGTAGAGCAAGGTTAAAATTTAGGGTGGGGCACAGGTTTAAAATGAGTGCTGGGATTAATATTAGTTTTGGTGTTAGGGTAAAGCCTAGTGTTAAGCGTAAGATTAGGGTGGGGGCATAGGAACAGTGAGAGCCAGGTGTCGGTTAAAGTCGGATTATGGTGTTGTTAGGGTGGGCATAAATGTACTTTTGTTATAGGACCTAATTAAAACCTATACACATTTGCTTGATGTAGAGACCGTTTCCATCAGTGTCAGTGACTACTGCGTAATGGAAGATGGCTGTAGTTGTACTCTGTGCTGTGACATATAACCAATGGTATTAAGTCAAATACTGAGTCCAGCTACACAGGATACACAAGACGTCCTATGAATTTGGCAAATTTACAACTGCTTTCTAGTGTTCCTGCGGTGAAAGTCACTTTAGCTTTACAACTTATTGTCAACCAGTTTCAAGAAGGGACCTGCTCCAGAGCTGCGCTTTGTGAATGTGTTTGGGTTCTTGAGTTCAGGGATGCAGTGTTCCACGGCTGGCAAACCTTTGCGATGTGGGAAATGCATGCTGTTGCATATCATTTGCATTCATCGATATGGATGTCTGTCTTCTGAATTTTATGCTAAACCTGGAACTAATTGCTCTCACTTAATCCACTTCACTTTGATAGCTTATTTATCAGATCAGGAGTGGGAGAATTAATGGCGCTCAGTCCAAGCAGGTTCCTTAATTGGAAACATGGCAGTGTTTAGCTCACTGCGTGCTCTGGCAATTAGGAACAATTTGGAAGGGTGTTTTTTTTACTATTGTCTCCTTGATTAAATTTCCGTAAAGCAGACAAAACAAATGACAATACTACTAACAGTATCGGCCCAGGCACAAACCCAGCAGCCGAATTACTTACCATGAGAAATGTGAACAACTCCCATCAATTCCAGTGTTTTGTAACATTTATTTCACTGTAGCCCTGTCTCTTGTGGAGGTAAATGGCAATATTTCTTACCAAAGGCATCGCTCTGGCCCTGTCCCGAATACAATTATCCCTTCTCCAAATAAGCCAAATCAACAGAAGAAGAAATTATTTTTCTTGATTAAGCTCCCACATTTCCCTTGGGAGGGAGCAAAACAAACAATTAATCTTCCCTTATTTGTTCTCCGAAGGACCCGCTTTCCTTAAGCGGGAGATGGCCAGGGCGCCCGTGGCAGGCAGTCGGCAGCAATTAGGCTTGAGGTGAAAATGAATGGACTCCAGTCAGAGGGCCTAATCTGCTGAGACTTTGCGCGGGAGGGCAAGGTTACACGGCTGAACTCCCCCGCCGAGGCCCCGCGATTGTTAAAAATTACTACTGGACCTCGGCATAATTAACAAGACCGGCGAATTTACATCAGCCGAGTAATTGGAAAGAATTAGCAAGAGGTATATGTACATTAATCTTTACCGGTTACAAAGGGTTTAATGAAATTAAGCTCAGAGCAATGCTTCATGCTTGGCTGCCCTTCCGCAGAACTTTAATTCCACATGTTAAAACGCCGAGGAAAAAAGGCCAAAACACTGGACGTCAAACAAAACAAAGTAAACTACCTAACAATCACAGCACGTACATTGGCGGCCTCTGAACCCAACTTTTGAGAACCGGAATATTCAGACTGGTTTATAAATTAACTCTATCACCAATCAAATAACTTTGGGAAGTGGTCTGGACTCTGCCATACCGTTGTATTCTCCCCTCAAGGGCTCTAATGTAACTGAAAGGAGACCTGTAGCACTTTATAAAGCTTTCCAGTAACTAAAACATTTTACATTTCACAAGAAAGAAGGCTATGAAAAAAAATGAGAATATTACTCGCTCTAGGAACAACTTTGAATATATGGAGCTTTGTTAGACACCGTTTTACAGACATGTTTTTAAAGAAATGCATCACACCATAAGTCCTACCCCTTTCCTCTTTCCATTCTAACCTGATCTCAGATATTTCACGGGCATACTCAAAATTTAAATTTTTCATTGCACACAAATGATTGGTTCCCGTCACACTAATAATTATCTAGTCACACAGACTGGCATCACAAAAATGAAAGAGAATATAGGCTGGACAATGTGGTGATTTCCGCCACCAGCAGTGTAAGAGCTCAAAGTGCTTTCACAGAGCGTGTGGTCATGTCACTTCGGGCTTCAGCCAAGTGGTGGCCTCAGTAACTGTTGGCATTCCACCCTACCACATCGGGCAGCAGCCTTTGCCACACAGGTTGAAAGAGAGGCCTGACCTGGAAAAATGAAATTTTTTGTAGGACTCACCTACAGACAGCTGTCTATTGTCGAAAGACCTATTATGGACCATACCAAAACCTACAGTGAGTGGGCTTTGGGCCAGCCAATTGCTTATTACTGGTTAGGTTTCTTGTCACTCTCATTTGCTTGCATCTTATTCAACAGTATTCCTTACTCTTCCTGTCTTTGGGCCTCGTCTGGCGTACAGCTTCGTTACCCTCCTTTTGATTGGATGACTTTGTTCCTTCCACTGCTCACGTTAAGGGAACCACGTTTTTATTTTTCTCCCAGCAGTCCATGACAATGTGTTTTCTTGCTCGCTACGTAGTGTACTGCCATCCTTTCTTAAATACTTGCCCCACAGTTCCCTCCGAGTTGCTCCCTCCCTGACTCCCCAACTAGCCTATTAATGTTAGCACCCCTGCTTTTCTGACTTTTTATTTTTTATTTCCTCAGACCTGCAAAGGCTACTCCCCTACTAGCTTTTGTAGTGGTTCTTCAAAAAAAGTTAATGTTTTTGATTTGTTGGCGTGCTCATCAGCCCCCATTTCCTGACTGTCTGCTCTATTTTTAAAAAGCACTTTGGCACTTATCTAAATTAATGTTGTTTATTCACCACTCCAAATAGTGGCGCCATCTTTGAACAGTAAATGCAAAAAAATAAAACAAAATTGAGGTCAGGTCATGAAGCATGCCTATGAGTTCATGTCATCACACTCTTTTTCCCTCCTTGTTTTGTTGATGCTACACAGCTTGTTCTTTCTTTTGCTTTCTTCTTCTAGGCCTCTTTATCAGTTCATTGTTTGCACATAGGTGATTCTACCGAATAACAGATTTAAATTTTCAAACTACCTCTACAGGGACAAACATGCCATTGTTATCAATTGTGTGGAAAGTTTTAAGCAATAGTAACTGTACACCAGAAAATGACAGAGATACGGCAAATAATCAAGTATCAATGTCATCGAAGGATTGAAACTTTCACAGGATATCAGATATTTCAAATTTCTGTTTTCTACAAAATGTCATGCTTGTGAATGTTAGTACTTGCTATTTATAGAGACAGAACACTATTAGTCTGGATCCAGGTAAACCCTACACGAAATAGAAAAAAAAAAATTCACCTAGTACTAAATTTTTTTTTCAAAATTCAAAAACTTTATTTGGTTAAAATACAAATAACCATGAAAGTAACAAACATATACAACAGGCTACAATGATTACAACTCTAAAAATAGGTGTTTAGTGAGGGAGATCAATAGATAGTTATTCAATGGTAAAAAGATACAAAAGTTTAAACCATTTCTCTAATCATTTGTTTCCGTAAATGAAACACAGTTTTAAAAAATTTTAAAACCACAGTTACAGTTAAAACCGTATCCATTCTCTAGACCTCTAAAAAAGCTGGGCGGCATCTGGTTAAATTCATTTCTTTTAAAAAAGGGACGATAATTTCAATACGAGAGGCACTATAAAATCTGCAAAAGAAAAGGATATGGATATCCGATTGTTGTGAAATGCCATCGCATGGGCAAGTGGGCAAGGTACGTGTCCATAGATTCATACTAGGGAAGGACACCAATCTAAAATATATACAGAATCTAAATCGAGTTAAAAGAAAACGATCATAGTTTAACATGGGCAGGGAAAGGTATGGCTGTACAGTCTTAGTCTCACATAAAGTAGGGTGGTGGGATTTTACAGAATGTTTCAGAGTTTCAACTCTCCTCCTCTTGTCCTCAGGATGGTCCAGGCAGAGGGCTTTCAATGTGCTCCTTGAGATGCTGTCCATTGTAGATGGATCCGAAAAATAAGAATAGCACCCCAAATCAGTCAGGAAGCACTTAACATATCCCAACCACTGTGATCTCTCCACATGGTCCAGGCGGAGGGTGTCCTGTAAAAGAGCCCGATTCATGGTACATTCATTTGTAGTCCAAACCCTGTGCCACAACAGGATGGGTTGAATTTTGATAATATCTGTTATATGGGATTGACCCAGTTCAGCATGACAATTAAATGTGGCAACGCACTGTGGAACTGCAAGGACTTCCCTCATAAACTTATTTTCCACAACCTGGATAGGATCCACATTTGCGTACCCCCACAAGCCTGAGCCGTACATAGCCACAGATAAGCATGTTGCTTTATATATAATTAACAGTTCTTTTATTGGCTTCCTGCCCAATTTTCTGACAAAGTTCTTTAAGGCCATGATCGTTTTCATAAATAAAAGAGTTCTGGCCTTAATTGCACTTGTCCAAGAACCTGACTCATGAAATAAAATGCACAAATAAGAAAAGGTTGGGGTATTGTCTAGTGGAACATTATTTAAAAACATTCTTTTCATTGGTTTACTTGATTTAGGGCCACAGTTCATTGTAAATGTTTTGCTACAATTGACTAGCAGATCTAGATTCAGCATAAAATTCTCAAAGCTTACTACTAGCTTTTGCAGAGCCTGGGGTGTACGTGCCATAAGCACAGCATCATCCGCATACATGAGCGCGGGGATTGCCCTCCTCCCAACCCTGGGCATATCCCTGCACTCATGCAGCAGATGATGCTCAAGCCCATTAATGTAGAGGAGGAAGAGAAAAGGTGCCAACACACAACCTTGACGTACTCCACGACCCACACTAAATTTTCTGGAGCATTCCCCCCCTCTACCGTAGCGAACAGAAGCTGTGGCTCCACTATAAAGTTCCCTCAGAAAAGAAATAATGGTATTATCCACTCCCATGCTTTTCATTACTGCCCATAATTTGGCATGCGACACGCAGTCGAACGCAGATGAAAGATCCACAAAGGTAAAATACAAGCGTTCCGACTTAATCCTTATATACTTGTGCTGCAATAACATTAAGTTTAGGCCTTGCTCAATTGTGCCAATCCCTTTTTGAAAACCAAATTGCAAGTCACTCATGACATCATTTTCTTCCGCCCAACTTTGGAGTCTTGCCAACACTATTCGACCCAAAATTTGTATTGAGGAATCAAGAAGGGAGATTGGCCTGTAACAGGCACAGCTGTTTCTGTCCCCCTTCTTGTAAATAGGGACAATGACGGAGGTGAACCAGGAATCTTTTAAGCCCCTTGACAGAGCTGCATTAAAAAGTTGTACCAACATAGGGGCCCAGATTTCAGAGTTTGCTTTGAATAGGTCCGCGGGGATCCCATCGGGCCCAGCTGCCTTTCCTCCCTTAGTAGCTCTTAAGGCAAGCAATACCTCATCGAGTGTAACGATCAGATTTGGACCTGGTTGTAAGTCCAAACTGGTCTGAAGACCTCCACCTCGGTTGTCATCCTGAGCCTTATAGAGATTGGAAAAATGATCCACCCAATTATCCTCATTTATTGCAATCTCAATTCGCGCAGTGTGGGTTTCATAAGGAAAAGGGGTGTTAATTACTTTCCAAAATGCAGCAGGATTTTTGGATTGTGAAGCCTAACAGAGTGAATCTAATGCCTCCTTATTTAGCGCAGTTTTCCTTTCTTTAAGAGCCTGGTTGTATACTGACCTACATGTTCTTATTTCACCTGGGTCTCTGGGGCTTCTGTGAACTGCATGTTTTAAATTTTTCAGCGCCCTAGTACATGCATTATTGAACCAGCTCTTAGATCCCTTACCACTCCACCCTTAAGCTACTTTTTATATTTGTGGCAATGATGCCAAAATGCTCAATTATTTGATCACTACTCGCATCGTGTCCCAAACAGGTCAAAAAGCTAGTAGAGCACGCCTCCCAGAGTTTCTTAAAAAACATTACGGGGACTATTTTGCTCCAATTAAGTGAATACCCATTTTGTCTCCCAAGAACCACATCAACCGCTGCCTCAACAGAAGGCGCGGCCGTAGATGGGTCTGGGAATAGATCTACTACCTTAAGGCATTGCGGGAAATGATCACTTATGGGCAATGGAATATTTGTGACCTCCACCGCTCTATGATTAAGATTACTGGAGGCGATAATGAAATCAATAGTTGACGTCAAACCTCTACCAACAAAAGTGGGGACAAAGGGTGCGGGTTTTAGCGCTGTTTCATTAACAAACCCCAAGTCAAACGTGAATAGTAGTTCGTTAAGCAGATCCCCCATTAAGTTGTGATCAAAGTGGGTCAGATTCGTATCTCTATCTGTCATTAGACCACATAGTCTCTGACTCCCTTTTGAACAGAGTGAACCGTTAAAATCTCCCCCCCATAAAATTACAATTTCTCTATCATTTTTATCTACCTCTATCTGAACTTCCTCCTTGAGTTGCTTCATTGCGACCGCAATTTCTTCCCTCGGGATATTATTATAGAAATTAATAATAATCACCTTTGCTCCTTTTAAGTCTCTTAAAACTATAAGCTGAAAGTATTTGGAGTATAAGTGACAATGGGCCTGTTTAATTTTAAGGTTGTTTGAAATAAACGTAATCAAACCTCCTTTTGCCCTTCCAAAATGTCCTCCAATTGCTGGGGTGAAAAAGGTCCTATAGCCATTTACGTGGATTGGGTCCTGGGTCCATGTTTCTTGGAGGGCCACTATATCCTGACCGCTTATTAGAGAATCCCAAGCTGGGTTACTAATTTTTTGCCTCAACCCAGCTACATTCCAGAAAAGCAGTTGGCAAAGATCACTCTTCGCCTGTATCGGACCATTCCCTATTTGGTCTCTACACCCATTATTGTCATCTCCGATAGGCTGCATCTGCTCCAGAGAAACACTGTCACAAGGTGTCAGCCCATCGGGGATGCAGGTCTTATTTAATATGGGAGATTCATGGGGTGGATTAGTGGGGACCTCAATGATACTTGAGAGTACCCTGCCCCTAATGGAAACTTGAAGAGCTGGGGGTGGGGACCGTTCCCCAGCCACAGATTCTGTGAGAGTCTGAGCTTGCTGTCAATCTACACCATCCAAACCAGAAAAAATCTGATAGCGGTTTTGGATCGGTAGATTATACATAGGTGGCAGCGGTCCTCTATTATTCCATGGTCTCCCTTGAGTAATGTTAGGTCCAAAATAAGGTGGATAGTGATTGATGGTAGGTGGATATTGATAAACCTGGTAATCATTCCTGGAATAAAAGTCCTCCGGGCTCTCAGTATAAAGAGGGGGGCCTTGACCACTTGCGTAACCAGAACTAGCCTGCATAGGCTGTTTCCCCCCCAGGCCCATCCCTATCCCATGATCTTACATTTTCAAACCCCCAGCGTTGACGGACTGGCTTCTTAATAGGCTGCCTGTCCCAGCCCCAGTTGTTGAGACTTTTTGGGGGTGCGTAGGGATAGAAGTAGGAAAGAAGATGCGTGGAGATAGAATCGCTGCTACTAACATCGAACCAATCCCCAATATGCCTCACGGCCCTATGATCCTTAAAATTTATGATTATAACATCACCATTTTTGTCCTTTGGCCTAACTCCCACCCAATTAGCACGCCTTAGACTTATAATTTCGCCATTTATTGAAGCAGGTAACGGTCTATTATCACGGAGCCAAAAAACCACCTTATTTCGTAATGCTCCGTGATCTTCCCGTTTACCTGCGGGAAGTTCTGGGACCCCTGCCATTACAATGACAAAAGGGGCAGAGTCAGGGGTTAAGTCCACGACACAATTAATTTTAGTTTTTTTGGGGGCGGTTGTCAAAGCATTCTCTTTACTTAACTTGGTCGTTTGCGGATCCTTATTACCACCTTGATTTTGGGTGTCCCCTGGTTTAGATGATTGCTCATTAATTACCGGAGCCACCAATTGGGGTGTAACCGTCTCTGGGGCTGAAGTAATTAACGTAATTGCAGGGCTACCTGCTCTTACCCCCTTTTGCACGGATCTCTGTTTTTGCAGGGATACCGGCATTATTACTGTAGGTGTTATGGGTACTAGTGACGTAGGGGGCCCTATTACAATGGGTTTTACAGGTGGATTGGCCTTGGGTTTTACAGGTGGATTCGCCTTAGGTTTTCCTAGCCCCTTTACCAGGTCAAGTAGGAGAAGGGAATTATGTTCAACCTTCTTCTCTATTTGATCTAGATGAGCACACATCATAGTTGTCTTGTCTAGGAGTGGTTGCATCGCACCCTTGATAAGTTCTGCAATTTTGGCCATCATGGCCACCTCACCTCCTAGAATTTGGCCAGTTTGTGTCAGGGGCACACAGACAACCCCTTTTCTTATTTTAAGTGCTCGATTTCCCAGTGGCTCGCCTCCCCTTTTTAAACTATTTGTCGTAGTAGGGGGGGATGTTGGGAACGTGGGAGATGGCTCAATAGGGAGTCTAGGGGAACCCGATAGCCTAACAGTATCGTTCCCAGTAAGTAAGTCCAATACAGATGGACTAGTAGGTGTGCTGGACAAAGGGAGCTTATTAATCATGGTGGGGTCATAGGAAGACTTTTCTATATTATCGATGACCCCCGAAGATGACAGATCAATAAGGAGCAAAGAATCTCTAGGGCATTCGGGCACAATAACATCCCCTTTTTCTCCTGTTTTACCTATTCTAGTTTCAAAAAATACTGATGGAGAACCAAACACTCCCCCCCCCTCCTTGTTTGGTTTTATGGTTACTTTTCCTTTGCTTTCCCCTGTGTCTCACTCGGGCTTTCCTAAATATTCGTGGGGGATCCTTTGCTACAGGCTCCTGTATTTCGGAAGAGCCTATACCTGTCCCCTGGGTGTTGGAGGCCTCATCATTCTGACCCGCATGGATCAGAGCCACTACCGTAGTAGTTTTACGTATAGGGGCAGGCGGCTCCTCCAACATCAGAGGAAGCTCCAATCCCAAGAACGCCCTTCTGTTGCTGTTAATTAGTGCAACCTTTTTAATTAGGAAGTTGTCCATAGTTACAGGTTTGGGAGGCATAGTAGGGAAAGTTCCAGTAATAATAGTAGCAAATGTGTTATATTGGCAGTAGAATCTAACTCACATATGTAATGAGCTGGAGCAATGATGAAATAGGGGGTATGGCCCCGGCCCTGCTCCCTCGGTCCCCGGAGGGCCACAGAGGGCCCGCCCTTTGCCCGGGCTTCGCCCCGAGCTGCGTCCCGCATGCGTCCCGCGGTGCGGTAAGGGCCACTCTTACTTTATAGTAGAAGGTTGGGGGCGTGGCCGCCGGGGGAAGAGGCACCAGCTGTGTGGAACTGAGGCTGCTGGTCCTCGCAGTCCCCCGGTAGGCTCGCCGCGCTGTAAAGACCCGCCGGACTCGACCTGGGAGCGAGATTGCCCTTCCACCGACTGTGGACGCTCACACCAGGGAGGACGGGGTCAGGATGAAGGTGAGCGGCACCCGCGGAGCGGGTGTCGCGAACAGTGGCTGCAGGTCGGGAACAAACAGCAAGAAATCCGCCCGCAGGCGAGGAAGGTATGGCCAAAAATCACCCACTCAGGCTGGCAGGCACGGCGTTAAAATCGCCGAAGGTTGGGGTCGTGGCCGCCGGGGGAAGAGGCACCAGCTGTGTGGAACTGAGGCTGCTGGTCCTCGCAGTCCCCCGGTAGGCTCGCCGCGCTGTAAAGACCCGCCGGACTCGACCTGGGAGCGAGATTGCCCTTCCACCGACTGTGGACGCTCACACCAGGGAGGACGGGGTCAGGCTGAAGGTGAGCGGCACCCGCGGAGCGGGTGTCGCGAACAGTAGCTGCAGGTCGGGAACAAACAGCAAGAAATCCGCCCGCAGGCGAGGAAGGTATGGCCAAAAATCACCCACTCAGGCTGGCAGGCACGGCGTTAAAATCGCCGAAGGTTGGGGGCGTGGCCGCCGGGGGAAGAGGCACCAGCTGTGTGGAACTGAGGCTGCTGGTCCTCGCAGTCCCCCGGTAGGCTCGCCGCGCTGTAAAGACCCGCCGGACTCGACCTGGGAGCGAGATTGCCCTTCCACCGACTGTGGACCCTCACACCAGGGAGGACGGGGTCAGGCTGAAGGTGAGCGGCACCCGCGGAGCGGGTGTCGCGAACAGTAGCTGCAGGTCGGGAACAAACAGCAAGAAATCCGCCCGCAGGCGAGGAAGGTATGGCCAAAAATCACCCACTCAGGCTGGCAGGCACGGCGTTAAAATCGCCGAAGGTTGGGGGCGTGGCCGCCGGGGGAAGAGGCACCAGCTGTGTGGAACTGAGGCTGCTGGTCCTCGCAGTCCCCCGGTAGGCTCGCCGCGCTGTAAAGACCCGCCGGACTCGACCTGGGAGCGAGATTGCCCTTCCACCGACTGTGGACGCTCACACCAGGGAGGACGGGGTCAGGCTGAAGGTGAGCGGCACCCGCGGAGCGGGTGTCGCGAACAGTGGCTGCAGGTCGGGAACAAACAGCAAGAAATCAGCCCGCAGGCGAGGAAGGTATGGCCAAAAATCACCCACTCAGGCTGGCAGGCACGGCGTTAAAATCGCCGAAGGTTGGGGGCGTGGCCGCCGGGGGAAGAGGCACCAGCTGTGTGGAACTGAGGCTGCTGGTCCTCGCAGTCCCCCGGTAGGCTCGCCGCGCTGTAAAGACCCGCCGGACTCGACCTGGGAGCGAGATTGCCCTTCCACCGACTGTGGACGCTCACACCAGGGAGGACGGGGTCAGGCTGAAGGTGAGCGGCACCCGCGGAGCGGGTGTCGCGAACAGTGGCTGCAGGTCGGGAACAAACAGCAAGAAATCCACCCGCAGGCGAGGAAGGTATGGCCAAAAATCACCCACTCAGGCTGGCAGGCACGGCGTTAAAATCGCCGAAGGTTGGGGTCGTGGCCGCCGGGGGAAGAGGCACCAGCTGTGTGGAACGGAGGCTGCTGGTCCTCGCAGTCCCCCGGTAGGCTCGCCGCGCTGTAAAGACCCGCCGGACTCGACCTGGGAGCGAGATTGCCCTTCCACCGACTGTGGACGCTCACACCAGGGAGGACGGGGTCAGGCTGAAGGTGAGCGGCACCCGCGGAGCGGGTGTCGCGAACAGTAGCTGCAGGTCGGGAACAAACAGCAAGAAATCCGCCCGCAGGCGAGGAAGATATGGCCAAAAATCACCCACTCAGGCTGGCAGGCACGGCGTTAAAATCGCCGAAGGTTGGGGGCGTGGCCGCCGGGGGAAGAGGCACCAGCTGTGTGGAACTGAGGCTGCTGGTCCTCGCAGTCCCCCGGTAGGCTCGCCGCGCTGTAAAGACCCGCCGGACTCGACCTGGGAGCGAGATTGCCCTTCCACCGACTGTGGACGCTCACACCAGGGAGGACGGGGTCAGGCTGAAGGTGAGCGGCACCCGCGGAGCGGGTGTCGCGAACAGTGGCTGCAGGTCGGGAACAAACAGCAAGAAATCCGCCCGCAGGCGAGGAAGGTATGGCCAAAAATCACCCACTCAGGCTGGCAGGCACGGCGTTAAAATCGCCGAAGGTTGGGGCCGTGGCCGCCGGGGGAAGAGGCACCAGCTGTGTGGAACTGAGGCTGCTGGTCCTCGCAGTCCCCCGGTAGGCTCGCCGCGCTGTAAAGACCCGCCGGACTCGACCTGGGAGCGAGATTGCCCTTCCACCGACTGTGGACGCTCACACCAGGGAGGACGGGGTCAGGCTGAAGGTGAGCGGCACCCGCGGAGCGGGTGTCGCGAACAGTGGCTGCAGGTCGGGAACAAACAGCAAGAAATCCGCCCGCAGGCGAGGAAGGTATGGCCAAAAATCACCCACTCAGGCTGGCAGGCACGGCGTTAAAATCGCCGAAGGTTGGGGGCGTGGCCGCCGGGGGAAGAGGCACCAGCTGTGTGGAACTGAGGCTGCTGGTCCTCGCAGTCCCCCGGTAGGCTCGCCGCGCTGTAAAGACCCGCCGGACTCGACCTGGGAGCGAGATTGCCCTTCCACCGACTGTGGACGCTCACACCAGGGAGGACGGGGTCAGGCTGAAGGTGAGCGGCACCCGCGGAGCGGGTGTCGCGAACAGTAGCTGCAGGTCGGGAACAAACAGCAAGAAATCCGCCCGCAGGCGAGGAAGGTATGGCCAAAAATCACCCACTCAGGCTGGCAGGCACGGCGTTAAAATCGCCGAAGGTTGGGGGCGTGGCCGCCGGGGGAAGAGGCACCAGCTGTGTGGAACTGAGGCTGCTGGTCCTCGCAGTCCCCCGGTAGGCTCGCCGCGCTGTAAAGACCCGCCGGACTCGACCTGGGAGCGAGATTGCCCTTCCACCGACTGTGGACCCTCACACCAGGGAGGACCGGGTCAGGCTGAAGGTGAGCGGCACCCGCGGAGCGGGTGTCGCGAACAGTAGCTGCAGGTCGGGAACAAACAGCAAGAAATCCGCCCGCAGGCGAGGAAGGTATGGCCAAAAATCACCCACTCAGGCTGGCAGGCACGGCGTTAAAATCGCCGAAGGTTGGGGGCGTGGCCGCCGGGGGAAGAGGCACCAGCTGTGTGGAACTGAGGCTGCTGGTCCTCGCAGTCCCCCGGTAGGCTCGCCGCGCTGTAAAGACCCGCCGGACTCGACCTGGGAGCGAGATTGCCCTTCCACCGACTGTGGACGCTCACACCAGGGAGGACGGGGTCAGGCTGAAGGTGAGCGGCACCCGCGGAGCGGGTGTCGCGAACAGTAGCTGCAGGTCGGGAACAAACAGCAAGAAATCCGCCCGCAGGCGAGGAAGGTATGGCCAAAAATCACCCACTCAGGCTGGCAGGCACGGCGTTAAAATCGCCGAAGGTTGGGGGCGTGGCCGCCGGGGGAAGAGGCACCAGCTGTGTGGAACTGAGGCTGCTGGTCCTCGCAGTCCCCCGGTAGGCTCGCCGCGCTGTAAAGACCCGCCGGACTCGACCTGGGAGCGAGATTGCCCTTCCACCGACTGTGGACGCTCACACCAGGGAGGACGGGGTCAGGCTGAAGGTGAGCGGCACCCGCGGAGCGGGTGTCGCGAACAGTGGCTGCAGGTCGGGAACAAACAGCAAGAAATCCGCCCGCAGGCGAGGAAGGTATGGCCAAAAATCACCCACTCAGGCTGGCAGGCACGGCGTTAAAATCGCCGAAGGTTGGGGGCGTGGCCGCCGGGGGAAGAGGCACCAGCTGTGTGGAACTGAGGCTGCTGGTCCTCGCAGTCCCACGGTAGGCTCGCCGCGCTGTAAAGACCCGCCGGACTCGACCTGGGAGCGAGATTGCCCTTCCACCGACTGTGGACGCTCACACCAGGGAGGACGGGGTCAGGCTGAAGGTGAGCGGCACCCGCGGAGCGGGTGTCGCGAACAGTGGCTGCAGGTCGGGAACAAACAGCAAGAAATCCGCCCGCAGGCGAGGAAGGTATGGCCAAAAATCACACCTAGTACTAAGCATAGCATAGTGACCGGTATAATCACACAAAAATAGCATCACACTATATTACATAGTTTCTATTGTACATATTTTTCATTTACAAAGCTCTTGGTGCTGTCAGTTGTCTCAGTTAACTGTTATGAGCTAGGCAGGTTTGCTACCTTTACCAACATGTGTGTGCAATACTGATGTGTGGTCCCAGCGTAAGGGTTTTACTTTATAGTGATGGTTGCGCGTGCCATTCAGTGTCGGGCCTGTAGCTCTGTGTCCATGTGAAGGTGTTTCTGCTTTGCCAAAATTTGTGGCCAACACCAGTGCCAAGATTTGATTAACTCAGTGCCAGATTATGCACATCTATTCACAATGCTGTTGTGGATGTCTTGGCCACACATCCATGTGCTCATCTTCCTGTTGCAATATTAGTGCGGCCCTGCTGTTGCTGTCATGGCTGCCTCGGCAGTGTGGCAATGTTTACGATTTTCTGTCTGTCCATGTCACCTACTTCTCTTCAGTTCCTATGTCTTCTTGATCCAGTTTTAGTGTCTTCTTGTCCTGGAATCTAAGTCTGTATCTTCTTGTACCCATGTACCAGTGTCTGCGCTCAATGTCAGAGTTGTTCTGTCTGGCCATACTCCTGTGGCAATAACTTTCTTTTTATGTTTATTTTTTTATTATTCCACATACACTGCAATAAACACAAACAATGTTATCAACAGACAAGGATAATAAACATACTGGTCACTAAATTATCAGAAATCTCAAATCACTTCATATGATAATTAGTCACGTAACCTAAGTTTTGGACCCTGTCACCAGCCCACTCCGCTGTCTTGTTGACATCAACTAAGGACAAGAACAGGAGCATTATGCATGAATGTCAAGAAGCATTCTGGGCTTTCCTTTTGTAAACATGGTAACCAACACTGGCTCCTCGTGCGAAAATGAGAATTAACTGAGATCACTGGATAAAATGATCAATTCAAGGCAAATTTTAGGGTTTTAAAAAACCTCATTCTAAACCCAGTAACCTGAAAGTGGTGCCCTGTCTGCCAAGGGTGTTATCCAATACACTAGCTGTGCTGCATAATATAGCAGTGGCTGGGCTATCATTCCAAAATCTTGTGCTTGCCCCCCCCCTCCCTCCTTGCCCCAACGTGAGAAAAGACAGCCCCTGCTGCTGTTACACTCTCTAAATTGCGACCAGTGAGACTGGAGGCTCTCGTGTGGGACCTCCAGTATGTGTAGGGCAGAGAAAGCCACCATCTACTCTTCTCTGGCTCTTGGCCAGCTCTCGCCTTTGCTACTCCAGTTATGCTTCTGCCCTAGCATGAAAGAGACAAGCAGTTCTAACACTGGCCTAGTCTCTCAGTCTCCTGTGCAGTCAACAGAAGGCTGCTTAGAGGCTAGGGGAAACTATCTACAGGTAGAAGCTGGGGCAAATAATCAACCATACCAGATCCCGAGGTGGAACAAATGCCTAGGATTGATATGTGCACCAATACCAGCAAAGGGCAGGGAATTCAGTTATTAATGGATTGAGGTATGGTGGGGTTGGGATTGTGATCAATGATATTCTGGAAATGTATGAGTATGCTGACGAACACTCCGCAGCTTGGTGCTAAAGTAGCAACATGTAATATGATACTGAATGTGCATTGACTCCCTGATTGCTCGTTGTTTGTATTTTTGTCTAAATAAAAAGTTACTGAACAAGAAAAAAAAAGATTCCAAGCATTCATGCAAACAGGATACCTTCAAAACTGCCAGTATTCCATCTTGAGCAACCAGAGCTTGCAAAGACAGCCACAGGCGGTCTCATCTGTGCACCTAGGATATCCTTGAATTAAGCCCCATGGCTCCAAATCAAACCTTTTACCTCTTTTACCTCTTTGATTTAACCCCAGATCTGTTGTATACACGGGTTTTCTCATACTGCCAGGATAGCTACTCAGGTTGGTTCTTGCATGCCTACAGCTTGGAATACCTCCTTCCCAGCGGCACCCTCTGTTACCGCATCCTTGGGGAGGGGGTGGGAGAAGCGCTCAGCTGCATGCTGCGGTACCACCCTCCCAGGCCAGCAGGCTCCAGGCAGAATGGAGCTTTAGAATGACCTTGCTAGGGGCGTAAGCCAGGCCCTGCGGTAGAGGAGGGCCCCGAACGCTTATGGGGCGGGCCCCCATTCAGCCCAAGATCAATGAATACCAGTGAGATGTGGGAGACTCAGGGGCCCCATTACTTTGCCTTACGCCAATGGACCTAGGTTCGCAAACATTTAAAACTGTGAATGCACACAAAAGGAAAAAATGTGCACAAATATCTCAAAGTAGTAATCTGCATTCGATGGACAAATGGAGTAAACGTGTTCGGTGACATTCAAGCAGCTGGATAGGTCCATGTAAAATATGAGGCAATATTTTCAATCTACATGCAGACAAGCATGACAAAGTGGTTTTAAAATCAGAAGAAAACGAAATGCAAACCAGTTTTGAACATAGCAATTACCCATTTGGCTAATACATCCATGCTTGGAGAAGATGTTTCCTCCTTTGCAAAACAAAAAAAATACAATGGTGTAAAGAAGTACGTTAAAAGCTTAAATATCTCACTAACACCTTGAATTAAATAATTTAAAGCAAAACAGTAAATGAATACATTTTAGGAGGGCTAGGTACACCCGTCTGAGTTCCATTCTCTCTGCTCAACCGTAGAATTTAGGCTATCCAACAAATACACGTGTGCTGGGAGGGCCTGAGCGCTGCAGATAGAAGCCATGATGGATTTAAGTTATTAACAGATCAAAAAGAGATGGATGGCGCTCTGCTTTCCTTAATCTACATCATCATCTAGATCTATTTAAAGATACTTTGTGCACTAACAAACTTAGTTAAAGGCTTCGATAACATCAGCAGAATAATCTGCACCATTACACCGAGTCGGTATCAATCAATACAATCACTTGTACTGGGAAGGCACTGTTAGGCGCGCGCATTCCGGGCCATTAATATTATTTAACACACTCTTCCCAATCCATAACCAGGGCAACACACGTTCTGTCTCCTTACGCCGAGAAATCAGCAGCACAGCTACCTTTTGATAGCATTTTGAGATATTTCACAGGAGGCGGATACAAGGTTATTACGCAGCCATTTCAGGATATTTTGAGGAAAAGTCGTGGTTGAAAACCTTTAGAGCGTAATGAGTCCTATGGAGCGGACATCATCACCAACCGGAGGAGGCAAAGCTTTTCATGCCTAGTAAAAATCCAAGATGGTGCTGAGTTACTCCTCTTGTACAAATGCACACATTTCAGTCTCTTGCTAGAAGGGGTTGGGATTCTCGCTAATCCAAAGTCTCAAAGGGGGCGGAAGGGAAAGTGAAGGTGAGGGTGTGGAGTGGGATGGAGGATCAGAAAATCAGATACACATTTTTGAAGGCCTCCTATTAAATCCTTACTACGATGTTAACAAATGATAGTTTTGTTTTTAGATGACCCATTTTTTGATGATTCATATTAGCACTATATAGATGAACAGAATGGATAATAAAACATTTCATTAGGTCCAAATATATTCCACGACAAATTAGGATGGATAAAAGTAATATATTATTTATAATTTGACTGTTGCATTGTAAATATTTTGGGATATAGGAATGCTTCGTTTGTACATTCTGTGTTTATTTATACGTTTAATAAAACTTAGTTTCTTCCATAAAGAGGAAGTGGCTGATGTATATTGAAAAGCAAGGAACATAATATCAATCACAACACAGTTCAAATAAAAACATGAATAACAATGCAATAAACATTAAAATAGTATTTAGAGAATTTGGAATCAAAGTTGGATCACTCCATCAACCAATTAACTTGTGCCAAAGAAAGGAGAATCCAGTGAAGACAAGTACATTGGAAAAGTTTATAAAAAGGGAGCACTGTGAATATGAAATGGGACCGCAGTAGAGAACGTCAAATGAAAATACATAACGATCCAGAGAACTTCTAGTTGCACATAAAACTTGCTGCATTTTTCTCGATTCCTGAAAGCCGGAGTTTCTTTGTCAGGTTCAGTGGCAGCTCCTCCGCTATGGCGGAGGAGCTTCGCCTCACTGCTTTTAAGCAGTGCTGGGGAAAAACATAAAATGATAATAACATAGTTACTATCTTTTATTCTTTGTGTTCTGCTGCTTCGCAGGCGGGTGGGTGGGCAGGGCTGCTTTGCTCTCGGAGCAGGGGAGGAGTGGTTTGCCCACCGCTAAGTGCGCAATGACTGGTCGGCCCTCTCGGGCCGCCCAAACCAGTCATGCACACTTTCCCCGTTCTCCTTGCAGGTTGCATTACAGCCTGCATAGAGAACAAGCCCACCCCTCCAGCCCCGGTGCTGAGCGCCGTGTCACGGCGCTCAGACCAATCACAATGCTGCAGTGCAGCGTTGTGATTGGCTTAGGGGAGGAAGCCTGGCAGCCTGCTTCCTGTTCCTGGAGTCAGAGGCAGGAGAGCAGGAGCAGGGACGGGGGACCCAACCTCAAGGTATGTTTTTTTAAATCCCCCCCCCACGCTACCCCTCCCCTGCGACCCCTCTCCCGCGAACCCCCCTGTGCTTGCCCCGACACCTGCGATCCATGCCATCCGCTACTGAGTAGGTTTTCTCCATGTAAGTATTGCTGTCCGATATGGAAATAAACCAATAGTGCAAAGCAAGCCATTGCAGAGAAATCCTATTGAGAGTGCAGTCAGACAGGCTTTTAGCATTCACTGCCAAACAAGCATGCAGCATTAAACAAAGGCTTCACCAATGCTTGCTTGGCAGTGAGTAAGCCCACAGAGAGGGTATTCACCCCACCTAACTTGAAAATTACCAGGGCTTGTATGTTGGAACTGAAATCAGAAACGAAAATGCAGTTGGTGTAAATGTAGCAAAAAAGAGGAATACATTTGGAAATGTGAGTTTTCAGATCAAGCGCAGAATCAAGGATGACGTTTCAACTCATAATAACTGAAAACCCCAAAGCCTCATTGGTCTTGGCAGAGGACCTGGGTGCCTGCTAACACAGTCCACAAATGGAGACCATACAGCCACATACTTATGGTATGTGCCTTAGACTAACAGGGTCATCTTCTCTGTAATGAGAATATACCACATCTTAGGCCAGCATAGGCCCAGGTAGGGTGTATCCTGGCACTTCCATTTAATGTTTAAAAATAGTTTTGCTAGCCACCGGGAGGCAATGGGTGATCACATTGCTGCATGAAGAGTGTGTGGTGTACATGTTCGATGTCCTTTATCAAGGACAACACAACGTAACATGACAAGTGCATTTGTAATGTTCACTCCTCTGGCATCTTAGGGCAGAAATAACATATATTTATTGTTACCTCATACAATGGTGCTTATTTCTAGTCATTGGAAGGATGACAGCTTGAGTGGACCCACTGGAATTCAGACTTGTGGTCATATTGTCAAACACAGATCGCTAAAGACGATGCATGACTCCAATGAGCCACCAGACCAATGGAGCTCATCACCCCTAGCGTTGCATTCCTTTCAGCAGCTAATATCAATGGAGTGGCAATTTATGCGCAGGGAAAACCTATCGAATGATTACTACAGATTGGACTTCTGGGTATTTCGGAAGACTTTGTGGGGAGGGGCTGAGAAAGATATCTTTTGGGGCTGGGTTTCCCACTAGGGAAAAGAGACATTGCTCAGAACTGCAAGTCGAACACCGCCCCAGGCTTGTTGGCTTGGCAGAGAGCAATGGATTGGTGTTCCCAATTGGAGGAACCGGTGTGCAAAGCGAGGGGTTGCCCTCAAGAGCATCACAAGATAGGGGGTCCTTGCTGGAAGCATTTTGGGCTTCAGGGCATGTAAGTGCATATGTTCATTTGCTCCTTTATCCAGATGTCACAGCCGAGTGGAATGTTTTGTTTATTTGGTCTTTGTTCACGCATTTGTTGCTCATTCATGCAAAATCAATAACAATAGTTTGATTAAAAAAAAAACACTATAAAAATCTGCACATGAAACAATCTTGAGATTCAGAGATCTGTAGTTTCCCTCTCAAGCCCTGAAACTTACCACTATAATTCCAAGCTTATGTTTTAAAAAGACTGTAGTCCAACAATCTACAGAACGTATTCATTTTAGCACAGTACCTATGTTTGCTATACAAGAGGCAGCATTCCACATTTCAAGTAACACATGACAGGTGGCCTCTGACCTGTCGAAAGAGTCAGAGTATGTGGAAGGAAGGTCTGGTTGCGCTCTTGATCACGCAGCTAGAGGTTTTGCTCTACTTTCAACCACCTGAAAGGAGTGTCCTCCTAAAATGGAGAGGAAAGAGCTATGAACTTGCCCCAGATCACAACCTTCGAGGCCTCCCACAGGGTCTCCTATTGTGTGTTCTGAGGTTTATTAATCGTGAAATATTCTGTAATCATGTCTGCGTTCTTCAATTACAATAGTGAGTCAGTCAACAGCTTAATGTGTGTGGGATGAGGTTTCATTTCATTATAACTGGGAAATGAGTAGAAAGCACCCAGTGACCTATTACTACAAATGCATGGGTATCAGCCATTCCTTGAATGACTGGGAAAAAATATTAAAGAGTATCACTCAAGTAAAATGGAATAATGTTTGTGATACCTCTCCTTGCTAAGTTGCTGCTTTTCCACAGAATTGACAGAGCTGGGTATCTTAGTCATTAGGGCTTCTCGTGACATCTATCGGACTGTGGTGTGGGTTGTTCTCTTTTCCTATTTATCAAAAGAGGGGGACTCTAGGATCTATTCAAAAGGTCCGGTGACCCGTGCTCCCGAAGTTAAACTTATCCCAAAAGGGAGTCACTGTTCCTAAGTAGAGAGAGAAAAAGAAGGGAAGTAAGATGTACTCTTGTTGTGTGCTACTCTAATTGTGGCGGGCAGAAGGTCCTCATCTTGATGCCGATTCACTACCCGGTACCAGCGGAGAGGGGTAGGCAAAGACGACCGACCACGGGGGCAGAGAACCTTAGATACAGAGGCTTCCCTCCCGGCGGACGGCCCGCTGGTTACTGTCGATGCATATAAATCCTGACCAATAGGCAAGGAACATTATAAGACAGGTATTTTCCTACACAAATTGTAATGAATCACTGATACTTTGGCAGATCAAGTGTTGTAGACAGTTTTTACCACTACCATAGGTCCTGGTGAATCGCGGGTCAATGGACCAATAGCGAGAAACATGTCGACCACATCTTTCACTTTCTAGTCCAGTCTCGAGCTGGGAAACCTAATTACCCAGCTAATACAGACTGGTTGTCTGGTTTTAATTGGAGCAAGGGACCACCAGAATAAAATTGCTCTCCGGTACCCTTTGCCTCATTTTAACGCACCATCGTGTCTACAACTCCCTGGCCCCTCACCCACACTTCACCAATAGGCAGTTGGATAAAAAGATCTCCGCTAAAGAGCCCCTCTTTGAGGCGTTGCCCGTTGGGGATTGCACCGCCTACCCAATGAGGAGCATTGCCTATGATGAAGCATGACACCTGCAAAGGTGTGTGAGGCCTCTATATCCAACAAAATGGATACCCTTTGGTAGGTCTCCATCTACCTCCATATCACACCCCAGTGACTGATCCATACGCACACTATCCAGGAACAGCCCAGTTTTCTGTTGGAACCTCATCTTGATGCCCTCACACACCCTGAAGGATGTCAACCATCATCTTTGGGCTTTTGCTCCTCGCCAGGCCGGCGCGGCAATGCCCAATGGGTCACCCGAAGGGTCTCTCTTTCGGAGATCTTTTGATGAAGCCGTATGGATGCATGGGTGTAAGTGGCAGTGAAGTCCTAGAAGGTGTATTAAAAATGGCTGGAGGGAATGCCGAAATCGTGGTCTTTCAGAAGCCAGGTAGACCCCCGGAGAGGCATGACTCATATCGCCCCATTTCCTTACTCAATTTTGAGGCCAAAGTTCTGGCTAAAGCTCTAGCGAATCGTTTGTCCCCGCATATAACAGAACTAGTGCATCCGGATCAGGCCGGGTTCATGCCTCATAGAGCGACGCGACACAACATCAGACGCGCACAGGCGGCGATTGACGCAATGGGAGCCACAGGGGAGCGGGCGGCTTTGTTGCTAGCGGACATTAATAAAGCCTTTGACTCTGTCAGCTGGACATATCTCTTTGCACTATTGCCCCGACTAAATCTAGGCCCGGTTTTCCTGTCCTATATCAGGCTACTATACACTGACAATACGGCCTCGGTGCGGGTTGCGGGGGCGGTATCGGAGACGTTCCCAATTGGTCGAGGGACTCGACAGGGATGCCCGCTCTCCCCCTATCTCTTTGCTCTACTTATGGAGCCGCTGGCTGCCTGGGTACGTATAGATGCGCAAATGCGGGGGTTTGTATGGAATGACAGCTTAACTGATAGGATAGCGCTTTACGCGGATGATGTCCTCTTCTTTCTTACCGATCTGCAACGCTCGGGACCGCGCGTACTGGAAATTATGCAAATATTTGGGGAAGTCTCAGGTCTCTATTTGAATCTGCGTAAATCCACCCTCTGGGTGCTGGATGGGTGCGATGTGACAGATCCCTGGACGCTGGGGCTACAGGTGGTTACGCACGGCCTGAAATATTTGGGGGTGTTCCTGTCGAGATCGGCGGACGTTGCTTGGGAGCGCAATGCCGTGCCAGTTTGGGATCGAGTACAGTCAGATGTCAAGACTTGGTCTCGAATGCCCCTCTCTATATTTGGCAGGTCCGCAATTTTTAAGATGGTGGCACTCCCACGTCTCCTGTACCAGTTGCAGAATCATCCCTATCCGATTGCACCCCAGTGGTTCCGGCAGGTTAATTCGATCTTAGGCCGTTTTCTATGGGCTGGGGGGACGGCCAGAGTGGCACTTCGTACGTGCTTCTTGTCCACTTACTGCGGAGGCCTGGCAACTTCAGACCTGTTATCCTATTACCAGGCCGCTCACCTGCTCATCCTAAACGACTGGTGGTATAGCGACGGAGGGGATCCGGCCTATGCCTTGGAACGCTCATTGATGGGCGACAACACGCTCCACACAGTCCTTTACTCGGCCCGCTTGCGGCGGGGTCTGCCGAGGGTAACTTGCCTCGTTTTTGCCATATGGAGACAGGCCTTGCGCCGTATGGGCTGGTGGGGTCGCTTGACCGCGGAGACACCGCTGTGGCATAATGGTCTCTTACCTGAGTTGTCGGCCTTAACAGGATTCGACGGCTGGGATGCGATTGGGATTTCGCGACTGGGCAATGTGATGTCCGGAACGACGCTCAAGTCCTTTCAGGCACTTAGAGTTGAGTTCGATATGCCCCAGTCCCAATTTTTTCGGTATTTACAACTTCGCCACGCACTGATGCCCAGCATTGTCAACTTGGATTCCCTTCCCGATTTTAGTCCCATTGAGGCGAAAGTCTTTATGGGGGATCTGGGAGATAAGAAAGTCTCTCGCATCTATCAGACTTTGGTCACTCATTGCTCCTCCACCCTTCTTCCGTTAAAGGCGACTTGGGAAGCTGATGTTGGCCCCCTTGACGAAGATGACTGGAGGGAGGCTCTGGAGTCCCCTAGGGGAGCAGCTATTGCTATGCGGTTTAGGCTAATCCAGTTCAAAATTCACCATAGGGCCTACTTCACCCGTGAACGACTGTGGAAGGCTGGCTTGATTGAGTCCCCGGAATGTTTGCGCTGTGGGAATGCAGTGGGCGGTTTGCTTCATACGTTATGGTCGTGCCCGAGGCTGGTAGGTTTCTGGAGGAGTGTGTGGGGCTGCCTGTCGGAAGTACTGCGTTGGACTCTTCCTCGCACCCATCGGCTAGGCCTGCTCCACATCTTAGAGGGGGTTGGTGGAAACATGTATAAACGACACCTGCTGCTCCTGGGCCTGGTGGTGGCCAAAAGAGACCTGGCCCGGGCTTGGAAAGATGTGAGGGCCCCCCCCTGTGTGCTTGGAAGGCCGAACTAGACTTTTGCATGGGCCTGGAACGGCCGATCTTTGAAGCACGCGGTTGCCCCCGCAAACATTTCAGGATATGGAAGAGGTGGGCTGAGTATAGGGGGCTGACTCTTGACCCTCCAGCGGAACTGGAGGAAGACCTCTAGAATTATGTTATTGGCTAGTTCTTGCATTGTGCTACGAATCTTCTATCATGATGAGACACAGCGGCGATTTATACACACGTGCAAAGGGGTGGGGTGGGACATTGGGATGGAGTTGGGAGGAGTGGGTAGTTGGGGTTTATAAGGGTGGGAGAAGGCATAGTGCTGTTCCTATATATCTGTCTTTTCTTGACTGCTTGGTTAGACACTTGGTCCTGTACTGAAATAGTGACATGATGCTTGGTGGTGTTCTCCTGACTGTGGGGAACCACGCGTATTTCTTGCTTGATCCTACCAATAAAATTTGTTGTGAAAAAAAAATGGCTGGAGGGAGAGTGATTAATTTGTATTAAGGTCGATCTCTCTGTCATTATTAAACAAAGTGTATGGTACTGCTTTAAGGGGTATTATGTCCCTTGGTAGCTGGGTAACTATATGTCCCTAGTGGGCATATGTTCTGGTCAACATGTTTCGTGCTTTAATGATCCCAGGGGAAGATCCAGGGCGCTTCGTCAGGACCAAGAGAGAAAGTTGGATCTACAGTGGCCCGAAAATTTCAGTGCCCCCGGTTATTCTCTTTTCCAGCTGTTAGTTCAGGACCGAGTTAAATCCCTATGCACTATCAGATTACTGTGGTAAAAACAGTCAGTCTGGGAAGATCGACTCAAAAACTGGTCTGGAGTTTTATTCGTGCATACAGTGCTTTAAACAAGACCGCCACAGAATTCACTAATGCATGGACAACCAGAAAACTCACTTACTTCAGTATCCTTACAGAATCTATGCACATTAAACATGTTTTGGCCAGCAAGGCCACTCCTCAGCATCAACGAACAGCAGCTATGAAAACTATTGCAGAAAGCCCCTAAACCTCAATCGTGGGGTATCTTTAGTTAACTAGTTGATCTCCTGAAAGAGAGTTATGTCTTTTGCATTTCATAGGGAATTTGAGAACTGTATATTGATAATGAGGAGCCTAACTACTGCTGTTATGGATGAATTATTTCACAATGTGAATGTCCTGTTTTGACAGAGGGGTTAATGTGTTTTGTCCTCTGAAGTTTGCAGACACCTCCCCATTCACAGCAATAAGAATATGGAAGTATTCAAATCCCAGAGCACTGGACTGGATTTAAGACCCATCTTTCACCACTTGATTTTCTTTTTCCTCCAAAATTCCTCTACCGTCTCTCAATATGATCCTCTCATCAGGGCAGAATCACAAATGTTCAGTCGAATATGCACAGTCAAGTGATGAGAATACAGTGCAAAACTCGTATACTGTGAGAGAAAAACAATCCAACATCTAAAAAAAATCGACCATAAAAAGTGTCTCAAACATATACTAGTAGCTAGGAAAATGTCTAAGTTCAGCTGCATCAACCATGTGGGCATCAAACTTTAATCAGAGTCAACAGGGTAAAAATCCACCGCCTTCCTCTTGCATTGATCACCTTGACACCATTTGAAGCGAGATTAATTTCTGTCTTTTTCTGCTATGTGAATATAAGAACTAGGAACATCTGAAAATAACAATTAATAACAGAAAATATGCGAGCAATATGCTCTGGAGAGAGATTCTCGAAACATCTTATTCAGGTTAGGGCGCAGCAGTTTTAGGCTACCTAAAGTACTGTCAGCCACCTGTCCAGAAAGTTAAAAGACATGAGAGCTGAGCAGAAGAAAATAACATATCAAGTCGGTGGCACTTCCTCCAAAAGGGCGGAGGTGGTAAAATGGATGTCTAGTCATTACCATGTGCAGGGGTGCCGCAGTTCGCGCTGTTCTAATGAGAGTGTCAGGGCGGGGCTGAATCTTGCTGATTGGCGGTTGCAGCAGGATGACTTGCCAAGCCTGCCAGTGCAGAGTGTGCATGTCGGATTTTGCCGGCTGTGTTGCTCGGCCAGCCGGACATGCGCACTTCAGACACATCAATCCCAGCGATGTTAAACTGCCGGGGGATTGCAGGTACATGCCACCAGCCTCAAAATGAGTGCTGGGTTAGCCTGCTCAAACCAATCCTGCAGCTTCTCTCATACTGAAAACAACACGAGAGATGCTTCAGAATTGCTTAGATTCACGTTGGCTAGTTTCCATCACCAGAGCACGGTCCCCGCAATAGCAAATCCAGACTGAGATTCCATATGCAAGTCAGATTTAAACTTCTTAGCTGCATACTTTACAACAGACAGTCAGAGTTTTATGCGGCCTAACCCGAATCATCGTTAGCTACCACACTGCCAAGAAACAACCAGCGTATGTCAGGTATAGAAAATAAAACGCAGTGCTCACGGTTAAAGTTTGGCCACGTTGTGAAGTACTGCTCTAAAGAGATGTGGTGGATTGTTGCCTGCTCTGTTATGTGTGTCACACTGTGCAATTTAATGTTATTTGTGAAATGGTGATATTGTTTAATTAATGTATAGCTGACGAGAGTACCATTGTTTCACGGTGCTCAGGTGACAAAATCAAGTGTGGCAGGGGAGGAGCGAAAGAGTCGAAAAAGGCAGTATGGCTTAGTAGAAGTGAATGCAGGCCAGGCTCGTTCTTTTATAGAAGAAGACATCAACGCTGCGGGGTTATTTAACTGCTTAGTGGCAAAGAATTGAAACCGCAGCAAACATACATGATACTAACATGGCACCAGTATGGGTTCTCTGTCAAATAGAAAACAATGCTATGTCTGTGATAAATTGCAGGTCAGGCCACGTAGTAATGACAAGCAGGTCAAGTGGAGGTGCGCAGGAGGGGCAGATATTGGCACTAATAACTTGGCAACATTATACTTCCATCATGTGCATTGTCACAGAAACACACTAGAATGCGTGATCATTGCTCTGTGCCTCTGCAGAGAGGCCAACAATTGGATGACCATGTATTCTGAACGCCTTTTTGACTCACTGACAGGCACCGCCCTCAGCCTGAACTCCAGGGCTCAGCTCTCAATTGTGGTATGTAAGTGATTCGGGTCAACGCATACATTGTACAAGAGTAATATGCTAAACAAACAACGAGCAAAAAAACAAAGTTCTATGAGTTTTCCTTTATTAATGAATATAAGAACAGTATTTTTGGACCATTTATCAAAGAAATAGTACTGAAACTTGAATCTACATATGACAATGTTTACAAATCTTCTGGAGGTAAGGGGGGGACTATGAAACGTCGGGCTCTCTTACGGATATATGACTTGGTCTAAGCCCCCTCCCGCTTTCAAACCCCACCAGCCACCACTGAGGAAGTTTCTTCAAAAACCAAGACAGAAAAAACACATTCAGGCAAAGTGATTACCCTACTATTCTGGCGGCGTGGCTGCAATCCAGATATTAATCCTATAGAAAAACACTTGATATATCTTAGGTGCAAAGTATAAGTAGCTACATGAGAAATATAATTGCTCAGGTTAAAAAGGGATGGAATTACAGGTTACGTGGGAGTACATGGTTATGGTAGGGGTCAGGATAACACCAACAGAATCCGATTAAACTGTGGGCAGTGCACATTTTATCTCTGATTTACAAATAACTGCAACTCCTACTCCATTCACGTTACAGTAAGATCTCAGCACACGGCAGCAGCAATACACCAGAAAGACCACCTTGAGGGTGGAGGTAAATTTCAGCCAACATTCGTTGCAAGGAGTGAATCTCCAGTAACAGCAGGAATTACATTATATAGTTCGGATTGCTTTTTAACGACGATTATGTTTTAATAACAACGCACTGAAAGTGAGCGACATGAGTATTCAGAAAGGTTTTTAAAAAAAGACTAGAATCTTTCTGAATGTTAACTAAACTACACAGGCTGACTGTAATAATCTGTTGTGGATGTCTGATCAGAGAAGAGAAATACAAAAAAAGAAGTCAGTTGGCTTTAAAGCGTACAGTAGCAAACACAAATCCCAGCAAGTATTATTAATATGAACCATCTTTAGGATGTCCCATGACAGACAGTTAACATTGCTGTTAAACAACCCACGGGCAACAGACCAAGGGGAAGGAACTTAAAACGACAGATCTGGTAAGGTTAAGGGGAAAACGTATAGGTCTCAATATGTCTCACAAAGACTCATGTGGTACTCTATTTTGCAGTTTTCTTTAATTTATTATCATGAACTATAAACAAAAGTGAACAAACTAAGTTTCTCATGGCCATTTTCGAGCAAACATTGGGGTGGAGTCACTACACGGCAACAAAAATCATTGTTCAGTGTCAGACCGCTCTAGGCCAACATTTTGGAACAACGCACCTTTTTTGCAAGTAGCAGGGGAACTGGTACGCTAGTTGCTGTCAATATGTACACTTAAGTGTTTTCTCTTAGTCAAGGACTTTTTGCAGCAGGGTATTTGTGTAGTAAGTTAAAGTGAGCACGACATACAGATCAATAGATGTGAGCATGCTTTAAATTGGACATAAAAGCTATGTATTTAACCATAACGTATAGATGGGAAAGGTTGCATCCAAAGTCGACGAGAACCCATTCTTTCTAGCCTCCTATTCTACATCACTACCCTTGATATACAAAGATACTGAAGCTCAAAGGTAACAGAGATTTCCTGCCATATTTAAAACTCGTTCCATGAACAACGAGATAGCATTAGACAATCTGTATTTATTTAACTTTCACCAGGAATCACATTTGATCAATGTACACTATGATCATTTTCCAGGGGTTCAGAGATCCTTTTGTTTTCCATAACTGCATAATTATAGCAGCCATAGCAGACATCAGTTTACTTATTTCTTTTCACGCCTCTAAATTAGCTGATTGCAAGTGACAATAGAAAACTAGATTTCCTGCTTGCCCAAAAGCTCCGATTGACCTAGTTTTAGCAGTGCCATTATGAATTACGCTTTACATGCATGCATACCTTCCTTTGCTGACAAGACCCTGCCCACGAAGGTGTCCAGTCCTGCGGACTGTCGGGCTCTCCTCCGCGCTCGGCTTTCATTTTGATGCCGGGTAGCTATTTGAACCCATCTGCGCATACAGATAACGTGGAACTATTGGTCCACGAGTCATCTGGACGTCGTTCTATGCGCAGGCTGTACTGGAATCATCCCAGGATTTGGCACTGCAGCCCTGTCCAGTCCCTGTACCACTATGCAGGAGACTATGTAGTTCCCGTTTAAGATTTCCATCGGGCCTATCTATTTTTCCTGTAACCCTCCCACGGATTGGATGTTAGTTCCCGGGACCTTGCTTACTAGGAAAACCGATACCATCTCACATGTGTTGGCTGTCTCTGTCCCATACTGGTTGGTCACTCATCGCCCTGACGAAGGTGTGGCCTAAATAGGCCGGAACACCGAAACGCGCGTTGGCGTTAATTTCCCATCGGGCCGGATCAACATTACCATCTATGACCCAAATATCATCTGTTGTGCCCTTTGCTCACCCTTGTCAATAATTGATTGAATACTGTGACCTGATGTTTCCCACTGATGTAATGGAATGTTTACAGTGTGGTATGAATGTCTGAGTGAATGCTTTATGAAATCACAGCTGTTTGGGATATGATTGTGGCCATGAATGTCTTATGAATGTTATGATGTATGGGACTTCCTTGTTTTGTTATTCGCTCCACATGTTATCAATTTATATGTGAATGTTAGTATGTATTAAATCTCTCTTTTTTATAAGAACTTGTGAAAAAAATAACTATGAAAATAAAAATGATCAAAACTCTAAATATTGATGTAGTCAGAAGATAAATACTTCGTGTGACTTTGATCATACCCAATGTTGCTTTTTGTAAATAAATAGGATCCCTCTACGGGACCATGTCTCCTTAAGGCGGCAGGGTTTTTGTTCTTGTTCTGGTATATACCTTCCTTTCAAGTCTGAAGAGAGGGCCGTCGTAATGATTGTGTGATACCTGCTGTCATCAGTAGCTGTGATGGTTGGTGTGAGAGTATTGATCTTGACTGTCTTTTAATGTATATCTGGAAGGGAATCCATATCTTTTCGAAGAGGTACATTCGGTCTTCCACTGTTGCCATTAGTTGTACAAACATTGGTCCACCATAAAACTAAGTCTGGGGCTTTCAATTTGTATACGATTGTTAGTCTGGCCACCAGTAACCATTTCAAGATGAGATTGCTCGTGGTGGACGATAACGAGAATAACCCCTCTTCATCATCCACTCCCAGTAATGTTACCTGGGGATCTAGTGACAACTGGATAATGGCTACTTCTTCAACATGTAACAGAACTTCATTCCAGAAGTCATGAATATACTGAGAAGACAATCACATATAAATGCGTGTGCTTTGCTCACCACATCCTCTCAACAAATACTTGATCCCCACATACTGCTCTTAATCTTACAGGTATCAGATACCATCATATTATTATTTTATAAGCATTCACCTTGTATCTGGTGTGTACAGAAGCCGAAGCCACCCTCTGCCAGGTCAACATCTATTAGGTCTCAGATATCTCGCTCTGTCATTCGGATAGCCAACTCTTAACATACGTATGTGGACTGCGGAAAGAAAACATTTCCAGCATGAGGCCATCTTCTGTATCTTATCAACACACAAAAGACTGACCTGCAAGTATTGCTCCAAGCCTTGCCGTCGCTGATCCAGTACCTTCGGAACCCAGTTTCTCACATGTTTTGATGGGATTTCTGGCGTTCTGATAAATTTCTTCAGCTAAAAAGTTAAGAGAACATTTAATTTTATTTAACAAAATAAGCAGTCAAATAGATCTATAACATGAAAAATACGGAGAGAAAAAAACTACATTTAGGGTATGAGTGCAACTACATAATAGTATCATGTGGATATAAGGAAATGGTGATTTGCAGAACAAAATGGATTGCACCAACCAGACATAAAGCCACCAAAAATCAACCGAAAGAAGAGAGTCTTTCTTGGATGCTGAAAATATTTAACAAACGGATTCCTTGTTTCTCCTTCAGAATTTCTAGAGGTAACTGCATTCTCAGAGTGAGCAAGTTCCACACCTCATAATAATGATCGTTTTGTGCTGCGAAACGTGGAGGTTGTGGTATTTTCTTCACACAAATTCTGCTAGTGTGTACCTATCAAAAATACTAGGAAAATTAGCGGTATTACTTCACCTGTTGTAATCTTAATTCAAACAAAATCCAATGTGTCCCCAAGTAGAGATAACTGCACCTCTGAGAACAAGGATGCTATTTTGGGGGAAGTGAAACAGAGTAGTAGAGTCTTCAGGTGATTGAACTATTCACACAGAAAGATATTCTGTGTTCTATAAAAAGAAAATGGCCAGGTGCTCATCTCTCTTGTCTTTTCTTCTCATCAGTTTAGCTAAAACCGATGTTTATCTTCACAGCATCAAGCTAACACTGAGTAGGTTTATATAGCAGTAGCTAAGAATTACCCAACTAGGGAGCGAACAAGCATACAATGTCGCCTCTGATATAATTAAAGCTACTCAAAAGAGATTGACAACCAAACATGATCAGTATTATATTGTTGAAAACTTGCCACTGCACCATATACACATACATCAGTAAATGTGACAGCATATACATTGGGAATTGATAACTCTGGGAATACCTTGAAGAACTTCATGCAAGAGGGTATTGGTATTGGCATAATCCTGTCAAGTGTAGACTACATTAAATCAGCAGAGTGGAAACCATCTGTATCTATCACTGCTCACTGTAGTCAACACTCTACTTGCCAACTCATGCGGCTAGGATTGTAGGCACAAGAAGGTCTCCTTCAGTATAGCTGATAAGTGTACATTGAATACCGTAAAATATATCTGTTAATGTGTTTCACATATCACACACTGCTTACACAATATATTTAATATATAAAATATATTTTCAAAATGAAATTTGATTTAACTAAATCTGTATCAGCTACTCAGGGTCATTCCAGTATGCAATGATGTCAAACTGTTGCATATTTTTAACACAACATGATGAGAATGAGTGAACTGAAAAGGAGCTCCATTTGGTATCAATTAAATATTCTAAATGTACTCACATAAGGTATTAATACATGTGAACTTTATTTTACATGTTCAATCCCTATGGTTTTGAAAGGAGCTGCAAACACAATTCTCGACATACTACAGAATTCACACTGTGACTTATCAAAAACAATCAGAGAGCATTTAGAAGTAACATGTTTGGGCATTATCAAGAACACAGACTCAAACAAACATTTAGAGATGATCGGATGTGGGGTCTAAATCTTGGGCAGTGTCAAGCAGGGGTGCCAGGAGAAGGAGTTAGTGCTTACGTTTATGAAAGAATATGTTTCAGATAGCCACGCAGGTTGTACAACAATGGATTAAGGTTGGTATCACGACTGTTAACATTGTAGAAGAGAACAAAAACACAGAATACTTTTTCATGAAAAACAGAGCTGCTACTTCAGATCATTGTACATACTATGCTTCTGCGAGTGCTAGTTACTCTAGAGCATTATTCACATTTAGAACCCATCATAACACATGACCTTTGGTGCAGAATATCTTACTAACAGGAACATGGTATGCCTTAAACTCGAAAGGTAATTTAAACAGTTAGACTAACTGTGCCGCCCTTTAATGCTTTGGGGGTGACAACACCTATGTTTGCGTAATTTTAGATTATATATAAAATACTGCTCGCAGTTACACGTGTAAGCAAGGAAGAATGTTCCAGGTGTTAGGGCAAATATGTATGTTTTACTTACATATGAGATGTGTTTAAAATAATTGTACATGTTTTTAAAAATTGAAGCTGTCTCATTGCATTCCTACTCAAAGTAAAGAGCACTGATACAAATCTCTAAAAGGAAACCTGTGCTTACCTTGACAAATCGGCAAGTTTATATTGTGCATACCTTATAAACACTAGAGATAGTAAGCACAGACAGTACAAATATGTAGAAAAGAGAATAGGTGATAATGTGATTAGAGAGGAGACCCTCAATACAGTTCAAAGACAGCTGGCGAGCGTAAGCACTCACTACCCAGGCTTGCCTATGCATTGGGTCCTCAGTTCTCTAAATGCATGAATAATACTTTGTTCCACCAGTTAGCAATCATTGTCTCTTCTCAGTGCTGAGCTGTCTAGATTGAGACCTGTGGAGGAAAACCTCCCAGCAGGTCGCAAACCAAGAGGGATACTTTGTTGTTGCATTTGGGGCTTTATTGGCTCCTTTGAGTCCAAGTCCTACACTGAGTTTACACGGGCCCGGCTAGCCTTGGAAAGTGACTCTGGCGGCTCTCCAACTCTCTTGGATACAGCAACTCCTCCTCGACTTACAGGGTGCAGGTCCAGGTTCTGATACATATAAAAGTCATGTATTTGGTGGCAGGAGTCCTGTTCTCGTGTGTGCTTTCCAGAGCAATACAATCTGTGTGATAGACATAGCAGACAGACTGGGAGAACGATATCTGGTGCACATGAAAGAGTATAGGAGTCCCTTCCCCGCCCCTTACACCGCACCAACTCCCCCCAGCAATAGCGAACAAAATACTGAAAGAGCAGTCTCTTGAAAAGGAAAAAAGATTCTGCCAAATGACCCTATGACGTGTGCACCGCTGTTGCTTGGTCAGGCCGTTTGGCTAACAGAACTTTGCATACTAGGTCTTGTACACCAGTACCTCTAGTTGGGAATCCAAAAATACAAGTTCCATGAGGCAAAACGCAGTTATCAAAACGTTTGCACCGGCCTAAGCCGTCACTCGTGTCATATAACCTATGGATAGCTCTGGATGGGATCCTATTCAAATTAGGGGTCAATGTTAGAATAAAGCATTGTCGTTTATAAAAACTGAACTCGCACCGCAGAATATGCACGTGCAGGGAATACAACGTGTAGACAGGCCCTCCAAAACACTAAAACAAATGCACAGATTTACCCCCAAGGTGCCTATGGTGTTGGTGATAAAGCATCCCAGCATGCATTTACATGACCACACAGAGTCTCCAGTATTGTAGTGGCCAGACAGCTAACCACGCCCGGAGGCCCAGGCTCTTTATTACTTTCAATACTGGCATACGCCAGTCAGTCACACTAATGTTACGCACATAGGGGTTAGCGGTCGCCTTCCCCTGTGCAGTTCGAGACAATGGAATGTTTCATGACTCGGCAACATTACACTCCTCCTTTACCAGGAAATGTCAAACAAGGCCAACATGTAGAACCCCAAATATTAAACAAAACTCAAAGTTCACACAGTAGTCCCGATTCTGATATGACAGTTACAACATACTCTTACTTGATTTCGGGGTACGCCGATACCTGGTTACCGCTGCATGCTTGTCGGTCACCATCTGGTCAGCCGGACACAAAGTCTTAATTCTCTGAGATGGCTTAGGGTGTGATCGTAGCTAATAGCGTCCTTGACCATCCCTCACCAGGGATCTTGGTGAGGGCTCCCCTTGTTTCCCTGCATCTCTTGCTCCTGGACTCCCGGAGCTGGTAGCAAAGGGCACGAGTTCAGAGTCTTGGGGGGTACTGAGTGGGGGTGCTGCAAACAGGTCCTCCGAGAAGGCCCCTGGATCAGGCTCTTGGTAGCACTGACTGTCGGTATCTTGAGGGTTCATTGCAGCAGTAACATCTGGCCAGCCGGCCACCGAGAACCTGTGAGGGGTTTCCTTTGGGATTTTTTTGAATTGGGAGATATTCCGTGTCACACGCTCTTGGCCTCTCCTTGCTGTCACCTTTGTGCCTTTGACTTCAACGACTACCCACAGTTCCAGTTCGAACAGCAGTCAGAACTTTTTTCCAGGATGTCGGCCTTGCACTAGCACTTGGTCGCCCTCTAGGACAGGGCGCTTTCAAGCGCGTCGTTTCCGGGAGGTGTCTTCATTGGTACAGGCCCTTCAGCATCTGACTGATTAGGAAGATTGGTTGCTTCTTCCCACGCGGGGTGGTGTGGAATGGTATCAGTCACTGACCAGTCAAAACATAGCTTGCCTGGGGATATGAATGTAGTGCAGTGGGGTGTGAGCCGGTACTCTCTTAAGAACTGGTACGCTTGTTCCGTGTTGCGACTCTCAACCATTGCAATTTGGATCACTTTGGTAAGGGTTCTCATCAGGCCGTCTCCTTCTCCATTGGCTTGAGGCCATCGAGGGGTTATCTGGCGGTGCTTGATGTTGTGGGATGGTAGGTAGTCCGTCAGCTCGGAGCTGTTGAAAGGAGGTCCGTTGTCGGTGCAAATTTCTCTGAACAGTCCATGGGTTGCCATGAGCTTCTCTAGCTTCAGGGCCACCTCTGCTGCGGACCTTGTTGTTACTATTCCCATCTCCGGGTAGCGAGAGTAGTCGTCCACGACGACCAGCATGCGTCTTCCTCCGGGGAGGCTACCAAAGTCGACGCTCACGCTCTGCCATGGGACACTGGGGTCTGCCTCAGTGATGACTGGCGCTGGCAGGTCTGGTGGGCCTGTGGCAAGGCAGACGGGGCAGTTGCGCACAACCGCTTCTACCTTCTGGTCTAAACCCGGGATCCAGACATTGCTCCTGAGCCGGTTTTAGATTGAACGATTTCTTGGTGGGCTTCATGCGCTAGGAGTGCATCCTTCTATGCAAGGTCTTCGGGCAATATGAGGGGTGGGCCTCTGAGGAGACATCCATCGCTGGTCACGGACAGTTCCTGGCAGACTTGATACAGGGCTTTCAGAATCAACTGGCCCATCTCTGTGTGGAGAGATGTTGGATTTTGCAGCGTTCGCAAGTATAAAGTGGTGACAGCTTTGATGGTGATCTGTAGGCAGTCATCGCTCGGAGTTGCTGCTACGACATCTTCCAGGGATATCGGAAGGGGTCTGGATCTATCCACGACCATCATGTAGTCTTCAGTTGCTGCTGCTTCCGTGGCTTCAGGAGGCGTGGTTGGCCGGGCATGCCTGGATAGGAAATCAGCAATGTTTCGGACAACGGGTCAGTATTCCACAGTGAACTGGAATTCTTGCAGTTGCAGTATCTATTTCTCAATCCTTGTGGCGGGGGGGCGTTGTGATGAAGATCCTTGAAATAGGGTAGCAAATGGCTTGTGGTCTGTGATAACAGCGAATGGGTGACCATATAAGTAGATGTAGAAGTGTCAACAGCCCCATAGGATCGCAATCGCCTGACGCTCTGTGAGTATTGCTGCTCTGTTGGTGTGAGCGTGTGGCTGGCGTATGCTATCAAAGCCCATTCTCCACAGTACGGCAGGAATCCAGGTGTAGCGGTATTGGATGGTAGCCGGACCGGAGGTCCATTTTGGAGAACCATTTAGAGCCTGCCAGCTCGCCAATTATGTCATCTACGGTCGGTGTGAGGTGGCATTCCCGCTTGATCACTAAATTCGGGACTCTTATGTCAACACATATGCTCACGGCGTCTGGCTGTTTGGGCTTCTTCGCCACCACGATGGGGGATACCCATGGTGTGGATCCGTGTACACGTTCAATGATGCCAGCTTTCTCTAGAAGTCTGAGCTCACCTTCCACCTTTGCTCGGAAATGAAAAGCGATAATTCGATGCCTGAGGACTATCGGGGCAATGACCTGTCAATGTGCAGATGGATGGCTAAACCTTTAAAGCACCCAATTCCATTGAACATTGGTGTGAAGTCCTGCAACAGGCGGTCTAGATCATGTGCATGCACGTCAATTGCAAATTGTATGAGGTTGAGATCTTGAGCTGAGCAGGAACCCGGATCCTTCTTGTGATAATAGACTTTTGCTCTTTGATGTGTAGAGTCATGAGATAGGTCTGCCTGAAACACGCCACAAAGCCTCAGTGGTGAGCTGCTGGCAAAAGTGTACACTTGCATGCTGGTGTTTCGAAGTGCTGGCGGGTTAGGTAGACTGTTCGCGGCCATGAGATTGATTGTGGCTCCTGTGTTTATGAGAGCTGCGACTGGGTGGTCTTGGAGTCCGATTTTGCACATCGGGTGGTCTGGCGGGCGGCCTTGAGAGTATCTAGTGTTCTCACCACATGGACGACGGCTGCTTTATCTTCGTCCATGTCGATGTCCAACATATATTCCGGATGTGGCTCTACTGTGCGCACCATTTTCTGCGGGCCTCTGAACCGTCGTCCTTGCAAAGAGCCCATACTTTGGAGAAGTGGTTTTGCTTACCGTACGCACTGCATGTTTTGCCATTAGTGGGGCAGGTTCTGTTGTGGGGGTACCGGCCTCCACACCATCTGCACCTGCAACTCTGTGGTCCTTGTTTCGTAGGGTTCAAAGGCGGTTTGGTTGACTTTGGCTTTCCTCCGCGCGTCTCAGTTTGGATGGCATTGACTGGTTCTTCCTTGATGGGAGTTGAGGAGTGTGGGTCCATGTGAGCCGCCCGGGCTTTGAATAGCTCTTATGAACGCCCTAGCGTCAAGATGTCTCTCATTGACATGATGTGTCCTTGCAGGATGCGCTCACGCAATTTGGAGGAGGTACACCCTTGAAAGAACTGGGCTCTGACTTAGTCGTCTTAATCTGGAAGGATGCAGGTGCTGGCCAGCTCTCTGAACCGCCCATAGAAGCCATCTACTGATTCATCTGGCAGCTGTCTGTCGCGCTTAGTGTAGGAGAAACCGCTCATAGTCAGGGTTGGCGTACAGCTCAAAGTGCGCTGTGATGGCGTCCCTAAGGGTGGCGTAGTTCCGCAGGGGACCTGCTTCAGCTACGGTCTTTGAAATGTTGTGAATGTTAGCCCCTCCTAAGTCAAGAAGCATGGGGTGTCTGCGTGCAGCAGGGATCCTAACGGCTTCAAAGTATGTTTCTAGGCGTTCGACCCACGCCTTCCATTGCGCAGCTTGGGAGGGTGGCAGCCCTGTGATAGTGAAGGGCTCTAGTTGGGGAACTGACGCCATGAGGATGGAGGTGGCGTGCCGCGGCGGTAGATAGGAGGTCCACCCAAACTACAGTTCAGAGTAAAAAGCCTGTGGTGCTGAGTGTCTTAATGTGGAAGCGATGGGCAGGAGGTTTCACTGACCTGGGTGCTCAGCAGCGGTGGCAGGCCTCCTGCAGAAGGCTTGTAGTGCACCTTGGCCTTTTCCGGTCTGTTTCTGGAGCGTTATAAACCTCTTTGAAGTGTGTATGCAGAGTATCTTGTTTTATTTATTCTTTACTGTTCCTCCTTTTGTTTTGTTTTTCCAGTGTGGTCCTGACCGGCAGAGCGGAAAGGCAGTAGCTCAGCCGAGCTACGGGTGGTCGGGCCGCCTCCCCACATCTTGCTGCAAAGGTGAGGCCCCTCGAGACAAGGGGAGCGGGAGGAGACGTGGCAGGAGTGGAGAATACACCACTCTCGCTGTCCTGCGCACGTCGGAGGCAGCAGGCAGTGAGCCGTGACCTTTCGCTCAACGTGCGGGCAGCGACAGAGGCAGCGGGCGACAGCGGGCAGTGAGCTGGGGCCTCACGGGTGCCGCTGGGTTTGGGGATGGGCAGGCACACTGTGGGTACTATGGCCACTCTTGTAACCAATGTGGTGTTGGTGATAAGCCCCCCCCCCAGCATGCATTCAAATGACCACACAGAGTCTCCAGTATTTTAGTGGCCAGACAACTAACCACGCCTGTAACCCCGGGCTCTTTATTCCTTTCAATACAGGCATACGCCAGGCACTCCCACTAATGTTAGGCACATGGAGGTTAGTGGTCGCCACCCCCTATGCGATCCGAGACAATTGAATGTTCCATGACTTGGAAACATTACAGTGCCCCTGTGCAGCTCCTGGTATTCCATTCAGTCACACTCGCCCAGCTTTCCTCTCAGACACTGAGACTGCTCCACCCGGAGACCATACACTTCCGGAAAACAAGTCCGGATTAACAAGAACGAATCTGTAAGGCAGACACACCTTCAATATAGGCTTCCAGAATCACTGACTTCACATGAATAAAACACTATCAGAAGAGTGTTCATTTAAGACATTATCCTATGCATTATGCCTCAGGTCACAACATGTATTTATTAGCTTATAATAAGGCTTTATGTTTAGCCAGCCAACGGCGCTGGAGCAAAAGAGAACAAATAAACAATTTGAACAGCAACATAAACTGTGCGGAAGCAGAGGATGATAAAGATTCTGGTGCCACGGTCGGCGGTGGCACTAGATATCCAGTCTGACTGATACTGGCTCCTGGTGACTGTGAAGAGATTAATGCGCGGGATTTCAACTCCCAAATGACTTTGAATTTGCCTACGGGGTTTTAAAGATTTTATATTTCATCTTTGAGCAGAAAAACACATGAACGTAACAATGTCCTATTCAGATTGATGTACACTTCCCCAGAAGGAATTCCCAAATAATCAATCTAGGTTCCAATGGTTCAAGTGTTAAATTACAAGAAATTATGTATTAAACAAAGCACCTCTATTTTCAGGTAAGAGAGAACAATAATAAAATAGCAGTTTCCCCACAGACTTGTCAAGAGTACTGAAGAAGCTATGATTGCAGCGGCTGGGGTTCGTGACAGCCCTTGCAGGTGAGTAATGAATTACTCTCGATGCACGAAGACAAATCTGAGACAATACAAGTTTCGAGTAGGGTTCAGCGGCTCACAAGATAAATTCCCCACTGCTGCCACTTTAACCGATGATTAACTATCCTGTCTGCTCCTAGCCCTGTGCAACACCCCCTCAATTGGAAAAGGCAGTTTAGAGATAGATGCTGAAACTTATATATATATATATATATATGTGTGTGTGTGTGTGTGTGTGTGTATATATATATATATATATATCAGATAATATATCAAATATTCTCAGCTAGAGCGCAGGAGGATTATGTTCTAAACCCAAGAACATTTAAATAGACATCAATCGGAATAGGGGCTGAAATTACTAACGAAGGAGATATTTTATTTTTCAAATTGCCTTGCTTATTTTTTGAGTCCCTTCACGATTTAAAAGAAATAATAGGAGGTAAACTTACAAAACTAAATATACAACATAAGGATTTACAGAACTGCACTTGATTATTCAACCTAACTTTAATTTCACTGAATTCTAAACCTGGTTAAGGGGTAACCTTCTGCCCTAAGCGTTCATATTAGATATATATATATATATATATATATATATATATATATATATATATATATATATATATTACCTACTGGCGATAGCCAGTAGGTATATATAGTTAGGATTGTTTTCCATAGGGAAAGTGCAACATTCTATTGGGAATAACTTTGGCGCCGGTTGAGGAACCTTCCTGAAATTTTTCTTAACTTTGCCTCGCGGCGCTCCGCTCCTTCCCTTAAAGTTTGGGGGGGATTCGTCAAGCGGGGGCCGAGATAAAAGGGGGGTCCCAAAACGTGTTTTCCCCATGTTAATTTCCATAGGGCGGATGGACTCACTTTTAGCCCGAACGGCTGAATGGTTTTCCACCAAACTTGGCAAAATTGTAGGGACTGGTAGCCCGATGTGCCTTTGCTATGTCTCAAGATATGTGCTCCAGTGGTTTTTACGAAAATTAACTTTGAAAAAATATATATTGGGCTACATTGGGCTATATATAGGTTAGAGCCCAAATGTAGCCCAATGTAGCCCAAAGATGGCCACCAGAGACAAAAAAAAACAAATGTAGCCCAAATATCAGCCAGATGTAGCCCAACTATAGCCCAATGACAGAATGTCCCAGAGTGTTCTAAAGAACAACTAGAGCGCTAACAGTCTTACTTATGACAAAAGTATGGCACACCTGAAGTCATCTTGATTGGAATAAAGTGTTAACACTTAAAACATTTAATTTGCAAAGGAACAGAATGAGGGGGTTCATTTTGCCATAGAAATTATGATTAGTGCTGAAGAAAGAAAAATTGGGGAACATTTTGAGTGACTTCTCAAATCCTCTTATATTTCATTAAAAATATTCTGATATGCAGTCTCCCAAGATGGCCACCAGAGACAAAAGAGCCCAAATGTAGCCCAAATATCAGCCAGATGTAGCCCAACTATAGCCCAATGACATAATGTCCCAGAATGTTCTAAAGAACAACTAGAACGCTAACAGTCTTACTTATGACAAAAGTATGGCACAGCTGAAGTCATCTTGATTGGAATAAAGTGGTAACACTTAATACATTTAATTTGAAAAGGAACAAAATGAGGGGTTTCATTTTGCCATAGAAATTTTATGACCTACTGGCGATAGCCAGTAGGTATATATAGGTAGGATTGTTTTCCATAGGGAAATCGCAACATTCTATTGGGAATAACTTTTGCGCCGGTTGAGGAATATTCCTGAAATTTTCCTTAACTTTGCCTAGCGGCGCTCTGCTCCTTCCCTGAAAGTTTGGGGGGGATTCGTCAAGCGGGGGCCGAGATAAAAGGGGGGTCCCAAAACGTGTTTTCCCCATGTTAATTTCCATAGGGTGGTTGGACTCACTTTTAGCCCGAACGGCTGAATGGTTTTCCACCAAACTTGGCAAAATTGTAGGGACTGGTAGCTCGATGTGCCTTTGCTATGTCTTAAGATATGTGCTCCAGTGGTTTTTACGAAAATTAACTTTGAAAAAATATATATTGGGCTACATTGGGCTATATATATATGTTAGAGCCCAAATGTAGCCCAATGTAGCCCAAACATGGCCACCAGAGACAAAAAAAACAAATGTAGCCCAAATATCAGCCAGATGTAGCCCAACTATAGCCCAATGACAGAATGTCCCGGAGTGTTCTAAAGAACAACTAGAGCGCTAACAGTCTTACTTATGACAAAAGTATGGCACACCTGAAGTCATCTTGATTGGAGTAAAGTGTTAACACTTAAAACATTTAATTTGCAAAGGAACAAAATGAGGGGGTTCATTTTGCCGTAGAAATTATGATTAGTGCTGAAGAAAGAAAAATTAGGGCACATTTTGAGTGACTTCTCAAATCCTCTTATATTTCATTAAAAAAATTCTGATATGCAGTCTCCCAAGATGGCCACTAGAGACAAAAGAGCCCAAATGTAGCCCAAATATCAGCCAGATGTAGCCCAACTATAGCCCAATGACAGAATGTCCCAGAGTGTTCTAAAGAACAACTAGAACGCTAACAGTCTTACTTATGACAAAAGTATGGCACACCTGAAGTCATCTTGATTGGAATAAAGTGGTAACACTTAATACATTTAATTTGAAAAGGAACAAAATGAGGGGTTTCAATTTGCCATAGAAATTTTATATATATATATTCACTGAAAAAACCATAGGTTACACACCAGTTATAGTTAGGAATTAGCATTTAAAAAACCTTTGAAATTCACTGAAAAAACCATAGGTTTCAGGCCTTATATAGTTAGGAATCAGCATTTAAAAAACCTTTGAAATTCACTGAAAAAACCATAGGTTTCAGGCCTTATATAGTTAGGAATTAGCATTTAAAAAAACCTTTGAAATTCACTGAAAAAACCATAGGTTTCAGGAGTTATATAGTTAGGAATTCGTTTTTAAAAAACCTTTGAAATTCATTAAAAAAACTATAAGTTTTAGTGGTGTTATAGTTAGCTGGACATTTTACTCATACAAAACCAATGAAATTGCTCCTATATAGTTAGTTGTACTAACTATATTTTGCGCACCCGCAATCCACTGCTGATGATGTCACATATTAGATCATTCATGACATGGTCAGTGACATCACTGATGACATCTCAAATGACATCACTGATGACATCACTGATGACATCATCCACGTGACAATCACATACACCTTTTCATACACTATTACAATTTTTCATCACTGTTTGTAAAATACAGAGTATCATATTTAAATCCATTGTCACAGCAATACAAGTATCTAAAAATCCACTCAGTGATTCATAGATGTATACACACATCTAATCACTTACCTATAGATTCACTCATACATGCTGTCAATGAACAATAGAACACTATCAAAAATACTTATACATCTATATCGAGATTAAACAACAGCACGCATCCTATTCACATATGAAGTCATCCTACTCACTTATGCAAACAATGGATCATACTTACATATTTACTTAGCAAAACACTTATACAAACACCACTTCTTCTATTCGTTTAGATAGTAAGTCATACTTAGTGAATTATAAAATCATTATTACAAGTATACAGTTATCCATACAGTCACTCACACAATCATTGTGTCTTATGTATACTTATTTATATACAACAACTGACACATACACTGTCTTTTATTTTTCTAGTTTGTTGGACCTGTACCTTTGAGAAATATATTTGCTCATCACCACACCCATAAAGAGATTCCCTCACCCAAACTGTTAGAACATGTAGTTTTAACTTCATATATCTACTGAATCAACTATTCACACATCTTTGGACAGTCACACACCCCCCACCGAACCACACACACTTTCACACTCCCATACATACTCAGTTAACTAATCAATAACTAATATATACTTTCACATAGCTAGTAACCAACTGTAGAATCAGTTTACACAACAACTGACAAAGTGATACAGATATTCACACAGTTTAGTCACTATCCACTATATTTAGTGAGACATTATAAATTGGACAAGTAAACAGTCAATTACACTGCTACTAAATCCTCCATCCAAATATTTATTTATATATATCCACTCATTCTTCAATGTAAATTGCTATATATATAATGCATATTTAAATAACGAAGCAAACCACATTCACTGGATGATGTCATCAGTGATGTCATCAGTGATGTCATTTGAGATGTCATCAGTGATGTCACTGACCATGTCATGAATGATCTAATATGTGACATCATCAGCAGTGGATTGCGGGTGCGCGAAATATAGTTAGTACAACTAACTATATAGGAGCAATTTCATTGGTTTTGTATGAGTAAAATGTCCAGCTAACTATAACACCACTAAAACTTATAGTTTTTAAAATGAATTTCAAAGGTTTTTAAAAAACTAATTCCTAACTATATAACTCCTGAAACCTATGTTTTTTTCAGTGAATTTCAAAGGTTTTTTTAAATGCTAATTCCTAACTATATAAGGCCTGAAACCTATGGTTTTTTCAGTGAATTTCAAAGGTTTTTTAAAAGCTGATTCCTAACTATATAAGGCCTGAAACCTATGGTTTTTTCAGTGAATATATATATATATATATATATATATATCTATATATATATATAGATATATATATATATATATATATATATATGTGTGGAGTGGAGTAGTGTGGCTCACTGGTTAGAGGCAGCAGGCCTGAGAGCAGAAGTCAGCCCGGGACCAGGGTTCAATTCCCGACGCGGCAGGTTTGTGGACCTTGGTCAGCGGACTCGATAATTCTCGCTTCGGTGCTTACTCTAATCAGGGGTTCCACTCGGCAACTCTGGGCATTAGCTTGCCTAATCTCCACAACGGCCCCATCAATTCCGGGGATGCCTGGCTCCACCTTGGGGACTCCCAGCAAGGGACCATCCCACAGGGAAAGCCAGGACGGGTTCCACCTTGGGGACTCCCAGCAAGGGACCATCCCACAGGGAAAGCCAGGACGGGTTCCCCAGAGTTATACAGCGCCGGGACGCCCCGTTGCTGGGGCAGCTGTGCGCTTTACAAGTATACTACATTTACATTTACATATATATATATATAGATATATATCTGTTATAGTAGATTCCTTGTTTAGAAAGAACCGGAGAGCCACAGCAGGGAATACCAAGAGGAAATTTATTTTCACAGGAGCAAGGGCATGACGCGTTTCGGACTGTGCCTTCATCAGATGCCAACTCCTTTGCAGCACCTCCCGACAAGCACCGCAAAAATAATCCCAATCGTTCTCCCATAGGTGGGTGCTCAGGTGGGTGGAGTAAAGTCACGAACGGCCCTGCAGTTGCGTCGGCAAACTGCAAGTACCAGCATGCACCTCTCACGGCTTGCAGGTAAGTTCCTTCCTTCCAGACCCTGTGTCCTTCTGAGGGCCCTGAACAGTGTTGGAGCGTGGGTTGCGGTTCTAGGCAGGCAGGTGCTGGTGAGATGAATAACCCCCCTGGGTCCCCAACGCTCCAACCGCATTGAGTCCAAACTCAGTTTCAGCCTGAGGCAGAAGATACAGTGATCCCAAATCCCTCCGTGAAGTCACGAACTGCCAATTGTGCAGCGGCACCTTACTGAGACTGGATGCAGTGGGTAAAGAGCCTGTCCAATACCTTGGAATGTGGAAAAAGTTGCCGTAGCTGTCCTTGTGGCTCTTACCTTAGACGAAGCGGGACTCTCCAATGCGCCCAGGACTAGCGCCATAATGTGTCATAGTAGATTCCTTGTTTAGAAAGAACCGGAGAGCCACAGCGGGGAATACCAGGAGGAAATTTATTTTCACAGGAGCAAGGGCATGACGCGTTTCGGACTGTGCCTTCATCAGATGCCAACTCCTTTGCAGCACCACCCGACAAGCACCGCAAAAATAATCCCAATCGTTCTCCCATAGGTGGGTGCTCAGGTGGGTGGAGTAAAGTCACGAACGGCACTGCAGTTGCGTCGGCAAACTGCAAGTACCAGCATGCACCTCTCACGGCTTGCAGGTAAGTTCCTTCCTTCCAGACCCTGTGTCCTTCTGAGGGCCCTGAACAGTGTTGGAGCATGGGTTGCGGTTCTAGGCAGGCAGGTGCTGGTGAGATGAATAACCCCCCTGGGTCCCCAACGCTCCAACCGCATTGAGTCCAAACTCAGTTTCAGCCTGAGGCAGAAGATACAGTGATCCCAAATCCCTCCGTGAAGTCACGAACTGCCAATTGTGCAGCGGCACCTTACTGAGACTGGATGCGGTGGGTAAAGAGCCTGTCCAATACCTTGGAATGTGGAAAAAGTTGCCGTAGCTGTCCTTGTGGCTCTTACCCTAGACGAAGCGGGACTCTCCAATGCGCCCAGGACTTGCGCCATAATGTGTCATAGTAGATTCCTTGTTTAGAAAGAACCGGAGAGCCACAGCGGGGAATACCAGGAGGAAATTTATTTTCACAGGAGCAAGGGCATGACGCGTTTCGGACTGTGCCTTCATCAGATGCCAACTCCTTTGCAGCAGCTCCCGACAAGCACCGCAAAAAATATCCTAATCGTTCTCCCATAGGTGGGTGCTCAGGTGGGTGGAGTAAAGTCACGAACGGCACTGCAGTTGCGTCGGCAAACTGCAAGTACCAGCATGCACCTCTCACGACTTGCAGGTAAATTCCTTCCTTCCAGACCCTGTGTCCTTCTGAGGGCCCTGAACAGTGTTGGAGCGTGGGTTGCGGTTCTAGGCAGGCAGGTGCTGGTGAGATGAATAACCCCCCTGGGTCCCCAACGCTCCAACCGCATTGAGTCCAAACTCAGTTTCAGCCTGAGGCAGAAGATACAGTGATCCCAAATCCCTCCGTGAAGTCACGAACTGCCAATTGTGCAGCGGCACCTTACTGAGACTGGATGCGATGGGTAAAGAGCCTGTCCAATACCTTGGAATGTGGAAAAAGTTGCCGTAGCTGTCCTTGTGGCTCTTACCCTAGACGAAGCGGGACTCTCCAATGTGCCCAGGACTAGCGCCATAATGTGTCATAGTAGATTCCTTGTTTATATATATATTTATGTTGTCCCACATCTCGAAACATTCACGCACGCAGGGACCCCGTTTTCCCCTTCCTATTCTACTTTATTTTTCTCTAACATATTATTTTGGTTACTTTGCAAATACAATTTCATGTTTTTCCCCCGAAAAGGCACAATATATAATATCCTTATAATACATGGTGGCAGCATCAACGTTGATATATAAGATGTCATATCATACAAGCTGGTGTCATTTTCTGCGGTGTTCTGTTACGATACTAGACATCCTTATTGCTGCCATCAAACATCCTTCTTAAAACTTAATATATTAGCAAGTATTAGCACCGCCGAAATATCTCGTCTTTTCAACCTATTGGCAAAGCCAATGTTGTACAGCATCGTCCAAAAGTAAAGAAAAAAAAGACACAATGGCGCACTTGCATCATTTCGCAGGCTTGCACTTGAGTGATGACGCATGCAGAGAATGTATTGCAATGCATGCATGCACCTACGAAATGACACAGGCACCATTTTTTAGGTCGAGCATTCGAGACCTCTTGTATATACTTACAATATACTTATATGTGTATGTACTTTGTGGGCTCTGGAGTTCAGCCCTAGGACATGTCTGCTTCCACTTAAGGACTTTTCTTTCTGTTCAACTGCCTCTAATTAACTGTCTTGATAGAGAGCGACCAGTAGAGGTCAGTAAAACACCAGAATTACTTTCTGCTGAGGGACTTTCTTTTTTAAATTTTTCTGGCCACTGCCTCTATTCAACTTTCTTGATAGAAAACGACCAGCAGAGGTCAGTAAAATACCAGAATCACTTTAGCATTCTCTAGATTCCAGTATATAGATATTGTCTTCCACGAGCACCCGTAGATAATAATATTTTTTTCAAATCTTGTCTTTTAAGTGATATGACCACCGAAGGCCCTGATTTTATATTAAAAATAGAGCTTTGTACTATACAATTTCCCACTGAAAGGCAACATTTCTCACCATGTGTTCCCATTCCTGGAGTGTCACGCAGTTTGGTGCATACTTTCCCTCCATGTTAAGAACAGTAGACGTTTCAGAACCCAGGCTAATGTGCTGCATAGCTAAATAGACATAAGGTTCCAAACGCGAGACTGATTGCATTGCAAATGCTTGTTTTATTTAGCAATTGCAAGAATGTGGTTACACTTAGATCAGTAAATACTAAATTAAATATGACTTAAATGAAAACACTTTGGTAAGGCGTAGTGGCCGGAGTCCTACAAAAAAATGTAATAAAAAACTTAAAGGACTGCAGGGGATGTGAACAGGAGGCGAGGGGGAGGAAGCAACAGGCAGTGTGAGGAGTTGAGGGAGCAATGGAGCCTCTTGTGGCTGGGCACGAGAGAGAGGAACGAAACAATTACAGAAAAGCCAGGGAGGGGGTGGGGAAAGAAATGGACGAGCTCGGAAGGGGGTGGGGGGTGGGGGGGTTGAGGGAGCAACAAGGAGCACCTATGAAGTGCGAACGTTTGGAATGTAAGCAGAATATGTGAAAGAGAGAGCTATAAAACATGACCACTCAGTGAGTGCTGAAGAAAAAAGAAGTTCCCTCAATGTGAGCAGCAGAAGAATACATGCAATCCAGTCAAAAGGATGGCAAAGAGGATATGTTCCAGGGGAGGGAAATTAACGAAAGCAGGAAGGGAAGCACCAGATAAGAAGCACGTAAAAGAGAGTGACAGTAAAACCAACCAGTGGTAAGCAATGGGCGGGCTCTAAGCCCACTGTAAGTTTTTGGTATGCTCCACAAGAGGCTTTCACCTACAAACTTTTAAAACCTGTCTAGCCCAGGGGAAGCCACAGCTGAGAACAGCAAGCGGGGCACAGCATTGCCTGTTTGGCCATTAAATGTAGAGAACAAAAGTCACCATACTTCATTCCGTTAGCTATTTAATTTACTCCATTTTAAATATATATATTTTACTGAATGTTGCTCCTACCCCAAACCTCTTAAGAGTAACAGCCAATGCCTATCTTTCAGACTATTGTTGCAATTATGACTCTTTCCAAATGTGTTCTCTTCTGTAGACCAAAAAGTGTTGGCATTTGCTTAGCCATTCTGTACCATACACCCAAATAGCTGACCTACCTTCTCTTTCTCTTTACTTATACTAACTTCAAAATTAGGGATGATAATAATCTATCACTTTATTGCATACTTTTCATTACAGGGACTTGGGTACTAGTGCCAGTTTTTCGCACCTGACAAAAAAAATCATGATTCTGGGTAAACCATTTCTTCTGTGTGTCTATTATTAAAAAAAATGTAATATAATGTAATTACATACATGTGATGCAAAAAGGGATGTGTTTATGTGATGCAAAAAGGGCAGTGTTATCTGGTTTTGCTCCATTTAAATATCAACTCCCTTTACTATTTTAGTTTCAGAAACCTAATCTGGTGTTACCTAGATATCTCTCTCGTACACAATCAATCTCGCTCTCTTATTACCTACAGCACCAAATAGTTGATATACTTAAAAAAATCTCACTCAAAATCCTCTTCCACAAGTATGACTAACGAGTGCTCTGCTTTTTAATTATGTGCTTATTTAGCAAATACATGTAGGAAGCAGTGACTAACTGACTTGGAAAAAGACTGTAAAATCTGGCATATTTTGTCATAGCATGGCCAGACTCACGGAAAGCTAACCTTCCACTCTATTCACTGAAGCAGCACTTTCGGGCTAGAAACTAGTATTTCTTCTGAGAAAGTGAGAAGTGTTCCTTTAACATTGTCTGGGTGAGGCCCTTTAGAACATACATTGCCAATCCAAATGTACCATTGTGACCAATGTTCATAATTGCAAAGAGAAAGCTACAGTTATGGAATGTTGGTCAGCAGAAGATGGTCAATCATAATCATAAACCACAATCACAAATGGCAAAATAGGTTAGTAAAGCTCTTAATATAAGGATAACTTTATCCAATCAGGACAGCAAGGTTCATTAGGCCAGCTAGGAAATTGTGGGCTGGATTACAGAGAAAAGGATAGACTCAAAGAAAGGCACTGACTTTGAAAGGGAACTGGGACAAGTTGTAACCAGGCTAACTCAGGACGTCAGCCAAGGAATAAATTGAGAAGGCGATTGAGGATTCTGGTTTGAACAGTAAACAGCCTTTATGACGAATGCGTTACAACGCATGCCATTACCCCACATTTTTCACTCCTTAAAATCTTTTACAATGCAGGGCTTTACACTGCAAACCATTACAACCCATTCCCCAAAGTAACACCCCGGTGGAGTTAGAATAGTAAATGTTGTTGTACTGGGCAGGGGCATAGGAGACAATACATTTCTGGGGGGGACAGCATTATAACCAGGGCAACTAAAATTAGGCGATTGTGCGGTTGCAGCAATTTTTGCATAACTATAGACTTGGCGCACAATCCATCATCTGCTGCAGATTAATAGATTTGCCACATAATCCATCATCTGCTGTAAAATCTGCAAATTTTAACCCAAAACAATTTGTTCCTAACTCAAGTGGTTCAAAAGTTAGTAAAAATGCAGTGACACGTGTTGCTACGCAGTGGAAGGACCTTTGCAAAGCTGGACGGGACACCTTTCTGTTGCTTAGTGCTATATTTGGGTACTAAACTGGTACTACAGAGATGCAACTAATGTCCAGATATTGTTACCAAGTTTAAAACATTTTGGAAATAATGAAGTAATGCTATTACAAAATGTGCTGCATTATGCTGCATAATTTGCATTTTCTTGCCGAATAATTTACTCAACCCCGACGTATAATGTGGCCCCTTCCTGCTGCATAATTCCAGTGGCCCTGCTTTTAACCCTTTGCAAAGCTGGGTGAACCTGCACATTGAGCTGCCATACCCCATTTCCCTGGCCGGTGCACATCTACCACTCCTATATCACGTGGAGGGGCGTGTGTGAATTGGAATATTCATTGACTTCCTGTTTATGATGAATCAGTTATGATTCAAGGCGAAAGATTAGCTAAGAGATTTTGCCCTCTGCAACACAAGAAGTTGAATATATGTGGAGCTACAACCCCCTTTGAGACCCAAATATATCTGGGGCCCACTATATACCTTTTTATTCCATGCTGCTTAAGTTGACGATGTTGAACCATCGACCTCCCCTAACCAAACTCACACATCAGAGTAAGCACTCTATGTCTGCGATATATGTGCTGCCAGTACAAACATCTGATAGACTACAATACAATATGCAATCTAACCACTGTGATGGTCAAACTGTATCTTGATATTTAGGACCTTTTGCACTCGCTCTTATGGGCTGGCACTGCACTCACTGTATTTCCCTGTAACATTGTGAAATGTGTGCAGATTTATGCAGATGCATTGATACGAATCCTGCATTTTTGATTCCTTGCTCGAGTATCATCTTGCTCTGAGATAGCACTAATCTGTTCTCAAGTGTTTAAACTGTGTTTGCGAAAGTGCATGTAACTCTCATTTTTTGGCGAGGAGAGTACGTTGTTTAAGTGTGGGGAAAGCATTATTGTTAGAGGCCTGGTTTAGGTCCTTACCTGCAGCACTGAAGAACGTGGGTTGAGCCTGTCTGTCGCCAAGCAGATTCTAAATAGAGGAGTAGCTCTCAGCCCTCTGCTCAGCCGCCTATGTTTGAGGTCACATGCCCCTCATATAAGATACTACTGAATGTCCCATTTGTGCACTGATTGGTGGCTGTGGCTGTTGTTTCTATTGGGCTTAGGGTTAGTGTTCTGATTGCCTGATAGGTCTAAGGTTCTGATGGGACCCTGGGTCATTGTTTTTAAAGGACATAGGGCTTAGTGTTCTGATTGGTGGGTTGGTTTAGGGTTTGTAATTGTTCCTGGAGCTAGGTTTTCTATTGCACGTAGGGCTTAGGATATCATGCCTGACTGGCTGCTGGGACTAAGGCTGGGACTAGGGCTGGAATTAGGGTTTCTATCGGACAGAGGGCTTAGAGTTTTGTGCCTGATTGACTGCCGGTACTAGGACTGGGGCTAGAGTTTCTGTTGGATGTACGTCTTAGGGTTTCATTCCTGATTGACTCCTGGTTCCAGGGCTGGGACTGGGGTTTCTATTGGATGTAGGACTTAAGAGTTTCAGTCTGATTAGCTGCTGGGACTAGGGATGTGATTGATTGTAAGAGGCTGGTGCCCTATTAGTTCTAGGGCTTAGTGCTAGTGTTGTGACTGGTTAGAACAAGGGTTCCCATTGGCCAAAGGGGTCACCTGATTACTAGGGCAATTTAAGCTTAGGGTTCAGGGAATCTCAAACCAGGCGTCAAGGCTAAGGGTGAAGAGGACAAGGGCAGCTGCCTGTTTTAGCCTGTTCAAGACTGGTCGGGTTTAGGGCCAGAAATGCAATATTTACATGCACCCGCACCCATCCTACCCCATCCACAACCAGATTAACACACTTACAACAAATGTACTCCACCCATTTACAAGCTAACCCTACACAAAGTTCAATGTCTCAACATCCAAAACATAACCCCATAAACCACACCTATACAACCATCTACTCCAGCTACCACACATTTACACCATCACTTACAAACAATACACCACTCTATCCCATACCACTAACCAATCCACTCATCACAAACACAACCCAAATCAATGCCATACGTAATTAATATTCCATCCAGACACACACTCCCTGCTCTAATTACTCCTAACAGACCCCTCTTTGTCACCAGCACACCTATACTCAGTCTTCCAGCTTTTCATCTACCAACACCCTCCTTTTCTTTTTACCACAATAACACAACCACTGCACCACACTTATTACCTTTCAGCAATCAAATCAAAGACTCTTAACTCTAGTTCATCCCCTCTTACACACCACATACTGTATTCACAAACACATCACTTCCCCTTTACCTTACAACTTCCACGCACCAAAGATACTTTATATACAAATCCTTCTTAGAAAACAGATACATTAGCACCTCCTTTCACAACTCCTCAAAACCAAAACATAACACACACCAGCACAACAAAATCTCTCACACACACTTCATAATATTTTCCATCACAAACTACAAACATTCACCCATTCCCACCTTCCTGATTACACAAATGATACACACCATGAACAAACACAAATGCCAAGCTTTCTCTCCTCCCCAACACCTAACACCCACACAGCAACTCTTTTAACTGCCTCTCATCCATTGGGCAATTTAGAACCTTACAACATGACCCGGATGCTGCACCATCACCTCTAACTCCTACACCTTCCACCCTAAACAGACGCAAACAAAACAAGCAACATGCCACCCCTCACAACTTTACTTCTCCATGTCTACTGCACAACAAGACTACACTACAAAAACAACACAGCTCACCAACTCACTCTCAATCACCATCTCCACCACCTACACACGCAGACCCATCAAAATAGCTTCTTAGCCCGCTGGACGAGGAACACGAAACAGAGCAGCTACACTATTGCTCTTCTCAAACAGCTAATATCAGCACTAAGGACACACCTGTTACAAGCCTACAAAATACTACTCACTCTTCCACAAAACAGTCACACTATCACCATAGCACATTCTCTAAACTGCCTACTAATAAATGCTGGATCGCCCTACGTGTAATATCTACGACCTTCTCACTGACACAACACCTTATACTCTTCATAACTGAATCATGGCTGGGAGATGATATGGCTCCAGTTTTGCACGAAGCCGAATTCTAGAAGCTGAATTGTGCGAGTAAAAATGTCAAATTTGGGCCCAATCTCGGCTTCCCTGTTTCACCAAAAGGTGTGATCCTAGATAGTGTTGTATTTCAGGGAGCCTACTTTTTAGACTGCAGGTGTCAGGCTGAACGGGACTCTTCCCTCTTTAGATCCTTCTCAATGCCCTTCAGGGCTAGTGTTCAAAGCTGCAGGTGGGGGTGTGCTGAGGGTGGCAGGATGCAGACAGCAATCAAGCAAACACTGCTTTCAACTCCACTCTAACTTTGTCCTGCCACACGCAAAACGAGAGCAGCAGTAATTAGCACAAACAAAAGGGCTCAAGGTGTGGATGGCCTCCTGACTTATCTTCATTCTGTGACCAGCAAATTGGACACTGATAAATGGAGGCAGGTCAGCAGGTCAAGGGCAGGGCCATAATAAGTAGCGTTTTTGTACGCTAATGGCCCTGCGAATCATGGAAGTGATAGGGACATTTGTTTGTCCCCTCGTCCCCCCCCACCCTTGTCCCGCCCACTCCAAAATCTGGGGGCGATATATCCCCCGTGACCCCCATACTTCCTACGACCATGGTGATGGGGAATGTGTTGTAATGGATTGCGTTGTAAAGCCCTGCGTTATAAAAGTTGTTAAAGCGTGCGGAGTAAAGTGTCCTATTCGTTTGAACATGTCAGTTAGTCCCTGAGCATATGGGGTCTATTGGGCCAATGTCTTAAACAAAATACCGAAGGATCCTCGCTGGCAGTAACTGTGCATGTATTTACACAAGGAAACTCTTGGATGATACTACTGCCCGCGTCAGGAGTTATATTACTTTGTCTAGGTATTAATATTAGCTGCTGTTGATTCGTTTTTAGACCCGGTGTGACGGCACAATTTTTTTGAGACTAACAGGATACTTACTTTCAGTAAATCTTTCTGGTGGATGCTCTAACAGCAGATCCCTCACATTTAAAATATCCCTGGTCACCAGTCTGGAAATTCTCCAGATCAACAGCAATTCTCCTGCCCATCGACAGGTGGCGCAGTGTGGTTTGCCGTAGGCTTTGCACTGCTCTATTGCCCTGTTTACCCATCAGCAGAAAATCTGGTCGACTTCATCCATGCGTCCCTCCCTAAGCGCGACACTGATGTCAACCGCCCTACCAAAGAAGTCAGTAGTGTCCAGGCCAGTACGAATTAAGTACTTTATCACATCCTATCCATCATGTATTGTCTGAGCCAGAGAAGCTCCGAGGTCCTCCAGGACAGCTGGCAAGATCTCAGCATGCATGTAGTTGCCCAGTAAACATATCTCATTTATGGACTTAAGTATTAGGCTTGCAGAAGAAAACATTTGCTTGCCAGAAACATCAGTTCTTTTGAATTCCCCAGCTGGAAGAGACGTTGGGAACAAAATAGAACTAACCTTACTAGTTGAGCTCCGCATAATTAGACTCCTCAATGTAGGGTGTTACAAGGTCCAAATCCCCAGGTACATCCCTATGTAAGCGAGATATCAGATGACTGAAATGAGGGCCAGAACCAGGCTTGGACTATGTAACCATCAAGGTGTCAGTAAGCAAGGTAGCAAGGGCTACAAAAACATAGGCCCTGTTTAGAGGACTTCTCTCAGAACAGCCACCATTGCAAATGAGGCACTTTCTTCCGTTGGTTAGCTCACTTGCATCATCAGTAAATTGGAGTGGGGAATGGGGGGAAAACAATCACCCTCCTACTACTCATCACCAGTGCCTTGGGGGACCTAATGTCTCTCTTGTATAGGGTTGGTCAAATCAAAAAGAGAATGGAGCCTCTGCTGATATCTGCACTGTGCCAGAGGCACTACGTTTCAGCCAGGCAGCATAATGATTAGTTAGTTAGTGATCTTGCGGAGTAACATTGGTTGGGCTTGGGCCAGAATTAGTTCAATGTTTCACATGCGCAACAGACCATACATCAGTGCTGGTGGAGTTGATGCTGGTGGCATTTTAGGGGGAACTGGCATGGATCTTTGAATTGGTGTGGAAGTCTGCACCAGAGTTGATACAGGCCTAGTAACTTGTACCAAGGTGGCTGATTGTATTGATAGGGTCCCTTGCAACTTTGTGGGGCCAAAAGCCACTCAAGGGAGGCATAATCACACCAAAGATTTGCAGCATGGCTCCTTGAATTCTTGATGGCTGCTTTGCGATGCTGCGATACTTGGAACATTGCTCAAGAGCACATCAGGACCAGCTGAGGAATCAGTTTAGAAATCAGGGACTTCGAGGGAGCCCAATGTTTATCTTGACACCCTTGTGCCTCCTCGTTCAAGCTAGAGTGGCGGGTTGAAGAGGAGTCAATCTTCAACTTTTTATATTTTTCATTTGGACTTTGACTTTGCAGAAGACTTTGAGCAGAAATTGGATTGTTTGCAGGAATAGTCTTGTTACCAAGACCGGTTCTGCGAATTGAAGATGGTTGTGAAATCTTCTCGTGTTCAGTGATATAAATCTTCAAGTCCTGGTCCTGGATCTCATTCAGGAGCATAAGGGCTCACATGTGTCCATCCACCTATCCATTCATTCATTTTTTCGCACACTCATACAACTACTGACTCATTCATCCACCCACCCACTCATACAACCATCCGTCCTTCCTTCATTCATTCCTTTCCTTGACCATTCCTTCCGTTAAATACTCCCTCCTTATTTCCCTTTGTTATTTACCCATCTTTCGTCCTCTTTGCTCCTGTTTGTTTTTCCACACTGTATTCACATATAATGTTAATTATAAGCTTTTGACAGAAGAGGAGAATATAGCTGTTAAAATTGGGGGCGTGAGGGGTGGGCGGTTTTGACACCCCAGGACGGTGTGTAAAATACGTTTCTCATTCAAATTCTGAAAGGAGACATTTAGCAAAGGACAATTAATAAAAAACTGGATGGTTCAACACTTAACGCGTATGAAAACAGAAACCACTGTTGTGTCATTTTTTACTTGGCAAAAATCTGGGTACTGATTTTTGAAAACTTGATATATGGCAATTGGATTCACATACTGGTTCACAGATCAACCTCTGAATCTGAGCAAGCTACTTTATCAGGAAGCATACCTTTTTTAGGTCTTGGCTACCAGACAGAGACAGTTATCGTGACACAAAAGACCTTTAGTGGGCTATTACAGTGGACTTAGAGTGTATCCACTGCTTCAACTAGTTGGCTTTGTTGTCACTCTTGTTTGTTTCTTATTCAATGGCTTTCCTTCATCTTATTGTGTATGTCTCTCTCCTGGAGCATTTTTTTTCTTTTTCACTAAGCACTCCATAACAGTGCATGTGACTTTTAGCTGGCTTCCTTGTGGGCTTCTCCCCTGCCAAATACCCACCGGAGGCTCTGTATTGCTCTCTTACTCATGTTCTACTCTCTCTCTGGTGAGCTTCTACATCCTACCTCCAGGCTTCATGTTGCTCTCTCCCATTGTTTTTCCTCTCCTCCCCCATTTGACTTTATTTTATGCACTCCAACCCTGCTTCCGTTGCTTCCCCCTTCCACTCCTCTGTTACTCCCAAAACTTAATGGGCATTAAAAAAAAGGCACTAATAAGTGTTGCATTTTTTGTAGGGCTTGTCAACTGCCACTGGCTTCCGGGTGCTCCACTGCAATACTGTTCTAAGGAATATCCGTTTACATCATTCTGTATGTGCATGCATGCTTATAGACAAGTATGTTGTGACATATATACGCACCTGTAAAATGACAAGTGGCTGTATTATCACACCTTTTTTCTTTTTGTTATTGCCAATGCTGCACATATACACCAAAGAGCATTTTGAATTTTATTGGTCCTGTACAGTATAAGCAAAATGCATTGCTACAAACAAATGGTCCTTAAGGTAAGTAACTATGATGGGATTGTGAACCAAGAGCCAGTTCATGGTCACAGTTGTGAAATAAAGTTTACGAATCACATTTCGCAAAATTCATATGTTTTCATATTTTTTGCCACCAAAATTGCTTCATGAGGCACTTCCTGCTCATTGGACCAATGCATACCTACATAGGGCTACATACTGTGCAAAGGGCATAGTCAACAGCTATCGCCTCCTCTCAATAGTGAGGTTAAGCTTTTAAGTGCCTTAGGCAAAGGCATGGCAAAAAGCAGTTATGGTTAGATACGCAACCATCATTTTATGGCAAGAGAGGAAGCTACCATATGCAAAATATATTTTACTCACTACCTCCAAGCAGCAAAAAACTTCAAAGTTCCAAAACAAGAACATTGTATCAATCAAAGTAAATCAGAAAATTCAGTCCATAAGTCTTCTCTACTTTTTGTTTGCTTCTTCTGAGCAGGTAAGTATATCCTGATTTATTTAGAGTAGGAGTGTTATATTGAGAGTGTTTAAGGTAGTAAATATGACAAGCAATCCAATTTATGGGTTCTTTGAGAGAGAGTATGTTTGGGTATTACTCAAGTGTCTAGTTTGGTAAGAGAACATTTTTTAGAATAACGAATTTTATTCTCGCCATGTTATTTCCGATAAAAGGTAAGAAATAGTTGGGATTTAGAAATATGTATACATTAAATTAAGTTAACAAAATACCTTTGGAGATGATATATTAATTTTTCTGTTATGGGAACGATAGAGGAGGGTGGTGTTTAAAATGCAGGTCTTGCGCTTCAAATCGCTTCAAATAAACACGTTGACAAATAAGGGCATATTTTAATAGGAACATTCTTCAGCTGTTAGAGAAGAGCGGGTGGCAATCTTTGCAATGGGCACGCACCACAATAGAGTGTGTTTCTTGAGGAGATTGGGCTTGTTTTAAGAAGTGCCAGGGAAATTAGAGGAAATACCTTCCATTTGTTGCACAAGTTGTTTTTTCAGTACAAGGGCTATTCTGACAGCGGTTGGAATGCGCCAATGAGCGCATTTTTTTCCTCAGGTGACAGTTGAGGTGTATTTCAGTGGGAAAAGCTTCTACATTACAGAACCTGAGAGTTGGTGAGGAATTTGATTCGTTTTAAGGAATTTATCAGTTCTTTTCAAAGTATTTTAGCCAGCACATTATTTGCCAGTGGTAATGCCAAGGAGCTGGACGATAATGAGGAGAACTGAGTGAGGAAAATTTTGAGGAAAGAAATTAAGAAAACTGTCAGGAAACTGTAAAATCTATCTTGAAAAATGTTATGAAGAGAAGAGTTTTGGGTAAAGAAAAGGAGGAGTGTGGTCCTTATCTGATGAAGAGTAGTGCAAATAGGAGCCCTGGTGGTAAGTGTCCTAGAAAGAAAAGACCTATATAAGTGGAGGTCTGGTGCTTCTGGGTATGGAGTCCAAAGTGGCTCGCAGGGAAAAGGTGCCCACAGTAGCATTACTGGAACGCAGGATGTCCCTGTGAATGATTGGGTATTAGGACATACCAATCCTGGACTGAGTAACAAAGAATGGAATGAATACAGTTTTGAAGTGCATAATGACAAATATTCAGAAAATTAGCTTGTTGAATGGTATGGCTATTAGGAAAAGCCATTTGGTTTGTAGAGTTTTGAAAGGGAGTCATTTGCAGATGCCTCCAAAATCAGGTTATGGGAGTGTTTGGAATGTAAGTATGGTTTACAGTTGTCTGAAATATGGCCTATGAATAAGTATTTACCTTTAAAGGAGTTGACGTGGAAGTTAGCAACTCTGCTTTGCTTAATTTCTTTTAGAACGGTGTCAGGTGTTCAGGCATTATATATTACAAGTAGGTTTTAACAACCAGATGGAGTGTTTTGATGGAGTGTTTTTGAAATATGAATAAGTACCAAGACTATTAGTTAATCAATCAGTACATTTGTAAAGCGCACTACTTATCCATGAGGGTTTCAAGGCGCTGTGTGGGAGGGTGCTGCTACTGCTTGAACAGTTAGGTCTAGAGGAGTCTCCTGAAGGCCAGCAGGTCCTGGGTCTGTCGTAGACAGATGGGGCGGGTGATCCAGGTTTTAGCGGTGAGGTGAGAGAACGATCTGCCGCCGGCGGTCACTAGGCGGATGCGTGGGACGGTGGCGAGGGCGAGGTCAGCGAGCGAAGCTGGCAGTTCGGGGTGTAGGGGGTGAGTCGTTCATTGAGGTATGCTGGTCCTGTGTTGTGGAGAACTTTGTGAGCGTGGGTGAGGAGTTTGAAGGTATTCGTCTTGTTGACGGGGAGCCAGTGTAGGTCTCTCAGGTGGGCTGCGATGTGGCTGTGGATGTCGAGGATGAGGCGTGCAGAGGCGTTCAGTATGCGTTGTAGTCATTTCTGGAGTTTGGCTGAGGTTCCTGCATATGGGGCCTTTCCGTAGTCTAGTCTGCTGCTGACGAGGGCCTGGGTGACTGTCCTTCTGGTACCGGTGGGGATCCATCTGTAGATCTTGCGGAGCATGCGGAGGGTGTTGAAGCAGGAGGAGGAGACGGCGTTCACTTGCTGGGTTATTGACAATGCGGAGACCAGGATGATTCCCAGGTTGAATGCGTGGTTAGTGGGCATTGGTGCAGCTTGTAGCGAGGCCAGCCACCATAAGTCATCCCAGGCGGAGGGGGTGGATCCAATAATGAGGACCACCTTCTTGTCTGAGTTCAGTGTCAGGAGGCTGATCGTCATCCATTTGGCGATGGCCTTCATTCCTTCATGGATGTTGGATTTGGCGGTGGTGGGGGCCTTAGTAAGGGAGAGGATCAGCTGGGTGTCGTTGGCGTATGAGACGTTGTTGAGGTCGTGCGATCTGACGATGTTGGCGAGCGGTGTCATGTAGATGTTAAAGAGTGTCACGCTGAGGGACGATCCTTGGGGTACGACGTAGATGATGTTGGTGTCTTTAGAGCAAAATGGGGGGAGGCGGACACTCTGGGTTCTGCCGGTGAGGAAGGAGGTGGTCCGGTCCAGTCCAGAGCTTTGTGGCGGATCCCTGCATTGTGGAGGTGTGTGCGGAAGGTGTGGTGACAGAGGTGTCGAAGGCGGCCGAGAGGTCCAGGCGGATGAGGGCCGTGGTTTCTCCATTATCCATCATGGTCCTGATGTCGTCAGTTGCAGCAATGAGGGCTGTTTCGGTGCTGTGGTTGCTGCGGAATCCGGATTGGGACGGATGTTGTTAATTTTGAGGAAGGAGGTCAGTTGCCTGTTGACGATCTTCTCAATTACTTTCGGCGGGAATGGGAGAAGGAAGATAGGCCGGAAGTTCATAAGGTCCTTGGGGTCAGCTTTGGGGTTCTTGAGTAGGGCGTTGATCTCGGCGTGCTTCCAGCTCTCCGGGAAGGTGGCGGTCTCAAAGGAGCTGTTGATGATATTGCTGAGATGGGGTGCGATGGTGGAGCTTGCTTTGTTGAAGATGTGGTGCGGGCAGGGGGTGGATGGTGAACCGGAGTGGATGGTGTTCATGATTTTGATGGTGTCTTCGTCGTTGACGTGGGTCCAGGAGAGCAGGGTGTCGATGTGGCTGGGGAGCGGTGAGTCTGAGGTGTCTGTGTCTGTGTCTGTCGGGGGGGCCTGGTTGCTGAAGCTGTCGTGGATGTCTGCGATCTTGCGGTGGAAGAAGGTGGCAAGAGAGTCGCAGAGATCTTGTGATGGCAGGATGTTGTTGGAGCTGGGGTTGGAGAGTTCCTTCATGAAGAGCTCTTTGCTGTTGTGTGTGTTGTTGTTAATGCGCTCTTTGAAGGAGGTCCTTTTGGCGGTTCGGATGAGTTGGTGGCGTCTGCGGATGGTGCTTTTGTAGGCTGTGTTGCTGTCCAGTGTCTGTTCGTGGTGCCATTTCTTCTTGAGTCTACAGCAGGCCTGCTTGGATACCTGGAGGTCAGCGGTGAACCAGATGGCTCTTCTGTCGGTGCGTCTGTTCGAGGGTTTCTTGATCAGGGTGAGAGTGTTGGCGCAGTCGTTGGTCCATTGCCTGAGGATAAGGACGGCGGAGTCAGTGTCGGTAGTGTTCGTTGGTGGGTTTCGGGCGAGGGTGGTGACTAGCTGGTGTTCGGTGACTTTGCTCTAGCTGCGGTGGGGGGCCCGTTGTGTGCGGTGGTGCGTGGTGGGCTTCTCGGAGGTGAAGTGGCCGCAGCGGTGGTCAGTCCAGTGGTGTTCGGTGGTGTGGCTGAAGGTGACGTGGTTGCTGGCGGAGAAGATGGAGTCGAGTGGGTGTCCGGCTGAGTGGGTGGGGGTCATGACAAGCTGTTGGAGTCTGAGTTTGGCGAGGTTGTTGAGCAGGGTGTTGGAGTTGCTGTCGTTGTTCTCGAGGTTGAAGTTTAGGTCTCCGAGGAGGATGTAGTCCGTGGACGCGAGAGCACGTATGCTGACGAGGTCGGCGATGGAGTTGCTGTACTGCGGCCGGGGGGTCTGTAGATGAGGGTTCCTCTGAGGGTTCCTCAGAGGGTGGTGTTGGGGTCGGTGTTCGGCGGTGAAGAACATGTAGTCAGTGCTGGTCGAGATCCTGAGGGTGTTTCTGTGGACGGTGGCGATTCCTCCTCCTGTTCTGTTGGTGCGATCCCTGCAGGTGATCTTGTAGCCGTCAGGGATGGCTATGGCAATGTCGGGTGCCGAGGAAGGGTTCATTCAGGTCTCCGTCAGGAAGACGACCTCTGGGGAGGTGGAGTCGAGTAGGTCCCAGAGTTCGATGGCGTGTTTGCGGGCGGAGCGGGTGTTGAGTCGAAGGTATCAGAGGCTGTTGCGGCCTACCCCGGTGGGCGTGGTGGTGGTTTGGAGGCTGGTGTAGCTGCAGTTCCGTCAGGAGAAGGGCCCATGGGTCGGCTTTGGGGTAGCCCGAATGCAGGTGTGCGATCGGCCGGTGTTGAGTGCGTGGAGGGTGTAGCAGCGTCGGGTGTCGTGGCGTTCGCAGGGGAAAGGGGGTCTGGCACTGGGCGCGGTCCAGGTGCAGGTGCAGACGGGCTTGCCTTTGGCGCGTCTTCAGCGGCCGACATAAGAAGGGGAGGTGGGAGAGAGGAGCAGCTGGGAGGCGGGACGAATGGACGCATGGGGGCAGGGCCGCAGAGGACGCAGCGGCGGGAAAGGGAAAGCGGAAAGTGGGTATAAAAATACAAAATACAAGGGCCCAACGGGCGGGAGTACAGAATATAAAAGGGCACAGAGTACAGTACCAAAGACAAGAAAAACGGAGCACAAAGGAATAAAAACAGCTGACAGAAGTAAAAAACAGACAGCAGACAAAAGGGACAGAGCGAGCAGACAGAACTCAGGGCTCACCACTGGGCCACCAGGGATGAGGCTCAGGCGGCAGTCTGCGGGTGGAGGAGGGCCTCAAACTCGCGGTAGCAGCGAGGGTCAGGAGCACGGGACACGGCACAACAGGTGGAGCTGTGTGGCATGGGGAGCGACCTGCCTTCAACAGGGTCAAGGTCGCTCTCCTCACCGTGCAGCGGCCGCCATAAGAAGGGGAGGTGGGAGTAGGAGCAGCTGGGAGGCAGGAGTGGGACGAATGGGCGCGCGGAGTGGTGCCGCAGGGGACACAGCGGCGGGAAAGGGAAAGTGGAAAGTGGGACGGCTGGAATAAAATACAAAATACAAGGGCACAACGGGCGGGAGTACAGAATACAAAAGGGCACAGAGTACAGTACCAAATGCAAGAAAAATGGAGCACAAAAAAGGATTAAAAACAGCTGACAGAAGTAAAAAAAACAGACGGAAAGGAAAAGGGACAGAGCAAGCAGACAGAACCTAGGGCTCACCACTGGGCCACCAGGGATGAGGCGCAGGTGGCAGCCTGCAGGTGGAGGAGGGCCTCTAACTTGTGGCAGAAGGGAGGGTCAGGAGCAAGGGACATGGCATAACAGGTGAAGCTGTGCGGCATGGGGAGTGACCTGCCTTCAACAGAAGGGTCGCTGACAGAGTTCATTTTAATCTGAGATTTGACAATTATCCAAAGTTTTGTGTGGTAGGTTGTGTGAAGGAGTATGAATCAAGGATGCAGAAGTTTAGGACGGAAGGTGTGAATCAGTTATTCATTTCATATTTGAAACCTTTTAAAGCGGTATCAGAGGTTACTATAGCTAGATGGGTGAACGAAGTTATGAAGGAGTCTGGAGTGGACATTGATAGATTTAAATCTCATTCTGTAAGAGGAGCAAAGGTTTCAAGGGTTTTTATAGCAGGGGCACATTTGGAAGAAGTAACGTAGGCAGCAGATTAGTCGAATGCTGGGGTTTTCAGGCAATTCTATTTTAATCCCATTTAGCAAGTTGCAAGTTTAGCTTTTAGAGGCTTTGAACATGCATAATGGTATCCTTCTGTCTTGCCACAAAATGATGATTCTCAAAGTTTTAGTAGATAGAAAATGGTGATTTTAATAAAGACAAAGAGGCTAGCATCATCCCTCCGACTCTTCCCAGGTATTTAAGGAAGTGATTGAACAGATGAAGGAAAGGTATTAGCTATTTTAAGGAAAAAAGAATGAGAATTCCACTTAGAGTATAATGGTTCCTATGGAGGATGTTAATATGGAAAATATTAAGGAAAAATATATATTTTCTTATTATTTTCTATGAGTAGAGTTTCTAAATCAAAGATATAACGTTGTCCTTTTTCGCAGAAAACCTAGGAACAACTTAGCAAGAGACAAGAGTGTACTAAATGAAAAGACAGCAGCCTCAAAAGAGGGAGAAGACGGAAAGTTGTGGTCTTTTATGGATTGAATGTTCTGATTTACTTTACGAGTCAAACAATTTTCACATTTTTTTTGCTTCTTAGAGGTTGTGAATAAAAGACATTAAGCATAATAATGCTGGCCTCCTTGTCTTTAATAAAATCATGATTATCTATCCACTAAAGCTTTGAGAATCCGCATTCTCATACAGTGCACTGCTAATGGTCTTATCCTTTCTGACGGATCACATCACAAACAACACTACCAATGACATCATATGCTATCAGATATGACAATTATGACATTAACTGTCCATGTTTTATGTGGCCAATGACACCTGGCTAAATGGAAGTGTGTGTTGGACTCCCTATGTGCAATACTGGGGGCACATACTTTCTTGAATGCCCAATGTACCTCTATTGTTGTGTGTCGATTTAGATGCTGTATATAGGTTTCCCGATGTATGCCCTTATATAGGCACAATTCACATTGCCCTTATTTAGGCACAGAATACCAACCCTTATTTAGGCATTACCCATGCTAACCAAATACAGGCATCTACATCCGTCCCTCCACTTCACAACGAGTTCTTGGAAAACCAGACTCTTAAGCCTTTAGGACTTCCCCTGCTTGGATTATTGATTTCTCCAAGTACTCATTTATTATGCATGAACATCTATTCCTTAGGGGTTCACTCATGACGTTCCTCTGCCCGACTTTTACGTCAATACTGGCATTCCTAAACAGCTTCAAGGTATAAATATACCTTCACTTGCCATGGCAAGTCACGGCTGCATACGTGCACGGCTCGGCTACACAGCTTGCCATGGCAAGTTCGGAAGGAATTCGAGTCCCCACCTGACGCACTGACCAGAAACTGGCAACCTCCTCGCAGAGAATCCAGCTCCAGTGTTTCTGACTCCCCTTTGCAAGGTGTCAGAGATCGAGACCCGGAAAGAGATTCCAACCTCTCTCATTCTAAGGTATGGAGCAGACTAGAACCTAGAGGGACTTTAGGCAAATCTTGGCAACACCAATCCTAACTATACGTATATATACTATAGAAAAACAGAACCTACTTCTTACCCCGTACTACACTTAGGTTAGGTACACTGGGGTAGAACTAGCTAGAAGCACCGGACGAGTATTCAGATTTTAGCCTGTCTTATTTATGTATGTATTTTATGAATATATGTCATAGCTACAAACCATGATATTGCAGTATAATTTTATGTTATTGCTAACGCTGTACGTATTATACTTCGCATTCTGTCTTACAATTGTAGCAGTTCATATCTCTTGCACGAGAAATAAGACTGTTCAATAAACCCTCTTTATTGAAACGCCTGTCTATCTATTTCTGTGTAACTCTGCAGAAACTAAGCATGCCCGATTGACTGAGTGAAACTGTCATCTATTGTTTCCACGATTCTGAGACTGTTCCGATTCTAAAGGGAAACAAAGTTTCATGTTTATGCATTTGTCAGAGACTAATCCCTTCTTGTTCATTCGAGAAGTTTCTAGTGAACTCTGAGCTAGGTGGCACACACAAGTAATTAAGTTTAATGTACTCGATAGTGACATATTGACCTCAGTCCTATGTCAAAACTATAGTGTAAATTATTCCAATGCGCAGAGCCTATAAGGGGTATAGGAACTACACTACACTATGTACAGCACACAAGGCATTAGTGAAAGCCATGGCCTGTGTGTCAAACAAGAAAGGCCTCGACTCTCTCGATGGCGTCACGCTTCTCCGGTGATGCGACAGCAGGCAGCTTCGATGAACACACGCTTCCAGGGAGATGCAACGAAGGCTCGCTTCTCCGGCGTTGCGATGATTTCAGCTGCGGCGGCAACACGCTTCTTCTCGATGCGTCGCGCTTCCAGCTCCCAGCGACACGCAAGTGACTGGAGTCAGAATTCCCAGCATGGAAATTCAGGAGGGAGCTGGAGGTGAAGTCTTTTATCCCTGAGACTTCAGCAGGAGGCAAGCACAGTTCAAGCCCTTGGAGAATATTCTGTAGATGAAAGTCCTTACAAAGTTCCTTCTCCTTCCCCTTGGAACGCACGGTTCAAGTATATTCAAACTACGATTTTACACAGGGTGTACCTAACACCCAGCAAACTGGACAAGATATACCCCACCACACGACACCACTGCCCCAGATGCAGGCTAGAGGGTACGGACCTAGTGCACACTATATGGTCATGCCAACGAATTGTAGAGTATTGGGACTCGGTCAGACACCACAAAGCGAAAGTCACACACAGGGAAATACCTAATACAGTCGAGGGATGTATCCTGGGGTTGAGAACAGGCACTTCTAAGTATAAAGTGCAACATAGGTTTATAAACTTGGCGCTCCTATTGGCGGTGCGAGCTTTTACCATGCGGTGGAAATCTAAAACCCCGCCCACAGCATATGCGTGGCATACTGAATTAGTGCGCTCGGGAGGTGCGGAGAGCGCTGCGTTGCGACGAGAGGAGGCAAGGGGGCTCAGAAAGACCCCGATTGCGATGGAATGGGATGTCATGCTGGAGGCGTGTAGGTCCTTGGCTGTAGATTTCACTCCTACTATTAACACCACGCAAAGGAGTGAATGAGTCCGGGACTTGGATGAACACGTACAGGAGAGAGGGCAATACGAAATGTGTATGATGTAGAATGTGATTATGTAAGTGCTGCCGACAGATACGAGAGCCTTCCTATGGACTCAGGACGTGAGGGAGGGGGAGGGTACAGTATAGTTGAGGGTTTGTATATTAATTGTTAGGATGAGAAATGTTTTAACCACATACAGGGATGCGGACAGAAGTGGAATGTACTCATTTTGTTATTTCACAGATGGTCTGAGATGCCAACATTCACGTTGTACGGGAAGTGAATTGTGTATACTACTGTGGAAACCCATGCATGTTCTTCTAGAGCAACGAATAGGAATTGTTGAATCATGTTATAAGTAATACTGCATGACGATTGGTGGAATTGTTATGCAACCGCAGGCCGATGTATGGAACGTGTGGACCTGAAAATTCAATAAAAATATGTTTAAAAAAAAGACAAGCCACAGGAGGTGGAGCCAGCATTGTAGAGGGAAGGCCCAGCCCTATTCAGGCCCCAGGTGCAAATCCTCCTTCCTATCTAGATGCAGATCTCTTTATTCACCACTGGGCTGCCCCAGCCTGTCTCCTGGAATCCCCCAGCCCTATCACTCACAAACCCAGACAAGGAATACACACCCCAGCAGAGGCAGGCTCAAATGGTTAGGCAAGCAAATACCTACTTTCTAAAAGTGGTATTTGCAAACACAGAATATTAAAATAAACTTTACTAAAATATGTATTTTATTATTCTGAGTTCAAGCAAACTAAATTCAAATTTGTACTGTGTTCCCGGAATCAATTAGGATTATAAGGATGTAATAATCTAACTACCCATTCTGGCCTATGAGAACAGGTAGCCTTCAATAGTGAAAAACTAAAATGGCTGTAATTCATTAGTAGAACATGCTACACACATCAGAGCATGTCCTACCTTATACTTACAATGCACCCTGCCCTAGGGCCTATCATAGGGGGGTCTAATATGAAGCAAAGGGAAGGTTTAGGGACTGGCAAGTGGGTGCACTTGGCCAAGTCGACATGGCAGTGCTAGACTGCACACAGGCCTTGCAATGGCAGGCCTGAGACACATTTTACCCGCTGCTTCTGTGGGTGGCACAACCAGTGCTGCAAGCCCACCAGCAGCACTTGATTTACAAGCCCTGGGCACACATGGTGCACTGTACTAGGGACTGACAGGTAAATCAAATAACCCAATCATGGAATAACCAACTAGTAAATTAAATTAACATAGGGAGCACTTGCACTGTGGCACTGATTAGCAGTGGCACAGTGCCCAAAGCATAAATCCAGCATAAATCCAGCAAAAACATATCAAAACAGTGGAGGCAATCCATCAAATTGGAAGGGAGACTCACCCCAATGATGCCAGGTCCAACACCTACACATCACCAAAAATGCCCTTGAATCTCAACCAAGCGCGATGCCGCAATACCATTCTAGAGTGGATTGCTTTGTCCAAACAGTCAGTGGTGTCCAGTCCTGAAAGTATGGTGTATTTGGTCACATCTTGAACATCCTGTATATTTTGAACCAGGTTGGTTTGAAATTTCTTGGGGGCTGCTAGCCAGATCTCTCCAACCAAGTCCCGTAAAGCATGGGAATATCTCGCCAGCAAGCAGGTGGCATTGACTGAGCACACTAGGCTGCCCCAGGAAAACATCAGTTTCCCAAATGTTTCTATTTGTTTTGAGTATCTGTGGGAGTCATCGGGAATGAGTAAGGATTACAGCGGCTGTGCTGTGTCAACAAGTCATGGTAGCCTGGTACTGTCCTGTGGCACATGGCACCTGCTTGCTTACCAACGGGTAGGAAGAGGGTTTAGACCACATCCCCATTAAGATATCAGTAAGGGCTTCATTAAATGGAAGTAACGGCTCAAAGGAAGTTTGTCTTGGTTGTAAAACTTTTTTATGACACTAGTTTGACTTCTTCAGTTGGCAGCTGTAGATCTAATACCTCTGCTGCCCCGCTCATCAAGACAGCAAAGAAGGCTGTTATATTGTTGATTGCCTGGGCGAGAACACAACCTTATTTCTGGGGAATTGTCCAGCCCACTGGCCTCCTGTAAGTCCAAGCACAAATTGTCATCATCACACAATTCTGCCTGAGTCGGAATACACTGGAACCAGGTCATCGGTACAGCATCTGGACGCAATCACAGTCAGGCTGGGATGAATTCAGCTCAGCGTTAGATAGGTTTATAGCAACAAGGACTTCCTCCAGCTCCGGAAACCTTGGACCTGAAACAATGTCAAAGGGACCAGTGTGTATTTTGGTGCTGGACTGTACAGACGGCACAGAGGGTGGCCCCACCGGCAGTAACTAACGTGAGATATCCACAGATCCTTGGGGTCACAAACTGCATCAAAGGAAGCAGGAAGAATGCCAAAGATTCGCAACATGGCCTCTATAATGCCATCAATCTATTGTGAAGTTGTTGATGGCCTGGAAACTCAGGGCTCATGGGGGATCAGTTGCAGAATTGGCTCTTGGATGGGGACCAGAAGCGAGACAGAGAGGGCCCCTGCCAACTTTGGGACTTTTCAAACTGATAATGGCAGTACTGGGATGAATTCCACTTAGCCTTCTTGTGCTTTCACTTTATCTTTGACTTACTGGAAGACTTGGAACATGACCGGTTACTGAAATGCCCCAAGAAAAGGAACAGGCCCGCGCCCTCAACTTCAAGCAGCAGCAGGACTTGCATAACTTCTTTCAATGTTCGGCAATGTACAGCTTTGCTTTGCTTCAGATTCATATGGGAACACTCCTCCCAGGACTTGGAGTCATGCCCTAAACGCAAACATCAGAGGCACACATCATGGGGATCCATCACAGACATTTGTCTGCAACAGTCTCCACAAGGCTTAATCCTCCCACTTTTAGGAGGGGACACAGTTCCTTGGACAACTGGTAAAAAGTAGAATTTGTAGAAAAAACTCAACTGGTGAGGAAAAGAGCTGCTGCAAGCGCCAGATCTGTGTGCAAAGGCACAGATAGAAAGGAATTGACGGTGACGTGATGGTGACCTGAGTGATGCCTTCAAGATCACTTCCAAGGTGGGACGAAGTCAATGTGAAGCTGCACGGTGCTACCCACCAGAGCATTAGAGGAATGTATTTATTTAACTAGGATTGCTGATTCTATCCTTCCACCGTTATTCAATGGATAATACTGCTCTATGGCTATTCACAACTATATTATCTCACCCCTAGGAGAAGCAGAATAATCCTTCACAAATAGTATAGTATTCACTGTTTTAGGTCAAATAGCCGTTTGGAGCACTTGTTTGTAAACTTATGTTTATGTTGGTGTGAGTGAGTGTGAAATTACCATATTTGTATAGAGTGTTTTCACAATTATATGTGATCATATGAGATTAATTAACAAATTACTGATGTTTCCAGCACATTAATATTGTATAGAAAAGTCCTCCTGCACTCAGGTTTGCTTGTTACCACCTATGTTATCTCAATCACAACCCTGCAATATTTAGATTGTATGTTTTTGTATATTCTGGCTAATGAGTTCTTTCTTCTTCTTGTTATGGTTTGGCTGATGATAGTGGGAAGTGACAGGAAAGGTGCTCACACAAGCTGAAAGCCATATGCTGACTAGTGAGCAGGACAATGACCAAATGTGAATGACAGCAATGCGACTTTGTGTTTTGTTAGATTCATAGAAGGTAGGGATGAGCCAGGATTCTGGAATGAATACGGTTTTGCAGTTGCTTGTGGCAATGGTTCTGGCAGCTGTCGTAGTGTTCCAGACTGCAGGTGTGCATAATCAACATGAAGTACAGGGTGCACTCAATGAGTACCTTGAATGAAGTGATAAATGGAATTATTATCAGATAGTTTAAGTTAGTTGAGTGTGAGAGCGTGAAATGGTCTGTATGTTTAATAGAGATGTTGGTAGGGTTCTGAATGTTGTTTAGCTGTTATTGTGATGGGAAGTGGTTGGTGATAAAGGCATGCGACCACCTCTTACATACTAATAAGACCAAACAGATGAAAACCATGCTTTGACTCTTCCCCCTTGGTTGAACATACCTTGTGTAGGCAGAAGAAAAAACGTGAAAAAAGCTTTTATTGTTCGATTAATTAAAATCATTAGAATATGCTAACATTCTAAAATAATTATCTAAAAACCAAATAGATTAAAACCCCTGATTATTGCCACAGTCTAATTTGACCTAAAACATTTGTTACAGTATCATGTTCTAGTAATACTGTTTTAGTGCAAATAGCGTTCATTTTTAAGACAGAGGTTTGTCCACCTCTCCCCTGCTTCCAGTCCTACAGATTTATTTCTGCGGCTCAGCCTTTGCGGTCAGTCCTGCACGGATTAGGTCTGTAAATTTCCCCAGCCGTGCTGCTGTTTGACTTTCTGTGGACGAAAAGCACAAGTCCGAGATTTCGCTGCATCGCTTGAGGCCCTGAGCTCTGCAGATTGGGATGACCAAGCGATGCCTCTCCCTGGCTAGCTTTGGGCAGCAACACAGCAAATGATACCAGGATTCATAATGGTAGTCACAAAGTCTGCATGCTATTAATTTGTCCACACTGGCCCAACTTTGATTGAACTCCACAATGGGTAATGCCAAGAGCCTCATATAAGTGATCTTTTTTCGAACTTGAACTGATAGTGCTTGCTCAAAATAAGGCTGTGCTTTTCCCACTTTGTAAGAGGCATCCGGTGTGGAAAGATTTGGATGGTGATGCAGGCTTTCCAGATCTCTCGCAAATGAAATGTGCTTCACCTGTCTGTTCACTGCTTTTTCCCATGCGGCAATTGAAATATTAATATTGACCAGGCTTTGCTCCTCTATTTCTAGCGATTGAATGGCTCCTGTCAATTGTGCTTGCCATGGTGAACCATTTTCTTCAAAGATTGATTTAATTTGAGCTTTCAAGGCTGTTGCTGGAGCTCTCAAAGTGCTGATGTAGTATTTTATTGTGTCCCCCAGGCAAGAGATGTCTGGGCGAGAAAGTCCCAGCTCCAGCCTTACTCTGGCTCTCCTGGCCTGTCGTGGGATTGCCAGCACTTTCTTGTATATGGAACATTGAAAGCTCATGTAGAAATTGTCAAAGGCGCCGGGAAAGGTTAGGTGGCCGTAATTAATTGAGGGCACTGTTTTTGCTTTTAAAACTTTCAGGATGGGTTCCGTGAATGGGCTATGTAATTTTCGATTGAGATTTCTCAAGCTGCAAATGATCTCAGCACCTTTATTTCTTAGATATTTCAAATGAGCAGTTGATTTTGCCCCTTCCGTGAGCCTGAGACCCAAGTAGTTGTAATTTTTGCAAGATCTAATTTGCTGATATCCTAGGCGCCATTGAGCTGTCTTTTTTCGATGGTACTTTCCAAAGATGAGGATTTTGGTCTTGTCCTGGTTTACCAGTGGGTTGTTCTTTTGATTGAAGCTGTATAGCGCATCTAAGGCTTTCTGCAAGCCAATCCTGGTATGATCCAAGATTACAAGGTTGTCGGCATATTTAAGAATTTGCAGCCTCACGTTCCCCATCTTCGGGATGACTAAGTTTGCCCCCTGCAGTGCTTGACCCAGGTCGGATGTATAGATGTTGAAAAGGAGAGGTGCAAGAACGCACCCTTGTTTAAGGCCGCTGTTGGTGTGGACCTTGTTGGTCAGTGACGTTTGACTAGTCTTGATCCTTACCCAGGTCCCTTCATATAGAGATCTTATTGCCTTTAGCAGCTTTTGGGGTATACCCCAGTTGGTAAGTTTTCTCCATAGTGTGCCACGGTCTACCCGGTCGAATGCTGCACTGTAATCTACAAAACAGCAAAACAAAGGAGGTTGAGCGGGCTGGATCGCCCGTCTGGACAGGTATCCCAGTGCTATGATGTGGTCTACTGTGGAACATTGTGGTCTGAATCCTGTTTGGAAAAAAGGAAGCATGTTGTTCTCTTCTGCCCAGCTTTCCAGTTCCTTCAGCAACACTCTAGCATATGCCTTTGCCTCGATATCTAACAGGGCCACTAGCCGATAATTTTCAGGTTTTGTGCGGTCTCCTTTTTTGTATATTGGAAATAGAATTGAACCTTTCCACGATGATGGAATGGGGGCCGTTTCAAAGGCATGCTTGAAGAGGGGGGTTAGCTGATCTGCCCAGAATCTGTATGCCACTTTGAATACTGCCCCTGGCACTCCATTGGGGCCCGGTGCACCGTCTGACCTCATTTTCTTGATCAGGATGATTATCTCTTTTGTGTTAATAATCGAGCACGTGTCTTCTTCTTCTTTGTCTAGTAGATTTTGTTGTTCTTGCTTAACCTTCCTTTCCAGATCTGTTGTGTACAATTGTAGTGCATACTTGACCCACTCCGCTGCTGCCACCCCATTTTCTTTACTTTGGCCATTGTGGCTTAGTTTACTGATGTATCTCCAAAGTCGAGACTGGCCTTTTTCTTTGAGCATGTTAAATATTTTCAACCACTCCGCCTCAATTTTCTTTCTCCGAAGTTCCCATATTTTTTTCCTATGTTCACTTCGTAGCACTTTATTTCCACACTGAGGTGATTTGTCTCTCCTTTTCTTCTCGCCTTCAATGCCTTTGTTAGTCTTCGTTTTGTTTGATCTAAGCCCCTGGGGTTTAATTGTAGGTAGGCAGAAGAAAAGGTGCAATGGAGGGCTCTCAAGTGACAGACTGAGAATGGTCACATGGTATACTATTTGATGTTGGTCTTGTGTAGTGTTGCTTGAGGTTTGCTCTTCTTTAAAAATTTTATTTTTCAAAATGAGGAAGGGCTAGCACTTGATAGGCTGATGAAGTAGTGCAGGGTTAGTGAGTACCATTACTTCTGTAAGATCCGATGTAACAATAAAGATTAAAGTTCACTTACGTTTATTTAAATTAGCATCAGTAGGCCGCCAAAATAATTTACTGGGACTCGTCTGGCTGCACTGACAGCTAAAGAAATATGGCTTTTGAAACGGCAGACTAAGTGCATGACTTCTCTCTCATTCTGGTTCTTACTTTTTAATAAAATAGACAAAAAATGTATCTGTTCAATGCTGTCGTTTATTTCCAATGTATCGAATAATGTGCTTCAGTGGTTGTCTACCGGAGATATTTTACATGTTGCAGAATTCAAGGTTGTTCCTGCTTTTAGATAAAACCTTTTGCCTATTCATTTTAATATGATCATTGTTCAATCATGTAATATCATTTCACCTCATATGTAGGGCAAAGAGGATTTTGGAAGGTCTCTGAAGCAGCCTGTAATATGTAACAATTTCTGGAATGCAGATTGGTTTTGTGTCTTTTGGAGGCATACTTCCTGTTGGTCCTCTTGCTGACTTTGTATTTAGATGTTTTATAGACTTTTCCTGCCTTTACACGGTGCAGTCCCTATGACACTTTGTGATTTGAGTCTATACGTATATGGGGTTGACCTTATGTTATCCTCTTGCTTTACTAAGTTGCCTAACTATTCTTTTTGCTTTCTATAAAGATTTTTAATTTTAAATAAACGTTCATGGTTTGGACTTTGACTCTTATCTTGTGTAGGTTTTCTTTTGTGAATCACATGGACAGAGTCGTCTTATTGGCCTTTTGAGTATAAAGCGCCAACACTTCCTTTGACTCCTGCTATATTTCTGCAATGCTTCGTGCCCACTGTATAGAGGGGCCAACATCAAATATGGTATAGTCTATGACTATGCAGTATGAACCTCACAAGGATACTTCAATTTCTGTGAATTATTATCAACATAATGGTCCCAGAACGCATATCAAGGGGCTCTTGGGAATGATAGTAAAATACAAGGCCAAACAGTTTGTAAATGTCACCAGAACCCAGAGATGCCATTAGTTAAGCATTGTGCACATACCAGTGATGTATTTTCTATTTAATTTATTTTTTGCAACGTTTATTTGGCATGGTAACATATATTTTTTAAAGAGGAAAATAGTTATTAAATGGCTAACACTGAACACTATTATAGGGCTATCTTTAGAGTGTGGTAAATTGACTACATTCTGCACTGTTTCATTCATGATTCTGCAACCACCAAGACATGGGGTCCACGCCTGAATAATAACTCGATTGACACTTACTTGTGTCAGAGAGGACCGATGTTGGATTTCTTTGGTCTCATACAATGCCCTGTGTATGGAATTATCCGTTCCTTATGACCCTATATTGGCGCATGGGCTTCACAGCATATATTTAAGCGAATACTATCCTTTCCTTTTACTTTGTAGACGTGGATGCCGATTGCAATTTTCGCTGCTATCCTGAGTCCACATAGCACATCCATACACAGTTTTGAATACATTGCCTGAGTTTTTATTCTTGACCACTACCTCATTTTCTTTTGAACCCGACCGGGTTGGAATTATCACCGGTGCAGGGATTGTACATACCGTCTATCACGACCTGGCCCTGAAGAGTCGGAGATCAATGTTTCTCTGACGAAACACGTGTCGGCTGGCTGCTCTCTGTGCCAACACGCATTAAAAAGAAGCAAGAAAAATCACAGCGAATATTATCTTTATGTGTTGAATACAAACATACACTGTTCAATTTTTTGACTTTGTGTGCACGGGACTGTTGCAATTGTTATATGTGATTGGTTGTCCACCACAAAGTAAGGGGTTAGTAGGGTCGCCCCTTTCCTGTTAGCACCATAGCAAAAAGATATGTGTCCAATTGACCTCCGTAAACTTTGCAGAGCGCCATTAGTTCCTTTACACTAAAATCCTAGTTCTTAGTATCATAACTTCTTGATGTGTTGTCAAGCGTTTTGTAGTCATTAGTCTGACTCAAGCCTGACTACTGATGGCCAAAGATGCAAAACTCACCTCCTTCATCCGGTAAAGCAATCATGCTCTATCTCAATTCTTATGCTGCATCAGGTAAAGTCTGAATGTTCCACTAAAACGCTTCTCTGAATTTACCATTGGTTCTCAACTTCCCTATCAGTCTTCCTAACTGCATTGAGCCGGAACCTTTTGGAGCGAAGCTGTCTATAGTCAGCTAAATAAGTAATAAATAGAATGTGAGATTATAGGCATTTATCATAGGATGTAAAACATTAATGAGTCACTTCCATTGTAACAACAACATGAGAACAAACAGAACAGCAATTTGCAATAATCTGGTTTGTTTACCTTCTGCATCTGCAGGTCAGTTCTGATATAATTTTGGTGCGTGCTAGTTTCACTTCCCTTTCTTTTGTGTGAAGCATTAACCAAGTAATGCTTACTTCAATTAGATTTGTGTCTTTCCTCTGCTCACGCTGCGACTAAGGTACTATTTTTCTTTCTTCTTCCCCTGTCGTTTTGCTTCTTGCCATCCACCCCCACTGTCTGCATTGCTTTTTATCTCCCATCCCGTTGTCTGTGTTGCTTCTTTCCTTCCACCTCCACTTCTCTATGTTGCTTCACCCCTTCCATCTCCAGTTGTCATGTTGCAACTTCCATTCCACATCCACTTTACGCCTTCCTATTGTCTACGCTGCTTCTTCTCTCCCAGCTCCCCATCATCTGTATTGCTTCTGAACCTCCCATGCCCTGTTGTCTGTGTTGCTTGTAACCCTCACAACCCTCGTTGTCCATGTTGCTTGTTACAAGACCTATTGGCTTTGCCAATGCTTGGTCTTCATAAGGTCGGAGGATATATCCTAGTACACAAATTTTTTTAACAAGTGGAGAGTTCTGCTCCAGCAGGTCCAAAGTTATACTTTTTTCGGTATTCACAAATCTTTATAGGATTAAACACGGGAACTAGCACCAGTCACAACTTTCCATAAGTACTAACTAAAAAGTCTCATGAATTTATGAAATATTGGTGTTTCCATACTGTGAAATTTATGACAGCTCTCCTGATTAAACTTAACATTGTTTTTCTTTTTCTTTTACTTTCTCCACGAGAACATGTTTTTCTCATGAAGAAAACTCATTCCCTGCGAATTTTGCAGGTGTTCCGTCTCCCTTTCCATTCCGGTTTAGGGATTTAGTCCAGTTCCCTCCTGGATAAAATCTCTTAGCATTTCTAGGTTGGAGAAAACGTTTGTGAATCCCCACAAACTCACGTGTATCTGTGGGGTTGGCAATGGGCAAACTACACAAACGTAAAACAATTTACAACTTCCATATATGCAATTGTAAACACCTGGCACTCTTAAATCCAATTTCGTGCTTATAACATAGACTAACAATTCCAGATGACATTTTAAATCCAGTCATGCTATTTAGTCGAAGAAATTGGATAAAAAAAAGGAAAACTGAAAGACTATAAACGTCTAATCCAAAATATCAAACATGTATGCACGAATACAAAATATTAACCCAACTGACTAAAATCTCTATGAAAATTTTTAAAACATATGAAATACAAAAACATCAACATTGGCGACACATTCAGCACATTAATGTGAAATAGTTATTTTTAAATAAGCGTACAAGAATTTTTAAAATAATGTGAAAACCGCGGCCCGGAGATTACTTTCACATTAGGTAAGGGGACTCCTATAAACTACAACTTAGATGCTTGAGTAGCTAAAGGGCTTGAAATGTGCGAGTCGATATACATACTTTGCTTTCCAGGCACACACTTGTAGTATTTATATAACTGTTGCTTTGTTCTTATTGCACGCGCAGCATGTTCTCTGCACGCGCTGCCTGCCGGTGCACTATGACGTCAGGGTGTTCTACCTGATCACCGGCAGGCTGACAGTTGGGTATGACAGTTGCTCGCCTCTAGCACTGCGGTCAGACGTACCTTTGGTGTCAGGTGTTTCACACTTAATAAAGAATTTACTACGTACCTGTATCTTGTCATCTCTACAAGTGGCGACGAGGCGGAGAGCCTGACACCACAAGGAACCCACGAGGAAAAATACTTGAAGTCGGCGTTGGGTACGTTCTGGTCTGCAATCTCATCGTTGGAATTCCATCCTTGGAAGTATTTCTTTGCGGAAAAGAAGATTGAGCTGTTGATCTTCCGACGTGTGAGACTGATGAGGGGTAGTAAAACGCATAGCAGCGTTACTGTCCTCGAGAGCAACATCTGTTTTCCCTCATTCTAATCACCGACTATGGAAAGATGAAGCACAGCGGATATTAATGGGTGAGCCGAAATTACCCTTTGGATGTTTTTTCCTGTGCGTGAATGAGGAAGTTTGAAGGACTGGAGAGTGTCTCGGTGGCTTCCGTTGTACACTGCCTGCGAGATAAGATCCTGTTTGTTCCACACCCGCTTGCCGTATGCCATTTGTTGAGACTGAAGGGCAGGGTTTGAGAGGAGATGGTTTGCCTTCGCTTGCTTAAACGGCGTGACACAGTCTGAGTCGGCGTGGAAGAGGGGCAGAAGATAACGCTTGAGTTTTGGAGTGCCTCAGTGTGTGGAAATCTATTCGAGTTCCGCCCTCCTGCGCGTCTACACGGAAAGCCTGAGGAGAATTCCTGTCAGGTTGGTTTGTGACGTCAATGGAACGCAGCGTGAGGTTACGTCGGCGGCCATTTAAAAAAAAAAAAAGTTATCGTGTGTGTCATCTGCTGGTGATACGCACACCTATTAATTGAATAAGGAAGAGGTTTTCTTTGCGTCGAGGAGCGGATTCAAAGGAGAATTACTCTCTTAGGAATTAAATTTACTTTCACAAAGATTAGTGGCGTATTATCATTACCGATGATACGCACATCTAAGTTTGAGGATAACAAATCGACTTTACTCTGTTTTTAAGGAAATAAACAGACAACAAAATACTGTTTAATAACTCTGTATGGTTTTCTAAAAAAAGTGGAATGGAAAATACACTCTTCTAATTTTTAAAGTGTCCTGAGGTTTGGTGCAGTTTGAAAAAATTGTTAATATATATTATTCATCTATTATTTTGAAGAGTATTTGACGTATATAATGGCTACAGGTAATGTTTGGAATCTATCACCCCCACAACCTTTCATACCATCTACTGGGGATGATGCACTCAAATGGGAGGAGTGGAGGGAGTATTTTGAAAATTATTTATCCACTTTTGAGGGGGAAGAGGATTTAACCCCGGAGAAGAAAAAGAGAATCCTACTTCACTGTTTAGGAGCAAAAGCAATGAAAATATATAATAAGATTAACAAAAAAGCTAGGCCTGGAGATGTTTATGTTAATGCATTAGAAGATTTGACCTTGTATTTCAAGCCTACTATCTCCATTTCTGTTAACAGATTCAAATTTTTTCAACGCAAGCAAACACAAGAAGAATCTTTTGAAGATTATGTTGCTGCATTGAAAAACTTGGCACTTACCTGTAGATTTGGGGCATTACATGACGAACTTATTCGTGACCAGGTCGTTATGAGATCCTCAAATAAACATGTACAGGAAAAATTGTGGGCTAAAGGTGAATTGCCATTGGAAGAAGTAGTTGATATTGTAAAGTGTACAGAGTTAACAGGGAGATGTGCAAGAGCAGTATTACTAGAGGAAAAGTCCTCTGTTGAGGATAAATCTACTGTAGCAAAAGTCATAAGTTCCAAGAAAAGCTATGTAAAACCTAGTTCTGGATACGAAAAAGGTAAAGATACTATCCATAAAAGTAAACTATCAGATGAGAGAAGATGTTATAGATGCGGCAGTAGAAACCATCTAGCCAATGACAGGTCTTGCCCAGCAGTGAGACAAAAATGTTCTAATTGCAGTATGGTAGGACATTTTGGTGTAATGTGTCCTAAGAAACTAAAGGACAATAGAAATGTAAAAGCGATAATTTCAGAGGAAGAAGAAAGATTTACATCTTCAGATGAAGATGATATGAACTTATTTGTGTTAATTGTAGATGACAAGCAAAACAAAAAAAAGAAACCTATCTGTGACATGAATATTGGGGGGGTTGATGTGTCCATTGTGGCAGATTCGGGCTCGCCATATACCATAGTGAATGAGGAAGTATGGATGGAGAAATTTGTACCGGTAATAGGGAAAAAATTGATGAAACCAGATGTTTTTCCCAAATCATTCAATTATCAACCCATTGGAATGTTAGGTTTTAGGGAACTCGAGTTCATATTTAAATCTCGTCAAGCATTTCGCAAACTGTATGTCTCCAAGGTGGGTCCATCCGTGTTAGGTTGGATGGATCAGGGAGAATTAGGTATTATTCTAGATCCCAACAGTCCAGATCCCGTCCTCATTTTACATACTGAAGAAGATTGTAACAATTTCTATAAGAAAAGGTTTCCTGGGGTATTTTCAGAGAACATTGGAAAGCTTAGAGGTTTCGTCCATGAAATAAAACTTAAGAAGGACGCCATACCCTGCATACACAAGTCTAGGAACATACCATTTTCCATCATTGGTGAGGTGGAGAATGAACTTAAAAAGTTGCAGAGGGAGGGAATTATTGAACCGGTGGAATCGGCAGAGTGGGTTTCGCCTTTGGTGGTCACGAGGAAGTCTAATGGCAAGCTTCGTCTATGCATTGATCTTCGCGATTTAAATAAAAACATTTTGGTAGATCAATTTCCTTTGCCAAAGATTAGCGAGATGCTGTCCCTTACAAATGGAGCTAAATGGTTTTCTACAATTGACCTGAGCTCTGCTTACCACCAGGTGGCATTGCATCCTGATAGCAGAAGTCTTACGACATTTGTGACTCCGCTGGGGTGTTATAGATTCAAGAGAGTACCTTTTGGGCTGTCCTCTGCTGCGGCCATGTTTCAGAGATTGATGAGTGAACTCTTTAAAGGTGAAAAAGATCTATTGATTTTCCAAGACGACATCATGGTAACAGGCAAAAGCAGAGGTGAACATGATGCAAAACTAAACAGGGTCCTAGGGTTGCTTGAACATCATGGGCTAACAGCAGATCTACGTAAATGCAAATTTGCTGCCAATAAGGTCACCTATTTAGGGCATGAAATTGATGGGTATGGTATAAGACCAAAAGAAGAGCTGCTGGCAGCAATTAGGGATGCACCTTCACCCAAGAATAAAGATGAGGTTAGAGCTTTCTTAGGTTTATCTGAATTCTATGCTAAGTTCGTAAGGAACTTTTCTTCAAAAACCTTACATTTAAGGGAACTCATTAAGCAAAAGAATAAAATTTGAATGGAATGCAGTTTGTGAAGAGGCGTTCAGAAAGATAAAGGAAGACATTTGTGGTGCTCCACCCCTTCAAGGGTTTAACCCCTCCCTGAAGAGCATTGTTACCACTGACGCTAGCAACAAGGGGTTGGGTGCAGTTCTCTCGCAGGTCAATGGAGAAGGTAAAGAAGTTACCGTTGCTTTTGCCTCTCGGTCAATCACACCTACGGAGGTGAGGTATTCCGTGATTGAGAGGGAGGCACTAGCGTGTGCGTGGGCACTTAACCATTTCAGACAATACATTTGGGGGTATAACATCACCCTTAGAAGCGATCACAAACCTTTGGTAAAGGTGCTGTCCACAAAGGGTCTCCAGGTTGCTTCCCCCAGATTGTCTAGGATTTCCATGAAAATGTTAGAGTATAACTATGAGGTTGAATACCTTCCTGGGGTGAGAAACAAAGTGGCGGACTGTCTAAGCCGTTTGCCCCTACCGTATGATGAAGAACAGGTTTCAGGTATAGACACTTTCTGTATAGCAAACATTCTGGAAGAGGTGCTGTGTATTTCGGTTGGGGAATAGGCAGAAATGATGGAAAAAGATGAAACTTTACTGGAGGTGAAAGAATACATAAGGGCGGGCTGGCCGGACAGGAGGAAAATACCAGCTCAATTACGTCCTTTTTGGGAGCTCAGGAATGAATTGTCAGTGGAAGGTGATCTGATTTTAAGGAGTGGGAAGATGATTCCGCCTAGGGATTTACGTCCAAAACTCCTAGACATTTGCCATGAAGGACACCTGGGAATTGGTAAGACCAAGAGTAGAGTAAGAAATTCTTACTGGTGGCCAGGGTATGACTTGGATATTGAAAGAAGTGTAAGAAATTGTACGGCCTGTGAAAATTCTGATAAGACAAAACAAACTTTGAGACCACCTCTTCAACCACTATCTTGTTCTAACATGCCATGGGTCAGACTGGGTATAGATTTGTGTGGTCCAATTAGAGAAAGAAATGAACTGTTGTATCTGATTGTTCTTGTAGACCATTTCTCAAAGTGGCCAGAGGTAGAAGTGGTGCAGGAAGCTGATGCAAGAAGTGTCATAGGGTTTTTGCGCAAACTTTTCCTAAGGGAGGGACTGCCAAAATGCATTGTATCGGACAACGGCCCACAGTTCATTTCTAAAGAATTCAAGGAGTTTCTGAAGAAACATGGTATTGAGCACAACACTACATCTGTGTACCATCCGGCTGGTAATGGTGCTGTAGAAAGATTTAATCGGGTAATTAAAGGAATAATCCAACTGGCAAACCAGAATAAGATGTCATGGAGGAAGCAAATAATAAAGAATCTTTGGTCATTCCGAGTTACACCTTGTGTATCAACTGGCACCAGTCCTTTTGTACTTTTGAGAGGAAGGACACCAATCACAAAGGATAATATAAGTTGGGCCAAAACAGAAAGAGTCATGTGGTCTCCGGAGGAAATACAGGAGAATGTAAAGAGGTCGCAAGCAATTAGCAAAAAGTACTATGACAGTAAACATGCTAGTAAGAGAATTAACATCAAGGAAGGCGACTATGTGAGGGTTAAAAGTGCAAAGATCACCAGAAAGGGAAAAAATCAATACTCTCAACCAATGGAAGTGAAAAAAGTGTTTTGTAATTCAGCCCTCTTAAGCGATGGAAAGTCATGGCATTTTTCTGCTTTGTCCTTATGCAAGGAGTGAGGTGGAGAGTGTGATTACGAATCTGTTATGGAAGAAAATGAAGTTTCCTGTTCTCAGGACTACGATTGGATTCTGGACCGTGTTGGAGCTGAGGAGTCTCGACCAGAGGGTACCAACGTTGTATCTTTAGGTACATACGAGGTGTTCTCTGAGAGTGAGGACAATTCAGGTACATCACGGTTGGAAGACGGCAGTAGTGGGCAGAGCAAGGTAACAGTAGAGAAGTACAGGTGTCTGACCAACAGTGATATTGGGTCAGATTCCGAAGATTCTGTTTATGAAGATGTCTCGTCACAGGACGACAGTTGTGAGGATGAACCCAGTGTAAGCCGATATGGAAGAGTAGTTAAGCCTCCAGCTAAATTACAAGATTACGTGTGTGATTAGCTGCGGGTTCTTCTTTTCCCATCTGCAACCACTCATGTTATCCATAGGCTTCCTAGTTGTTTAGGAAGGGAGATGTGTAGTGTTTATATAACTGTTGCTTTGTTCTTATTGCACGCGCAGCATGTTCTCTGCACGCGCTGCCTGCCGGTGCACTATGACGTCAGGGTGTTCTACCTGATCACCGGCAGGCTGACAGTTGGGTATGACAGTTGCTCGCCTCTGGCACTGCGGTCAGACGTACCTTTGGTGTCAGGTGTTTCACACTTAATAAAGAATTTACTACGTACCTGTATCTTGTCATCTCTACAACACTACACCTTGGTATGCTACGGATTTAAAGCGTTTAGACAGAAACAAAAATGTACAGAAAAATATATTACAAGCCAGAACTCTCTTTGTCTCTTTGTACCATAAATCTGTCATCAAGAACATTTTGAGAGAGCAGGTTTCAGACTGTTTATAAACGGCTTAGCTGCGGATCGGCAGTTTTGTGAATAGTCCCTCCCACATAACCTATGATAATGTTGTTATGGTCAATGTTCGAACCACTCACAAGAAATAATAGTTTGATATACTCTGTGTTATGTAAAGTTTGGTGCTGTTGCGCATGCCTACCTCTCCTTCCGCACAACACTGCTTTAAGGTTTTTCCAAGCATCGCCTGAGGGAATAACTCAACTACTCTAGGAGGTGTAAACCATACACGTCACCAATGAAAGTGGACCCTGAACAGATCCTATGGGAATCCAGAAGCGTTTCTGTTATGTCTACAGTCCATAATAAATTATAAAAAGGGTCAGTGTCAAGCACCTTCAACGTGTCACGAGATTTTGTTCAAAATTTCACATGTTGCACCTGTCCACCCAGAATACTTTATTACTCTAGCGACAATTCAACTTTCTCTCATTTCAGTTACATTTACAGTCAAAAACTAGCGCAATCCTGCTCGAAATCCGACACATTTATTTCATGCATTCCTCAAAGGAGAATATTGCCTCCATGCAGGTGTGCTTTCATGCAGCTTATTTATTATTACGATGAAATATCAACTAACGTTTGGCGCACAACACCGGCTCAACATCGACACAGGACAAGGCACTAAACAGGTAACTATGACGCAGCTGCAGACGAGCATTCCTTGCCCAGCCTAGACTTCACGGATGCAGAACAATACTAAAGGGCACTGAATACACTGCAAACCTCCCTTACAAACCCAGGTGAGCAAAGAGTTTGTCAGAGGAACAAAACATTCTCCTAAGCACAAAATAATAGTGGGGCATTCCAAATATCTAGATCGTGGGCGGCCCTTTCCACCTTTAAAGCAAAATATATGAAAAATCTCTTAAGTAATGTCAATGTCTAACACAGCATTAGCAATAAAAATCAGATTGAAACAGAAACAATTTAAGGCGCTGTACCAAACAAATGACTGCAGTTCGCTCTCCCAGCCTGCAGACAATAATGGTTGCAGAGTAGGCCATCCACAACAAACAAAAAGGTATAATATATGGATATAACAAAATATATAAAAGTTGATATATTTAAGCAGAATAATCAATTCCAACTAGGTGATGAAAACTTCTTGAGAGATCTCATTCACAACTCGGACAACTAACATCTAGTTATCTGGGAGAAGTTGATCTCTTTCTCATAAATTACCTGGAATTGGCATCAGTCACTACAATGTGAATCCACGGAGCGTGGCACCTACTCAACCCCAGGGGCAGGCCCACAGTATCCACCATTCAATCAACATAAAGTATTCATTGAAACAAAAGAACATATGGTCATTGCGCCCAGGTTTAAGTTCTATCAGATATCTGCGTGGCTCAGAAATCAGGGGTGGTCAGATGCTGGAGCCATTTCTGTGGAGATGGATCGTCAGGGTCCGAAACCAAGAAGGAAGGAGGTATCATGTTGGTATGGATGTCTGGTGGCAGCTGCAGAAGAAAGCACGAGACCCCCTCATCTGGTCTCGGAAGGATGCTTGCCAAGTGCGGAGTTGGAAGAGTCATGGTAAGTATCTATAAGCATGCTTAATTCTGTGATTAAATCCGCTGCATTATGGAGAAACCTCTTCTTTACCCTACATAGAGTCTATTGGACCCCGGCGAAGCTATCTAAGATAAGAGGAGATGATGAGTCCAAATGTAAGAGGTGTGAAGCTCGAGAGGTGGATGATATTCATATGTCTGCCAGCTCTTCTCCTGCCCTGGAAAGCTTCTGGAGGAATGTGGGTAAGCCAATTTCTGACATATTGATATGGAAAGGGGAGTTAAGATCCATCTTAAAATATGTTCGGTACTGTACAGCATCGATCTGTATTTGGGGGCCTTTGAACCTTCTAAGACCGGTGATATTTTATTTGATCCTCTTGGCTAGGAGGGAGATATGTAAAGTGTGGTGTCAGCCCCTATCCCCAACTTGGAGGGAATAGTGGAACTCAGTGAGATACTTCAGGTAGCTGGACAATAAGAGTAATTGGAATAAGTGGCAGGCGGAGTCTGGATAGTTCTGGGATCTGTTGGTGTCTAACAGAAGACCATGATGTCCAATGATTATACCTGTTGGTCAGCTCTTGATGTCTGGTGCCGGGTGGTATCTTGCCCCAGACATTGATTCAAAACAGACTCCGATACAAGCACGAGGGGCATCTGAGATCAGGAGGGTGTTTGCTTGAGGTGATATGACTATTTTTTTTTTTTAAAGAACATATCCTCTTCAACACCCCCTCATACTCGAGTGCTCTTGAAATATGTAGATTTAGCCATTATTCTCCAAAATAGGCATAGATTTCGTGCACTATGTGCCTTAAACTGATATGTATGCAAATCCGCAAATAAAAATACCAAATGGTTTCTACTGCACTGGAATTCGTATTTTCTGGAGTAACAGGATGGCGCTTTATAGTTTATTCCTTTGGCCTTTTGTGAAAGTGGGGTTCTGAAGCCTAACATTCACAATTCTTTTCACCTTTATACAGCTGCTATGTCCTCTTTTCCCCCTTCACCCCACAGTTAATCATGAGAAATAGTAATTTGTGTTTTTCATGGAGAAATACAACAATCACTGCTTGTAAAATATATTAACAAATGTTATTGTTCGTGAGTTTCCATTCAATGTTTATGGTCCTGGAGACCTAATCCCAGGTAGATGGGTGTCCAGTAGTCTACTCACCAAAAGATCACTAGCACTGTGCAGAGAAACAGCATCATAAGCACCCACAGAGGCTCAACTACTGTTGTCGGACAGCCTCGTAATAGAAAGAATGGTCCAGTGAGTGAGAGAACGTCCACGTGAAGAAGAAAATAAACACACGAAGGAGAATGAGTTTGGTCAGCAGCTCAGAGTTAAGAAGCCTCTCCAGGAATTGGCCATTTTAAAGAGTATATGAAACTTGCACTCCTTTGGCTTTTGGGGCAGTCGCGGTATTCTAGGATTGTCAAACAAGGAATATACTAGAATTGTGAAACTGGGAGTGCGGAGAGATTCTGAAAACTGCGCCTGCAGAGGAGGTATTGTGAAACTGCATATGGACTTCCTAGAGGTCCTAAGAGTACTTTATCAAAAACTACGATTTGGAAAACTGAGACTATATTGAGATTGTGTAATGTGTTAGTTTACTGTAAAAGTACAAACTGGCAGTGCAGTGAATTGGAGTGTACAAAGTGCTGTGCCTTTCCATTACCACTCGATTGACACGCCCACATATGCATAGGGGACCAGGAGACAATGAAAAGGTTTTGGCGTATCCCAAGCGTATTTCCAGAAGCACAAGGCTAAAACATGTCCAGTTTAACTACATACACACAACACACTTGACCTCTCATAGATTACAGTTTGTGTACGGGGAGAGTCAGGGCTTGCCCCAGATACAGGACACCGGTCGGATTTTGGATATATGAAATGGAGTTGCCCAGGTTTACACCCATTCTGGGACGCTGTACATACCACACTCAACAGGGTGTTAGACCATATATTTTTGTGCACATCAGAGGTGTGCCGCTTAGGGTTGTTCCCCAGACCAAAGGCATGTGGAAACAGCACCAGATTTGTGGACCTGGCTTTGGTGTTGTCAAGGACATGGTGTCACGGAGAGAGTACCTCTGACTTGGAATCAAAAGAGGATGACATGGGGCGGTTTGTTCCACATCATGTAGACCATCTTCTGTTTTCACAGCCCGCGAATGCTAGAGACTGGACAGAGGATCAAAACACCAGTGGAGACATCAGCCTGTGGTGCATCAGCGGGTCCCCTTTAAAGGGACTCAGATTCTATCAGGCCCCACCCACGAGAAGGCCGTCATTTCCCACATGGAGGAGAGTCGAGAGGTGGAGAGAGACGCAGGAGTGTGGATGCCCGAGACAGTAGAGACGATAAAGAAAGAGGAAAAGGACTGCGAAAAAAAGCGGAGCAACCCCCTGGAAAAGCGAGAAGTCCCAAGACGAGAAGAAGTGTCCGAGGAGAAGCAAAGAGACAAACGAATCAGCGAATCATCCCGCCACGCTCAGGAAAGAGATTGGCTCACACAGGGGCATCGACGGACGTCTGTATTCCCTGGACGGAGGAAGACGGGCAGTCAAACCGGAAGACTAACGGGACGTGTAGAACCAAAGGGAAACGAGAGAAAGAAACAGAATGGACTAAAAGAAAATTAATAATAATAAATACAATTGAGAGTTCTTTACCATTCTTGCCTGGTCATTTCAATCGGCGACAGTTGGATAGTAATACAATGGTATTCCAGGAATGGCCCAACAGTTGTGATGTGGGAGAGGGATGTCGCCATGTGGGCCAGGGAGGAGATTCGGGCTCTAATCAGAGATGATAAACAAGGAATCAGACGACGCCCACTGGTGGGTCTTTGGACAGAAGTTATGTAGGCCTGGGACTACTGGGAAGAGTACCCTGGAGAAGACGGAGGGAGCCAGACCGCACAGGGTGGTGGACCCAAGGGCAGCCCTCAAGAGGTTTGGGGGGAATAATACATCATCTTTTTTATCAGAGAGAGACAACGTTGGAGGCTTCGATGTTGCACGGTGAATCCCCCTTCCATTTGGGATGCAAAGATCCAGAATGGAAAGGGCTGATTGTTCCCCCTAAGGGTAGGCCCTACCCTGCTGATTAACTTTAAGGTAGGATCAAACTACCAGGTGTGTGAATTGACCTGTGACCCCACCGGTATACTAGTTCATAAGACCTAGATACCACAGAGATGGGAGCCCACTGTGGGGTATTGCATACTTAATTAAGGTTCAGGCATTTAGGACTTTTTATTTTGTTTGGTTTTAACCTAGTTTAGGTTATTCACCTTTTATGTAATATGGCGTTTCTATAATAGGTCCCACAACTCCCATTGGGGAATCCATAGAGAGAGCGGTCCATGATAGTGGACAGAAAAGTGGACAGGACACTAACTAATCATGCTGATGTTCATTAACATAGGTTAAATATGAGCTACATGATAGTGGATAACACCAGCAATGTACTGCTTACCATATAATGATTCTATATTATGATTAGTGCTATCAAACACGCTGTATTACGACTGTACTAATTATAGTTTCTTTCCTGCACCAACACAGCTGTTTAATGAATGGTGAATTCATGTACTTAACTGCACTCTGTACAGGATTGCTCCTATGCACATTTATGTATTATTGTCAAATGGCAATAAAAATATGGTTAAAAACTGAAAAGGGGAAGGTACAATTCACACTACTCCGTTTTTAACTATGTCTAAGAGAAGAACATTGAACAAAAAGTTCCTTTAACACAAACTCCTAAAACTGATATGAGACTGGAAAACATTTGTGAACAGCTGGTAATTTCTCTTCATATTTAAATCACAATAGGTTCAGGATATGCAATCAGAAAATAAATGTGCATTTTCCATTACCAAAATAAAAAGCATGCTTTTACTATCATGTAAAATGTGATAATTGCTAGCTCACGTTTCCATTCTTTAAGTAAATTTAGTATTATTCCAATTGCGTGCTGTAATAATCTTATCAAATCAGGACAGTCGTCTTCAACAAGTAATTTCAGAGCGCACAATCATCGCGAACTGCTTCCAAGAGAACAAATGTTGGTACTTATGGAAAGGCAGCATCTGTGATGTCCCTTAATTTAAGCATTGCCTCCTTCCTAAATCCCCACTGTCTATTGTTTCTCAGCCACATGTGACATGTCTCCCCCACCCCCAGCCTGGATGTCAACAAGCAATGCAAGTGTCTCCAAGTGTAGAGAATGTGGCATCACTTCAAAAGGACACCAGGAGGTAATAAATACTACACCGAATTCCGCTTAAGTGACAGATGCACAATTTTCAGTTATTTTGAAGGGTTATAGTTCCTGTGAGAACTAAGGACAAGAAAGAAGGTGTCAAAGTCCAATAAAAACACCAGGAATTAAGTTACCTTTGTGTGACTTTGTGTAGTGACTGAAGGTATTACCTTAGGTAATCATGCTATTTATTAAAATTCCTATAATTTGTGGCTTCTTGTAGGGTTTCACAATTTACAGTGTGTTAAGCTACTATAATATCCAAGTTCCTATCAATTATGCCTGATTAAGGTCTGTATTGCTTGTATATGGATATATTTCATAGAACAGTTCAGCTAATTATTGCTGTAATTCTATTTCACATTTTACTGTAGTTTAGGGGTCCGCAATGCCTACTCAGTGGATTAGCAAATGTTTGAAAATTAAATAATATTAGCAGATTGTTAAAGTATCTATGCATAAAAAAGCTAAATGTTAACTTTAATATTTTTAATGGCCTGTGAATTTGAAGGAATTTGAAAAATGGAGGAAAAAAACGATGTTGGCATCTTCACCTTGATTTGTGGAGACAGAACAAGTACAGCAAAGAGAACCTAGTGCGGATGATTGATGGCCCTAAATGAAACACTCGTAGGAGCTGACAAAAAGAGAATATTCATTAGAAGCAACAAAAAAAAGTAATATGGTACAATCTAGCATGTTGCTTCATCTTTTAGAAATAAGAGCAAACTTTGAAAACCTTTGACGTTCCCATTACAATTTCTATTTCTGCATTTTGAGTTTTGTAATTTTTGTTTCCGAATTGAATACAATACTAATATGTGTACTTGTTTAGCGCATGCAAGTTTCTGTAGTTTTGTATTTAGGTTTAAGCTGTAGAAAATTGTTTATGAAGAGATCTCCAGCTTCATGGTCCCAAACGTTTTGGGGGTTCTATTTTTACCCTTATTTCAAGTAGCTATATCTTTACTTTAGCAACAAACAAAAAAATATTCTGGGGCTAGTTGGCAGAGGTATGCACCCTGTCTAAGAAGGATCCACACTCTAGGCAGGTAAAGTGCAGCACACACTAAACGTTTACCTGCGCTTACCCTCTAGTAGCTTGGCTCAGAGCAGTCAGGCTAAACTAAGGAGGACATCTGTTAAGTATTTGTCCAGTTTTGGAAAGTAGCCAATATGTATCTGATTAAAACACAACCAAAACAACAAAAATGTAACATACACAACTCAAGATATCAATTGTTAAGATTAAATCAAAATGTAGTGCTTAGAAGTCCATAGCTCCAAATGTAGCTATCTGGTTGTGCTTGACCTCTCACATGTCTACCTCTCACATGTTTTTACCTTTGATACTTGCACAAGTGCCACCTTTGCCTACGTAACGCTTGTTTTTGTGCCTGTGTGTCTAGCACCTATTGCAGTATTATACCTCAAATTATACTTCGTTTTCTCTTGTAACTGCACACCTGTCACTTTTTCCTCTTGTGCACTTTTTACTACCTCATGTATTTTGGTTGCTCACAATTTTTACTACCTCATGTATTTTGATTGCTCACAATTGTCACTATTACCTTATGTAACGTAACGTATGCTTTTGTAATCTGTTCTTGTGTAATGTTTCTCATTATGTTTCATTTCTGTTCCAAATTGTGAAGCGCTCTGACGCCTTCGGGTAAAGTCCGCGCTATATAAAAATGCATAAATAAAAAAAAAAAACATAAATTGACCAGGACACATCCAAATGTTCAGTCTGACCGCAATAAAGCATGGGCCGGATACAGGGATCAAGCAGACCCCGTAAAGTACCCTGGATGAGTCGAAAATCTAAGATGGTGCGTGGTGCAAAAGTGGTGAGCTATTGCCGATGCAGCTGAAGCGTTGGTTCCTTGAGGCGGTGCGCGGTCATTGAAGCTTTAACGCCCAGAGACGATGCGTTGCGCAGAGGCGGTGATGTATCGGTTGCTGGTGCAAGGCCTCGGTTCCTAAAAGAGGTGCGGTGTCGAGGATGTGTTGATGTCAACAGTGTGATACGTCGATTCAAAGACGATGAACCGCTGGGCTGAAGGCGATGTGTCGGTCAAAGCCACTTAGGGCAGTGGCTGTGTTGGAGTCGCAGCAATGTGTAACAGACTTAAATAAATAAAGTGGCAGCAAAGTCAGGGCTGCGTTGAAAGTCTAGGTTGTTGAATCACGCACTTGGGAAGCGGTGTCCACAGCTTCGGTTTTGCAGCGGCGATGCAGCGGTTTTGCAGCGATGCACTGGTTCCGACATGAAGCTTTGGAGTCGATGCTTCGGTTTCTTGGTTGCAGCACCAAATTCACCTCTAAGGGCCCAGAACTGCATTTGGCACCTCTTGGCAGGGCAGGGCTCACAGCAGAGGAGCCCAGATGCTGGTAGCAATACGCAGGTGAAGTCTTTGATGTCCCAGAGACTTCAGCAACAGGAGGAAAGCTCAGTCAATCCCTTGGAGAACCTTAGAGAGCAGGATGCAGATAGTAAAGTCCAGTGCTCTCACTCAGAGGCAAGTAGCAGCAGGCCAACACACCAAAGTTGCAGTCCCTCCTGGCAGAACAACAGCTCTTCTTCCTGGCAGAATGTCCTCAGTTCAGATGTGTTCAGGGGTCGAGTACTTATACCCATTTTAGCCTTTGAAGTAGGGAGGCTTCAAACAAAGGTTTTTGTAGTGCACATGACCCTGCCCACCTGGCTCCAAGCACACTACTGGGGGTGTATGCAGCTCTTTGTGCGGGATAGGCACAGCCCTATCAAGGTGCAATTGCCAACTCCTTCCACCACTCTAGCTGAGGAAGGCTTACCAGCCTGGTGATGGGTCATCAGGATATGCAGGGCACACCTCAGCTCCCTTTGTTTTCTGTCTAGAGGGTTTTCACAAAGCCCAACTGTCATCCAACCCAGATGTGTATTCTAGGGACAGGCAGAGGCACCGAATGGTTAAGTAAGAACATGCCAAATTCTAAAAGTAGCATTTTCAGACCTGCAATTTAAAAACCAACTTCACTATAAGATGAGTTTTTAAATTGTGGGGCCAGAGACACCAAACTCCAATTTTCTATCTGCTCCAAATTGGAAGTTACATTAGTGTAAAGTGTTACAAGGCAGCTGCAATGCAAACCTACAGGAGAGATAGGCCTTGCTGTAGTGAAAAAGAATTTAGCAGTTTTTCACTACAAGGACATATACAATTTAAGAGCATATGCCTTACCTTTTAAATACACTGCATCCTGCCCATGGGGCAACCTAGGTCTTACCTTAGGGGTGCCTTACATGTAATAAAAGGGAAGGTTTGGGCAGGGGATGTATGACGTTACAACTCATACTTTTACAACGCATACCATTACAACGAAGTTTTTACAACGTAAAAACTATTACAACGCATGTATTTACAACGCATGTATTTACAACGCAGGTACCTTTACAACGCATACCATTACAACGTAAGCATTGGTAAGTATATATTAATTTTTTTAATTTAAAATAATTAAAAATAATCTATTTTAATTTAATTTAATGTAATTTTATTTAATTTCATTTAATTTCATTTAATTGATTTAATTTAAATTTAATTTTATTTTATTTTTACCCTGTACCCCTGTATCCCAAAACTGACCCTGAACCCTAAAAATACCCCTGTACCCCAAAAACCCCAAACTGACCCTGAACCCTAAAAATACCCCTTTACCCAAAAACCCAAAACTTACCCTGAACCCTAAAAATACCCCTTTACCCAAAAACTGAAAACTGACCCTAAACTCTAAAAATACCCCTTTACCCAAAAACTGAAAACTGACCCTGAACCCTAAAAATAACCCTTTACCCAAAAACTGAAAACTGACCCTGAACCCTAAAAATACCCCTTTACCCAAAAACTGAAAACAACTTGAACCCTAATAATACCCTTTTACCCAAAAACTGAAAACTGACCCTAAACTCTAAAAATACCCCTTTACCCAAAAACTGAAAACTGACCCTGAACCCTAAAAATAACCCTTTACCCAAAAACTGAAAACTGACCCTGAACCCTAAAAATACCCCTTTACACAAAAACTGAAAACTGACCCTGAACCCTAAAAATACCCCTTTACCCAAAAACTGAAAACTGACCCTGAACCCTTAAAAATACCCCTTTACCCAAAAACTGAAAACTGACCCTGAACCCTAAAAATACCCTTTTACCCAAAAACTGAAAACTGACCCTGAACCCTAAAAATACCCCTTTACCCAAAAACTGAAAACTGACCCTGAACCCTAAAAATACCCCTTTACCCAAAAACTGAAAACTGACCCTGAACCCTAAAAATACCCCTTTACCCAAAAACTGAAAACTGACCCTTAACCCTAAAAATACCCTTTTACCCAAAAACTGAAAACTGACCCTGAACCCTAAAAATACCCCTTAAAAAAACCCAAACATATAAAATTTAAAATATAATTATATACTTACCAATACTTACGTTGTAATGGTATGCGTTGTAAAGGTACCTGCGTTGTAAAAAAATGCGTTGTAAATACATGCGTTGTAATGTTTTTTGCGTTGTAAAAAATTCGTTGTAATGGTAGTTCGTTGTAAAAGTTGCGTTGTAAAGGTTGTTTCCCCTGGCAAGTAGGTGAACTTGCCAGGTCCACATGGCAGTTTTACAACTGCAAAAAGAGGCTCTGCAGTGGCAGGCCTGAGACATGTTTTATAGGCTACTCATGTGGGTGACACAATCAGAGCTGCGGGCCCACTTGTAGCATTAGATTTACAATCCCTGGGCACATGTAGTATATTGTACTAGGTACTTATTAGTAAATCAAATATGCTAATCATTGAGAAACCAAACGGCATTACATTTTAGACACGGAGCATTTGCACTTTAGCACTGGTCAGCAGTGGAAAAGTGCCCAGTTGTAAACCCAGCAAAAACGAAGTTCAGCACATAGTCAAAACAAACATTGGCATTGCCAATAGGTCTCGCTTGTGGGACCTTATAAGTATTTAGTTTTGCAGCACAATATCCTTGTTGCAACAAGGACATTGTGCTGCAAAACTAAATACTTATAAGGTCCCACAAGCGAGACCTATTGGCAATGGCAATGCTTGTTTATTTTTACAGGTAACTACAAAACAACTAAAGGCAACAACGTTAAGGGGGAACAACAAAGAGTGGGGGGTGACATAAATAGAAGCTAGGAAGGCACGATAGAAAAAAAATCAAATAAATGACAATGTGTGCTCTGACCTCATGGTTTACCCCCTTCAGAGTAGGAGAGATTTTGGGATAGAAGTTTCAGTACACAATGGGTGCAGGTACAATAGACGGTAAAAAAAGGACTTCCGTTTTTTTATTGTGTGTATGTAAAGCGCTCTGATACCTACGGGTCAAGCTAGCGCTATATAAAAACTTTAAAAATAAAATTAATAAATTATCGTACAGGTGATGCTATTTAAATATTTTCATATGTATTTAGGAATGTGCTGCTTATAACCTTTCGGACACTTAAGCAGTTCGGCATTGAGTGCACATAAGAGAAAATAGACGTAATGCCGATATTCAGAAAATTAACCCATTCGCTTCTGCAAGCATAATGAGCTCTGAGCGCCTTTGACGTGAGCCCAGCATTGACGCGATACCAGCAGTCTCCAGACGAAGAGCCGATATTACACAATTACCACGGACGAGCTGAAAGCCCTACACGAGGTTTTCCAGCTTGCGTGTAGAAACAATGCACAATTGACACCCATTACAGATTTTACAGCTTCCCTGGGGCACAGAATCGTAGCTTCAGAAGTCTTTTGTTTCTGTTTTAGGACAGGGTATCAGTGCGAATGTTGTTTGATTATACGAGGACAGTGCCTGGCGAGTGTAGTGCTGGGATTCAATGGTAAACACACGCAAAACCTCCCGGACATATGTTTTATGCGAATGAAGCCTGACGGAGGCGGTAGGAAAAAAAAGCCTTTGATGCAGCAGGGGGCGGAGAGCAGGGGGCGGAGCGGGAAGAGCTGCTGGCGTGGGAGGGTGATTGATGGGATACAAGCGATTCCCTTAAGCAAAAGCAAATGGTGGGGGCCTGAAGGAGGAGGGGGTGCGAGGGATGAGTGAGGATGGGGTAGCAGGGGAGGGAACACGGCCTGGGGGAAGCTGGCTGGGGAGGGGGAGGAGAAATACAAGGAAGGCTGTGTGCGGGGAGAGAGGGGAGGAGAGAGGGGAGGTGCTGGAGCTGAAAGTATGGCCGATAGGAGGGAGGGAGGCTGATGCGCGTTCGTGTTTGATCACGTGGTTCACGTGAACTTGATGAAAACCGCCAGCAAAAAGCTGGTGGTTTCATGAGGATTTTCGCTACTTGAATTCTCGCTCCGCTCGATGCGCATGCGCGCATCGATAGGTCGCGAGACCTAAACAGGAGGTCTGAAGCAAAAGCAAAAGGGAAATCACTCCAAAAGAGTCCAGGTCTAACATTCTGTCTTTTATTCTATGTGGCCTTGTTGTACTTCTGCTTACGTAATATATGTGCTAACTAACCCATTCCGAAGTGTATGCAAGGGTTTGCTGCTAACCTTTACATTGCTGGGCTTCTGTCCTAGTTTGATATGCAATGTTTATTTCAGGAACCTAAACCATCTTACATAGCCATACAAAATGCCTCCATCCTGGTCATCAAAGTCCAGGAAATTCTCCAAGTGAGTATTACCCTGGCAAATTGACAACACATACATGGTAGGCTGGGATGCGTACCCTGTACGTTTAATCACCTGTCACATAAGGATAATTGCAAACAGGTGTCGGCTTTGTGAAAAGCGGAGTAACACCTGGTCATTCAACAAAAAATATATTCACCTTCTTCTCTCAAATTCAAGCCAATGTGGCTTCCTCACCCCACCCCCTCACACACACACACACACTCAAAGCCCTCAATCTCCTCTCCACATAACCATTCCCTCGCATTCTCTCACTCGCTGTCTCCCGAGCATAAGTACAATGTTCAACAGTGATTGACCATTAAATACATGGTAGATCTGAAGAATCCCCTTCCTGCTGTACCCATAAAGCAAGTAGCATAGAATATCACCTAAGATGTACAGTCAAAATTTGGCATGACCACAGATAAGGGCTGTAAATTTGATGACCTAGGGGTCCAATACCGTTGTTTCCTGATGAATTCCGAAGTCCAGTGCCTGGCCATATGTTACATGGCAGAAACATGTTGTCACTGTAGTTTAGACCACATAGGGCACTAATATCCAACAGTAGATCTTTCTGATACTCCTTCCATTACAGAATTTTAACCAGTGCACATAGTCTAAATTACTTCCATATGTTCATAACTGCTCTTGCAATCGAACATAAGAGCTCACCCAGGATAGGTGCCGTTGGTTAGGAGCAAACTCAATGATGAAGAATGCCACCTAACAGTAACTGAAAGTACAGCGTCCTTTAATAGAGATTTCCACTATTCCAAAAACTTTGCCTGGATATAGCATGCATCATTAAACAAAATCATAATCGGAAATAATCTTAGTATAACAGTGGAAGAGCAGAATGTCTTTTGTCATAAATAAGTATAAATGGGGATGGGATGCAATCTTGGCTCGTCCTAATGAAAATTTGGCCATTTCTTGAAATCCCTCCTGGAAAGCGTAAGATTTCAGTGGTTGTATATTGAATAACCTTTTACCTTAACTACTGTTGAACCGGAGTTGATTGCCTTACAGTGTTGACCACCCCAAGACACTGGCCACTTTCTGGTAGAAGAGAAAATCAGCAGATCTGGGTTTCAGCAACTCCTCTGCGTCCTGTATCTGCCCAAGAAGTGTTCCAACATAGATAGCCCCCAGGACATCTGCCCACAGGTTGGTCAGATTAGTGCCTGACCATCCAGTCCTTTTACCAAAAAGGGTTTGGTTCATCCTCCAGAAAGGGGCCTGTTACAGTCTGAGATCTCGTTAAGGCAGATCATCTTGACACTCTGCCACCACAGTCTGGCTTGTTGGGGAAAGGACCTTTAGGGTTGCCCTGCAGGCAGCCTCCCCCAAAGACATTCTTCCCATCTTATCTGGGAGGATCTACAAAAAGCACCATTTGGAACACAACTCATTCTGCAGTTTATCTCTAGCATAACAGCTAGACATACAGTCTTAAGAAACATTGTTGCGCTTCTTCCAGGTTCTCCCAAATGTTGTTTGCCCAGAGCTCTTCTGAATACTGCACCTGCTGCAATTTTTCTTAGGATATTACTATCACACTTACAGAGTAAGCAAAACAGCCCTGCATAGCTATTTCACTTTTCTTACAACGTCACAATCTTTTTTTATTTGCTATGCATATCTTGTTTTCTGTTGTATGTTCTATTTTCTTTAGGTTGGAATTATCAACATACTTGTTCCATCATCTGTAGCTGTACAATTTTCAATACCTATTTTCCTTTAGGGCTATTACTCATTGTTTGTGGCTTATTTTGTTTAGTTCTCCAGGGATTTCCTCTCTAGGATGAATAGGTTTTGGCTTATGTGAGATGACAAGAATGAGTGGAGTAAGCTTTTATATACATTTGTTGACAGGAGAGAATAAATCAAGCTAGAATGGTCAAACAGATAAGGAAAAGAATCCACTCTCAAACCAGTGTAGTCTTTGCAAGTCTAGCTTAGATACCGTCCAGGCAATCAAAGGAAAATAATTCCTTGGAGTGCATTGTTTTTTTCTTGTCCCGTTCAAAAAGAAACACATCTGTTTCTAATTACCTCAAATACTGGTAAACAGCCATGTTTTCTATATTGTCATTACACATTTCCTAACGGTGAGATTGTGTTATTTCAGTCAAATAAAATATTGTATAGAATAAAGAGAAGAACTCCCCTGGAAACCTTAAATAAGTAAACTACAGAAGAGCAGGATATTACAAGGCAAATGTGGCCCACCTAAATAGTTGTAATATCAGGGGAACCATAGAGACACAAACCCCAATGCCTGGAAAGAGCTCTCAGGATAGTATTGGGATTACTGCACATACAAGGCGGGTAGCACACTTAAATATACAACAAAAGCAAAGCAACTCATCATTACAAAATAATTAAAGGAAGACTTCTTCTAGAGAGCAATATGGGCCCCATACCAAACATCATGATATATTTATGCTTAATGTCACAAAATTGCCCACGGGAGTAAGGGAGTCGGATGATTCGCTGAGTAACAAAGTCATTCATTGGCTGAGGCATACTAGGAGCTGCAGATCTATTATTAGAGATGATATAGTGCATGCTACCCGACTGGGCACCCCTGATCATCAAGTGATACAATAGGTTTGAAATTGATATATCATGGCTTAGTAGAGGGGCTAATTTCATTCGAATTAAGGTTCACGCCCCCAACCAGCCCGCAGATCCTCCTTAAGCTGAATAATCCAGATGTATAAAAGGAACATCAAAACTCTAAGATTTTGCTAGCCTGTAATGGACCTCCCTTGAATCATTAGCCCCAAGGGACAACAGCTACTTTATCAGATATTGACTGACTGAAAGAACTTTGGCCCCGCTGGAAGACATCCAGGGGGAATTATTTGCCACCCTAGATCCAATGCACCTACATTGTCAAGATAGTATTATTCCGTCACTGACCTGGGAGTGCCGGAGGGCGCTAGGAGCGCTGCAGCCTTTCCAAGCTGATTCTACGGGGACCACCAGCCTTCCTGCTTTCCTGCCGCCTGCCACCATGTGGACATCGTGGCACGGCGGACTACATTTCCCAGCGGCCCACGCGACCGGAAGTCGCGCACACTCTGTCCCGCCCCGGAGGTGCTCTTAAGTCCAGCGAGAGCCCTGGGGGGGCGGGGGACACACCGTCACTGACCCAGGAGTGCCGGAGGGCGCTAGGAGCGCCGCAACCTTTCCGCACTGATTCTACGGGGACCACCAGCCTTCCTGCTTTCCTGCCGCCTGCCACCATCTGGACATCATGGCACGGCGGACTACATTTCCCAGCGGCCCACGCGACCGGAAGTCGCGCATGCCCTGTCCCGCCCCCGGAGGTGCTCTTAAGTCCAGCGAGAGCCCCGGGGGAGCGGGGGACACACCGTCACTGACCTGGGAGTGCCGGAGGGCGCTAGGAGCGCCGCAGCCTTTTCGCGCTGATTCTACGGGGACCACCAGCCTTCCTGCTTTCCTGCCGCCTGCCACCATCTGGACATCGTGGCACGGCGGACTACATTTCCCAGCGGCCCACACGACCGGAAGTCGCGCACGCCCTGTCTCGGGCGGCGCCGGGCTGAGCCCGGGCAGAGGGCGGGCCGTCTGTGGCCGTCAGGGGCCAGAGGAGGCCGGGCCACCCCCCTTGTCATTGCCAAAAAATACGGTAAGGAGAATAAATCAACTACCGGAGACCATCTATATGTTCGTCCGGGTCTTCCCTAAGGGACTCTACATTGTCTAGTAAGAACATCTTAGGTGTTTGTTGCTGCATTTCTACTAAATATATAAAAGCCAGATACACCATGACTTGTAAAGGGGTTCCCAAAAATACTACCTCCCAGAGGGACTCGCTTAAGGAGACATTGGACCACTACTTCAATAGGGCAACATCGTCTATTGATCATGAAATAACAAAATGTGTAACACCATGTATGCTCCTGTGGGACCGGGAAGTGGGCAACTTAGCGTTCCTACCTGCCCTACAGCAAACACAATTACTCAGTCTAGTACACCATCCCAATTAAACGAAAGACTCCCGGGTACTCCCCTCTTACTATCAGCTAAAGATAACTCGCAACCGATAGTGCTCCCTCAGGTCCCTTCTGACAAAAGAAAGCGAATTGGGCCTAAACATACGGAGGGTTCAGCAAAACATCAAAAATTGTACTCAAGCCCCCCTTTGACTATTACCACCACCCCTAAAGCATCCAAGGCACAATCAATATTGGAAACTCCTGCACTTTCTCCACAGGCAACTCTATTAGTCCAGATCGAACACCTGGTTAAATCTATAATATCCCCGCTGATAGAAAGAATAAACAGCCTAGGGGAAAGGCTCACGGGTATAGAGGAAATGACTAGGGCAAACTCGCTACTCATGGTAGGATCCAAGCAATTACAGTCGCTAGCTGCCACCGAAGCGTCCAAAGCTACTGCACATAGTATTACTGTCCAAAATCAACCACTAGTCCTACATACGTCATCTTGAAATACTCAGAAAGCAACCTTAAAACCTGCAATAGTACCGAGCCCTGCTCCTAGAGATGGGCAGAACAAAGAACCTACATTTCATGAGGGGACAGTTGCTAACCAAGGCAATATACCAAGAAAAATTAACCATATACACTTACCACCGGAGGCCGCTCCATTTGTGTGCATCCTCTCGGGAGTGCCTGTACTTACAAATGGAAAAACCGAAAGGCAACAGGATCTAAAAAATAAGGTATCGTTCTGGTTAACAAAAAATAGATCCCTGCCACCTAACATCGATGGAAGAATACTAAATGTCAGAAGGGTGGGTTAGCTAGGACCCCTCCCAAAGGATATAGCCGGAGACTTGGTATTAGTAAATTTCAGGGATGAACATGTCCTCCCATATCTTCAAGCCTGGCAGCCACAAATAGGAGACGGCCCTATTGTAATATGGGAACTGCGTGACTTTTATCCTAGTACATCATACTTCCCCCCCATTAAGATCAAATGCAGAGAGTAACTACTCGATGGGCAGTAGAGGCCTTGCATCGAGTGGCTATAACATTCCCACTTCCAACTGATTTGATTTACTTTCTGGTTTAGATTTGTAGGATTGAATGGATATGGACATTACTCCTTAGGAACCCCTCTATTTTGTGCCTAACATGTAATGAACTATAACCTATATCACCCAGTCCTCTTAGACCCAAAGAGTTTAGATATAATTTTATTCGCTGTAACAGTTTTTAGCTTGTTTTTTATTTTTATACTTCGCAAGTCAATCATCTTGGATGTTTTGTAACAGTTTGTTCAGAAGGAAAACATGTCTCATTTAAGAAATCTTTTGTAAAAATGTTGATGTATATGAAATGTTATGTTATACGCTTTTATGGTTATATGTATAACCGAATAAAGTACTTTGATTGATTGATTGATTATTCCGTCTGAGTATATTTTTTCTAAATCACAGAAAATGAGGAAAAATCTATCTGATATTTCAAACTCCATCGTATAATTAGATAAAACTGAGATAAAAGGGCATCAGGACGAGTTTATAATATTGCTTTCATGGAATATTGCAGGAATTGAAGCAAAACATACTGACCCCGAGTGGGGGTGTGTAGTATGCCATGAAACATGGGCACTGAACCAGTATTTAGATCAGGCGTCCTTACTTTCCATACTAATGCCATCCAGTCTCTGGCAGGAAGAGCCTCGGGCAGATTGTTGGTATTGCTGAGGTTGGATCTGTTCTCCTCGGTTAAACTGATACCATCCACTAATAGGGATCTTATAGGCCTTGAAATTAAGATCAAAATTCATATATATATATATATATATATATATATATATATATATATATATATATATACATACATAAATATAAAATGGACCCAAAAAGAGCTCTTTTTCATCAAACCGTGAAAAAATTACAAGATGAGGAAGGAGTATTAATTAAACCCTCGGATAAGGGGGGTAATATTGTACTATGGGGGAGGGAGCAATACAAAAAAGAAGCCCTCAGCCAGTTGAACAATCGTGAATGTATAGCAAGATCAGTATCAATGAGTATGAAAAAGTGAAGGAACTATTCTTTAAAAGATTGGAAGCATGGAAAGAAGAAGGCTTACTAAACTGGAATGAATTCAAGTTTATTAAGAAGGAAAAACCGATAATCCCAGTCTTCTACATGCTCCCGAAGGTGCATAAAAGCATCACTAGTCCACCAGGGAGACCGATTATCTCGTCTTGTGATAGCCTCTTCGAGAATGCATCGAGATTTATTGATTATTTCCTTAATCCAATCGTGAAAACACTTCCATCGTACATTAAGAACTCCACTGACTTTTTAAAATGTATTTTTGACACTTGCTGGCATGAAGAAAGTATGATAATGTTGACACTTGATATATCTACACTTTATACCAGTATAAGACATGGAGATGGCCTTAGAGCATCAGAATATTTTTTAAATAGAAGACCAATACGATTCAGTAACCAGAACAAAATGATTCTAGAATTAATGGAATGGTGCCTGACTAAGAATATTTTTCTTTTTGGTGACGATTACTATTTGCAGGAACAGGGGACTGCGATGGGCACCTGTTTCGCCCCAAGTTACGCCAATCTACATCTTGGCAGATGGGAGGAACAGGTGCTCAGAGGCAGTCCTCTGGAACAATGGGCAGAACATGTCCTGTTATGGGTCTGTTTCATCAATGATGTCTTCGTGCTGTGGCAGGGCACGGAGACGGAGATCAAGTTGTTTATTAAACATTTAAGCAATAATTCCCTGAATTTGGAATTTGTGGGCCATTACAGTAAAACCTCCATAGATTTTCTTGACATCAGAATTAGGCCCTGCAATGGTAAACTTGAAACATCTGTCTTTGGTAAAGCTACAGCAGGGAACTCAGTTCTCCATGCGGCAAGTGCTCACCCGGCTGCGTTAATAAGGAGTATACCGTTTGGTGAATACTACAGAGCAAAACGAGCATGCAGCGATGAGGGTGATTACGAGAGAGTAGAAAATGAAATGACAGAAAGGTTTACACAGAGTGGTTATTTGCCTGAAATTTTGAATGGTGCATCAACCAAGGCAAGAGGTCTAGAAAGACAAAAAATATTGGCCGAACCATCTAAAACAAAAAAACGCCAACAGCAGAAAAATGACATGAATGAGTTGGATTCTTCTAGATTCATAACCACCTTTAATGTAAAACATAAAGAGATCAGGTCCATTCTGAATCGTCATTGGCACTTGGTGAAAAGTGATCCTGTGTTAGGTCCTAAGTTTAAGAGGCATCCTGAAATCACCTATAAGAGATCTAAGTCCTTGAAGGATTTTATTGTAAAAAGTGAATTTCAGGAAAAAAGGAAGGGGGGACACCCGAATTGGTTGGCACAGAAACCGGGTTTTAGAAAGTGCTTGAAATGTAAAGCTTGCCAGCATGGCATGAATCGCACTGAATTTAAAACCTTTTTTAAAAAGACTGTGACCATTAGAAGCTCTTTAACTTGTAAGTCTAATTTTGTTGCTTATTTAATGCCCATGTCCCAAAATTTATATAGGGAGCACAATTCTCCCTGTATCTCAAAGAATTCTCCAGCATAGGCGTGCGATTGTGAATCTAGACAGGACGTACCCTATTGCACGACATTTTGAGATCCATCATCAAAGTAACCCTACGAGCTTACAGTATACCTGTATAGCAGAGGTCCCGAAGAAAAAGAGAGGTGGAGACAGGGAAAGGGAGCTCCGGAAATTGGAAACATATTTTATTCTGGAGTTCAACTGCAAGGAGCCATATGGACTCAATGTTGAGGAAGATTTATATACATGTCTGTCTTGAAAATTGAAATGAAGAGTAGTAATTGAAATCTGCAGAAGTTTAAAATCCATGAAAGCCATAATTTTTTATGTAAAATTTACAGACAGTAATGATGAGGGACTTATGAATTGTAAGGACTGACGTTAAGGAATTGATTCGGGTTTAAATTTTTATCAGCCCTTGCACTTTAGAATGGATTTTGGTAAAGTATACATACATTGTGCACTTTAAACTGAGATTCCTCTTTTAATGTTTATATGTTATTTTTTAATGAATACATGAAATGATGAGTTCGAGAAAATACTTTTTTCTTAAATGATTGTAATTTTTTATGAAATATGAAATATTGTATTCATTTACCATTCGAATTTTATAGTGAAGTAACTATTGAAATATTATAATTATGAAAAGAGGAAAGAATATGTTTACCATTGCACTAAAGCACTTGCACTTATTTTTTTAGAAATTCAAACCCAATTTGATTAGGCACTTGCCTAAATAATATATTGCTGCTAATTTCTGAATTGTGATTATGCACTTGCACTTTATATTTCTGATGAGCGCTGATTGTAAATAACTTTGCTTATGTGGCTTTTTAGATGTGAATTAGTGCTTTGAAAATGTGAGGAATGAGTCTTCCCGCTATGAAGTATGCACTTTAAACATCAATGTAAAAGCATAATATGTTGAAATAATGGGCTGCTATGTCTTTGAAATAAATGTAAGAAAACATGTTCCAACATGGCAGCCACAAATGTGAAAATTCAGTCCTTTCTCCATGACATACACTGTCCCCTCTCGATGTTACCTGTCTGGTATTTTAATGTGAAAAAATGGTGTTACAAACATCGTGAACAAGGCAGCAGTGGCTGTTGAAACGCGTTGATGTTAACCTCGATATAAAATAAAAGCGTGAGAGTGTCTGAAACTCTACCTGGAGTGCCGGATGATTATTGTTTGAATACGGATGGTCTTAAATTCGATATATATATATATATATATATATATCGCTAATATCTACATAAAATTTGTTGCCACAAAGGTAGTCTTCCACAGTGGACCAACTCCAACTTATGTTGGACCAATTCCCCCGGAATGCCCTCTAAGTAGTTGCTGGTTACTGTAACACTCAATTGAAGGATGGATAAATGAAGCTAGTCAGCCTGGACAGCTGACACGAAACTCTGGAGAACATAAGAATCCCCTCGATGAGCAAGAGGAAAGCTACTAGAGTGGCAGTACAGTTTGAGGCAATGGTTATTGCGTACAAAAATATTGTTTTTTACACATCATGCTTACTTGAAAGCATTTTCCTTACCAATAACCGTATCTTATTATAGGTCTGCATAACAGATGGTAATTGTGAGGAACGCTATGTCTGAAATACAGCTGAGCAATATCATTAGAGTATGTCTCTAAGGTGAACTAAAGTGATATAGCTTGCTTCCAATGACACAGTGTGCATGGTCCCCATGTTTGGTTATACCCGTCCCAGTTAGGGTGACACACTGTCACCGGAACCAAACTATACCAGTCCTATGAGCTCTAAAATACAAAATTGGTCCTGGCTTGCTTGTATTACGGTTCAGGAAGGACCTGGCCTGGCAGGGCGGCCTGTACAATTCCCCTTGGAGCAGAGTTGATACTAATTTGCATATGGCTGGGTCCAAACTGAGGTGGCATGGTGTGCAAAATAACAATGGACTGGGATGCAGCCCCACGCAATTATGGGGGGCTGAGATTAATTCAAGCATTACATCTATCTGCTCTTTTCAGATGGTAGCTGAGCCTAGCTTTACGTCTGAACTGCAGAATTAGAGCTGTAAAATGATGTAGGGGTAAGACTTTTATAACAGAGACATTCTGGATGATTTCTGGCATATAACCATGCCCTCTGCTCAAAATCTTGCACACACTGAGCATGTCTAGTATATGACAGGAGGCCTCTGTGCATGGGTTACTGAGTTCTTTTTATCATTGTACAGTTAATTAAAATCTTACAATTAATTAAAATAAACTATTTAAAACAGTTTCTTCTGAGATCATTCAATTTCTAAAATTTATAAACGGGACAAATTCATATGAAAATAGGTGATTTTCTACCCTATTAGCGGCACATTGCAATATCCGGAGCTACATCCTTTTATAGTGCCCAATAATTTTAAAGAGAAGTGGATCTAACAAAAGAGCATCATACATATTTTTAGACAATTTGCATCAGCGTATGAAAGTGCAAGTGCAGAGCATTCCCTTTAAAATCAAACAGTAACAAAAATGCAAATTTCATAATCAGTTAGTAAATCTAGTAAAGGAAGCAAATTAATTTGTAAAACAGGTGATTACCCACGCCTTTGTGCAGTTGGGATGTATGTTTAACAACAAAAAGGGAGTGGGCGGGGGTGGCAGCAACTGTTGAAAGCGGCAGACAGACGGTCAGAAGTTGGAAGTGCTGACCAGACCCAAGGCACGGAATGAACTAGAGGCCCAGCAGTTCACAAGGGTGCATTAGAGGACTAGAGGCTCGAACATTAGCCATGTTTGGGTCTCATTACTGCATGGGTACGTCACATCATCATGGTGAAAGGGAGACACCTTGGGGGGAAATTATGTGAAGATGACTTTGATCTACACTGGCTGGCACTGCATTATGTGACTCACTAACATAAAAGAGCGACCATATTGTGTTGGTGGAAGGAGATAAGCAGGCTGAGAGCATGAGAGCTAAGCTGAAACCCAGACATTTTCAAAAGAGAATTAGAAAGAAACAAACATATAGACTAGCCATCAAAATATCTCAGAACATCTGATCAACAACAGAGAAAACAACGATATCGCACACAGAAAAAGCAAATTTGCAATAAATTTGGAGGGGGTGTGATCATTTTCAACAGTGGCTTCAAGACTCTGAGAAACAAGAATAGAATGTAAAAAGAAATAGTAAAGGGAGGCCCCGTTATGACCAGATTTAAAGTCAATATAGGCTTTGATGCTGGTAATAGCTTCCTGTTAAAGCAGACTGCCAGTTTAAAGCCTATTGCTCTAGCAAACGCTATCAAATTTCATTACCAGTCATTGGAACAAGCATTGTTCAAATGTAATGGTCACTGCAATTAGTTCCTTAATCATGATCGATTACTTAAAAGCATTACATGGAGAAACCTAAAATCAAACTTAGGAATGTATCACATAATAAAATCACTTAAAATGATAACTTTCAATCATAGAACAAAATTGATATGGAGCTTTAATGTTCCTTCCAACTTTTCCGTTGTAAAGTCTACTTCTGATTTTTTATTTTCAAGCTTAAACTTCCGGGGCGGTTGGGTGACTGGGACCAGGGAGGGACTTTGTGGGGTACGGAAATAGGATTTGCAACTTACTGGTTTAATGTGACAGGTTAACTTCAGGGACAGCAACTTCCTTTGGATCTTTCTGGGAGGTAGATTTTTTGTTACGTAACTTGAGGCTGTCTATAAGCTTCTACTCTGTTCATTTAACATTGATGTGGGGTGATGGTAATTTCTTATGTTTAGGGGTGCTTCTGCCGACCAAGATCTACGGCTTGATAATTAATATTGGTGCTTTTGTTGTATTTGAAAATTTGGTCCGAATGGTATCAATACATTTCCCCAGCCTGGCTGAGTTGTTTTCGAGGAGAAGCAAAGATATGAGACTTTTCTGCAATATCTCAATTGAAAATGTGCAAATACAATGGTCAGTTCAATTGAAAATGTGTTATCTTAATGGCAATGCACTACCACACCATGCATACTCCACTCTATGCCACTCTACTCAATTCTGCCAGGAAGGTCTCCCTTTTTAGTAATTTAGGTAATGACTTGATCAAATCCCTCTAACAATGGAAGGATGGTATGATTTGTACACACCTGATATAACATTCTCAACTATGGGTGAATGCTGAAGACAATAGAATGCTTCCAAACAAACAGATTTTTTGAACCCCTTGTCAGTTCTGCCACTTTCCCTGAACATTTTCGATTTCTCTCTTTTTGACAAGAAAAGGTTTGCTCATGAAGCTTCTTGAGTATTGTGAAGAAGGGCTTATTGATTGCTTTGCAGTTCTTTGTGTACAGGACCTTTTTTTACCAACTCCTATTCCTTCCACAACGGCTTGTGATCTCTGGTTAGTCATCAACCTAAGACAATTTAATGCATAGTTTCTATTCGGACCTTTTAAGATACAGAACCGCCCCCTTTAGAATCTCTTCTTATCTGAGTACTGGTTGGAGAAATTAGATATACAGGTATCTGTTCAACCCCATTTTTTCTACACAGTTGATTTCTACAGTTCTGCTAGAGAGAGCAAATCTGGAACTTTCCAGCTCTGCACTTCAGTTTGCCCTCCATCCTTTAGTGCTTTATAACGAGTTACTGAATCTTCTAATGGTGAGTTTGAAGGCAGAGACATGTACCTGATCATTTGGAAGACATGATTTTCATGCTGCAGAGCACAGAGGTGCTCATGACCCCTGTCCTTTTTCAGGTTCTGAAGTTCTGATTAACTGGAAGAAGTCATGTGTGAGCCCAACCTAGCATATGGACTTGCAGGGATTCACAGTAGCCATACCATCATCTATCATATGCCTCCTTTTCAATACACTGAATCTATAAAGAAGAAGTGGTGAATAGCAGTCATACAAAAAAAATACCTGATCCACAAGCTAACTCTGAGTGTGACTGAATCACAAAGAGGCATGGAGCAGGTCTATCAGACCTGATAGAATATGATGCCAGCAGAACAATCTACAGAATTTTTTGTTGAGCTAATGTTAATGTGGGCAAGTGGGCCAAAGAGGAATGTAAATTATAAATAGTATCAAACTGCGGTTCTCAAATGTCTGTTAAGGGGCATAATCTGTTGTAGTCTCCTATCGAGAAGGGACAATGTGTTCCAGTCCAGTACATATATTATTTGGGTAATAGGCAATCCAAAACTTTTCTGGATCTGTTGAAGGATTCATGGAAGTACTGCCTCATTAGGGAGCTTATTATTTAGATGCATTATCTTCTGGTACTGGCCAATGAAGTGGCTGACTACGGGGTTACAGGGTAACCAGAACTTGCTGAGACACACTAACAATTAAGGCTCCCGGGTTCTCGGTTATACAGATTTTTACACATAAATACAGATGGAAAACAATTTGTTTCTCTGCGTGTATTTATGTATAGAAACAGAAAAATATTGAAACAAGCATTTGCAATGCTATACGTCTCGCAGTTACGAGAGTGTGAGCTATTGGCATTGTAAATGACAATGCCTTTTATTTATGTGTTGTTTTTAAAAACAGATAAATAAAGGCATTATCATTTACAATGCCAATAGCTTAAACTCTCCCAAATGAGAGACCTATTGCATTGCAAATGTGCTTGTGCTATAAAAATAAAACACAAAGCGTTAGGAGAGATTGTGTCCTGCCTGCATAGCAGGCAGGACAACGACATTTGAGAAACTAGTGCTCGGAGGCTGCAATTAATGCCTATTGAGTAACAACACACATAACAGGGGGTGTCGCCATGGGAGGTTACAATATGAGACAAAGCGGTACTAAGGAGGGACTACTCCGCCTATTGGCCAATGAACAGCCACAGTTTACAGTGGACAATGACACAAGCCAATAAAAAATATGGGCGGAGCTTCAAGACCCTATATGAATACACCATGCCTCGCAGAGCAGCGCATGTGCTTCCCAGACTTGTTCTAAAACACGCCCCTTAATTATGAGCAGCAGGCACTCAAAAAAAGTATTGGAAGAATTATCTGTACAAGTGTGAGGACCACTCTAAGGTAAGTTAATGGAAGTAATTTCAGCCTAATGTTTGTAATGGAGTTCATCTGCATTTCTTTTCCCTAGGTGGCATCCATTTCTTGAAAGGACAAGTCCTAAAATGGAGTGAAGCTGTATGAAAAGATGTGTTTTGAGTGGCCTCAGAGCATCCAGTTTTGAAAGAAAAGACGTGTTTTAAATTGTTGCAACTAAATTGCCATGGACCCTTTGCAATGCTCGCTGCCCCAGCCCCTCTGGCCTTTCTGCTGCCTTTGAATGTCTACTGCAAAGGTTTGTAGGAAGTTGGTGTGGGTTTGTCTAAACTTACATTACTGCACATTATTTTAGGGCGGCCTGGAAGGGCTGAGTCGGCATGTGTCACAGCTCTCAACCATTCACCGCAGAATGGATGGTGAGAGCAAGATCTATCTACATATAATATTTACAAATGACAATCATAATTGTCATTAAAAAATAACAAAAAGGATGCTGATTTTACATGCATATCAAGGTTTTTGTGGCAACTTGTTTCACTCCATATAAAAGAACGCTACTCATTTTTATAAAACTTAAATATTTAAATGTGCAGTCAGCCTTGCTGGGATTCAAATCTATCTCTTGAAGGTGAGGCTCTGGTATTAGCAGAACAGGCTCTGATCCAGGGAGTGTACTAAGCCGATTGGGCTCTCTTTCCAAATTGTCCAAGATCTTTAACAATGGAAATTAAATAAAATTTATACAGCGCAACCAAAACCCGAAGGCATCAAGGCGCCTAACAACAGATCAAAACATAAAGGCAGAACACAACTACAAATATGCCTTCGCGAAAAGCCGAGTTTTTAGAGCCTTTCTAAATGACTGCATGGTGGGGAGGAACTTGAGCTCCACTGGAAGAGAATTCCACCACTTAGATGCCAAAGTAGAAAAGGCTTTACCGCCCCATTTAGCTCTACGAATGCGTGGAACTGTTAACAAAAATTTGTTGGTAGAGCGCAGGTTCCTAGAGGGGCTATAGAGGGACAGGATAGATCCAATCCCAGTAGAGCTGCCTCTAGCAAAGGCCCCGTAGGTCATACACAAAGTTTTAAAAAGAATCCGATCTTCAATGGGAAGCCAGTGTAGCGATTTTCTGGCGGAGGTGGCGAGGCACGTCTGGGCAGATCTAATACAAATTTGGCCGCAGCGTTCTGGACCACCTGCAAGCGCTGCAGCAGACCCTTATTTAGTCCCGCATACAGCGCATTGCAGTAGTCCAGACGGGAGCCAATAAGTGCGACCACAACTTGTTTTCTCGCCTGCTGAGAGAGATAGTGTCTAATTGTCCTCAGCACATAGATTATGCCCCAGCAGGTTGAGACTGTTCTATTAACCTGTTGACGCATGCTGAGGGTAGAGTCAATCAGCACACCTAGATTTTTGGCCAATGTGGCAGGAACAGGACAGGCTCCCAGTGAGTCCGGCCACCAGCTCGCCGACCATATCTCTTCCTTTCCTCCGAACACCATGACCTCAGTCTTCTCCCCATTTAGTTTCAATGAATTGCAGATCATCCATTGAGCGACTGCCTCCATACAAGATCTAAAATTGGAGGCAGCCGAGCTGGCAGGCTGGGAGATAGAGACGAGGATCTGGGTGTCGTCGGCATAGGAGACTACCTCCATCCCGAAAGATCTTATCAGTCTGGCAAGTGGGGTCACATAGATGTTAAAGAGGGTCGGACTTAATGCTGACCCCTGAGGGACCCCACAATGCACAGACAGGGATGGAGAAAGGAAGTCCCCCAACTTCACCCTCTGCTCTCTCTGGTCGAGGAAGGAGGTCAGCAAACGCAGGGCAGGCCCCTCAACCCCAATCTCCCTCAGGCGAGATGTTAAAACCGAGGGAGAAAGGGTGTCGAAGGCAGCCGTGAGGTCTAGCAGGATCAGGACGGTGGTCAGGCCCTTATCAGCACATGTGCGGATATTGTCCAGCACTATGGTGACGGCAGACTCGGTGCTATGTTCCCTCCTGAAACCATGCTGCGAGTAATTCAGCTGACCTGAACTTTCCACGAAGCCTGCGAGATGCTTATTCAGATGGATTTCCAGCATCTTCGCAGGAGCAGGGAGCAGTGAGATAGGGCGGAAGTTCTTTAATACCCCAGGGTCGAGAGATGGTTTCTTGAGCAGTGGCTTTACCACTGCCCTCTTCCATTGCTGAGGAAAGATGCCGTCCCTCATAGCCCTGTTCATAATCTCAAGAAGAGGAGGCAGGAGAGATTCCCTGCACTGCTTGAGGATCTTAAGTGGACAGGCATCTAATGGGGAGCCAGACCTAGTTTTATTCAGTAGATTGTCTAATTCCTGAAGAGAAAGAGGAGGAAAGAAGGCCAGGCGCCCCAAGGAGGAATTCTCAGCAGGACCAGGCGCAGAGACAAAGGGGACAGAAGGCTCAGTGATAAGGGTCCTTTGCAGCTCTAAAGCTGAATAAATATCAGCGATCATGGTCTGAAAGAAAAGAGCTATGCTGTCGCAGAGATGCTGAGAAGTAATGACGGGGTCCGGGATCTGAAGGGATGTGAGAGAGTCAACAATCTTGAAGAGCTCTTTCGGGGAGGAGAGAGAAACAGTGAGAGCCGTAAAATATTCCTGTTTCACCCTTATTACCTCCGCCTTATAGCCCCTCAATAAGACCTTATGCACCTCTTTGTCCTTAGATCCCAGCTGGTATGCCAGAGACGCTCCTGTCTCCTGACCCCCTGCCTAAGAGATCTTAGGTGTTCAGAGAACCACGGAGCCGAAGGTTTTTTTCTCGCCGAGTAACGCAACCGGGCAGGAGCCAGTTCGTCAAATGCCCTAATAACGGCCTTTTCGAACTGCGAAACCGCCAGATGAACGTCTTCTTCTTGAGGGATGGACATACTAGAGACCCAAGGGGCAAGGGAGCTATTAGAAATATTTTTAAAATTCCTCCGTGATTCCATTTTGCTCTCGATCTTTTCATTCCTGACAGCAGTCAGACCGGTAACCTCAATCGGTACAGCAAAGTGATCCGACCACGAGAGGGGAAGGGGATCCTTTACCACCAACCTGCCGTCGTTAGAGAAGATCCCATCAAGCGTATGACCCGCTTGATGGGTGGCACCTCTCACAAGCTGACTCAGCCCACAGGCGGACAAGGCATCCAGCAGGGAGAGAGTGTCACTAGCCTCCAACTTCTCTAAGTGATAGTTCAAATCACCCAAGATCGTTAGATGGTCGCGGCCAAAATAGGGTTCAAGGATGTGCAGCAGTTGTTGTCCAAAATCAGCTCTGGGGCCAGGGGGGCGATATATCAGGATCCCATTGAATGGGATGTTAGAGACGCCCTTTAGAGAGAAGTACAGGGCCTGGAAGTTATCCTGAGGATCCGATAAAGGTAAGTTGTGACAGTGAAGGCTATCTTTATAGAGGATAGCCAGCCCTCCTCCGACCCTGCCTATTCTATCCAGCTGCGCCAAAATATAGCCCTCTGGAACTGCCTCAATAAGATCTGGGCCAGAAGAATCCTTTGCCCACGTTTCGGTGACAAATACCCACGAGGGCTTTGTGTCCAGCACAAACTCTTTAAAAGCGAAATTATGCTTGATTAGCGAGCGGGCATTAATAAGGAAGCCGTCTTCTCTCACAATACTGCCTCTTTTGTTAATATAGTCTCCCGATGGATGGGATAACGAAAGAAGGCTGGGGCCTCCAGGGCCCTCAAGCGAACACCCGCAACATAGAGGGTAACAGAGGTCTTCCGGGGACGTTTTAAAATGACAGGGGAGCCAAGCTGGTTTTAAATTAAGCAGCTCACAACTTGAGTACCTGACTACCGTAGAGTTTTCTACGGGGCGACCCGATGACCAGCCGTCCAGCCCGTCCTCAGCGCGGACGGGCGCAGACGGGCTGGACTCTGGCGTGACTTCGGCGTCACTTCGGCGCACACGCAGCGCGCACACGGACAAATGGACGTGTAAGTTAAGCACTTGCTCTTAACGTCTTTATGTAACTGATAGATTCAATTTAAATCAAGTATGGCAAAGTTGGCATTTCATTCTTGACTAGGTAGATGCAACAAGAACCACTGAGGTACGTAATAGAAACAAACACCTGTTATTTTCAATGTTATGAAATGTCACAATTACTTCAAACTCTTCATTGAAAGTTGTTCTTTGCTCGGGTGTGTTTATAAGGAACATAAATGAAAGTTTTTTTTAAAATGATCAGTCAAATTTACTTTAGTATGGAATGCCTAGTAGGGTGTACATTTAAATGTATGTATACAAAGTTATCTGGTGCAATTCAGTTCAGTGATAATATATACGTATGCCCTACGGAATGTGCAGATTTTTTCAAGCTAAACACTGACATCATGAATGTTGTTGAAGAAGAGTTCAACAAATACACAATGTGCAATATTTCACAAAGAAAGACCAGTGATATGACATACTGGCTTTCTCAGAAGTAGGAATGGCCAACATTGTATAATTTTGCTTGAATCACATTGATGTACTACCATCATCTGGAAATGCAGATTTTCCGTTGTCTTCATTCCGTGAACAAATCACAAAGAGCATCAATTACTGTAAAAACTTTTCAATTACATATACTAATATTTTAGAGTTTTCGGATGAGTACGAGTATGGTGTTTCTTCATTTTATGCCCTTAAAAATATGTTTAACTATCTAACAATCAAGTGCAAGTATGCATAGCTGCCAAGGTTCCAGATTGCTATGTGTGACATTTTCATAATTTGAGTGTAATTATGAGTGACATTTCAAAGACTATGAGTGACACTTTCTCGTGAGCAAATAAAGCAATAAAGACGAGGCAAACATCTACATATCAGAAATTACACCCATTTGAGCAATGAGAAACTCTAGCTTAACACTGCTGCTGCAAAGCACCAGAAATGGAAGGGCACTAACCAGAGTCCGACTGTGCGACACTTTAAACCAAGCAATGACTTTCATGTAGAGAGAAAAACTTCTCAAACTTGCCTCTTTGCTCAAAAACATCTGAAATGAAATGGTCACTAACCACCTAATGTATTATTAAGGAAACTTCTGATTCTTCAAAACCCACTAGACAGGATCTAGTGGCAATCGGCACCAGCTCCTTCCCTGGACCTTTTAGAGAAAGGAATCTCCGTACTATTTTGCTGATTCACCTTTACAGCTCGGCGGGCATCTTCTTGTTTTTGCTGCGTCACGCCGTGGCACTTTACGAGATTGTAACACTATGCGGGCGTGATTGCCCCGGGAGAGGCATGCCTGAACCTTGAGAAACTAGCGATGAAAAGGCTGCTAAGCCTAGACAGTACAAGGTGGGTCCCTGGGTGACAAGGAAGCAAGGCACGTCACCAGCCTTGACCCTTGACCTAGATTCGCCAGGGAGCACGTGGAACCTCGCCTCGGGTCACTTGTGTCATGCTCTCGTACTCTCACATGTTCTGCGCAGGCGCGGTGCGTCCATTGGGGCGTTGGGGCGTAGCCCCACTAAGCCCCATGGACCCACCGCGTCGTCACGAAAATACAAATACAACAAATACTGAAATAATCTTGCTCGCTACCTGCCGCCCGGGAATCCGGGAGACACCCGACTTTTCCGTGCGGGGGGGGGGGGGGCGGATGGGCCTGCTGCATCTGCGCAAGTTGATTCATGGGCAGAATCATGTTCGCGCATGCGCAGATTGATTCCCTGTGCATTTCCCCTTAGAGAGAGGACCTGGGGGCGGGCCGCAGCCCCCGGGGTTACACAGGGGGACTGGGCGAGGAGTCATGGTGCCCCCCCAGCCAATCCTGACGGTTAGCGCGGCCGACTTTGGTGCTGGGAAACCAGGTTCGAGCCTCTTATTGTAAATAATCGTGAAATGGGAGGGGAATGTATAGATTTGTGTCAGAAGAATTGGCACATATTTAAACTCGAAGTCTTATTGTTTCATCGTGAAAAGTAGCATTCAATGGGATTAAAAATGTGGTCGGCAGTGAACTGCTTCAGAGAGCAAAGCAAGAAAAGAAGTTCAGGTGGAAATCAGACGTATGAATTGAGGCCGGTTATCACTGTCACGCTGTAGTCGGAAGGATGTTCACACTCTTGTCAAAGCCATTTTATTCATTCACCTTGTTACTCTTATTGGACTTTATAAGCAGGAGTCTGCCCGATTTACCAAGACAAACAGGGCTCCGTTTGAGCAAAGATTTACGCTTCAATAAATCACGGAACTTAAAATAAAACAGAAAAAGAATGTGGGTTTCTGAGGAAATAGTAGCATTTACGTCACCCATCTGTATGCGTGTAACTACACGCATACAGATGGGTGGATGCATGAATGAATGATGGATGCAGGATGGATGGATGGGTGAATGGATGCAGGAAAGGATGCAGGATGGGTGGATGGATGGATGATGGATGCAGGATGGGTGGATGCATGAATGAATGGTGGATGATGGATGGGTGGATGGATGGGTGGATGCATGAATGATGGATGCAGGATGGATGGATGGATGGGTGAATGGATGCAGGAAAGGATGCAGGATGGATGGGTGGATGGATGGATGATGGATGCAGGATGGGTGGATGGGTGGATGCATGAATGAATGGTGGATGATGGATGGGTGGATGGATGGGTGGATGCATGAATGAATGATGGATGCAGGATGGATGGATGGATGAATGGATGGGTGAATGGATGAATGGATGCAGGATGGATGGTGGATGGGTGGATGCATGAATGAATGATGGATGCAGGATGGATGCATGAATGATGGATGCAGGATGGATGGATGGATGAATGGATGGGTGAATGGATGCGTGAATGGATGCAGGAATGGATGCAGGATGGATGGGTGGATGCATGAATGAATGATGGATGCAGGATGGATGGATGGATGGGTGGATGCATGAATGAATGATGGATGCAGAATTGATGGATGGATGGGTGGATGAATGAATGATGTATGGATGCAGGATGGGTGGGTGGATGGATGGGTGGATGCATGAATGATGTATGGATGGATGCAAGGTGGTTCGGGCTCGCTCGCTGCGCTCGCTCGCTGTGCTCGCTGCGGTGCAATATGCAAATTAGTTTACGCCCCACCACTTTCAAATGTCACCAGCCGCCCCTGGTTCTGCGTGACATATTTTCTATTGGGAGGACGGAAGTACAAAGCCCATGCTACTAATATAGCCTTTTCATGACCACAAGCAGTGTCACCGAACCAGTATGTTGCAAGTGCCATTTCCCAAGTATGTAATGTTTTTAACTCGTGCTTGAACTGGAAATATAGACTCACACGTCTCTATACCTGCCAACCTTTTAACACGACCGCCGGGCGGCAGCAGCTACTGACTGCAGGAAGAAATGCCTGATTATCTTACGCTGCTGAAAATGAATTTTTTCATGAACATTTTTAATTCACACGCACAATACTTCGCTCAAGAAAGTACAGTCACTTACTTCAACTTGCGGCATCAGGCCCGCCGTGAGAGCCACGGGAATTCATGTTTGCCGCCCGCCACCAGTCCAATGACAAAAGTCTCCGCTGCCGAACTCCGAACAGTCCGGGGTCAGTTGTGACTGATTTTAAATATACTGCAGCTGAGCCACACATCTCTGTGTGTGAACACTGCAGGCAGCGCTGCGCCCAGATTTACTCAAAACCAGCCAGCCTCCATGGTGGGGCCGGACGGGTCGGGACCCCGCTCCTGCTGCCAGCCCGGCCTGCTGCTGCCTGTGCGTGCCATGATGCGCGCCAACCAACTTCCTGTTGGCGGCCGGACGTGACGCGGGAGTAGCGCACATCCGGATTTAATGATCCCAGCTCTCCTGGCAGACAGTGGTGCAACTCGATACATTTGTAGCGCCGGCTCTCAGGGAGCTGCGGCGCAGTCTCTCTGCTGTAATACTGTTTGGGACACAGGCGGTACCTCGAGCAGCAGAGAGCCACGGTTCACGGGCACAGTGACAGGTGCCGGTTGGCTCGCCTGGCAGGTCACGGTAAATGCGTGACATTTCATTTCAGTGCGGTGATGCGGATCACCGCACTGAAATGCGTGGGCGTCACGCGTATTGCGTGACGCTTGACAGGACTGAGTATGCAATGTGGAAAAACATCACCTGCAGCATCTTCTTTTCCCTGCAAACAAAATAACCGTGAACAAAGGCAGATAACATTACTAAATATAAATATGCATACATTACAGACAGAAAGACCTTAAAAATAAATGCCATAAAACTTGTCGCCTTAGTTACAATGAAGGAATTTGTGGTTGTGTCTGTACCCCTTCACAAGTTGGTTGCCGTAGTGTTAGTTAAAATTATTGATAGGATGTATTTATGGGAAACGGTTGAGTAATTGACAGCTGCCGAAAGAGGAGAGGCAAGGGACAGGATGTGAGAATAAGCATGGGACTTGCCTGGACAGTGGTGTATCAAGTCAGATGTTTTGCTTTTAAAATACTATGGAAACTGCTGTGGTTCATGTGACATATACACCCTTATAGTTCCCAAGTCTGCTTTTAAGTTTTTTATTGAAGAAAGATGAGCCTGATACTTACCTATGTGCCTTTAATAGAGTCCAAACTTTCTGATACCTTAAGGTAGGTAATTACTATTTTACCATGCTAAATCTATTTTTTTTTAGCAAAGGATATCTGCTTTTTGTTCCCTGTGCTGTCTTTTTCACAATCATTAGGCAATGGGTCCTTTTGTTTTTGTCAATGGTCTCTTTAGCTATCTGACTTGCTGTTTTAGAGCAGAGGCCATGATGTCCAACCAGATATCTGACAATGTTGGTGTTCCCTTCTTGTATAGATATGGAGAGATGTGATGATTGCAGTGTTGGGGGCACTGAAACTGGGATGCAGATTTACGGTGTAACTTATTGTGTAGGTTACTTTTAAATTTTAACAAGGAAGGGTCTGTCCAAGACATATCAAACATGGATGTTAGGATACATTATAATTAAAACTGAGCATCCATTTAAGGGAATGGGTCTAAAGACTCAGCGGATTAAGCCCTTGTTGGCAAAGCAGTTACTGTATAGTCGAACTACCTCTCATTCGGTGTTTCAAAGAGAAAGATATTGTAGGCAAGGGCACAGGCTTTCAAATTAATTAAAAGCACAGTATTGTGGTGGTGGATCGGCTGATAATGATTATTAGACTCGATTAATGTTCGAGGACTGTGTATCAAAAAGCAGGTACTCAATAAGATTAAAGCAATGCAGTGTCCCTGGTTCAAGTTTACTGACACCATCAATGCATTTGGATTGTGTCTCTGAAGAGGTTTAGAACCCTGAAAGTTCAAACTTCTGGAGGCACAAGATAGAATTACCATGGTTGAGGGAGTAAGAGCGATGAGCCATGAGTGAGTTTGATAATTAGTCATGACCTACAATACTCCACACACTCCACACACTACTCAAGGTACATCGAAATAATAACATAAGAAACAAACTATACATGTAAAAAAACTTTGATGTTACAGGTCTGATATTTACCAAGAGCATTGTTTGATCAGAAAATTTAATTTTTTACATTTAAATGCAAATTGCATTTGGCAATCGAATGGAAAAAAACATCCCTTGAAATACTACTTTATGGTTATTTTGGTCACCACCAGCACCGAGAAAAGAGGAGCCGGAAGATAAATATGAGGTTGTGTGGTGCAGCAAGAGAAGGGGAGAGGGGGGGCAAAAGAGGAGGAAGAGGTGAAGAGCACAATACCAGGAGTACTAGTGCAGTACAGGCATAAGAATAGGAGGACAAGCAAATGGAAGGAGTAGGTGCCAATAAGAAACAGTTGGTTTATGAGCCAGGTAGGTCAAACTAGAGCAGGAAAAGTATAAACAAGCATTTACAATGCAATGGTTTCGCCTTTGGAAAAGTTTGAGCTATTGGCATTGTAAATGACAAAATTTGTATTTATGTGTTGGTTTTGAAAACAGATAAATAAATGGGCATTGTCATTTACATTGCCATTAGCTTAACCTTGCCCAGGAGGAACGCAGGATTAGGAACTAGAATATCACTGACCCATCCACCAATTAGCACCTTTGATGTCCAAAGCCTCGATTTACTCCTCAGTCCAGAATCAGGGGACCAGCTGCATAATGGAAAAACCTCTCATTGAAACTGCACGTGCAAAGAAAAATAAAACCATTAAATTAACAGAAAGAAAGCAGCGCACACGGACGCCTAAAGTAAGCAAAGGATGTAAGTGACTTTATTCATTTCACTTTGTTGCATTAGCAGCAGCTGCCGCGCTGTCGCTGTAATGTGAACCTCAAAGGAAACGACGTGTATCTAATCACCTCCTGTTCGGCCATGTCAATGAGAGTGGTCGAAACACTGAACGAGCAAGGAATGAAACCACATACATGCCAACATTTTAGAAGAGGAAAAGCGTAGTAAGAAACGCAATAATCGGGAGAATGTATTTTCCTTATTGACTTGTATGGAAGCAGCAGCAATCTGAGGAGGGAGACACCAAAATACAGACGTTTGGCTTCAAAAATCGGTCGTATCCCTCCCGACTCGGGTTTAATAGCATGTTTGCAACCATGATATAAAATGTGTGATCATATATACATCCGCTGCCGAGGGTCCCCAACGCTCGATCAATCGTTCTTCATACACATAATTCTCCATTTGTAAAGCTACGGCATAGTGCGTGCTCAGGGCGTGGTATGTGCGATAAGAAAAAACAGGGGGGGGGGGTGCACTGCAGCACACGCCACTATCTGGCACATATGTGTGCTTATACGGGACTTGAGTGTGTTGCAAAATGAAATGCACCTCGACCGCTGCCTAGTATTGCTTAAAATACAACAAAAATGCAGACGCATGCCGCACTCTCCTTGAAACGCAATCAGGACCAGCCCACACGAAGGGCGCTATTCCCAGGCTGCTGGCAGGCAGCGGCACCTTCCCTGGGGAGGGATGAGAGGGGGCGAGGGGAAGGTTTAGCACAATAAGCAATCCACGGAAGGTCAGATGGGCCAGCTGCACGGTGTCAGCTATGTGTTTTTTTTCCCTTCATGGGGTTTGTTTTCGTTAAAGCTCTTTCCTGGCCCCACCTCTCCCCTCCCTTTGTCTCACAGAATGAGGCCATGGCAGGGCGGGGTGAATAGGGAGGGGGCCGGGGGAGGAGAGAAATCCGTAGTCACGGTTACAGGAAATCAGGTGATATGGTCAGCGAATCAGAGCCGGCTGACGTCACTGCAGTCAAGCGCGAAGGAAAAACAAATATACATCTTAAGAAACACGAACCATACAAATATCACGAATATGCATGATAAAAAGTACACAGGCCCAGCACTTCATAAGATGTCAATTTTGCACCAGAATGTCGACATTTAATGCAAACACGTCTCTTCCATCTTCCATCTTCCTCTAACGTGTGTGCCCTCTCTCCTATTGGACTAGCTCGAGGAAAGTCTGCCGATTTCCTGCGGCCTTTGTACATTCTGCAATCATTCATTCATCAACATGTTTTCTAAACCGCACCAGCATTTCAACGATGGGTGTCTTCGTAGGCACTAAAGAACAAGCACCTACGAGGACACAGGGGGCGGGAGAGGACACGGGCGGCGGGAGGAGGGCGGGAGAGGACACGAACGGCGGGAGGGGGGCGGGAGAGGACACGGACGGCGGGAGGGGGCGGGAGAGGACACGGACGGCGGGAGGGGGCGGGAGAGGACACGGACGGCGGGAGGGGGCGGGAGAGGACACGGACGGCGGGAAACGTGCACAGGACAGCGAGGGGGGCGGAAAGGCACACGGAGGGGGCGGGAATGGACAGCGCATCTGAATTCACTTTCAGTGAAAGGGGAGGGAACGGGAAAAAACGTAACTCCGCCCTGGGAAAAAATCTCGGGAACGCCCCCGAATCTGGTCCGGCCTTGACGGACAGATCCGGCACCCAATGGCTAGCCTCCATTTATGGAGCTAGCCAATGAGAGCCGTGGGACGTTCCCGAACTGCTTAGTGTCGACATAGGATTTCACCTGCGCTGAAAGGCTGCGCAGAGCGCAGCCTTTCGGCAGGCGAAACCCAAAAAGGTGGACAGATAACATGTTTGAGACTACCACATATAAAAAGGTGTGGTGTAAAAGGGGCCTTCCCCATATAAAAATGAATTTTGAAATTTGCAGAATCATAATGACGACTATTTTAATGTTTTAGAAAACAATGTTGTCTTTTTTGTTTATAACAACGTTTTGTGGCTCAAGATTTTATTGTAGAACTAAGCATAATCTGCTGAGATTATGTCCTTGATGTTTAATAATTATTTACTTGCTTCATGTGCAATTTCTAAATACATATGGCAAAAGATCCAGAGTAATATTTTAGAGGATGCATACCTTTCAGGGGTTGTTTAGAAAATTGGGGAAAGGTTGGGTGTTGTGCTTCTTGGGAACTGGTTTTGACATCTATATAGTAGCATGGTGGAATTTGCTTCATCTAGCAAGGAAGTAGACAGATATCTATATTCTCTACATGCGATGGATTCCACCTGATGAATGTGCATTTGTTTCCATGACTGTGCAGGGGCAGCAGGAGAGGATGGAATCACTGACGAAGGGAAGTGAACATAGTTATGCAATAAAAGCACTTTGATGGGATTTTTCTTCCTAGAACATCCAAATTAATGAATATATTCCATTTTACCTGCACATTTGTTCTGCACTTTGACCTTCAAGGGGGCCTCTTGGTGATAGTGACAGATAATGGACATTTATTTCTACCTACAAAAATTGTACTCTTTTTATTAACTTCCAGAGCAATGCAAAGCCGATTGGACGTACCAGGAATCGAATCTGAGACTACAAGGTGAAATACAGATTCCTGGAGTGTAAATATTAGTACACTGAGCCACTAGATCCAACTAAATAGCCTGTAGAGGTGCAGAGATGTAAATCACTTCTCTAATGGTACTGTCTGTCAGAAGGCAGGAACCGCTACTCATGACTGGAAGGCGAACAGGAACCTTAGCCAAACAATAGTTTCAGGGGTAAAGGTTTTAATACTGCAAGTAAGAGTTAAGGTTTTATCTGCCCTAAAAGCACAGTTTATACAATAGCTAATTTTTCAGTCTACAGCAGAAACGATGACAGTGATAAAAGGATGAAAACCATATGACAAATCTAAATGATGAACTCAAATCATAACAATGAACACATAACCTCTTTTTCGTGAAATTGTAGTGACACAAAGATGGACACCTTCCAAACCCCACCATTAATCAAAACTGACCCATCTTGTTCTACAGCACTGCCTCTCAGAAAACAGAAGTCCTGCATTCAGGAGGATTCATCTTTGGACATATAAGTGATGGAGCGAGATAGAAAACAAAATTTTGTTTAAACTCGCGAAGTCACATTTCCATAACATGAATAATAATATTAATGATTTGTGATATGTTGTGCTAATACAACTTAGATTAAACTTTACACGTGGGGGGACTAACATGTGTGCTCATAAACGTGCATAAATGTTGCATCTTTTGTTCGTGCAAAATAATAAAATAATTTATTGTTTTCGTTTTTGTCATTACTAACTGCTGCAAACTTAAAAGAAGCATGTGCTTGTTTTGCTTTTCCTTGTCTGTGTGATGTCATTTCTACTATTCTAGGTGCATATGGGTCTCATGGAAAAACGGAGACTGGTAGATATAAACGCTGCTTTATTTGTTTACAATGGCTAGGTAACATTTTGATTAATCGGGTGGGTTAATTAATTAGTAAAACTTGGGGTGGATACAGAATCTACATTATTTCTTACATTAATACTTTTCTTGTGTTTGTTTTATATTAGAAATCATAAGTTGCCTGCTTTTGGGCCTAGTCACTTGAGCCGCAGAAAAAGAGCTGACATGTTATTCTGCAGAAAGTCACGAGACGCCCATTCTGAAATAAATAATTCGTCAAAAGCTACGTTCACAAAGCAAAAACTAATGCTGTCATCATTCTGTCGGACATGGCCAAGGTCGAAAGTGAACATTTTGTCAGTCCTTAACTTGGCATCCGCGGAAGTATAATGAAAGTCAATGGACGCTGCGAGAATGACTTAATACATTTGTTGCAAACTCAGGAAGCTTCTGGCTTCACGTGGAAGAGACAATGGTCTCTATGAAACGTGATTTAATGGAACTTTTTGAAAACTGGGTGACATGTCACTTGTCACTCTCAGCCAATGGGACGTCGAAGATTTCTGAAAACTTTCCTTTGCGTAGTTTAGTTAGCATAGAAAGGTATAAAAAGTCATGCCCTTAGGGATGGGCTGGCTGCTGCTTTCTGACTTTCCGATGAGGGTGAAGTGCTGATGGACTTTACTTGGAGCACGTAAGAATCCTCAAAGAACTTTACTTTAATTTCTATCTATTTAGCTCAGTTAGGGAATTAGGTTTAGAAATGCTAAACTTTATATATTCACTTTAAATTTGATTTACTTGCTTAAATTGTATTTTCTCATATTTCTTTACAATCATGATTGCTTTATTACAAATAAAATTCATTTATAAAATTATCAACTTATATACCATAATTTAGTAAATAAAATCTTACTTTTGACAAACAAGCTGGTCTTGGTTATTCAGGAGTGTAGGTTACTATTAGCTAGATCACATCGCCAATGGTGGTCATTTAAATGGTATAGTTTTATTCTAATGACAATATTCTTTCCGCAGATGTATAAAATGTATATAGTATGTAGATAATTTGTATATAGATTTAATTTGACCACCTGATTCAGTAGGCCCAAAATATGTCAGGTTTATAAATGGGTCCATATTTGGTATAGAATTTTGTTTATAGGTTATGAAGTTGGGTAGCGTTGTTTATGATATATTTTCTATAGGCCGCTGGATCAATTCTCTGGTAGCAGAAATTGATGGTTGCTAAGGGGTAACCAAGGTAATATGTTGGTTGCTAAGGGTTACTAAAGCGTTATGGTATGGAAATAGGATCGATGTTTTAACACATGTTGAATTCGTTTTTCGTGCTATCTGTAAGCTATACCGGTATAGATTGTGTGGCGAGAAATTAGTCACGCAAGCCATCTGTTCTGTTTGTAGTGATATCGCCGAGTATCACAAGAGGTATCGCCGTGTACCATAGTGTTGTCGCCGAGCAGCACAGTTTTAGGGCTAGGTCTGAATCTTGTATAGTAAGGGTTTTCTAAGAAATTAGAGCAGCATGAGAATAGGGACAAAGCGCCTTCCATAAAACTCACTGTGATAAAAGTATTAGTTATATCCGAGCTCGAGTGAAGGGTAAATTAGCGTCGGTGCATGATTATCTATAAACAGGTTAGAGTCCTGTACGGGTACATGCTTCATATCTATAAACAGGTGAGAGCCCTGTACGGATAAAGTCGTTATTTTGCTAACGGTGCATGATTTCTATAAACAGGTGAGAGTCCTGTACGGATTTCATGTGTGCTTGAAATTAGGGAAATTTCAGTGTGAAAGTGCGAGTTTGAATTGTATTTTATGTTCAAGTGGAACTCTTAGAACTTTCACTTCGCGGTGGGTTCAGAGCAAAGCGAGTTCATAATTATACGTGTTAGAAGGGTGGGGTAAGGTTACTCTACTGACAATTGAATATTATCCTTAGTGTGAATAGCGCCGTCTATTCCGAAGTGTGGATACTTGAATGTATGTATACTATCCTAAATAGTGAAACGAACAGATGTTGTCTTTATAGTCATTGTTAAGAATTAATTTACACTGAAAAGTGTTCTTAAAATGGCGCTGTGAAAAGATTTTGTGAAGGAGGGGTAAGCGCCAGGAGTGAGAAACGAGAAACCGCAGCTGCTGTGTACGTCACAGAGCCGCGCTGGGATTGGGTGACCTACGTCACAAGCTATATTCTGATTGGCTCTTGAGTCTCTGACGGCCTGTGAGCTGATTGGTAGTTCGGAAAAACTCTAAATTTATTGGTTGAGCAGAAAAGTGACGTAGCTCAACTGTCATTGGCTTGTTGGTGTGTTTCGCGCACGGATTGGTTGTTTTACGGAACATCCCGGAAATATTTTACGAACGATTTTGTGAATTAGATTTAACTCTTAAAAATGAGTTATCATTTTAAACATGTTGAGAAAAAGTCAACATTATTTCAGAAGTTCAAGAATTTATTTTCACCTGACAAGAAAATCGAAACGCGAGGTGGTAAACTACTTCATAAATATAAAACACCTGCAGCGTATATGGAAGGTGAATATGGATATCATACTGTCTTATGGTTCGACAGTTGGAAACGTTATACTAAAAACGACGGCGTTTTAACTTGGCCTGATGAAGGTTCATTTAATGTAAGAGTCTTAAGAAACTTACGCGAGAAAATGAATGCTCTCGTTCCAAAACCGAGACCAACTCAATTTGAAGCTTTAGTTGAGTGGGAAGACGAGATGTATCAGTTACAAAGAGAAGCTAGTGGAATTAAAAGACCTTCTAAAAATCCATCTTGGAAAAGAGAAACTCATGAAGATAGATTGCGAATGTGGAGACAGGGAAACATGAATGAAGGATTATATTTAATTCATGAAATGGTAATGGGTACTCCTACAGGGAAATCTATGGAAAGTGAATCTGAGGATGCAGTTATGGAAGAAATATATACAACTGCTAGAAAGAATCAGCCTAATCAGCCTTTGAGACCTCCTAGATCATGGTCTACTCCGGTGGTTTCTACTGAAACTTCACCGAGTGCACCTCCAATTAGTGAAGCTCCTAAACTTTATCCAAATAATTGTGAAATCACTGAAACTCCTAGAAGACCAGAATTCGAGAATGTTCGAAATGAAGGTAGACATTTTACAATGACTCCAAGAGCAAGGGAACCTCCAAAAGATTATACAAGAGAGGCAAGAAATGTTGAAGATGTTGATTATAATGAATATATAAGATCAAAAGAAGAATTAATAAAAAGAATGACAAAAGGCATGGAAGCTGTGACAGTTCCAGTAACAATTGGTCCTGTTCAGCCCGTATTTGAACCAAGAGAAACAAACAAAACTGGATTAACTATTCCTTTAAATACAGAAATTCAAAAGGCTGCTGAAAGATTTTATTCAGATTTATCTGAAATAAACACTTCTAAATCGAGAATGCCTGATTTAACCTTTAATGAGGACTTATCTCCAAAAACACCAATGGGTGCTGTATCAGATATAGGGAGTCCTGAAGTCAGGGTAACCACACCAAAACTTGATGTGGCCAAATTAAAAGCGAATATCGAAGAATTGATAATTGGAACAATTGGTCCAGATAGTTTAAATTACTATCGAGATGATGAACTACTGTTCATTTGTAAAAGCATACAGTGGAAAACGAAAAATAAATATGATCAACTAGAGGATCTAGCAGCAGAACTTGAAATCGATGTGAGTAAACAAAAGAATTTTGCAAAACATTACAGATTAGACTTTTCAGAAAGTGACATTGAGAGTTTGAACTCAATGGGAAGAATAGTTCACATTAAAGATTTGATTGTCTATATCAAAAAGCTAGGAGAACTGAATAAATGGAGAGTAAAATGGACGAAAAAGAAGGAAGATGAAAGATTGGATAAATTGTCAAAACAATTTCCAATGAGAGAAGTTGCAGGTGGAGGATATGTTCATATCCCGTGGTCGAGACAGGACATTCTATTATTCACAAATGACTTTCCAAAACTGAGGGAAAAACCAGTTGAGTGGTACAGGCAAGTTGATAGGTTTATCAAAGTGTCAAAAGTTCTGTGGATTGATTTAGATGGATTTTTTGACATTGTCGTTCCATCTGATCTTTGGACAGAATGCAAAATATCGATTAGTTGGCCAAAAGCAGAACCTGAACGAATTAAAGAAACAGGTGCTCCAAATCCACTTGTAATGGATTTCTATGAGAAAGTAATTGTTTGGATGAAAAACAAAATTCCACCCAAAGAAGTCGATTGGGTTAAAATAGAAAGAACAGAACAGGAAACAAAAGAATCAGTTCATTCTTTTTATGAAAGACTACTGTTAATCTTTAAACAATACAGTGGTTATGAAAAATTAGATGAAAAAGACATGAGTCATTTTGTCTATAGATTTGTTTATGGACTAAAACCTGAAATTGGAGAAATGATCAGAACTAGTATTGTCGGATGGCAATCACTATCTGTAGATGATATTCTAAGAAAAGCAAAATATTGCAGTGATGAAATAGAAGTAAAACAGAAGAAGCTGAAGGAGAAAGCAATGTGGGCTCAGGTAAAAGTGGCTGAGCAACAGATTGCCAGCATGGGTAATAAGAACACTAATTTTGTTCAAACTGGAAATACAAACCAGATACAAGGAAAGTTTAAAGGTAATAATTTCCCAAAGAAATTTAGCCCAAAGATTGAGGAGCTGAAGCAAAGATTACCTTGTTTTAATTGTGGCGAAATTGGACATTGGAGGGACGAGTGTCCTCATCCTCCTAAAAACTTAAAGAATCCCTTATTGAATCCACAGATGCAGAATGGTGTTGACCTGCAGCGACAGCTACAGATGCAACAGGGGTTAAACGAATTTAATATTCAACGACAGTTACAGCAACAGCAACAACAACAGGTGAATAATCGTCAAGACCAATTGCCACTACCACCTTTTCCGAATTGTGGGGGAGTTCAAAAATATAATCCAAACGTGGGATTTCAGGGAAGTGAACAGGTAATAAAACCACAAAAACAGCAAAAACAGCAAAGGGTTCAAATACAAAATGCTTCACAACAATTTTTATTAACAGAAAGTCAAGACAGTGATTCTGATGATTATTGCTGACGGTGCCCGAGAGAGGAGGAAGAGTGTGTCGTTGGAGCCACTCTTGAGGTTGACCAGTCTGGTCCTTATGTAAACGGGAAAGTTAATGATGTAGACATCACTTTTCTAGTGGACACTGGTGCTACCCGTTCTACTGTTAGATCAGTGGAAATTGAAAACCTACCTCTCTCTGGGGATACCATCCAAGTTGTCGGAGTAAGTAATCAACAAATTAAAACAGACTTAACTGATCCAGTACCAGTTGAAATTGGAAATTACAGAGATAAACACAGATTTGTGGTTTGTAATAGTAGTCCAGTAAATCTATTAGGCAGAGACATCCTATGTAAAATGAATTGTAGAATATATTGTTCTCCTGATGGAGTTGAATTACAAACTATGGAGGAAGATGGTTTATACAGAATGACAATGATGATGATGGAAGCAGAAGAAACAAAATTGTTTCCTGCATTTGAAGAAAAAGACTTACCTGAAGAATTAAAAGAAACAGTGAAATCTGAAATATGGGATTTTACTGGAAATGAAATGGGTCTGATGAAAAACGTGGATCCAGTAAAAATTACATTGAAACAGGGAATAGAATTTCCAAATACTCCACAATATAAGATGAAAACAGAAACAATTGAAGGTATTACACCTATAATTGAAAAATTAATCAAGCAAGGTGTATTAAAGGAAATGAAGAGTAGCTCTTGTAATTCACCGATTATGGGAGTTAAAAAGTCTAACGGAACATTTAGAATCGTACAAGATTTGAGAAAAGTTAATCAAATTGTCGTTCCATGTTGTCCTGTGGTTCCAAATCCAGCAGTAATTCTATTCCAGATTCCACATGATGCTGAATGGTATACAGTCATCGACCTTTGCAATGCATTCTTTACTGTTCCCTTACATCCAGACAGTTATGAAATATTTGCTTTCAGATTCCAAGGTAAGACCCTCGGATGGTCAAGAATCCCTCAGGGCTATACAGAAAGTCCTTCAATCTTTAACGAACTGTTAAAAAGATCATTAGAAGACCTAGATTTACCAGGTAGGTCTACACTAGTGCAGTATATTGATGATTTGTTAATAGCTGCAAAGACAAGAGAAAATTGTGTAACAGACACAATAATCCTGTTAAATCGCCTTGCAGAAGAAGGACATAAAGTGTCCCCAGCAAAACTACAGTTTTGCAAACAAGAAGTAAAATATCTTGGTCACAGAATTGCAAAGGGAAAAAGACAAGTAACAATAGAGAGAATAAAAATGATTCAAGCAATGTTACCACCTAGAACACAAAGACAGGTCAGAATGTTCTTGGGAATGGTAGGTTACTGTCGACAATGGATAAGTGGATTTTCAGTAATTGCAAAACCACTACAAAGACTGACAAAGTCAGATGTAAAAGATCCAATTATTCTCAATGATGCTGAGATGGAATGTTTTGAGAACCTGAAAAAGAGCTTATGCCAAGCTCCTGCTTTAGGTATGCCAAATTATGAGAAAGATTTTGAACTGTATTGCAGTGAGAGAGAAGGATGTGCATTATCTGTGTTAATTCAGAGACATGGAAATTTAAAGAAACCTATTGCATACTTCTCTGCAGTTCTTGATCCAATTGCAAAAGCATTACCAGGTTGCTTAAAAGCAGTTGCAGCTACAAGTATCAGTCTCGAACAAAGCGAGGGGATTATAATGGGATTTCCTGTAAAAGTTTTTGTGCCTCATTCAGTTGAAATATTACTGACAAGAGGTAAGACTCAACATTTAACAAGCAGCAGATTGACAAAGTATGAGAAAATCATACTGGGAGCAGATAATGTTTCGATTTCAAGATGTTTGAATCTGAATCCTTCTACATTACTGCCTGATTCTGAAATTGTTGATGACATTGAGACAGAACATGAATGTTTAGATGTCATGGAATTCTGCACTAAACCAAGAAAAGACATCAAAGACAGACCTTTGTCTGAATCGGATTTTGTCTACTTTGTAGATGGCTCATGCCTAAGATCCGAAGGAGGTGTCTTGAAAGCTTCATACTCAGTTTGTACAGTTGTAGATGTTGAAGAAGCATCATGTCTTGAAGGAGTTCGTTCAGCACAAGTGGCTGAATTGATTGCTTTAATTCGTGCATGTGAAATATCAAAGGATATAAGAGTTACCATCATTACTGATAGTCAGTATGGGTACGGAGTTGTGTATGATTATGGACAACTCTGGTCACAGAGAGGATACATGACATCAACAGGATCACCAATTAAAAATGCAGTTTTCATTAGGAGATTAATTGAAGCAATACAATTACCAAAAGAAATTGCCATTGTTAAATGTGCAGCGCACACTAGAGGAACTGATTATATTTCCAAGGGAAATGCCTTCGCAGATGAAACAGCAAAGTACTGCGCAAGGAAAAATTATTCATACAATCGGGAGAGGAGTAAAGAAACTGATTCAAATTCATTAATGCTAACAACTGTTGTAGAGACATGGCATGAGATTAGAGATTTACAAAACGAAGCAGAAGATGATGAAAAAGACTTGTGGTTAAGATCAGATTGTAGACCACGTGAAGAAGATGGAGTGTGGGTTTACAAAGATGGCAGAGTAGTTTTACCAAATTGTTTGATTGCTGACATGGCCAGATTATATCACGGTCCAGCACATCTAGGAAGAGATTCGATGGTCAGACTTTTCAGAGAAACATGGTTCAATACCAAGTTTAGAACTATTGCTGAATCTTTTTGTCAAAGGTGTTTGTCATGCCAACAAATGAATCCAAACAGAAAATCAGTGGTGGGGACAGGAATAATTGGTCGAGAAGGTGGTCCCTTTACCAGGTTACAAATGGATTTCATCGAAATGCCCTTACACAATTGTTTGAAATATGTACTTGTAATTGTATGCTTATTCTCAAGATGGGTAGAGGCTTTCCCTACACGACATTGTGATTCAATTACAGTAGCAAAACTAATGCTCAGAGAAATCATCCCAAGGTACGGTTTTCCAGTCACTATTGAGAGTGATGGAGGAAGCCATTTCGATAACAAACTGATGAAGTTAATTTGCGAAGCTTTGAGCATTGAGCAGAAAATACACTGTGCATACAGACCAGAGGCATCAGGAGTAGTTGAACAAATAAATGGAACAATCAAAAACAGAATTGGAAAAATGTGTCTTGAGACAGGTATAAAGTGGACCGATGCTCTTCCACTTGTTTTGATGTCATTAAGAAGTACACCAGATAAAAAGACAGGTTTGAGTCCTCATGAAATATTAATGGGAAGAGTTATGAGGCAAGCATTTGTACCTGTAGGTAAACTGTTGAGCATAAATGACAGTGCAATTTTGGATTATTGTAAAAGGTTATCTGATATGGTAACTTCTGTGTCTAATCAGGTGGGAACTGAAGCACAATCAAATGAAAAGGTTTTGACTCATGATCTGAGACCTGGCGATTGGGTCAGAACGAAAGTACATCGGAGGAGGAATTGTCTAGCTCCTAGATGGCAAAAACCTAGGCAGATAATCTTGATTACTACTAATGCTGTAAAGTGCAGAGGATTGAAACGTTGGATACATCCTAGTCATACTATTCCAGTACCAACACCTGAGAGTTCTGATGTTGAAAGTGATACCACAGAAGATTCTGATTCTGAGGCAGAAGACAAAACAGAAAGTGAAATAATTCCAGATTCTGAAGATCGACAAGAAAGTCGACATCTGGAAACTGTGCCTGTGAATGGAAATGTAACAAGAAAGGACTTAGAAATAATTGAAATAGATTCTGAAGGTGAAGAGAATCTGTTAAAAGGAAAGATAACTGAGGATTCGGTTGTCTCCATTGAAGACAGAGAAGCTGAACAAAAAGAAGTTTCAGACCAGGAGAGTATCGAAAAGCAGAGAACAAGCTCTGAAGTAAGGAACAAATATCCGAAATCTGGGAAGTTAGAGGTAATTGAGGAAGAGGAGGAGAACGAATTACCAAGTACCAGTGATGGAAGACAAAGTGAAGTTCCTGAAGGAGTGAAATTGCCGAATAGAAAAGTTCCTGAGTCAATTGAAATTTCAGACTACGAAACTGAAGAAAGTGACGTGGAAGGTGAAAGTGAAAACAGAAAGAAAAGGACTTGGAAGTCAGAATCAAATAATTCTGAACCAAAGAAGAAGTACGTGAGAAAAGCAGACTACTGGCCTGGTGGAAGATTGAGAGTCAGATTGATCAAGAAACCAATAGAACAAGTTGAAGAAATCAGTAGTCAAAAGAGTCCTGGAAAAGAAGTTGGAGTTGGAAGAAAAATTGAAGTGATATCGAGAAAAGGGAAGAGAATAATAAGACCAAATCAAAAATACAAGTCTCCTGAGTGGACTTACTTAGTAATTCCACCTGTTATTGACATATATGATAGTAGTGAAGAAGAAAACGAAATCCAAGAAATTAGTGACAATGATTGAAGTACAGAAATATTAATTGGCAAAAGGCTGAAGAAAATTTGTTAGTTGACACAAGGTCGAAGAAAAACTGTTTAGTTGAAGAAAACTTATGTATGACATAAGGTCGAAGAAATCTTGTTTAGAATTTTAAAAAGAAAAAGAAAAAGAAATTTTAAAAGGGGGGTGTATATAAATTTAGAATTTATATAGAATTTTAAAATTTATTTTAAATTTTGAGGCTAAAATTAACCAAGAATGCCTTATGTTAAGGAGAGTACTTCAAAGTGTTCTGTTTTTAAAAGATGCTGTAAGATGACTCTGGTATGTCTGCTCATTTTAGTTCTGCTCTGGTTGGTTCTAGCTGTGATTATTCCTTTAGAGATGAATAGAGAATTACACAAAGTTAATTTAACAAGCAAAGCTCTGGTTAGTCAAACTAAACATAGTGCGTCTACAAAAGTTATTGATCATCAGCCTAACTTTCATCAAGATAAATCAATAGGAGATTTTTCAAGTAATACTTTCACAAAGCTATTGAGTGAATATGTTAAGGTAATGGATGCAAAAGACTGCTATGTCTGTGTTAAATTACCTGCTTCTGTTTCTGAGGGAGTAACATATAATATGCTTCCTCTCACTTATGCTGTAACATGTAGTGTATTAACTAGTTTATTTTATCAAACTGGACGTTTAGAGTATTATTATTCAAATTATGATGAAATTTTTGCTAATATTAAGATTGATAACGCTTTAAATAAGCATAAGAAAGCAAAACAAATGAGAGAATTTTTCCTTGTTACTAATGAACTCACTTACGAGTATGCTTACAAGAATAATCTAACATGTAAATTAAGTGCTGAAGGAAAGAAATTTTTGAACATGGTTGAGGAGAGAAGAGTTATTTTTAAGAGAAATGAATTAGTTAAGCAGACTAAGTCAGCCTTCTGGCAAAAAGAGGATGAGAAATTAAATGGCAAAATGCTTGAAAATATTGCAATTCACATAGACAAACCTGTTAGTGGAAAACTTTGCATTAGAAGAGATAACACACTTTTTGATAATTACTTTGTAGGTGCAAGTAACTGTGAAGATACTTATCAGATTTTGGGAGGTTGGGGATTTAAAGGTGGAAAGGATCCTATCTTTCCTGGGATTTATTTTGTTTGTGGTGACAAAGCCTACTACAACCTTCCAGACCACTGGTATGGAACTTGTTATGTGGGAATTGTTTTTCCTAAAGTGTTTCATGTTGACAGAGATTCAGAAGGATTGTTTAAAATTCATAATTATGTAAATAGAGCTAAAAGAGAAACTTTTACTGAAGTTCTGGGAGATATTTTTCAAGCTGTAATTCCTTTTGTTGGTATAACCCTAAATGCAGGGAGAATCAGAAAATTGTCCACTATAGTTGATAGATTATCAACTGACACAGCTGATGGATTTCAATTAGTGAATGTTGAAGTTATTGCAATTAGATCTATGGTAATTCAAGACCGTCTTGCTTTGGACATACTCTTAGCAAAAGAGGGAGGAGTCTGTGGCATTTTACATGTTCAACATTGCTGTACATATATACCTGATGAGAGTAAGAATATTGAAATGTATATTAAGAATATTACACAAATGCATTCAGAGATAATTCCATTAGAAGAAGAAGAATTTACAGGGAAACTTTCAAAAAGGTTTCAAGCAATTAAAAACTGGTTTCATAATATCGGAAGTTCAATTCTTGGCAAGATTCTGGCACCTTTGATTATAATAGTATTCATTTTTATTTTGACCAAATTAGGTTGTTTGTTACATAAAAGAAAGAAACAGTTGAAAGAAAAGAAAAGAATCTATAAACTCAGAAAAGAAGAAGAAAGGGAGATCGAATTGCAGGAGTTACATAGAGAGCGTCATGTTAATTGCAAAGATTATGCAGAAACAGACTTTTAGGTTTACTGATACAAATGAATTTGAATCGATTTCTTAGAAATTTAATTTACCAAAATTTTGAGTGCTGGTGTGGTGATTTGTTAATCACCAGATGAGGGAGTTGATGGAGCGAGATAGAAAACAAAATTTTGTTTAAACTCGCGAAGTCACATTTCCATAACATGAATAATAATATTAATGATTTGTGATATGTTGTGCTAATACAACTTAGATTAAACTTTACACGTGGGGGGACTAACATGTGTGCTCATAAACGTGCATAAATGTTGCATCTTTTGTTCGTGCAAAATAATAAAATAATTTATTGTTTTCGTTTTTGTCATTACTAACTGCTGCAAACTTAAAAGAAGCATGTGCTTGTTTTGCTTTTCCTTGTCTGTGTGATGTCATTTCTACTATTCTAGGTGCATATGGGTCTCATGGAAAAACGGAGACTGGTAGATATAAACGCTGCTTTATTTGTTTACAATGGCTAGGTAACATTTTGATTAATCGGGTGGGTTAATTAATTAGTAAAACTTGGGGTGGATACAGAATCTACATTATTTCTTACATTAATACTTTTCTTGTGTTTGTTTTATATTAGAAATCATAAGTTGCCTGCTTTTGGGCCTAGTCACTTGAGCCGCAGAAAAAGAGCTGACATGTTATTCTGCAGAAAGTCACGAGACGCCCATTCTGAAATAAATAATTCGTCAAAAGCTACGTTCACAAAGCAAAAACTAATGCTGTCATCATTCTGTCGGACATGGCCAAGGTCGAAAGTGAACATTTTGTCAGTCCTTAACTTGGCATCCGCGGAAGTATAATGAAAGTCAATGGACGCTGCGAGAATGACTTAATACATTTGTTGCAAACTCAGGAAGCTTCTGGCTTCACGTGGAAGAGACAATGGTCTCTATGAAACGTGATTTAATGGAACTTTTTGAAAACTGGGTGACATGTCACTTGTCACTCTCAGCCAATGGGACGTCGAAGATTTCTGAAAACTTTCCTTTGCGTAGTTTAGTTAGCATAGAAAGGTATAAAAAGTCATGCCCTTAGGGATGGGCTGGCTGCTGCTTTCTGACTTTCCGATGAGGGTGAAGTGCTGATGGACTTTACTTGGAGCACGTAAGAATCCTCAAAGAACTTTACTTTAATTTCTATCTATTTAGCTCAGTTAGGGAATTAGGTTTAGAAATGCTAAACTTTATATATTCACTTTAAATTTGATTTACTTGCTTAAATTGTATTTTCTCATATTTCTTTACAATCATGATTGCTTTATTACAAATAAAATTCATTTATAAAATTATCAACTTATATACCATAATTTAGTAAATAAAATCTTACTTTTGACAAACAAGCTGGTCTTGGTTATTCAGGAGTGTAGGTTACTATTAGCTAGATCACATCGCCAATGGTGGTCATTTAAATGGTATAGTTTTATTCTAATGACAATATTCTTTCCGCAGATGTATAAAATGTATATAGTATGTAGATAATTTGTATATAGATTTAATTTGACCACCTGATTCAGTAGGCCCAAAATATGTCAGGTTTATAAATGGGTCCATATTTGGTATAGAATTTTGTTTATAGGTTATGAAGTTGGGTAGCGTTGTTTATGATATATTTTCTATAGGCCGCTGGATCATAAGACAGGGAGCGGTGTCAGCAGTGGAACAGGGCTTAGCTGCCCAGTAAGGGCAGAGTCGGAGCCAAACTGGTACTCCGCAGACCAATATTATTTGATGACGCGTTGCAGAGGCAGTCTTCTGCAAGTATCCGATGAGACTACATTCACATAATCGATTAACAGGGATGAATGATATCGGGCGTAGGGTGTCTGTGGGCCACATTGGGACTACAGTTACTAGGCAATGGCTCTTGGTTATTTAAAGGGGGAAACGGTTATCTGAAATTCATTAGCAAACATCAACTACTTTGGTGCTATTTGTGTGAAGTTATAACCTTGGCGGCAGAGCACATTCATTAGCATTTACCCCCATATTCATCAAGAACACATTTTGCTATTCCTTAATAGTGAAAAATACCGATTCGCTATTAAGGAATAGCAAAATGCTATGCATCAAGAAATCACTACAAAAATAGCGATTTCTAATAATTCCTTAATTGCGACTCGCAAATTGCGAGTCGCAATTAAGGAATATCTCCCCATTCATTCCTATAGGCCTAGAGGCCCATAGGAATCTCAATCTCAATCTCAATTTGCTAATCGCAATTAGCGATTCGCAAATTGAGATTGCGATTTCAAGGGTGCAGGGGTGTCCAAAGGACACCCTGTTGCACCCCTCAAATTGATGTGTGCACATATGTTGCGCACACACATGCCCTTAGGCATGTGTGTGCGCAACATGAAACTTTGAAAAATGCACTTTAGTGCATTTTTCAAAGTTTTTGCAAATTACCACGAAGATGTACTTCATGGTAATTTGTGTGCCCTAATAGCGAATTCGCTATTTTTTTCACTTTCATGCATTGCATTTAAGGAATCTCAATTTGAGATTACTTAAATGCAAATAATCGCAATTTAGCGAATTCTTAATTAGCGATTTTTGCATTTGGGATGATGCATCCCAAATGCAAAAATACCGCTCGCAAAGGGCCAGATTCTCAGAATCTGGCCCTTTGCAAGCGGATTTAAGCTTGATGAATCTGGCCCTGAGTTGACAAAGTTTCTTCAGAGAAGCATATTCCACCTCAAAGTTGTGAAAAACTTCTTGGCTTCGCGGTGGCTGATTACAAAGACAGGAGAGAGAACCCTTGACGGGGGAAGTGACAGAGCTGGAGCGCATACATCAAAGGACCGGGGGCGCCCAGGGTCTGGAAGAATCTTAAAGCAGCCAGGGAACAGCTAGCAGGGCTAGATGTTGACCGGGCTGAGTACGCAGCCCTCCGCCTGGTGATCGGTGCGGGCGTCTTCTCGCGAATCGGCTTCGGGCGCAATGACAAGCGTCCAGAGTCACTGAGATACGGGATCAGCGAGGGAGGGACTGTGATGATGACCTGGAGATCGTAGATGCGTTCCGACAATTCTATAAGACCTTATATGAGGCTCAATTCTTGCCTGAGAGCGGACCAACCCATTACCTTCACAGTGTTGCCACAGCTAAACTTTTACCAAATCAGGCGGCAGAGCTTGAGGCCCCCATACAACTGGAGGAGGTCATTTCAGCAATCTCCCATTTGAAACACAAGTTGCCAGGCCCGGATGGGTTCTCCTCCCTTTTTTATAAAAAGTTTTGTGTGGTATTAGCCCCACTCCTAGTACAGGTTTTTAACATGATTGGGTCTACCCAGACTTCCTCCTTTCCGCCCTCTATGATAGAAGCGTTAATAACGGTCATCCCTAAACCTGATAAGGATAAACGCCTTTGCAGTTCTTACCGCCCTATTTCTCTTCTTAATGTGGACTTAAAGATTTTTACCGGAATCCTGGCGGACAGACTTTCTCGTCATCTTCTCAGGCTGATCGACCCAGATCAGTATGGGTTTGTCCCCGGATGCCAATGCTCCGACAATACCAAATGACTTCTCCATTTGGTGAATAGGCCGGAACGCTTCCCAGTGGAGTGAATGATCTTCTCTGTCGACGCTGAAAAAGCGTTTGATAGGGTCCATTGGCCGTATCTCTGGGCGACTATAGTCCACTTCCGCCTCCTAGATCGCTTTATCGGTTGGGTTTTTGGTAGTTACGTGATTCCTACGGCTATGGTGCAGGTGAATGGGAAGGCTTCTTCAGCCTTTCCCATACGTAGAGGGACCAGGCAGGGGTGCCCGTTGTCGACGCTCCTGTTCGCCCTCTATATGGAGCCCATGGCTCAAAGGGTTCAAGATGACCCCACCAGTAGGGGAGCACGTTTTGGGGGAGTAGGAACATAAGCTCTGTTTATATGCAGATGACTTGGTGGCTGCGCTGGAGCACCCTAGGGAATCTCTACCAGCTTTCTTAGATGAACTGGACAGGTTTGCACTTGCCTCGGGTTTTAAGATAAATGTGCAGAAATCACAAACCCTAGACCTGTCCTTAGGGTCTGAGATTCTGGGGTTATTGCAGTGTTCCTACCCGATCCAGTGGGCCCACGACTCCATTTCCTATCTAGGGCTGCAGATATTCCCTACTATTAAATCCACCAGAACGTTGAACTACACGATAATTCTGCGACACGTCCGCGACTCTCTCAAAAAAATGGAGACCACATTCTCTCTCCTGGTTGGGCCGTATAGCAGCGGTGAAAATGGTGATACTGCCCCAAATTCTCTACCTGTTTTATATGCTCCCCCTGAATCCGCCACCAGGAGTCATGCTTTCCTTGCAACGAGAAATTGAGAGCTTCATCTGGCGGGATCAGAGAGCTCGGTTGCGTCGGGAACTTACCTATCGGGACCCACTGAAGGGGGGCCTGGGACTCCCTGAGCTTCTAGCTTACTGGCAGGGCGCTGGTGGAGTGATCACGCCTGGAATCTGAGAAGCACTGGTTGTTTATGGATAGGTCCCTTGCTGGCCAGCCTTTATGGGGGGTTCCCTTTCTCGGACGGGGCCACCCCACATTTTATGCCTCTTGGTGGTGACACCTCCTACTTTGTTAGCTTGGGACAAGACTGCAGTTTCTAGGGGGCATCCAACGTTCCCGTCCCCAATTACGCCTACAGAACAAAATCCTGATTTCACCCCAGGCCTTGACCCTGGGGAGTTTGACCATTGGACTAAAGAGGCCTGTCGCTCCATAGGTCATCTCTTTGATCTTTCGGGACCCCGCTCCTTTACTGCTCTCCGTACTGAACACGGCATCCCGGAAACAGAGCGGTATCAATATTTTTAGGCCCGAAATTGGGTTCTCCATAGTGATGTGAGAGGGGGTGCGGAGTGGCATCTCAGCCCGTTAGAGAAGTGGTTACTCACACGACACAGTGACACAAGCTTGACATCAGACTTATACAAATTCGCTTTACTCCTAGGATGGCTTCATAGGTTGTGGGCCATTTTGGGGATGGAAAAGATTTCTCTCTCTTTGACTCATCCAGTAGCCTCCTTTCACGACCTGTGGGCTCCCTTTCTTACGCTATTGACATCTGAGTTCATGGACCTCACCTGCCCCAAATACCTACGACTACTGAGACTTGCAGACCCCCCCAAACATAATGTCCCCAACACTTCCACCATTTACGATCCTTTCCTAGATTGTTCCTTGTCTTTCCATCTAATAGGGGTGGGCATTTTATTTTTTTTCAGGGAGGAGGGGGGGATGTTTCTTTTTTCTTTCATCCTGTTCTTGATTGCCGAAAATAGCACTACGACTGCTGGGTTGCACCCCGATGATTGCAGAGCACAATGGCGTGTTCGCACTTTCTCTATGTTGAAAACTAATAAAAGAAATTTAAACAAAAAAACAAAAGTTGTGAAAAACAACAACACGACTATGCAAAGGCAGGCGTCGGATTGTGGCGAACATACCTTTTTATGAAGAGCGTGAAATTCACTGTATCTTTTTTCGACGAAATGTTTCCTTCCACTTACAAGAACCTCAATTTTAAACACCTGAAACATAAAAGAAGAAAACAACAGTTATCCTCAGCATTCATTCACAAACCTCCGTTTTTTGCCATGTTACATTTGTGACCATGTTTCTCGACCCTTTAATAATGGCGTATGATGCAGAAAAACCACAGTGGCTCCGGAGGCCCAGGAGAACAGCATTGATTAATGATGACTGACTAAACTCTGGCTTAACAAGTATGTTCAGCAAATATGGGAATAAGGGGTTGCTCTCAGGGCACGACCTTTGCTTTTGAACCACCACAATATGTCCTCATTTTATTATAGTTCTTTTCATAAAAAGTTATTCAAACGGCGTAGGCGGTAAAACAGGAAGATGTACAGGGTGTCTTCTGCGAGGCAATGAATGCAAAGGGTGCAAGTGCAGGTTAATTTCCCTCTAACCTGCATATTCATCTCCAGCCTCAGCTGGGCGCGCGCTCCCTCGTCACTAGGGGGAGGAAGTGGCGCAGGGCCGTTTTCTTAGCATGACGCGTATGACAGCTCGCGCTGCTGCTCCGGCCAGCAGCCTGCTCGAGGTTGAAAGGCCAGAGCAGGGAAACTACCAGCACGCTCTCATTAGTGGCCTCTAACGTGACACTTCCTTGACTCCAAGGTCACCGGGTCAGTGCCAAAAAACAGGTGTGCAACAAAACAGCAAAGAGCTCCTATGGCCAGACAGAAGGTAAATGTGAAATGAAATTGGCTGTTGCATCGTTAATTGTGTAAAAAAAAAAAAAAGGCGTGATAGATACTTCGTTTGCTGTACATGTGAATTCCCCCTGTGATCTAATTGATATTCACAATCCGGCCAGCTAAGTATTTTAAAATCTCTCCAATACATAAACTACAAAGAAATTAGCTTCAAGTAAAGAACAGTTAGGAAAAAATGACAGTAAACTAGGGACTTCTCGCGGGGCAAATGTGGAATGACAGCGAAAAAAGCAGGACCATATAAATCAGCATTGATAAAGTATTTGGAGTCTCACCAAAGGTAGCGCTGCAGAGAAAAACATGGTTTAAGTTATTATTTTTGTTCAGAATGAAGGACGTGGCTACATTGCGTTGTCGGGGATAAGGCGATGCTCTGTGTTGAATAAAATGGTGGTTAAATAGTGAAACAATCTGGTTTGCATACGATACATGGCTGTACCGATTTGGGGCAATCTCATTGTAACTTGTCATGAAATTACCCATACAAATATTGAATGTTTTCAAATGTACTCCGAAATTGTCCACTGCGATAGACTGATAACACTGTGTAATCGTATGACTTTCTTATGCTGCCCACAATAAATAAAGTGTAAAAAAAGTTTTCATTTTTGTTTCTCTGTGGAACTACTCACAATCATGAGAGTTTGTGGATGTCCAGATGATTAGTCATGTGCCCAGCACCAGAATGCCACAATCAACCACTGCGAGCAGATTTACTCTCATAGAAAATTGTGCCACCCTAGCAATGAATCCATTCACAAGTTCAAATCCACACCTTGTTAATCACTGGTGTGACTCTGCACTCGCAAATTATAGTATCTGTGCACCAGCCTGCCACAACCATCATTAGATACAAACCTTAGTGAATAAAGGTTGAAAAGGGAAAATAACCGACCCACAGAGCATGTTCTATTTAGGATTTATTCTCTGCAGGGGGAATACCGGTAGAATTCACCTGTATGCATATACTGGATTAAATAGAAACATAACTGACCAGCTTTTTAATACAACCTATTTTATATCTATTTCACTTAAGGTGAAAGAGGAGATGGAGTGATTTTCCACATTCACATAATGTGGTCAAATGGATGGGGTGGGATTAGAAATCAGGTCTCCTGGTTCCACCACAAACTGTGTAACCACTGGAATACATTACTCACACAAAATAATTCATCAAAAGTGTCTGACGCCCCAATGATTGGCAAAAACTCTTGACAGTGTCAATTATACTGCCTGTCTGAGGAGGGCAGGTGTAAATGAGGAAACCGTTGATGTGAGCAATTTCCCCCCGAGTTGGGGGCCATTTAGTACAAGTTTGATTGGGCTCTTGTGATAAGTTTAATATGCTGTAATCAGTTTTAGGTTTGAAAAGCCTAGGCCATGGCTAGATGGGCAGTCTGAGCAAGGACACAGGCTTGGTACTGCCAGTGCCAACACCTCTGCATAACTCTGGATCTTTGGGAAGGCAGAATCGAACACAGGATCTGCCTTGATTACGCGACAAGGAAGACATCTATGGGGAAGCATGATCTAGGTGTCAGGGAAGTCAACTTGAAACACATCCTTCAAGTACTGAAGAGCCATGTGAAACTGATGTATATTTCCTACCACTCGCATTGCACATAATGGTCTCTGAGCCACAGTATTTACCCTCCAAAAAGTAGATGGGTAAATTGGAGTTTCTGTGGTCCGGTACACATTCTGAAATCTCTAAAGACAGGACACACAGCCATTTAGCAACTCTAATGAAACTGAGACACTGCTGTTGTACACCAAAACCACTTTCCCCAGAAGCATAAAGATGGAGGTCTACACCTGTAAAGCTCTGCCACTTAGGAAGAGTCATCCTGATTCTTCAAAATGTTTCCAGGATCCCAAAGGAATTACTTTTACATGAATTAGAACAGCCAATGAAAACCTGATCCAAGACTCTTTGGAAAAGCTGCATGCCCTCTGGCACTTGGGTGTGGTATGTGGGCCACAGCCAGTGAAGTGACAAGCAAGACAGATACTGGCAGGGGTCAGTGTGCTGCATTAGCTTCCTTCAGAATGCATGTGTCTGATGCATCAAAAATTAACATATTGTGTTACCCTCACTGTGTAAGCGGCTAACACAGACACACACCTTGGTGGAAACAAAAGCATACTTTCTTTTTGCTTTCCTGATTTCAAAGTTTACAGTGCATATACCCATACATATTACTGAAGCAGGAAAACAATGTTCCATAACGAAAATCACACACTCTTTAAGTTATTTCCGCTGTAGGATCATTCTGTATATTAGGACATATTATCTGCTCCCAGGAGTGTTCAAAGAAGCATCTAGTCTATTGCGTTGGCAATCTTTAATCCTATCTAACACAGGATTTTATTTAGGCTTGTAGCTTATTATCTGATTTGGCCTCAAGCCCTGGCGTCGGACATGTAAATAGCATGTGCCTCGAAGGCGGTGCATTGTACAACCAGCCCTTTTCATTCAAAAACCATGTCCACTGGTTCAGATTTCGACATTGATTGCAGGGCCAGTTACCGAGATCCCAGCACTCAAGATGTCGGCGTGGGCCCTGGTGTCACAGGGTGAGGCGACTGAGTGACGGGCCTTCCCCACAGACACGCATTTGCATTTACAAAATTGGGTTCAGTTCCGCACTAATTAAACTGAGCTACTGCAGGCACCGAAACAACAACAATAGCAGGAAATTGGTTCACCTCGACAAAACTGCCAAAGTAAAGAGGAAAGAAAGGAGAATAAAAATGAGAATGAGCAGGGGAATTGTGCTCCCGTGTAACAATACTATCTAGCCTGTCCTTAACAGATAATACTAAAACATATATGTGTGTAAATCAGTGGCGCTAAAAAGCGTGCTTACTAAATTAATATTGTCATAGTTAATGAAACATCTGAATCCGTAGATATGATAGAAACTATGACATAAGGCTGAGCCCCCCCCCCCCCGCCTCTTCCTTGGGCAGTTGTTTCATAGATGAACAAGTTAGCTACATACTCAAATGTTTGCTCTGATTTCACAAAAAACAAGCTTCCCATTGCAGGAAACGGGGCACTGTAACTCCCCTCACATTCTCCAAACGTCTATATATGCTGCTCTAAGCTACGTGATGTCCAAATATTATTTAAGCAAGCAGAAACAACGAGGGGTAACACCTTTCGCGACCAGTGCAGCTTGAACAGAGGATGGAGCCTTTAAGTGGCTTTTAATATGCTCAAGGGAAGATAAAGATGGCTCCTCTGTAATGGTGGGCCTTTCGGCAATTTTATCAGTTGCACGTCAGTGTCAGTTTCATCCACGTTACGTAAATTAAATTAAATGTCTAATGCATGGAAACCTCAGAGCCAAGTTTGAAAGCTGCACGACTGCCAATAGCGCCATGAAGCCATACATATGGCAGATTGTGCACGTTTCAAATGCCACCAACATAGCTTGAAAAACATTTGGTAACGTCGTAAAATTTTACGGAAAATAGTAACATTTTTATATTTTTATGTAGTTAACAGATATAGGACAAGTCAAGGCAAAAAAAAAATAGGTTGCCTTGTGAAAGGATTGAATTAGTTTTTCCAAAATATCTTGAACAAGACAGTATTACCACCAGGTATTCTATAGCGAGTTAGGGTGAAGATATGTCGGGAGATAGAGAAAGGTCAGAGAGGACAATTCTTTTATAGTCATTTCACTGGAGGTACTCCGCAGTTTTGCATGTAATTGTTACTCTTCTAGACATACTCTGAAATTTGTGAATATAAACTAATCGCCTCCTGAACATAATAAGCAGACAAAAACAACAGGTTTAATCATTTGGCTTTGCTACCACATTGGCAAAACAAAAGAAAACATTTTGCGTTTGCTAATGCAAATCAGAACTGTCAAAAAAAAAAGAAAAACCAGAGTAAGCTTATGTCAAATTCACTGAATGATGTCACCAGTGATTGATGTAATTAATGATGCCACTGAAAATGTCATGAGTGATGTAGTATGTGAGGTCATATGCAGTGCACAGCAGGGCCACACGTTAGAGTTCGCTCAGTAAATTATAATTGGCTCTGCTTATGACCTCACAGATTGCATCACTCACGACAAGTTCAATTACATCATTGATGACATAACTGAAAAAATTTCAAAATACATCATTGATTACAACACTGGGCATGGTGGGGGCACAATTCTAGTTAGCTCAGTAAATTAGAACTGATGAATTTCAGTGCTTTTTTTGTTTAAAATGTTATGTGTTAACTGACATTTTCATCTAACTATTGTGTCTCTTTAACCTTTATTTATTTTTTCTGTGAATTTCTGAGGTTTTCTTTATTGTAACAGGAATGTGGGGCAACCAGTTTTCATGTGTATTTTGTCCTTGGGACACGTAGGCCCCACCCCCTAAAGCACAAACCCTTTGGCTGCCAGTTTACAGTACCACAATATGGATAAGGGAAAGGCATTGCCTGCAGTTAATGTAATATTTGCGGCCATGTGTTAATGCCGTTCAAACTTGTATTTATGGTTCATTAATGCAAAGGCTTTATTATTAGGTTGAGCGCTCTATGTAAATATAAGCTCAGACTGCACTACTGACAGTGCTTAGAGTATAAAAATGTGTACAAACATTTTCAATGTTTAGCAATATGAGGCTATGTATACTGCTCTCAGAATGCGATCTGATTAGATGCAAATATTTGCAGAAGCCTGAAAGCAAGACTGATGATTCTTTGCTTTCAAAATAAAATGTTCACAAAAAAAATGCAAAAACATTTTGTTAACCGCATCGATGCGGCGGCTTTTCCGGCTGTACGCGGCAATTTTGAAATTACCACGTTACATGACGAGCTCAGCTCGTCATGAGCGCACGGCAGGTTACGCTCATGACGAGCTGAGCTCGTCATCAGCGTGGAAGGTGTTAAACTACTCAAAAAATGCAGGTACCACTTCTTTGCAGCATCATTTAGTAAAATGTGTTGATTTGCGCTAGTATTTCCCAAAAATGTTCTTAATGGAAAATCAGTGTAACTAGTTTTAATAAGATCATGGGAAACATAAAAAGAAACAAGCATTGGTAAAGCCAGTAGGTCTGATATTGTTGGTCAGCCTTTTGGTTTTGTCAATGGTTGACTTGTTTTGGCATGGTTTTTGTAAAACCTTATTAGAGTGGGAGCTGCCGGGCCCTCACCATTATTCCAAACATCGGCAAAAACAAAAATTGTTTTAGTCTCAAAAAGCACACATAGTACAGTAGTTCCTGCCACTGAACAAAACAACTGTGTGTCGATATGCTCCTTGTGAAAGAACAGAATGTTGTCACTCACAGTGAAGCTAGCCGATAGAAAGAGAGAGACAACATTTCGATAAATACAAAAGGTCATGGTTAACACCAGATCTAATTAGAGGCCCAAATATTAAATAAAGTGTACCCATGTCCTTGGATTAAGTGCAGATATACGACTTTCAAGAATTTACAGGACTTTACAGAAATAGGCCACGAAATAGTACTCCTAGAAAATATTTGTAAACTGCATTTTTGCATGAGCAAATATGCAGGTGTAGATTTGCTCATACGCAAATCTGAGGTTTTGCAAGTTCACTTTCCCTCCAACCACTTTTTTCCCCAACCCAGGAAGAAGTTTTATGTCTGCCAATGTCAGGAGTAAATTTCCAACCTTTCTTTGGGAAAAGATTAGAGATAAGTTGGTGAAAACCCTTAAAACATGCAAGTTAGTAGGTTTGCACAGACTCAAAAGGGCATTCTAATCCTGGAACTATTGCTTACCTCTACCTTCGGCTCCAGTATGCAGATCTGCGGAAACGTGGCAACATAAGGGAATTGCTAATCAGAGAAGCTATTTCAGAGCTCTTATATAATGAGATTGCTGCCATAATTTTTCGCCGCATTACATGGCACAAAAGGGACAAGTGGATTTTGTTACAAGCGAGTAGATTTATGAGGCAACCTGCCCAATGAACAAGTAGATATTTTATTAAATTCCACACCCTTGTTGTAAAGTAATATATTATTACTATACCTAACTATAACATCACTTTAACCTTTTTTTCCTTCAGAGAACCAGGAAGTGTTAGCAGCCATCTTGGGACTCGCCTTCAGCCAGGTCCACCAAAACAAAATTTAACAACAACAAAAAAAAGGGGGGGGGGCAGGGTAGGGATACCTTGACCCTCGAAGCCTCTTGAGGGGGTGAGGCGGGGGACAAAAAAGTATTTTTTTTCCAGTGTGATTCGGGCTGGATCAGCAGCTCCTGCTGGAAAAAAAAGATGCATGGGCTCCCGCGCTACTCTAATTTTTAGCCCCCTGTTGTTAATGGTGGAGGGAGGTTCACGGGGCCCCCCTCCTATGGCTATTTTGTACCCTGGGGACCATTCCCCTGGTAAAGTGGTGAAGTAAAGCTTGAATGAAAAGTTACCAGCAGTTGGTCTGTTTACGCTTCAGAAATACTGAAATGTTCCTTTAGATGTCACTGTGGCCTTTCAAACATTTCACATTTTTGTGGCAGGAGTAGCACCCTTATCTTGTTCACCGGTGTCACTTTCTGTCTAAAGAACAACGTGCTTGTTCTATGTGGTTCAATTTGACAATAGTCTGTGGTTGCCAAATCTTGTCACCCTTCCGCACAAAGTAAAACAATGGTACTAAACACATATTTTATCATATATTTTTGACTTGCTGATAAAGGGAAAGCTTTTTTTGCACTGCATTCTTAAGCATTATGTAGCTAAACACATATTTTATCGCATACTTGTGTTTTGCAGTATACTTATCAGAATCAGGTAATGCCACTGGGCTTCAGTGCCCCCTTACCACTGGCTACAATGATGCCAGGGTGTGCGTGATATTCTACCCACTGCGCTGACCTGCTCATGCTCTCGAAGGGGTCATCACTGAATACACAGGGGGCGCGCTCTTACCTAGTGCTACAGGCCGGGAGAACGCCTGCTTCTGGTTTCCTGAGCGCGAGAGATTAAGTGGGCAAAATTCACAACTAAACAGGCAGTAATACTGCATTAACATTTTTAAACAGTCAAAGTTTGTCGAGTGCAGCCATGACCATTGCACACAGTAGAATGCCGTGCTGGTTCCCAGAGCATCGCAAACGATTATGGAAGAACAAGCTACACGTAATACTGATTTAAACACATATATATATATATATATATATATATATATATATATATATATATATATATATGTATGTATGTGCATGTGAACAAAGGGGTGCCACTTGCTTGGAATGCACTCATGACAGGCCGGACTTCTGTGTGTTGTAACAGTGTCCTTTATTTGCAGCAGGTCAGCATCTCAGTATGTATGTATATGTATATGTATATATATATATATATATATATATATATATATATATATACACATATACATATACACACATATATATATATACACATATATATATATATATATATATATATATATATATATACACACACATATATATATATATTACCTACTGGCGGTCGCCAGTAGGTAGTTATAGTTAGGACCTAGTTTCAATAGGAAATCCGCAACATTCTATTGAGAATAACTTTGGCGCTGGTGGACGAATCTTTGCGAATTTCTCAAAGAAGATGGCCTGCTCCGCTCTGCTCTTTCCCTGAAAGTTTGGGGGGGATTCATCAAGTGGGGGCGGAGATAAAAGGGGGGTCCCAAAACGTGTTTTCCCCATGTTAATTTCCATAGGGTGGTTGGACTCACTTTTAGCCCGAACGGCTGAATGGTTTTCCACCAAACTTGGCAAAATTGTAGGGACTGGTAGCCCGATGTGCCTTTGCTATGTCTCAGATATGTGCTCCAGTGGTTTTTACGAAAATTAACTTTGAAAAAATATATATTGGGCTACATTGGGCTATATATATGTTAGAGCCCAAATGTAGCCCAATGTAGCCCAATGTAGCCCAAAGATGGCCACCAGAGACAAAAAAAACAAATGTAGCCCAAATATCAGCCAGATGTAGCCCAACTATAGCCCAATGACAGAATGTCCCAGAGTGTTCTAAAGAACAACTAGAGCGCTAACAGTCTTACTTATGACAAAAGTATGGCACACCTGAAGTCATCTTGATTGGAATAAAGTGTTAACACTTAAAACATTTAATTTGCAAAGGAACAAAATGAGGGGGTTCATTTTGCCATAGAAATGATGATTAGTGCTGAAGAAGGAAAAATTAGGGCACATTTTGAGTGACTTCTCAAATCCTCTTATATTTCATTAAAAAAATTCTGATATGCAGTCTCCCAAGATGGCCATCAGAGACAAAGGAGCCCAAATGTAGCCGAAATATCAGCCAGATGTAGCCCAACTATAGCCCAATGACAGTAGTTAGGACCTAGTTTCCATAGGAAATCCGCAACATTCTATTGAGAATAACGTTGGCGCCGGTGGACGAATCTTTGCGAATTTCTCAAAGAAGATGGCCTGCTCCGCTCCGCTCCTTCCCTAAAAGTTTGGGGGGGATTCGTCAAGTGGGGGCTGAGATAAAAGGGGGGTCCCAAAACGTGTTTTCCCCATGTTATTTTCCATAGGACGTTTAGACACGGCTACAGCTCGAACGGCTGAATGGATTTATAAGAAATTTGGTAGAAAGGTAGAGTCCGGGTCGCAGATTACGCTTTTCTTTGAATGGTGTAAATCTGTTCAGTAGTTGCTGAGAAAATTAACTTTGAAAAAATATATATTGGGCTACATTGGGCTATATATATGTTAGAGCCCAAATGTAGCCCAATGTAGCCCAAAGATGGCCACCAGAGACAAAAGAGCCCAAATGTAGCCCAAATATCAGCCAGATGTAGCCTAACTATAGCCCAATGACAGAATGTCCCAGAGTGTTCTAAAGAACAACTAGAACGCTAACAGTCTTACTTATGACAAAAGTATGGCACACCTGAAGTCATCTTGATTGTAATAACGTGGTAACACTTAATACATTTAATTTGAAAAGGAACAAAATGAGGGGTTTCATTTTGCCATAGAAATTTTATATATATATATATATATATATATGTATATATATTCACTGAAAAAACCATAGGTTTTAAACACGTTAGTTAGGAAGTAGCATTTAAAAAACCTATGAAATTCACTGAAAAAACCATAGGTTTTACACACGTTATAGTTAGGAAATAGCATTTACAAAACCTATGAAATTCACTGAAAAAACCATAGGTTTGACACCAGTTATAGTTATCTGGAAATTTTACTCGCATAAAACCAATGAAATTCCCACGTTATAGTTAGTTGGACTCACTATAACTTGCGTGTGCAATGCACTGCTGATGACGTCACATATTACATCACTCATGACATGGTCAGTGACATCAGTCATGACATCACTGATGACACCATCCTTGTGACAGAGTGACAGACCTCTTTTCACTGTAATGTAACCCTTGAAACACATATTCAAAAATAGAAACTAAAATTTTCAAAAAAATGGAGATACCCATACCAGTTACAACAACCAATTCAATAATTCCACCATCTATATACACATCCACTCATTGATCAACAGTTCTATATAGTCACTCGTACATATACTCACTCATGATATGTAGTGATACACCTATTCATCCTGTTACACACCGACAGTCATACAAAAGATACTCTCACACATATTCACACATGAAAATAAACAATTGAACATCCATTTATTTGCATATACAGCTATACACACACAACCACCTTACTTCTATGGAAACTTACACATACTTACTCTCTTAAACAATCACTTATAGAAACACATACTTATCTAAACAGGAACTCTTACAATCTCTTTCTCTCACATATACTCACTTATATACATCAATATTCACATATATTAGATTAAAACATATGTAGTTACTGATAAAGACACTAGTGAGACAGTCATTCACTCACTAACACACACATATACACACTCTTCCACCCATACAGTCCTGCACATATGCTGTCTTCAAAACACATACAAAGAGAGAGTCAGTCATTCATGCATCTATGTGCTAGGTAATACCCCCACCAAACCATACAAACACTCATACTGATACTAAGAAAAACATGTAATAACCCATATACATACACATGTAGCTACTCACCAACCCATGCAACCACTTATACACAAAGCGAAACACTAATACATATATTTAAATATTTAAACATTACTCTCTAATATATGTATTCACTAAGATACACTTAATAAACCAGTTAACCAATCAAATTTTTTTTTTTAAACATCCAAGTAATCACTTATTTAAACATTTATTCTTCCATCAACTTTTACATATACATATATAACACATATTTATTTTTTAAAAAGACACACATTCACTGGATAGTGTCATCAGTGATGTCATGACTGATGTCACTGACCATGTCATGAGTGATGTAATATGTGACGTCATCAGCAGTGCATTGCACGCGCAAGTTATAGTGAGTCCAACTAACTATAACGTGGGAATTTCATTGGTTTTATGCGAGTAAAATTTCCAGATAACTATAACTGGTGTCAAACCTATGGTTTTTTCAGTGAATTTCATAGGTTTTGTAAATGCTATTTCCTAACTATAACGTGTGTAAAACCTATGGTTTTTTCAGTGAATATATATATACACACATATATATATATTCACTTAAAAACCCATAGGTTTCAGGCCTTATATAGTTAGGAATTAGCATTTAAAAAACCATTGAAATTGCTCCTATATAGTTAGTTGTACTAACTATATTTCGCGCACCCGCAATCCACTGCTGATGATGTCACATATTACATCAAGTAAACACAGTTAGTATGGACCAAAAGGGATTTTATAAGACCAGGCTCTGACAGGTTCCCCAGGTACATTCAACAACAAATATGTCAGAGGGTCCAGAAAAAGAACTAAAACAGTGCACGCTTTCTACTCCAGATGTTCATTCAAGAATGTGAGTTGGCAGACTAAGGTCATACCTGTAGTGGTCAACCAAGGATGCCCATCAGTCACCATACGGAACCGCCCTTCATCATTTGGGATTCCGAACAAGACCAAAAACAGGAGTGCCACAATACTATCGCGATGGAGGGTCCAGATGTACATAAAGGTACCCTTAACCGGTCAAGTAGGTCGTATTGTGGTCTTGTTTACTCAATTGAGAAAATCGTAGCACATATGTGATATGTGGGACTGATGTTGCAGTGCTCAAAAATATGTGTGAGAAAAATAAGAAAACTATGATTAAAAATGAATGAGAGGGTACTAATAACTTTATTCTGGTGCTACCCAAGCCTCCACTATTAAAAAGTAGTTACTGCCAGTCGCTATAATAAGGACTGTCTGGATGGTTTATATGGTCAACATGTTTCAGCAATTCTTGACAAAGTTGTCATTGCTTTCTTCAGGACCGTGTCTAGTAATGGCTACTGCAAATGATAATTAAAGAAACCAAAATCAGTGCTCAAAATCAGAACTGATACGGACATCACCTGAATTGACTAGGGGTCCACGTCGTTTCTTTTCACTCTTCCAAGTCGTATGAAATTACGTACTCGTAAGAGGACAAAACCTCACCCCACCTGGCCACGGCTCAGGAAAAGGGGAAGCACTGCTCTGTCCGTCGGTACTTCACCACTCGGCATCCAAGCCGATCGGGGATCATTCATGACATGGTCAGTGACATCACTGATGACATCACTGATGACATCTCAAATGACATCACTGATGACATCACTGATGCCATCTCATTTGACATCACTGATGACATCACTGATGACATCATCCAGTGACTGTGTGTTTCTGTAAAGTTTAAATATGTTTTACATATTGAAGAATGAGTGGATGTATAAGTGTCTGGATGAAGGATTTAGTAGGTGCGTGACTGACTGTATGAGTGAGTGATTAAATGTGTCTTACTAAATGCATGGGTTAGTGACTAAACTGTCTGAATGTGTGCATCAGTATGTCTGTTGTTGTGTAAGCTGCTGCATGTGTTGATCAGTAGCTATATGAGTGGCTATATGGGTTATTGATTGGTTGCCCAAGTATTTGAATGGGAGACTGAGTGTGTGTGTGGTTGGCTGGGAGGTGTGTGACTCTGTGCATAGATGTGTGAGCAGTTGATTCACTAGGTGTATGAGTTCAAGAGTGCATGTGGAAACAGCTATATGGGCGGTTGACTGTGTGCATGGGTGTGTTGGTGAGTCAATCGATATCTCAGTGCTACATGTCCAAGTAAGTACATATGTAAAACACAGTGCATGTGAGAGTTGGCATATATAAATGACTATACATGAGAGCCAGTGAATGTGCGAGTGGCTGTATGGATCATTGTGTACTTGTATCAGTGATTGTATAAGAGAGTAAGTATGTGTTAGTATATGTTTGAATAAGTAAGGTGTTGTGTGTATAACTGTATAGTTGAGGAAATGGAAGTGTGATTGATTCTTTGCATGACTGACTAGGTGTGTGAGTAACTCCATGGATGAGTGGCAGTGTGTGAGTTTCTGTATAGGTGTATGAGTGCATATGATAGTGTTGTATTGATGAGTGACTGTATGTATGAGTGATTCTATGGGTGAATGAGTGAATGTGTGTGTAGACCTAGGAATCAGTGAGCGCGTATGTAGTAACTGGTATTGGTGTGTCAATGGTTTCAAGAATGGTAGTCTGTATTTAACACTGGGGGTATCAAAGGTTATATTAGAGTGTGAGGAGGTGCATCGTATTATCACATGAATGATATCATCAGTGATGTGATCAGTGATGTCAAATGAGATGTCATCAGTGATGTCATCAGTAATGTCATTTGAGATGTCATCAGTGATGTCATCAGTGATGTCACTGACCATGTCATGAATGATGTAATATGTGACATCATCAGCAGTGGATTGCGGGTGCGCGAAATATAGTTAGTACAACTAACCATATAGGAGCAATTTCAATGGTTTTTCAAATGCTAATTCCTAACTATACAAGGCCTGAAACCTATGGTTTTTTAAGTGAATTTGCAAGGTTTTTTAAATGCTATTTCCTAACTATATCAGGCGTGAAACCTATATTTTTTTTCAATAAATTTCAAAGGTTTTGTAAATGCTAATTCTATTAGCGGATAACGTTTATATATGTTATTATCCTTCTGTTACCACCTGAGCAGCCATCTTGTTTCTCAGGAGAAGTGAGGCACAAGAGAGCACAAAACAAGAGTTGAAAACGCGAAAAGGGGGCGGGTTGAGACCCCTGACCCCACTAGCCCTTCTCAGGGGGTCCCAGAAAGACCACCAAGTGCAAAAAAATATATATATTTTTTTAAATCGTGGGGAACGCGCACGGTACGGGTACCGTACGCGTACCCCGTGATTTTTTTGAATTTTATTTTTTTTTGCCCTTGGGGGTCCTTATTGGACCCACTGAGAAGGGCTAGAGGGATGGGGGGGTCTCTACCCTGCCCCCTTTTCGTGTTTTCCGCTCTTGTTTTGGGCTCTCTTGTGCCTCCGTTCTCTTGAAAAACAAGATGGTGGCCAACACTTCCTGGTTTGGACAGTTTGGAATGTTGACAGTCGACTGCCAGCCAATCAGAAACTCACTCGCGCACGAAAGGGTACGCGCGCATACGGTACGCGTACGGTGAGCGCATATAGATATATAATTTGCTCACATTCAATTTTCTCAACAACTACAGGAGGGATTTTCACCAAATATAGAAAAGGCACTACTGCATACCTGTCCCTACCATTTTGCCAAGTTTGGTGTAATTCCGTTCAGCCGTTCGGGCTGTAGCAGTGTCTAAAGGTCCCATAGAAAATGCCTTTTGAAAAATTTCAAAATCAATTTTCTCAAGAACTACTGGAGGGATTTTCACCAAACATAGCAAAGGCACATCTGCATACCAGGCCCTACCATTTTGCCAAGTTTGGTGTAATTCCATTCAGCCATTCGGGCTGTAGCCGTGTCTAAAGGTCCCTATGGAAATTAACATGGGGAAAACACGTTTTGGTACCCCCTTTCGGCCCCCGCTTGACGAATCCCCCTGAAACTTTCAGGGAAGGAGCGGAGCTGGCCAAAATTCTGGAAAATTACATACAGATTCCTCAATCGGCGCCAAAGTTATTCCCAATAGAATGTTGAGCGCATATAGATATATAATTTCCTCAAATTCAAATTCTCAACAACTACTGGAGGGATTTTCACCAAATATAGAAAAGGCACTACTGCATACCTGTCCCTACCATTTTGCCAAGTTTGGTGTAATTCCGTTCAGCCGTTCGAGCTGTAGCCGTGTCTAAAGGTCCCATAGAAAATGCCATTTGAAAAATTTCAAATTCTATTTTCTCAAGAACTACTTGAGGGATTTACACCAAACATACAAAAGGCACTGCTGCATACCAGTCCCTACCATTTTGCCAAATCTGGTGTAATTCCGTTCAGCCGTTCGAGCTGTAGCCTTGTCAGAATGTCCTTATGGAAATTAACATGGGGAAAACACGTTTTGGGACCCCCCTTTTTTCTCGGCCCCCGCTTAACGAATCCCCCCGAAACTTACAGGGAAGGAGCGGAGCGGAGCGAGGCAAATTTAAGGAAAATTACAGGCAGATCCCTCAATCGGCGCTAAAGTTATACCCAATAGAATGTTCGGAATTTCCTATGGTAACTAGGTCTTAACTATATATACCTACTGGCGACCGCCAGTAGGTAATACATATACATGCATACTGAGATGCTGACCTGCTGCAAATAAAGGACACTGTTACAACACACAGAAGTCCGGCCTGTCATTGAGTGCATTCCAAGCAAGGGGCACCCCTTTGTTCACATACACATACATACATTTATACATACACACACACACACATATATATATATATGTAACCACAGCTATTTTGGTAAGAGATATTTTATTTAGTTACACCACAGTGACAGGTGTATATACATGCAAATGTACTAATGTTTAAAAAATGTAACTAACAAAGGCATTGTGCTCTACAATACGGAAACCTTCCTTTGTGAAAGAAAAAAACAAGAAACAAGCACCGGAACAACCCTTAAGCACTGTGTAATACCAGCAATCATATTTTGATCCAGTTTCAAGAAAGCTTTTGCATTTGTGAAATATGGAAGGTGAAATCATGTGTAGAACATATATATAGCCTGTGAATAATTTCGGATTAGCAATGATTTAATATTAAATCCCAGCTAATCCACAGCCTTTCAAAACACAAAGGACACTGATTTTGCACATTGTTTCCTGCTTATGTAATAAACATTCCTATAAATGGATTTTGACAAACATAATCACTTCTTTCACTCTAAAGAACAGTTAAGAACACGTATTTCTCCACTCCCTCTTCTCGTTATGAAGCAAAGAAAATACAGTGAGAAATGACTTATTCCACTTTTGGCCAAAACCATTTTCTCTCTTTCCTGCTAAAACTCCTGTCATTTGAAATGTCATTAGTGATGTCATCAATGATGTCACTGACCATGTCACGAAGTGCTGGAATATGTGAAGTCATAACCAGTTCATTGCAGGGGCATAAGTTATAGTTAGCTCAGGTATAACCGCTGAATTTCACTGATTTTGTACGACTGAGATGTGAGCCTAACTATAACCTTTGTTTTTTTCAGTGAATTTTCTAAGGTTTTAAAATTCTATTTCCAAACAATAAGGTCCCTGTAGTATTTGTTTTTTTAGTAAATATATCTGTATATATATCATCCATATTATTGCCACAATGCCTGCCGAACTATTAAAATACGGGTGCCACCGGCATGCATGTGGCTTGCACTAATTAATTAGGCAACAAAAGTTCCTTCCACCAGGAACAGACCGGAGCACTCCATGGGGTAAAAACTGCATTTATTCCTCTCTGTACGATTAAAAATGCAAGTATTTCACTCAGCATGACGCGCTTCGCCTACCAAGCCTTTTTCAAATGCTTTCAGTGACACCAATCGTTATCATGCATGTATTTATTTTAATTGCTTTGCCCCCCTACACTTAAGGAAGGACAACTAGATAACTGTAGTTTCTTCAGTCCACAGAAACACTCACACGCCTACTCACACCCCATACAACCTCTTCCACACCCACTCACACAGCCATACATCAACTGACATACCCATTCACAGACCTATACCGGTACTCACACATCCACTCACTCCTCGATAGAGTCACTTACACAACCACTCACTCACTCGTACAACCACCCACACAACCACTTACCCATACAGCCACTCATACAACCAGTTACTCACCTAAAACAGCCAGCCACATAACCACACTCACCTACAGAGCTACTCACACACCCACATATTTACCTAATCAGCCTCTCAACGCAGCCACTCACTCACCCATAGAAGCACTCATACACTCACTCACACAACAACGTATATACCCATTGACATATCAATACAAGCACTTACACATTCCTGTACTCACCCATACAGCCATTCACACAGACGCTCACTGTCCAATACAGTCACTCAAACATGAAGTCCATAAACTAAACACCTACTCAAACAGCCACTAACCCACCCATTCAGTAACATGTAGCAATTCAGACATCCACTCACCCAGATAGTCACTGCACACCCACTTACACACTGATAGAGCCACTTACACCATCACTCACCAACCAATACATCCAGGGACACATCTACTCACTCGCCAATACAGCCACTCACATAGCATCCCACTCACCCACACTGCTACTTACAAAACCACTTATACAGCCACGCACACAACCATATCCACAAGGATATATAGTCACATAGCCACTCACATGATATATATAAAAAGTAGTATCACTCCCTAGTAGCACACCTAGTATACTACTTTAAGTTTAATAGTGCATTAGGATATATGTTTAACAATCATAAACACTTACAAAATACTTACTCTCATTGGATGGCGTCATCAGTGATGTCATTTGAGATGTCATCAGTGAGGTCACTGACCATGTCATGAGTGATGTAATATGTGAGGTCATAAGCAGTGCATTGCAGGGGCATAAGTTATAGTAAGCTCAGGTAACTATAACTGCTGATTTTCACTGGTTTTGTATGAGTGAAATCTGACCCTAACTAGAAACATAGTAAAATCAGGGAAAAAGTGGGGAACCGGACACGTTTCTTCCTGCCCTTCAGCAAGGCCAGGAAGGATTGGCTTTTTGCATGTTCACCATTTGGCAAAGCAAGGGTGGTTTCTTGTTGTGTTATACGCTTCCAGTCACTCATGTTTTTTAGCTAACCAAAACTAGAAAGAAACACTTAATATCACAGCCACACAACTGTAAGGCACAAGGAAGCAAAATTATGAGATGAAATAGTCAGTGCTGCGTCGAAATTCTACAATCTTGGAGCAAAGCACAAAAAATCTATGTTTAGAGCCTTGAAATTCCTGGTAATGTGGCTGCCCTGACAGTGGAGACTTTTTTTGCATGTACCATGTCTGCAAGAGATGCAAAGTTTTTTGATGACATGATTAGTAGATGTGAATACAATACTTTCACAACTATTTCCTTAGAGTAAAAGCATATCATCGAATCAGTTGCAGAAACTGCCCATTTATTAGCTAGATACATGAAGCAGATGGTTGTCCTGGGAAGCGGAGTGAGCTGCCATGACCTAAGCTCACAGACAGCTGAGCTCCTCGCCACCCACGTTCCGCCTGTGACGACTGTCTGCCATGTTCTCCCCGCTCCACTGCGGAAGGCTCTATCGGGCTGCCGGAGCCCTGGGCTAGAACTCTGGCACTGCCGGGACTGAGGAAGCGAGGCAAAAGACTGAAGCAAAACATTGGCAGTGACGTCGGGAACTTTATCAAAATGGCGGTCCCGCTTTGTTAGCGGCAGCCACATTGGGCATAAAAAATAAAAAAAACACCGCCGTGGCGGTGATCTTTCCGAGGTTGGTTCTCTTTGCGGACTACTGGATTTGGCGACCCCACAACATTGCCTGCAGGAGCCTCGGAGTGCCAGGTACGCTGAGGTGTTTGCTCGCGCCCGCCCTTTGCAGGTAACATGGTGGTCCTGCAGTGATTGCCATGGCTGCGAACGCCCTGGTATTCCTGCTCAGCAGGGTACTGTTGGTTCCCCCTCACCCCTCGTGGAAGTATAGGTGAGTTGTGTCAGGGGCACCTGGGCCCCATGACGGCCGCACTGAAAGAAGGAGCGGCAACTGCTACAGTGGTGTTGTAGCCTTATTAGTCACCTGGAGGCCACACTTCCCCATCCCTTATGGGACTCGCTGACTGTGAAGGGTTATCAGGGGTGCTGTCGCTTGTGTAGCCATAGAGTGCACCCTTCATTGACTTGCTCTTGGCTGGGAGAGCATTGCTAATTTCAGCTCATTCCTTACGGTACCTTGTACGAAGGCTTCTGTTGCCCGGTTGCATTTGTAACCTTGGGGGCTGGAGCTGTGATATCTGCTGCCATTTGTGGCCCTTTTGGCGTCTTCCTGGCCTGCTTCATCACTGGATAACTAGCCCATAGGGGTGGTGTCCTCACTTGGAGTGCATCTGGTTGGACCTGTGGCTGAGTGCTGGTGTATAGTTGCACTGCTTTCCGGCACTTCCTGGGCCTGAATTAGAGTGATCTTGGTGCGGACACAGAGAACTTAAGATGACCCAACCACGAGTACCCCATCAAGGGATCAAGCAGGTACTGGCGGTGGGGATATGGCACACAAGGATGATGAATTTGAGACATTTCTGACAAACACTGACACCTCTGGGGAATGCCTGGAAGGCAAGACAGACTCTGTGTCTGTGGAGTTGGGCCTTATTCGTGAGGATTCTCGGATGGTCTCCATGAGGGTTGCTACCTTAGAAGGTACGGTGTAGACTTAGTCACAAGCTGTTAAGTCTGTGGACCATCGCATCACAGCTCTGGAGTTACAAACCTGGCACCTGATTGCTCGTCTGGATAATCAGGAGGGGCGGGCCCATCGCAAAAACGTCTATATTGTGAAGCTGCCTAAACATGTTGAGAGTCACTCCCTGTTGGCGTCTCTGGAAGCTTGGTTCAAGGAGGTGGTAGCCCCAGGGGGCCTCTCAGGTACTTTTTCCTTGGAGTACTTAGGGTACCGGTGCAAAGACCTCAGTCTGGGGAACTTTTTGACAAGGGCACTGTGCAACCTGAGATGCCAGAACTGAAACAACCTGTGCGTCCCAGGCTCCAACCATCCTGATGCAGGCGGGCATCCCACCCTACTAAAACGCAGGTGGCCTTGGAGCAGTCTAGGGAGGTTGAAACTGCTGCCTCTCTCGGGGGCTGGCGAAGGCTCCACTCAATGCCCATTCCCAGAAAGCCACTTCACTGCTCTACCAGTGGGCTCACCCCAGGGTCCGTGGGCGATTTGCTCTGAGGCACCTCACTGGCATCCTGTGGATGCGTTGTATTCTTTCTTTATAGTATTATGTGGAGGGGTTGCTTGAGTGGCTTATTTCTCCTGTGCAGATTTCTTCCCTCCTGTTTAGGTGGTCGGGGGGGAGGGTTTGGGCAGGGGGTGGAGGGGTTGTCAGAAATGTCCTACTAATCTGTTTTATTCCTTGAGCTTTGGTTTACCACCTTTAGCTGGCGGCTCTTTCCCCACATAGGGATTTTCGTAATGGATTTAGTTGGCCTTCTGGTCCTCAGTTGGCTCCTGAATGGGCCCTGTCTGGTGTATTGTTTGGACAGGATGGTTGTATGTCTCAATCCTTGGGGGGATGTTGAAGGATTTGTTGGTTTATGGAATTGTGTTTTGTTTTGCAATTTGTTTCTCTGATGTTGGCAGTGGAGCATATGAAGCTGTGGAACTGTGTATCTGGTTCAGTGGGGCACGTCTGGTGTTGTAAGGGGCAAATAATGGTGGGTTCCGCAGGGGTCCCTTCCCTTTCTTGGCCCATTATTCATAATAACACACGTTAAATTGCTCGCCAGGAATGTGCGAGACCTCTTTTTCCCTTCAAAGCATTATAATGTACTGTCTTTTTTGAAAAGCAGGGGAGTGCATTTTACATTCCTCCAGGAGACCCATCTTACAGAGGTTGAGGGCCAAACCCTTCGGGACGTTGGTGGGGTCAACTCTGTTACTTCTTACTTTGCTTTCTCACAGGGCACTATTATTTGGATCAGGCCAGGAGTTACCTTACGGTTGCACAGAGAAGTTATTAATCATGAAGGTTGCTCTGTTTTGGTGTTGGGATGTTTAGATGATGAGGATATTGCGCTATTGAATGTTTATGCTCCGAACATGGACCAGCCATTGTTCCTCACTTGTTTGGCCCCTCTGTTGTCATTAATGGTCCCTATTGGAGAGTAGTGGGGGTGACTTTAACTCCATAGTGGATTTGGGTTTTGATAGATCGCACCGGCCCCTGTGGGCAGGCTGGCAGAGTCCGTCTGCTCCTGGTCTGGACAGTGGGACCTGTTGGACTGCTGAAGGGTGAGACACCAGGAGGCACATGTATACTAATACCAATCTGGCCGGCATGATCTTGAGGTTTGGCTTGACAGACTTTATACTTGCACGGTGATCTACTGCAGTGTAGTTGGGGTGGAGTGTTTAGCTAAGACGTACTCTGATCATTCATGTCGGCATTTTCTAATGGTCCTCACCGGAGTACGGATGTCACAGAGCCAGAGGTACGTGGGGTGATTAAGGAAATGGCAAGAGGTAAGGTGCCCGGCATCAACGGTTTTCAAACAGAGTTTTATGTGGCGTTCACTGCTGACCTCGTCCCTGGGATTGTGGCCCTTTTCAATGATTCTCCACAATGTGGATTTCTTCCGTCCTCACTGAGGGAGGTTGCTGTTGAGTCGCATCCAAAGAAGGATAAGGACCCCATCCTTCTTGATTCTTACCGTCCCCACTCCATCCTCAATGCCCATTACAAGATTTTGAGTAAGATTTTGGCGAACTGTTTGCTCCCCCATATATGTTCTCTGGTTTATCCTGACCAGGTTGGCTTTATTCCCATATGTAATACTATGACTAATATTCGTAAATTGTTTCTGGCCTTAAGCCGGCGGGAACAGCTGTCTGCAGGAGCGCTGGTCATTCCGGTAGACATTAGGAAGACCTTTGACTCACTCAGTTGGCAGTTTCTCTATGATACCCTGTTTGGCTTGGTCCTGGGTTTACCCCTTGTCAAGTGGACAAAGCTCCTCTACACAGGCGCCCTTAGCTAGGATCTGTACTGGTTCCCTGATCTCAAAAGCATTTGCGGTTGAGCGGGGCACCCGTCAGGTTTGCCCCTTATCGCCACTGCTGTTTGCACTGGCCATGGAGCCGTTTGCTCGCGTTAACCGTCGGGCCTTCATTACCAGGGGTTGTGCCTTACGTCTAATTATACATACTTTCTCTGTATTCAGATGACACGCTGCTTTACTTGAGGGGAAAAGACCATGACCTCGGGGGACAAGTGGCGGCGCTGTCAGAGTTTGGTGGTTACAGAGGACTGGAGGCCAATTGGGATAAATCCTGTGTCTGTCCCCATGGGGTGAAATGCCTGAGAGTGGACCTGTTCTCATAGCTCCGACATTGTGGTGGGAGCAGCATACGGTTCAGTATTTGGGGTGGCTGTCTACCGCTCCCCGGGATTGTTGTATGAGGGGAATTTCTGTTGAGGAATTGGTGGGTTGCGGCATTGTGTTGTCCTTCCATTGGAGCTGTGCCAATATTTGGGGGGGCGGGGTGAAATAGTTTGGCTTATTGCTGTCACTATACTAGGGCACGTCTTGTTGCCGCGTAGCACTTTGGAAACTGCGCCTACCATTGACTGAGGGTGGCCTAACAGCATCCGATTTTGAGTTCTATTATTTAGCAGCACAGCTCCAGTCGGTTGTTCGTTGGAGGTCCTAGCTGTGGGAGGTCATGGGTATATGTGAGGGTGGCTCTCTATCTATAGATCTGTTAGCTGGTATCCGACTGAAAACGACGCCTACTTGGGGTGTTCAGATCTTCAATGTCTTAATCAAGACGGCGATCTGTGTCTGGGCTTGTGCCTTGCGGCAGACCCAGGCTCAGATCCCATATACCCGTGAACTTACCACTCTGGTGGTTTGACGTTGAGGGCGCCTGAGGGGTTGGTCGGGACTCAGCGAGTGGTCAGCAACCGGGGTCACTGTCCTGGGAGATCTTTTTGCAGGACAGGAATTGTGTCCTTCCTCGAACCTGCAGGAGTTTTATGATCTCCTGCTGGGTAATTTTTTACTTCATGTTGCCTTGACTCATAAAGTACACGAATGGTGGGGCGCTGGTGTTGCGGAACCCCCAGAGCATGAGTGTCTGTGCCATCTTTTCCTTATTTAGGGGTGGTTGAAAGTGGTCATGCCGCTTTATAGGGCCTTGTTAGAGGGGGCACAAACGGCTCTCACTGCCCTTCATTTGCGATGGGAGGGGGGCCTAGGGGTTGCCTATCAATGACGAGTCCTGGAGGAGGATCTTACAATCTGGCCCTAAAGTATCCAGAAACACCTGCTTCGAATGTATTACATTTTCTATTTACAACGGGCCTATTTGACTTCCCGGTGCATTCATGCCATCTTCCCTGCTGCGTCTTTGGAATGTCCTTGAGGTGCTGTGGAGGTTGCTGGCTTCTTCCACATTGTCTGGTCATGCTCCCTTTTGCTCCCCTACTGGACGGCGGTACTCCAGGTGGTTCGGGGGGCCAAGGAAAGGGACTTCATGCTTGGTTCCCAGTTGTGCCTTTTGGGCCTACAAGAGCAGACAGTGTCTAGAAAAACCACGGACAGGTTTCTGGACTTGGCTTTGATCCTGGCCCACAGACAACTGACTAGGAGTTGGAAATTCGTCCGGGGTCCAGCTGTGTAGAGATGGTGTTTGGAGTTGTGAAAGGGAGCCGATTTATAAAGAAGAGGCTAGGAGAGCGAGGAGAGTGCCGATCCTACCCGCATGGGATGCTATACTGTTGGTGTGTCCCCATGTGGACTGCAGTGGCCTTATAGCTGTGGACAAGCCCATTTCGGACACATGCTGACCTGCCTCTGAAGCATGTGCAGCGAGGGGGCCGATTTTGGGAATCTCCCCTTAGATGCCCCTGGGTCTTGCCGTATTTTGGTGTTGTCTCTCCTTTTCTGTGGGCCTTGTGGTTGTTGGGGAGACCCCTGGCTCTGTTTAATGGGGATGTAGTATTGTAACTTTGTTGTCAAGTAGGTTTCCTAACTTTGGGACCCCAGGATTCTCCTTGTCCCGAGGATGCTTCCTTGTAATGCACACTACTATTATTGTTTCCATGGACTGATGTACCTTACATTTCTGTTTTTTCTGCCATGTTGTGTTTTTTTCCCTCTATGCCTTGCCCAGCGTCATTTGTTTTATTGTAAGCCGATTTATTTTGAAGATTTCAAATGCTATCCAAAATATTTTTTTTCCCAAGTAGATGATTGTCCTGAAGTCCCGAAGGTGCTGGGTGCTCCACTGTGTGTGACCCTTTGTCCAAGTTGGTAGGATTACTGCAACCCATATATGAGTTTGTAGTACACTTAACAACATAATGAAAAGAATTTAAAAAAAACGTATTTTTAAATAACTGCTTCTTTGATTCAGATGGGATTTTCTCAAAATCATGCACCACGTTAATTAAATTTTTAAGTCAAAACACTTTTCACTCTAGCAAAATGTACAATGAACTTTCTTAAGGCTGTTCAAATAAGAAGATAAAAGATGAGACAAACACAGGGTAAATATATATATATATATATATATATATATATATATATATATATATATATATATATATATATACACCTTGCATAGCTTCATAATTCACAGTAGCAGACTAATGCAAATCCATTTTATTATCGGTTTATACCCAGGTGAATTAAAACGCAGGATACAAGATGGTGAGATCAAATTGAAGGCATGGTTGCACATACAGAAACATCATGCATTTAGCAAGACCCAAAAAGGTACCATTTCGGTCATCTCAAATGCTGTGGCTGATCGTAATGATGTGTAACAAGTGGCACACAGCCAGACTCAGGAAGAGAGCATTTCTGATCAAATTCTTGATAATAGTATGGCCTAAATGGGTTTAACGACATCTTGAGCATGATGTACTGACATTGTCATTCACCGTGATTGATACTTTGCCTCGTGGCTTGAGCCACATTTAAGTTGACAAACTCAACATAAACTATTGTAACATGGTTCTTGAATTTCTGAAAAATTCTAATAACTCAGGCCTATATGCTGATCATACAGTGCCGCTGCTTATTGGAGTCCTGCTTTTATTTCTGGCGGTTAGTGGTCTCCATCAATCCATCAGCTAAGTGAATGTTATCACTGCAATGGTGCTCTGTCCTTGGGTGAACTACATTCTACACATTTGATGAACGTAGCTGCATGTGAGTATATATGAAGCACTGAAATCTACAGCAGGAATGCATTATGTAAGCTTGTAAGGCGCAGCGTGTAAGAGCTAACTAGAATAGGCAGCAAGGAACAGTGTGCAAAACCAATTAGTAGGAAGATATATGTTGTTGCTAGACGACACGTGTGTAACTGCATCTTACGGCTTTTCTGTTTCAGTTTTGCGAATTTTAGTAATCACCTTGTTGTTTCTGGAAGTAGATTTGTTTTAAGTGCATTCTTTTAAAAATTAGCAATGCAGATGCAGAAGAATAAAACGAACAGCAGATAAACAATGCGCTCAATAAGTTCTTCTTGTATTCTCTCTCGGAGTTGTGGATAATAAAGCACAAAAAAAACCTCCAATGCTTTTGGGAAATGTCAAAGTCGGCCACCATCACTCAGGAGCATAAAAACTCCACTTGCAAAAGTATTCCCACTACAACCATTGCATAATGAAGTATAAAGAACATGCAATAAAAAGATGTAATAGCAGAACAAACGTGCCTCTATCAGATGTGTGAAGAGGCATAAACCAAGCTGATTGTCCCAAAGCACCAGTACCAGAGATGGAGGGCTTGTGAGAGAGATGATACAAAGAAAAACTGGCACGGGTGACCGGTACAAAAACAAGATAGCTGAAGAAGAGATGAGATAATCCAGTATAATTGTCAACTCTTACAGACACCCATGTCGAACCTACTGGTCACCGGTGCATGTAAATGTAGGGCTTACACAGTCTTTCATTCTTTCAAGGTTGATAAAAATAGACAGCATTCAACTAGATAGTGAAAACGCTCATTCCTAAACACCCAAGATAGAGAAATATTAAATGTTATTTATATTGGCTGAGATATTTATATCTGACGATTTAGTCAACAATGACCTGTAGGGCCAGGAATACTTGGAAACACAGACAGGCTCTGTGGGCAGCCTGCAGACTTCAGAGTGCCTGAATGGCAGACAGTTGTATCTTCGCCAGAATCTTTGCTTTTAGCAAAAGATGTATGGAAAGCATTATCCCCTGGAAACGTGTGCCAGTCCAGTAGCGCATTCAAATGGGCTGGGGGTAACACAGGCCCCTTAAGCCCGGGGGAGTGTTCAAAACGGGCATCCCTCCTAGGGACCCCAACTCTTCAGGGGGCTCCATTCAGCCCAAAGACAATGAATATCTGTGATATAAAGAAGACTCATGGGCCCCTCATCACCAAATGGAAGGGCACTTGGACTCCTTGGCAGGGTATTGTGCAGCTTTAAAACAAATACAATTTCAACAGTTACATTCTCAATGTCCTATCGAAAAGACTCATAATAAACACATCCATAAGACCACTTGAAGTCAAATGTATTTTCAAGAAATGTATATACATGCCCTGTGTCTACTGCATATTCCAGAGTACCCACCTATGGCTCGTGGCCAAACTTTGCTGTTGCTAGACAAACCATGCCCAGGTATTTTAAACTATGCTTGAAGTATTGAAAGGGAGTGGCCAAAATTATTAGTCACATACAAGACTGTTCATAACATTATCTCCACTAATGAGAATTCAATGTCTGACGATTCAGGTTTTTTTTTCGATTTGATATCCTCACGCATATTTAAATCTCTTTAAACCTCGGTAAATTTGTTATTCACACTGCAAAATATTATGCACATTTCTATTCTTAATATTGATCACTGAATTAATAAAAATGCCCCCGTTTCTGTTCTCCCCCCCCTTTTGCATTACCCCCAACCATCAGTAATATCAGAGTCTTACTTCCCTGTCCATCGTTTCCGCACGCCTCCCCACCACTGGTGTAAATGCTTCACATAACCCTCTCTCACTGCAGGCCGCAAGAGCGGGCGTTCTGCAGCAACAATCGCCCTACCTACAATAGATATGGTCATGCCCTCTCTCGCACTTACGCTGACACCAATGGGCATTGAATCACTTTTCAAGACTAATTCTCTTTTTCACAGACGATGGCTCAGAAGCAGACTCCCCTAGATGGTGACGAAAGTATGCCACATAATGAAAAGGTATGTGGCATACTTTCGTTGTCTTAGTAAGTGTTTTGCGCTCTGAGCAACTGGGGTCAAAATAATTTCTTAACACACAAGAAGGACAGATTTTTAGCCTTATTTGTCTTTGATTAAAAATACTGAATACTTTGTGCAGGTAGAGTCCCGTACCACTAATTTCACCCTGCTTTAATCAAAGTATGTCTGCTGTTTACCAAGTGTTCCATTTTACAGGACAGACTTCTAAGATATTAACTAATTCACATACATTATGAATATGTATGACTATGTGGGTGAACGGTGTTAATTCTTTAGTATGCACTGGCATTTCTTTCATGTCCTGATGAAGATCCATGGTAAATAAAGTAAGGGTCAAAATATTGCCTCTCTGTATTCAATGGTGACTTTTTACATTTACGTGTAAGATTTTTTTAGGTTACATGTCTAGAACCGAATGGAACACGATTACTTGATCAATAAACTCAAAACTGTTAGCATATTCTGACATCACAACATATGAGTAATTGAATATTCTAATTAATCTTTTATATTTGGAAATCTGTATTATAAACATTAAATTGTTATGTCACCATTTACCTTATGTTTGGAGTGCCATATTTTCACTTTAGTATCCTAGGCAAAGATCATCATGTCTCGACCAAAAACTCCTATTTGTTTTCAATGGAAGCCTCGAAAGCCAGTAGAAAGGGTTACCCCACACAACAATTGCCTTATAAAGTCACATTCATACAAGACTGAGGCTTATATAAATAAAAATAACAATGGCCTCTGGTTAATCAGAACAGATCATGGCCTGAGGCAATGGCATTCCCAGCACCCATGTCTGCAGCGGCCATAAGACATGTCATGCCATGCCAGTTCTAGGAGCACTGTATGTCCCTAACCAACGCCCTGTACCCAGTAACAATGCCCACAGTTCACACTGGGAATTGTGCCACAATAGAACATTTTTTACAAATTGCACCTACTGCGAGCCCAAATTATGGTCAGCGGAACTCTGGTCATCATGATTAGCGGGGGCTCAAAATCCACATATTCGGTTCATATACCACAAATCTTGCAACTAAAAAACTAGACTTATTTTTAAGGGGACGGAGTTGTCATTTTACACTTGCAGACGTGTTTCACGATTCCCAGTGAGGGTTGCTATGCTCGCACTGCCACACACGGCCCTATATACATATGTTTATGAAAGAAGGTCTGTCAACCAGCTGCTTAGTCCACAAACCTCAAACATGTATTTGAGAGTTTAGCACAAATTATACCAGATTTAGTTTACAAATATGTCAAAAATATTTAATTACTTTTTCAAAAGCATCTCATACAAAAACATTGTTCTTGCAACCATAATGTTTAGTAATGAGGTCTAGAAATATGCACATAATAGTCAAAGTATAAAAGTCTCTGGAGTTGTAGACCTTGTTGCTCTAATGTCTGTGCTGGGCCCAACTTTAGTGCGGCCGAAGATTTTCGCCATCTTGAAAATGCCTTGACACATGGCAGTTTGGGCTTGTGTGCCCTGAGATGAACCCTGAAGGACTGGTCCTGTCCCCTCTTGTAACCAGGACAAAAATGTGGATTCCAAGGGTCAGTTGGCTTCAGGGAAACAACAAACTGTAATATGCCGTTTCCTGGAAATACCCAGCTGACAAGTGGCAACTGGATATTTTCTTGAATTTGCTGTTGGCCTTGGCGAATGCCTGAAAGTTTCTAAGCGCCCTACCCTGAGATCCTCGGGGCCTCAGAAGTGTACTTCTGTCGTTGAGTGGGACTAATCATCACAATGCCAGGTGGTCAGACCGCCGGCCGCTATTGCGGCAGTAGAAAGACTGTCCGACGAGCATGCGTGATCCAAGCGCCGTATTTGGATATGACCACCGGGCTGGCAGTAAGAAAGTCAGCGATTCCACTGCGGCGGCATGGCTCAGCCACTAAGATGGGCCGCAACAGATACAGCCACGATGCAGCACTTTCTGCACCTCCGTGCACCGTGTGCCATGCACCATGTTGTGCATGGCACATGGTGCACGGAGGTAAGTGGGGGCACTACATGTGTCCCCTGGGGCACTCTGCATTGGCCTAAGACGGCCGGGGCCCTGTTTTGGGGCCCCCTTGTACTCTTTCTGACAACCTTTTCATGGAGGGATTCCCGCCATGAAAAGGCTGTCAAAAAAGGGATATCATAATCTCAACGGCGGTGCCTGCCTCGGCACAGCCACCATTTAGGAACGCTGCTCCAACCGCCACACCATTGGGATCTATGATCCTGTCAGAGTAGGCGGTCTTGTGGATCTAACCGCCAGTATTAAAATACGGCAGTCGGACCAACACGGATGGCCTGTCAGCACTCCGGCCACCACTATCAGAATCAGGCCCGAAGTCAGAAGGTAAACGTTTTGACAGGGATGAACCTGATTGGAGAATATGACCCATTGCGACCAACTTCAAATCGCACCAATGTCCCATTTTACCGGGCCATTGATTATCACTGTCACTTTGTGCTTTTTGCCACTATTTTTACTTAAAACTTTATAAATGTATATCTCTGGATTCCCTTATTGGACTTTGTCATTTGGGGCCATGTTGATTATTCAAATATACTTTACTTTTCTGATTCGGTTTGATATTTTTATTGATTTGCATTTTGACTTAATTAGTGTTTTAGTACTGCATAAATACCTTCAACATTGCCATAAATTGAGTCGGTCAGCTTTGTGCCATTGCTACCGGGGGGTTGAGCTCAGATTAATTTAGTTACATTAAGGGTTCTCTCTGAAAAGAGCTGTGATTTCTCCTTGAGGTGGGCAGTCGCCTGCCCCAAATAATCCATTTCTTACACTAATATCAAAAAAATAAGGTGTGCCATTAAAAACAATACATATTACCATGGAAGACTTCAGATAAAGGACAGTTATGGCATTGGCCAAACCCTAAAAAACACCAGAATTTGCCGCCTATAGTGGGCTACGCCTTCGAGCTCCCTCCAATGCCCCACTCATGACCTCGTACATTGCACACACTACATAATCAATGCGATCACTGGTGATATCAAATGACCCTTTTCATAATGAATGACTTCACAAAAACTGCAAATGATAGCTTTTTGTTTGTGTATTTGCTCACCGCAACTCAACTGTGAATACAACCTTGCTTCTATATATACATCCACTGCAAAGATATCTGTATTTTTAAAAATTAGAGCCAAACGTTGCGCACAATAAGGTTGCAGAGGTGCTGAGCCTGGGGCCTGGCTAAAGGCCATGTCCTTCCCCAGAGCCACCACTCTAAGGCAGATATGAAGCAGCCATTGGAGAGTTTAGAGGCATAGTCACGTGATTGATATAGACGTGTTGGGGGAAGAAAAAGGCACATTGGTGAATAGAACATGATGCAGGGAATAAAAATGACACACTTGTGTAGATGAAGTGAATCATGCACTGAAAAAATGAGAAACAGATGAATGTTAGTAAGACATTCTGGAAAATATAGTATATATCTAGGAGATGACAAACATGGTGAGATTTCATAGCACGACATCTCAAGTTTTATAAAGAATAATCCCTAAAGCTAAGTGCTGCAGTACATGGGGTTCTCGTATTTCCATGTTAAGGAACCAATGACCCACCCATATCACAAATTTAGCAATACATGGGATTCCCACATGTATGTTTGCGCTGTTTTCAAATAGACTTTTACTTTTTTCTCGGAGAAACCCACCTCCTTACTCACTACTCTCATAAGAGTAGGAGGCCTGAACTGCTATGAAGGGTCTATGGCCCTGTTCTTTCGATTTAGACCCTTTCGTGAAACACATGCCCTAAATACAGAGATACTGTCCCTTCCAATGCACTCAATCCATCAGTCCATAGACACTAATGCCCGCGCACGCCTAGTGAGCAATTCCGCTTCACAGCGTGCACTAACCACAACAGTCAGACAGAATGTTCCACCTATACACAAAAGCAATCTGCAAGCCCCCCTGGTCACCCCTTCAGACTTGGCTGATAACTACTGCCCCCTAAACGTCTGCTAGTGCCAAGCCAGCACAGTACCAATCCAAGTTTACTGCCACTTTCCCCTGTGCCTCAAATGGTGCAATGCTATCACTATTGATGCAAGACAAGACATCACACCAACTCACTAACCACATATGGGAGCTAACAGTGATTTCGAGGTCCCACTGCGCCTCTTGCAGGATTAATAGCAATCCGATTTTTCTTTCAATTCCGTTTGTTTTCATTGTTTAACACTTTGTGCCACACGAAAAGTCATCTTCCTACCTTCTGATACACACTTTGTAATTGCATTGAAAGGAAAATAGAAAATGGAACTTCAGTTGGGGATCTTGTTACCAATTATCGATTTTAAAGATAAATTTGATTATTTCCAGAAACAACATACGATTGGACTACCTGGTCAATGAAATGAGGTTTCATAATTAAAAAAGCACAGAGAGGCAACATAAACATTTCCAAATGCACAGAGAGGCAACATAAAGATTTCAAAATGCACAATAGATAAATTGATCCGGAATCTTCAGCTGATGATAGATTTAATCCTTAAATGGAATCTTGGGCTGTAGTGTTGTTCCTATTATCCCAATAGGCTCTGCGCATTGGAATAATATCTTCAATAGTATAGACGTAGGACTGTGGTTAACTAGGTCTTCTACTGACGATATTAGACTTAAAGTTATGTGTGCCAGCTAGCTCAGAGTTCACTAGAAACTTTCTCGAATAGGCAAGGAGGAGTTTAACCTCCCTGGATAGACAAGAAGGGATTTAGTTTCTGACAACCATAGAACATGACAACTTTGCTCTCCCCTAATCAAGAGTATATCTCTAGAGTCGTGTGAAAACAAAAGACAACTATTTTACTCAGTCAGTACGTGCATTCTTAGTTTCACCAGTTTGTAGAGAAATAAGAGATGGGCGTGTTTCAATAAAAAGATGTTATTTATTGATCAGTCTCTTTTCTCATACAAGAGAAATGAATCGCTATTATTGCAATACTTATAGTTAAGTAAAGTGCATACAGTAAAAACAGGATTATAAAATAATACTGTAAAAGCATTTATATGGTTTCTTAGCCATATGATACTTAAAATGGATAAAAGATATACATACATATATACATTGACTAATCGTTCTCAACTGGTGCTTCTAACTACGCCTACCCCGGTGTACCTGACCTGAGCCTAATACGTGGGAGGGAGTAAGTAAGTAGCAGTTTTAGTTAAGTTTGTTTCGCCAAGAATCTGACTCAAGAACTCTCTGTAAGGGGTTAGTCAGTTCAGTACCTGGGATTTAGAAGGCTGGAGAGTTGGTATCTCTGTCTCAGGACTCGATATCCCAGTTACCCGCGAGGGCGGCTGGAAACACCGGAGGCTGGATTTCTCGGCAGGAGAAAAGGCAGCGTCTCTCTCAGCGCGTCAAAAGGGAGGGGCAGCGTCCGTGGGCTTTTCTGCATCAGCTGGGCTCTCCGGCAAGTAGCGCTGCTCCAAGCTCGTCACCACCGTGTCTTAGCTTAGGGCAGCGTCTGTATATTTATACCTGAAAGGTGCAGTGTTTGACGCAAGGATGGACATAAGACGTCAGCAAGAATGTCATAAGGACTGGTCGTTCTTACATTCTTTGCAGGAGTTCGAGCGAAATCAAAACAATAGCTGCGGGGGATTTCCCAGGTCTGTTGGAGGTTTGATTTGTTTTGAGAACTCGGTGTGCTTTCTAGGGGGCTGAAGGGATAGTGCTTGCTTAATGTGACAGCATGCGCTATGACCTAATCTGAAAACGGGTTTCTGTGCCGGTGTATGGACATTAGTGAATTAATAACCGGACAAGGGTCAGAAATAGGAGTATCAATATAGGTACCTAGATAAACACACTACACCCACTCCACGATTTTATGTACATATTTACTAACCTAAGCAATAGTAAACATAACTAACAGTGCATGTGTATACCGAACCACCCCAAAAACATATTTATTTTTTTTGTATTTGAAAAATGGTGTATGCGAAATGCACGAAATGAGTATAGGTACTGTATGCATTCAAGCAGTATAATCATTCAATAAGGAGATGCATATTTTATATCAGCATGAATGATTTGCGAAATTACACATGAAAGGGCTCTTGATACAGAAAAAAATTGCGAGACCATCTCATCACATATAAACACAATTAATTGCATATAAACTAGAGGTTGAGGTAATGTAATCTCTCTAGTATTCCTAAGAATAGAAGTTCTGTTCTCTAAGAATAGTTTTACTTTAAGCAGAAGATAAGTGCCAAAAAGGTAAATATTTTGGAATTGGAAAAAAGTTTTCGCTATTCAGGGGAGAAGAGAAAAAATAGTTCACAGTCACTTTGTTTTCAAAAGACTGAAGGCCAAATTCAGAGTTCAGGGAACGCCGTGTGCAAGTTTGTTGAAAATCATTCTCTCTGTTCCGGTGAAAACATCATTTCAGACACACTCTCGAAAAAACAGTCTACAGCTTCTGGTGAAAGTTCGACTAGGTTCGAAAATGTCGCTACCATGCAGTCATGCGCATGATTGCTTTCAATGATGGTTTGATCAGAACTGCTTACAGAAGGTCGTACCTGGTTGATGCTGCTTTCATCTTGTACTTCACTACCCTTCAATCGTAGTGGTGAAGTCTCCACGAATGCCGTCATCAGGATAGGTAGCCGCTGGGGACAGCACAATGCATGAGCCTTTACTGGACCCAACAAAGTATCTGCATCCAATGGTACGTCTGATTGTAGTGTAAGACAGGTGTCCAACACGCATTCTTCGCCGCATAGCATGCACCTTAATACAGGCATAACATAATTCTGCCAGATGGGTCTGAATGAAAGAAACCAGGTCATATTTAGATCTCGTAGCCGGGCTAAGCCAAGGACTTTAGTTATGCGGTCCCGGTAGCGGATAGCTAGGATCGTTTCTTCCATTGTTGCTGGAGTCTTGTCTGTGACATGGCTTGCCATAACGAAGCAAGAGTAGCAAGAATAAAATGCCTGCTACGAGTCCCAACAGGAGTGGAAGTCCGCCAAAGATGGAATGGACGAAATTTGGAAAGATACCCAGAATCGCTTTGAATGGGGTTAAAGCGCCTGAAAAAACTGTCTTAAATACACTTGCGATACCACTTGTATCAGAAATATTTAAGATTTCGTTCAGTATTTCTGCGAAGTGTAGGGGGCAATTTGTTGATAACATTGAATGAATCTCTGCCGTTGTCCTTGCAACTTGGAGATCATACGTTTCTTTTGATGACGTCAACTGGGTTGGCGTCTGTAGGAGCACAGTCTTCATTCTGCTTAAAGTATCAATTCGAATAGAAGAGATTTTTAAACTGGGCCATAACCTTCCCTCCCTGTCTGGAGCATCATTCGGGAACAATACTCTTTCACAGCACATGACCCTGGATGTCACGCTTACAAGATAAGGTTTTCCTGGCAGCAAGCCACAACATCTGTGATCTACAATTAGAATGTAACTCCCGTTCGAAAGTCTTCTAAAGAATGGTTCTATTTGTGTTGCAGGTGTGCCTAACTGGTGACATGAAAGGTTATTTGAAGTCCCTTCACAGGCCCCATGCAAACTAATACCCTGACACAGAAGTAGGCCACTTAGTGATTTTTCACAATTATTACCACTAAGAAATACACTCTGTCCGTTATTACTGACACATGTGTGTGTATAGGGCAAGTTCCATGTGGACTTAATGTATCCTTTACCCAACCTTTCATACTGGTCTGCCTGTATATATTTTTGGCAGTATTAAAACTGGAAAGTTGTTATCGGTATATTTATTATCCCATGTATTATCCATTCAATGACAGGTCGTTCTGACATTGTCAATGGTAATCTCTTAAGTTTTTCAATGCTCAGAATTGTATAGTCAGCACCCTTTTGTGCCAAACTGATTTGTTTATCAGTAAGGTTAAAGATATTAAATAGTGACGTTGTGTTGATTAAACGCCAAGGCACATAGCCTGAACGCAGATTTTGTAACGTCCAGCCAAGCTGTACACTAGAACGTAATTGAGACTGACCGTGTTGCAACATCAGTAAGTCTTGTTCTATTATATCGATTGCAGAAGATACAATACTGTCCAGTGAATATATTCTGGAAGACAGAGTCATTAACCCATTGTCCACAACAGAAAGTGACTTTTCCAAATTAACACGGTCAATTTCGCGTATTTTTTCTGCTGTCTCAATTTGAGTTACTTTCCAAGCTTCGTTGTAAGCTGCATATATAGAGGCCGCTATGAAACGTTTTTGACGCTGTTTGCGTGGTCCCATGATGAAATCACGCAAGTCAGCACCTTCTTTAAGTAAAGTTAAGTGTTGCTTAATTTCTGACAGTGTGGATGTATGTAGCCATTGAAGGCAGAGTTTCCCCACACTGTAAGTGGTTACAATCCCTGGATGTTGTCTCTGGGAGTATCTTGGGTCTGGCCGGGTCAATGTGAACCCCTGTATTTTGTTTAGGAATCTGTCTTGACAGTTATTTGTGTCTGTGGGCCAGATCAACTATTGTTTCCAATCAGTATGTGTTCTGTTTTGGTTTAAAATATGGGATACGTCTATCCCAACCTCCGTAGTGCTATTACTGTTAGGTGTTGGTTTTGGAATAGACGGTTTATTTAAGTCTTTAATTTTGGCTAGGCCAAGACAGGATGTCTGTTGAATTGTATCATTCAAAAATATAATTTGTTCTGGGATCATGCAGGCTCTAAATAATGATTCTATACCTTGCACTTGCCAATCTTTTGTGCCCCAGATCGTTTTCGTTTCAATGTTATTGTTCCAGAAATCAAAACCGAATGTATTCATTTTTTCAAAGAATAAGTCTGAATATATCAATTTTGTGTTTGTAAGCATGGTTTTCACTCCTGTCTTATTTAACAATTTGAAATAAAATGATTCAGCATTACTTGTGTTGAACCCTGAAAAGTATGAATATTTATCAAAAAATGTCTTTGAACTGCCTTTTGGTGGAGTCGCACAATGTTCCCATTGGTTACATTTTAAAACATTTCTAGGTTGAGTAGATTTATGCAGATAATGGTTACCATAATGGTTATAACAAAACATTTGATCGTAATTAGATGAACCTTGCAAATAATCATGTTCTGTAAATTTAGCTGACATTACTAGATCAGACATCATATCATTAATACTTTCAAAGTCCCAATCATCAGCAAATGTGCTTGGTTTTACAAAGTCACTTAAAGAAATCTTGAATTGATGAGGATACTTCAGGATTTAAACCGGACCATATATTTCGTAATCAGTTTTGTCCCATGCTACCCCACCGGGTATAGGATTGGCTGTGAAGTTTACTGAAGAAAGTTCTCTTTTCTCTATGTGTGAAGACTTGTGTGGTTTCAGGACCAAGTTGATTTTCTGACTTGCTGTGTCCATTGTAGCATATTTTCCCTCAATGAAATGTCCCAAGCATAGTACCATGATGAGCCAAAGTAGGAGGATGAATACTCCTAGTGCCACCCAAAGTTCAATCCATGGAGAAATCAGATAGGTTTCTTTTAGTTGATGAAAGAGTTCCTTTGCTTTATCTCTAAAAGTTTTTGTTGTCCGCTGTTCCTCAGGTTCACTCAGATCTTCAGAAAAATCATCGAAGTTGATGAAGTAGCCTGATGCTGTTCTGTCAATTGTTTCAATTGCTTCTGGATTCCTTTTCGTTTTTGGAATTTTCTTCGTTTCATTAGCATAGTCTGTGGTTACATCATTGTAGACTGGTGTTTCTTGATTTAAGATTTTAATTTGGGTTTCAAGAGGTTTAAGTTCCATGGCTTTGTTGCATAGTCCTTGTTGTTTTACTGTAGGTTTATCAATTGTGATTAGTCTTTCAGTTTGAACCTCTGTGTTTGTAGCAAACTTTGGTGTTCTACTACTTCTTGGGAGTCCACTTGGCCTACTACTTGTTATCGGCCACATGATTGTGGTTTAACCAGGTCGATGGATACAACTCGATTCTCCTTTTTACCAGCAAGGGGCGGTAGTACTACTGATCTTGTCCCGTTGACAGACAAGACAGGAACTGCTTTTCTGTAAGAAGGCCCAAATTCCTTCTTCACCGCGATCTTCTCTCTGACCAGATCCCCGATTTTTGGAATCCAGACAGGCCTTGCTGGGACAGGTGGTTTCTCTTCAGTGGTTATTGGCTGCTGTTTCAACTTTATGTTGCTCAGGTCTTTTCTTGTTTCGTTTAAGTCCTGTAAAATAGCCAAACGATCTTTGATATCAAAGCATTTTTCTTTAACCACTGAAGTTTGACTATCAAGGTCCTGGATTAACAATCTAGTCCCAAACAATAGTTCGTACGGACTGAGACCTCTCAGAGAATTTCTTGGCAGATTATTAAGACTACGTTGGACACTTATTAAATGTTTGACCCACCCAGCTCCCAAACCGAATACCTTTGCTGTTATAGATTGCTCTATGCCCTGGTTTTGTCTTTACACCATCCCGTTTCCCTCAGGAAGGAGGTGACAAGAGTACCGCAATGCTATGCCCATGCCGGCCATGTCCGCCTTATAAGCTCGAGAGCTAAAAGCAGGACCCTGGTCAGAATGTAGCATGCCAATTGCGTATATGCCATTATAGACTTGCAAATCTTTTTATAACAGTTCAGACGTCAGCTTAGAGCTGGGGTCTACATTATAAGTGAAAATAGTCTCTACATGTTAATATGACGCATTATTCATACTGGGTATTTTCTGTCGATAGCCTAATCCTTATTGGGTGAAACGCCATGGCAATACACCGTCTCGGTCACCACTGCGGTCTCTGTTGCAGTCTGGACAGTTTTTTGCAAATATGTGATGTTGCAGGCTTATTCCTGGCCACCTGTATGTTGATTGTAATTCTTCTAGAGAATCCTTAAGTGTAAGGTGCCTAAGACCCTCACCCATATGTGCGTCTGCTATTAACAAGCCTCTCCTGTCCATGTTTGGAATCACTCTATCCCCCACTCCAGGGATTCGAGCAAAAGGAACGGAGTTTGCATCGATTATGTATGTATAATTGAGTGGATACATGAGGGGTAGCGCTGAGCAGTCGCCTTTTGATGACGTTTTTACCGCCAGCATTGTTTCCCCGTCAATGTATTTTACTGATCGCTTTTTTGTAGCTACGGAAGCCGATTTGGTTGTTTCCGCTGTGGCTGTCTCAGCCAATGAATTCCCTGCAACGTGATCGCCATCACGCTGATGACTCAGTGAGTGTATCACGTGAGTCTTTGGTAGTTCTTTCTTTAAAAGAACTATTTGTTACCAAAGCGATTTTTGCTTTATTGTGGCACCTGTGTCATCTTTGTACCCGTTTTCAACCCATTTCTGCAAGTCGTTATTGTACGATTTGACGCAGTAATATGAATCGCACACTATTAGTGTCGGGAATTTGCGATCCGCATTATCTAGCGCCATTTTTAATGCTATTATTTCAGTTTGTTGTTCTGAATTATTTTCCACTGAGTGTGTTTTTGAAAACAGTTGTTTCTAATTTACCTCCGCGCCACACGTCTTTTGTAATCTCGCATGTGGCGTTATAAGCTTGTTCTCCCCAAACTGAGGGCTGAACATGTCCGTCTGTATGTATTACACAGGCGTACTGTTGTATGGGCAGAATGTCGATTGGCAGAGGATATTCTCTTTCATATTCTAGATTTTTTAATTTCGTCATCTCTGGATCAAAATAGTATTTCACTCTCTCTGTAGCAAGAGAATCTTCCCATTGTATCCATTTTGGATTCAGTGCCATTGTAGGTAAATTACATGGGCTTGTTAATGCCTCAAAGGCCGATTCTGCTGTTCTGACTGTAATCTGTCTGCCGTCAGCATGGTACCTTTCTCTTGCTACAGCTGTTTGAACCGCGTGAACAATGTTTTCCTTAATGCTGAATGTTTTTTCAGCTTCTGTGTACAAATGTGATTTGTATGCTATTGGTACCTTTTCTCCCTCATTTGAGGATAGGTATGTGAATCCGCATCTTCCTGGGATGACTCGAATCACAAGGTTGCGTGTGTTATCGCATGTTTGCAGTTTTGTTTTAACTAACATGTCTGTTTGTAAAGATCTCAGAATTTCTGTGTGTTTTTGAGTCCAATTGATTCTTTTAAAATCTGGTTTTATTAGATCATAGAGAGGTTTAACCCTCTCTGCATAGTTTATAATGTAAGTTCTTCCGAAATTCAGGAAACCTAGAATTGATTGCAAGTTTCTCAGTGTCCTAGGTGCTTGGATTACAGCACATATTTCTAGGAAATTGTCAGCCAGGCTTTTGCCTTCACTTGATAATTCATATCCTAAAAATAGGACTGTCAGATGGGCAATTCTTGACTTCTTGAAGTTGAACTTGTAACCCTCTGCTGCGAACCCAAGTATTATGGTGTTCACTCTTTTCAAGTGAGTATCCAAGTCATCGTCTGTTAGATAGATGTCATCGACATAATTTAATGCCTCATCATCATACATTTGTAGTAACTCTGTTACCCTCGATGATATGAATCATCTGGTTTGGAGACAGGAAACAAAGGATTGTTCATTTGTGAGGTGTATGTTTCAATCACCCCCTGGTATTCAAGTTGATCTAAGATCTCCCTGACCTGTTTTTTAGCTTCTTGCTTAATTGGGTACTGCCTCTGTGCAGTCGGTTGAGATTTTAACTGGATCTTGTGAGAAGGAGAGTCCTCATCCCATCCCACATGATTTTTATATAGTGCAGGAGCCTGGGCTACTGCCCACTTTCTTGCAAGTGTATATTTTTTATGAATTGGAATATGATTTGAGAAGGCAGGCATAATCATTTCTTCGCCATGAGGGCACTCCCTGACAAACTCTGGTGGCCAGTCTTTTTCAGCTAGAAGGATGTCATAGCCCTTGGAGAGATTATCCCAAAATAGACCCCTTATTTTCCTAGTCTTATCTCCCTCTATACGTAAGGTTATTTCATATATTTTATGAGGTTTGCTAACTCTGGTATCTGCAGTTTCCACCTGAATGTACTCATTCGTGTCCACTGTCTCCAGATGATTCATCAGGATCTTGCGAGCTATGCTCACTTCTGCTGCGCTGTCTAACCTTGTCTGGGCCCACTCTCCGTTTTTCAGCTGAGTCCTCAGGATCCTCGGGATGTTTGATTATTTTAATGCTGGCTACCTTCTTCTTTGAAAATTGTAACTTTTTACTTTGATGAGCAGGTTCTTTGTCTTTGGACTTGACGTGCTCTTCCCTGTGTTCTGACCGTCCTCTTCTTTCCGATTTCTGCGAGGAAGTCTGAAAAGATCGAGAGGGACGTGTATCAATATCTTGATATCTATCAGGTTTCTTCAAATTATCCCTATTTCTAAGGTTGTATTTTTTTCTCAGAGGGCTCCCTCTGGGGAGACTTGTGTCCTTGGTCCGGAGATCTTTCTCTCCACCGAGGAGACCTTCCTCTGGACTGGAATCTTTTTTCTTTGGGAGTGGATTGTTTATTTCCATCCCAGTTCTTTTTTGAAGTGTTTAGATTATTTTTAATAAATACCTTTTCAGGATTTTCTATTAGTTGGGGTTTCACTGGTTTCCCACCCAAACTATCTCTTCCTAGTTCTTCATAGGATTTTTCTATGATTCTGGCAAGTTCAAATTGTTGGCCTGCTATATCTGTTTCCTTTAATCTTTGGCGGATCGCCACATGCTTCCCCTTTTATGTTTGCTAGTAATATTGCCGAGACCTGCTTAAAATCTTTCAGTAATTTCATACCCAGAGTTAAAGCAGGTTCCGGACCGTATTCATTTTGAATCTGTTTTAGCACCTCTGGTATTACCGCCATGGACGGAACACCATGTGTTTTTGTGTAAATGGAAGCAAAGACTGTACCCCAAGTGTCACAGTCCTCCACATGTGGTGCGATCCCCATTGGAAGACAGATAGTCAGAATTCTGTGTTTCTCAACAGGTGTGGTATCTGGAAATACCGCCTCTATTTGAGTGATTTTCTGTGCTAACCAGAATGGAATTTGTTCCCTTTTAATGGGTACTTTACCTAGACAGGACTGTATGTTCTGTGGTGTGATTTTATTTGTGTTCCCCTGATGAGGGGTCAGCTGTGGAATTTTAATAGCTGGTTGGACTGTTGAAGTCCGCATTACATATTCGACTAGCTGTCTGTGTATTTTAATCAGTTGTTTTACCTGCGTTAAAAGTTCTGGTATTGACATTTTTTCAATGTCTGGATGTGGTGTGTAGCTGGCTAGAATCGGCCACGTTGCTCCTGGTCTACCTAGTGGACCGAGCCTGGTGATGTGATCATTATGTTTTAGGGCGCCTTTAAACCAGAGCAGGTGCTCTTGGTATTTGAGTGGTATTTCCACCTCCTCGAAAGGGGTGTACTCATCCGGAGGTTCCTCTATCTTGTAATAATGGAACTCCTTTGTTACAGCGTTTGCTGCTGGAAAATTTATCCATGAATAGAATACCTCTGTCTGCCGATATTCGTGTGCCTCAATTACGAATATGACTGTACCACCTCTCGGTGTTAGTCCATTTTCTATAAGTTTTAAAGTTATAGTTTTTCTTATGCTGACCGGGATGAGTATTGCACCCGGGTCAGTTTGCAGGAGACTTGTGTCATCCGCTAGGAGTTGAGCTGCTACTCTAGCTGCCTCCCTTTCTTCTTCATTGTCTGACATTTTACTGTCAAGAAGGGTTTTTGTTGCAGATCAGGTTTCCACGGAAACAAAGATTAGATGCACAATATTTTGGAACACTGTATCCTTTAACGTTGAAAAAACCTAAACCATACATAGGAGTCTCCTCCTACTAAGTTTGGCGGATTTTAACCTTTCACCCACTTCAGACGTCTTTGGAGTTTTATGGGAAAAAGGGTCTGTGTGAAAAAGCACGACTGAGTTACTCTAATGTCTTGCGTTAGATTTATCGCCTATCCAAACCGTTGGGCGCCATGTAGTGTAGTTCCTATTATCCCAATAGGCTCTGCGCATTGGAATAATATCTTCAATAGTATAGACGTAGGACTGTGGTTAACTAGGTCTTCTACTGACGATATTAGACTTAAAGTTATGTGTGCCAGCTAGCTCAGAGTTCACTAGAAACTTTCTCGAATAGGCAAGGAGGAGTTTAACCTCCCTGGATAGACAAGAAGGGATTTAGTTTCTGACAACCATAGAACATGACAACTTTGCTCCCCCCTAATCAAGAGTATATCTCTAGAGTCGTGTGAAAACAAAAGACAACTATTTTACTCAGTCAGTACGTGCATTCTTAGTTTTACCAGTTTGTAGAGAAATAAGAGATGGGCGTGTTTCAATAAAAAGATGTTATTTATTGATCAGTCTCTTTTCTCATACAAGAGAAATGAATCGCTATTATTGCAATACTTATAGTTAAGTAAAGTGCATACAGTAAAAACAGGATTATAAAATAATACTGTAAAAACATTTATATGGTTTCTTAGCCATATGATACTTAAAATGGATAAAAGATATACATACATATATACATTGACTAATCGTTCTCAACTGGTGCTTCTAACTACGCCTACCCCGGTGTACCTGACCTGAGCCTAATACGTGGGAGGGCGTAAGTAAGTAGCAGTTTTAGTTAAGTTTGTTTCGCCAAGAATCTGACTCAAGAATTCTCTGTAAGGGGTTAGTCAGTTCAGTACCTGGGAGTTAGAAGGCTGGAGGGTTGGTATCTCTGTCTCAGTACTCGATATCCCAGTTACCCGCGAGGTCGTTCTTACATTCTTTGCAGGAGTTCTCGAGCGAAATCAAAACAATAGCTGCGGGGGATTTCCCAGGTCTGTTGGAGGTTTGATTTGTTTTTGAGAACTCGGTGTGCTTTCTAGGGGGCTGAAGGGATAGTGCTTGCTTAATGTGACAGCATGCGCTATGACCTAATCTGAAAACGGGTTTCTGTGCCGGTGTATGGACATTAGTGAATTAATAACCGGACAAGGGTCAGAAATAGGAGTATCAATATAGGTACCTAGATAAACACACTACAGGGCCATATGTGATGGAATGGTTGGAATGGTATACACAGAGTGCAGCCAATGCGTTTCGCCCCGAATAGGGCTTCCTCAGGGCAATAGTCAAATGCTCCAATCTTATGTTGGTCTCAGAAGTACCTGGATCAATACTTCTTTCAAAAATGGTGCGTATTATATTCCATAAAGACAAGTATTCTTAAAAGAGACCTTTCAGGTCGTCCGCCAACTCACATAAGAAGTCCGTAGTAACTCAAAGCTGCGTTGTAATAATTCTCCAATGTCAGTAGAGCAATCAAAGTTCAAAATTCTCGTGATCACTTTGATAGGTGATCCACATAGGGTTATTAATTCTCCGAGGTCGTTACCTCATTTCTTTCCCATTGGTAAGGCCGTGCCTCTCGACCCTCCGTCACTATCCAAACACAATGGCTGGAACATTGGAGAATTATTACTTCACGGCTTTGAGTTACAACGGACTTCTTATGTGAGTTGGCGGAAAATCTATACCATTCCTACTCTGCCAATGTCCTTACAGTGATGTGGTAAGGACATTTTGTAATCAGTTAATTGAGCTAAACGTCAAACGTCAGAAGTGACATATCTGCCATCTTACCCATACCCAGGTTCTGAGGGACACAGGGTTACCCCATTATTGTTTAACCACCAACTAGAGATACCAACATTGAAGCACATTAGCATCGTAAATGTTTATTAGTAAAAAATAAGTATAGCAACATGTGTCCCCACATTAGAACCCTGGTAAAGAGTAGACATGATAGGCTTTACAGCATTAATACAATTATGTTTTTTGGTCTATCTTTGGCAATAGATCGATATACAAGCACAAAGGTAGAGAGAAACAATTCTCAATACGAGGCAAATGGGAGCTCCAAGAACTTCAAATTTTAATAAAAATATAGGCCCCAGGGAGGCCCCAGAAGCGATCGACTTTCTAAAGTACATCCCTTCTATTATCCCGCCATCCATAGGACTTACATTTCTTTTAAGTATTTGGTCAAAGCAAAAGCGGTGATATCAAACAGGAAGTACTGGTAATAAACTGGAAGTGATGATCATAAAGTGGAAGAGGTGGAAATCAACAAACAAGCATTTGCAAGTGTTTGAGCTATTGGCATTGTAAATGACAATGCATTTTATTTATGTCTTTCGAGAACCAGCAAGCAATACGTAAACACGCACTACATATAGTCGTTGCTTACGAGAAGCAAGGGGGCAGTAAAAGAGGCCCAGTTACTGTCAGCCTTGCTTCTCGTGTGCAACGACTACAAGTACAAAGTGTGTGTTTATGCACTGCTTGCAGGTTTTCAAAACATATAAATAAAAGGCATTGTCATTTACAATGCCAATAGCAAAAAACTCTTGCAAATGCTAGACCTATTGCATTGCAAATGCTTGTTCTGTACTGAGACCTGCATGCAAGCATCTGCCACTCTGAAGAAGTCATGGTGGGTTTCAAATTATTTACCATCACTACACTCAGAATGTACTTTAATGTTTAACTTCCTCCCACTACGGAGCATGCCGCACCCTTGTATAGCGCTTATATGACTATAAGGCCATGTCAAAACGCGCAGGGAAAAGAAGGACGCAGGCTGAGAGAAAGCAAAAAATCAATAATAAGTTACTGAGGAGAAGGGACAATATGATGTTTCGTCAAGTGGTGTCCTAATATAGCGTGCATAAGTCCTAAATCCACCTTGGGGCGCTTAGTGACAACAATATGTGGGGGAAAGGAATGTAAAATGAAGAAAGAAGCAAGATAACTTGTTGTCACATCTTATTGTATGCAGATATCACAGTATACCTCCAGTGACGTAATGGAAAATGATGGGGCCTCTGCAGAATGTGATGAGGGGGTCCGACTCTTCCAGATCTCACTAGGGATATGACAAAAACATACCATGAGATTGGGAGGGGGGCTTGGTCCAGGAAGCATACTGGTTCTTCTCAGAAGTACTAGAATTTAAAGCTGTCATATATTTTAAGTGTATCCAATGTCCGAAGGATGCCCTGGAGCTATCAAGGTGTGCATAATTCATATCTCTAACAAAAAAACACCCTTTGGCAAAGCATCCTGTGCAGAAGAGACTCACACTCCCACCAGTCTACACATTTCCACTCCTAATATAGCACCTTTAGTGCTACTTGCTCCCTGTCTTTACATCCGCTAAATCCATCTATGTGCTCTGTCGGAGCTCATGCCATTTTGATCTTGAAACGCATTTACATCTGTTGCTTTTTGGGGTCTAGCTTCAGATCTCTGATGAAAGGGGGTGCTGTATCCTGTCACATAGTCACCCCAAAAAGGACACACTCCTTAACTGAACACAATCACTAACACACTGGATGAAAAGGAAGGAATGTGTCTTGTGTATGGAGAAGGGTGCTGGCATGGGGTGTCACATTAGAGCGTTTTCACGAGTAGTGCTTTAAATCTGAGTTTTTCCTTAAAAGGGATGGCCAGAATCGCGTTTCTGTTGGGTTGAAATTGGAATTTGGAGAATCACAGCTGGAAAACAGTCAATTGCTGATGAAACTTTAGTGAAAAATGCCAGACCGGACATTAATATTGCGCTCTTTTTAAAAAAAACAAATTACACTCCGTGCAAGCAGCGAGCCTGCAAAGTATTCCCTCACAGCAAGGAATATTGGTGGAATGTTCGCGATGGCAAGAGCTCCTGGCTGACAAGAGCTTTAAAGTTTAAGCGCTAGAAAGGGCAGTCCGTAGGCGGGTGAGAACGCGGTTCTCTTGCCTGCTCGGACACGACTCCTTAAAGGAGCCAAGTACCTGGAAGTGCCTCACTCGCAGGGTGTACTGGCAGCGCCTCTCAAGTGTGCAGCTGATTAGCATGTAGTGATGACATTTTTACTTTACCTGATGGTTCAAAGAATAACTCAACCTCCTCCCAAAAACCATTACTGTAAGATGACAGGAATCTTCTCATGGACAACGGAAGGGAGGGGAGGCACAGACAACGGGCAGCTAGGAAGTGAGAAGGCACGGACAACGGGAATGCGAGCGACGGCACGGGGGAGAAGGCATGGACTAAGGGAGGGGGAAGTAAACAAGGCAGTAGGAGAACCTCATTAAAGTAAATAGTGCTCACAGTCTAAATAAAACGTACTGTGTAACACTCAAAGTAAAGGGGCCAGTCGCCATGGGAGGAGACAAATGAAGAGGAGGCGGTAAAAGGACGGACTAACAAGCCTATTGATGAATCAGAAGCCAGCATTTAGGACAGACAATGACACAAGCCAATGGCAAACATGGGAGGAGAGTGGCGAGGCTTCTATTTGCTACTCGTCTACAATAAGTCTAGCAGAACAGCGCATGTGCGCTGGCCCAGGCTCGACCTAAAAATGTGAATGTAATGTGATTGGCAGGCAACTATATCTAGTGACATCATTATGTGGGATAGGCCTTGAATATCAGGATTAAAGTTAAGGGTTTAGTGGACTCCTGATTAACATTTTACTCAATCTTCCAAGAGTGACTAAACCAGAACGATCTGGCTTGGCTCTCATTGTAGGTGCCAGTGTGATCAGAGTCTGTTGCCAACAAGTTAACCAGTACCTAGGACTCGGAACACAGCAACTTAACTTCGCTCATAGCAGGAAAGGGATGGATCCCAAGGACTTTTCTGAAGATCTACTTTACCTATGCAAAACTACCTAACTTTGTCTAAGTAGCCTGAAGCCTTGTAATAGAGCACACAGTCACTGTTTCAGTTTTGGAGATCATTTCATAGCAGTGCATTTCATGCATTAGCACATCTAATTTATCCGCATTGGATGCCTGACCTCAGACATGCAACTGACAGGACTCTCAGCAAGAAAACTAGCCAGAACCGAAGACCAAGTTAAGACATATCCCTACTCTTAGACATGGGAAGACTCCAAACAGGAAAAAACCTTGAAAGGGCCCAGGTTTTAGGGTAGTATGGGGCTTGCCAAAGCGCAGGAAACCTATTAAGCTGGGTCTACACTGGACACTAAGATATGGCTATGCAGTATGGGGCAAACTAGTTATTTTGTGTCCTCACAAGACAAACTTCTGGTCAAGTGGCTTAAGGGAACTTTCTGACTAAAAAACGTTAATGAGGGAGATATTGATATGGAGAACTTTCCCTGCAACCACGTTTTCCAGTTCCTAGATATCTAGCTCCAAAAAATCTACCCTATGTTTATATACTCTATGCAATCTTGCAGATATTCATACAAACAAAATTATGTGACCCTGACAGCAACAAAATCAATATTTGAACCATTGAGTCTCAAAAGAACTATTCAAGGGCAACCTTGAGCTGGAGGCTCTAGTCACCAGCTCAGCATGTGTGGTCATTCCATGCCAGTGACAGTGTTGCACTTATTGGCATCCTTCCTGTAAACAGAAGTAAAATAAATAATCTACTCTTTGTTGTCATTTGATGTTATTCCTTCACTGTGCGGGAGACCTACAGCTTTTCAGCTTTGAAGGCATGACTTTCCTTTGTAAATTAGGCAAGTGGGGACTCGCTCCTTTGTAGCCAACCTGGCTGGTATTAGCACGTGGCCTCTTTCTTCTTCAGCATGTAACTTCATAGTTCTGTTATGGTTCTTTTCAGATAACAGCCCCACTACTGTAAAGACACCTATGTAAACATAAGCATTAGTATAAAACAACTATTACATGCTGTTGTTTATTTCTTAACATCCATGGAACTGGGGCACGGGCAAGGCAACTGCATAGACAAAGCACCGTTTAGGATCCAAAAATTAAATTAATTTGAATGGCCTTCTAGGTGTGCGGGGGGTTAAACATCAGTAACATTGAATCTGGTAGGCCCAAAAAAATCTACTAGTGACCACATTTCAGGATCTCAGGATCTGAGTATATTACTAGAACAGATGAAGCAGAGGTTCGGCCAAAACAGCAGTAAAAGTGAAGAGCTTGTCAATGGGAAAATACTAGTCCAACTATCGGTGTGTTTCTAATAATACTGTAGAGGATTCCAATTTGGTATAATTCTTTTTATATACTTTTCAGATCTTAATGTGGTTCTTAATTGTTCTAAGTAAGAGAACAAGTTATCCCTCAGTCTAATTAGTAATTAGTTTATGACCCTAAAAGGATGAAAAGCTGAATAGACTTAGGTGGTAATGTCTTGAAAAAGGCAGACTAAAAAGGTTCTTTGATCTTACCTTGAGACAGTTGAGCAACAAGAACAAACTATAGCTGGAATTTCAGGTGAGGACAATTTTAAGGAAAAACTTTATGAGTTTGAGCAAACAAGAATAATGGTTTTCCCATCTGGTACCACTGCTACTCCATCTTGGAGTATGCACGTTCCCACAGTACCCTCTCTTTTATAAATGTGTTAATACCCCCCTCTCCCTTTCCGCCATTAATTCTATGGCAGTGTATGTATGCAGCTTAGTCATTACTTACTGTTATGGATGCTCAACAAAACTACTAATTCAATTCCGCTTTTCCTGACTCTCCATTTCCCCACTCCTCTGATGAAACTCATAATTCCATCCTTGCATGTTTATGTTGTAGTCACATTGCTAAAGAGGATCTGTCGCCTTGCTTTATTCAGAAATATTCTTGTCTTCCATGCCCCTCTCTTCTGTTCAACATAACACTATGTTCATCCACCGAAGAGAGTGTTTTACTTCTTCATTAACTGCCCAAGCAAACATGTTTGGATCATGTATAATGCAGCACTCACTTTTGTTGCCTTATTTTTCAGACTTCTGTTTTGAACTTCAAAGACTGGCTCCCTAAACCGAACTCCCCATCCCCCAATGCCCTTGTCTCATTGACACCCTTATCTATGTAATGCCTGGTCATTTCTCTGACCCCCTAATAGTCTTCTTACAGTCTTCTCTAACCACTCCTCACTTACGTATCCACTCTTTCACGCAGTCTTTTAACCACAACTGTGCTTTTAACAAACCTTCTCTAAATGTGGCATACGCTGAATCATCCTCTATAGATGGGTCAAACTCAAAATCTACAACCTCTTCCGTTTCTGTCCACAGATTTATCTGAACTCGTTCCCCCTGTGCTTGAAAAGCTGGACACTCAAGGTGAATTGTAGTCGGTTGTCTCCATTTATTTTTAAGGGATTCCATCAATGCAGCAATCGTTTGACATATTGAGCGAAGAGTAAACATTATTCAGTTGTTATGCTCCTGACAGAACTATGCTTTGTTGACAAACAGGATTTCAGGTTTTATTTCCCAGGTGGTGGAGCTGGAACTAGAGGTGCTGGGAGAGCTCCTGTACCTCAAGCATCCTCGTACTGAAGGGCTTTGTTTGCTGATTTACACGTTGCTCTCTGAAATTAAGGTTTCACTGCACACACCATTAAAATAGATCCTTCTCCACCGCATCCTGTTTAATGACTTGGTTACTTGCCCATAAGGCCTGTTAGCCCAGGAGAAAGAACGATAAAGTGAAATAAAAATTCATTAATTTATTTTCAAGGGCAGGTACTGGTCCGCTTGTATAACTTGCCACGTGATTGGAATACTTCGGTTACCAAAGACAAAGACTTAAAAAGCAGGCAACCACTGCTCCACACAAAAACATCACCCAGGCACACACTACAGAATGTTGAACGGCACTTCTATGTCACGCAGCACATGCTACTCCGGGAACAGATCTGCACATGACAAATCACCATTGAATATGGATTGTTTCAAGGCAGAAAAAATGTAATCCTAAATGAACAATATATGCGATGCATATTAAGTATACCACTTGCACGGGACAAATAATTAAATCATACAAGTTTACCGGACAAATATATTTCATGTTCAAGATGGATGTTTTCGCTTTAGCGCTGATGGTAAACAAGATTCCAAATATCGCACGAAATAGGAGACATCTTCCTGAGGTAAATTAGTATATTTTTACTTCGAGACATGCTTCCACCAGTGAGACTGCAGTACATATATTCTTCAATCCAGTTCCCATTACGCAGCGATGCTCCGGAAGCACATAACCTTGTGACCTCTTCCAAAGGTGCGCGCGGTGTCAGCGCCAGGCTCTGCGGTGTGTGGACGGGCCCGGAGCGGACAGCGCTGCGGTATGAATCAACGTCGTTCTAAATGTGGAATCAGCATTTCCCGACCCCTTCCACTCGGACATGGCATGGGGAAAAAGCCGTTTCAAGAGGTTTTGTATTGATTTTTGTCTCCTGAACAAAGAGCCCTTCTCGGTTACATTATACATCATAATCAGGTGATTTGTTCTAGCGCTTTAGGAATGGAACAATGGCCGCAAGAAAAGGTGTTGACTTGCAAAAGGATGACTTCAAACTTGCTTCACAGTTTTTCTTGCTTTACTTTTTATAACAGATCGTTTTTCAAAAGTAAATGACACAAATTTCAATAACAGACTATGAGTTATTCAGTGACTCTTTAAAACGACTGTCTTCCTTGAATGTCACAGCAATCGAATACTTACTTTCTGAACATGCCTGAGATCATGTTTCTACTGGTCATCTTTCTGTTTTGTAGTTAGATTTGCTAGACAATGTGTTCACTGCGCTACATTGATATCTGAAGCAGATATTCACTTTCAACGAGAAAAATAGGGGACACAAATAAGACAAGTGATAGGTTTTCTGCCTGAGACGGTAAGATTTGCTAGACTCGTGTACATCCAATGGGTCTTCAGCAAATAGAGTTTACACCACTGAATTGAAACTCAAGGTTCTCCCCGCACACGTGGCAAAAGATGCAAAAATTAAATAGAGAATATTAAAAGACCATTCAAATACGAATAGTGAGAAGCAGTCAGGCCGTCCAGAGATAACGATGAAGGAAACACGGGAGACGGGCCACGGGGCTCTACTATGTGCTTCCACGTGGATAAAATAGAAGTCGCATATAATAAAGTCCACATTTGTAAAGCGCACAATCATAGGCCTGCTATATTACTATTTTATTTCATGAGAGCATATTTCAATGTAAACACTTTATAAATGTGCAGTGCACTACACTGGGGACGAGCGGGTAGCGGCCACTAGCTGGATATCGAGGCACAGGTGTGATTTTAGAGGTCTATGCTGGTAGGCCCTGCCAGCAGCCTCACTCTTGTGCCAGTGATGCATTATCTAGCTCCCTCCTTTTCTTCTGTATGGTATTCCTCTCTCATCCTTAGCTCTGACTGGGGCGACTAACTGATCCACGCTGTTATCAATCCAGACTCTGGCGGGAAAGGTAACAAACAGTGTTTAATTTACTTAGTTTCACACTTCCATGTAGTGCAGCCTCACCCATGACAAACCCCTTTGATGTTCCCTAATCAGCCACTTCTAACCACCTCAACTCTGCATTAACAATTTCTTGCACCAACTTCTCAGGCTGCTATAACTAGGTTACAGTGAGAGATGGTATGGTATCAGGCATGCCCACCACAATCCCCACTTGAAAATTGCTACTTGAGAACATTGTATCCACCTTACTAATTTTGGAACTACTTTCCACCTTGCCCTGAAATAACCCTATCACCATTTCAGCGCACATTCATAGTTACACTTTAAAGAGTCACTTAGGGCCAGATGTAGGTAAATACTATTTACCTATTTTTACCTATTCTTAAATACCGAATTTTACCGATTCGGTATTTAAGAACAGGTAAATAGTATGTAGGTAATTTTTCGGTAAATTTTACCGAATCTGTAAAATTCGGTATTTACCGAATCGGTATTTACCGATTCGGTAATTGCCATTCATTCCTATGGGCCTCCAGGCCCATAGGAATGAATGGCAATTACCGAATCGGTAAATACCGATTCGGTAAAAGGGGGAAAACATTGAATGGTGTCACTTTGACACCCTGTTGCACCCCTCAATTGTGTATGGGTGCACATGTTGCAGACCTACATGCCCTAAAGGCATGTAGGTCTGCAACATGGCACTGTTGGAAAAGCAAAAAAAAATGCTTTTTCAAAGGTTTTTATTATTTACCACCAACTTGTAGTTGGGGGTAAATAACGAATCCTTAACTGAGGAATGCACTAACTTGAGTGCTCCCTACATCCTGGATTCGGTAATTTACCGAATCGGTATGTTAAGAATTCGGTATTTTACCGAATCCTTAAATTACCGATTCGGTAAAATACAGAATCCTACAAAAATGCCACCTACTTCTAAAAAGCCCAATACCGGTCGGTAACGGCCGAAATTCGGTAATTTCGACCGTAACCGACCCGTAATGGGCGACCTACATCTGGCCCTAAAAGTGTTTTGTTTCGATATCTGACCACACACAATTCTGGTACCACCACAGCCTAAAGACGCAGCCATAGTCTGTGCTAGGCATGTCGCTTCTACCTGGCAGTCACGTTAAAATGAAATTCGTTTTTGCATGCAGTGGTTACAAATAGAATGTTGATTAACCTGCCTGTGCATAAACTGCAACTGTATACAGACAATTATCAGCGTTTATAGAATACAACTCTTTTGTGAGACATCCAAACAGGACCCCGACCTGGTGGGAGCATGAATATTACAGCCTACTCAAATGAGGCAGCAGCATTTCTTCTATTGGACCTTTTTGCCTTCTTCAGTATCATTCAGTGGCGGCTCCTCTATAGGGGTGTTTGGGCGCCGACCCCCTGCTTTCTCGCCGTGCGAGAAGGCAGAAAAATGAATGGTAATAACTACCATTTGTTTCAGCCTTCTCGCACGGCGAGAAAGCAGAAGTTCCTGGTTGGGGGTGGGCGGTCCTGCTCGAGGGCAGGGGGGAGTGGCTTGCCCACTGTTGTTCTTACTGACTGTTTGAGCAGCCTGAGGCCGCCCAGTCAGTCAGTATGAACAACAGTGGACAAGCCACTCCCCCCTGCCCTCGAGCAGGACCGCCCACTCTCCCTGTTCTCTATGTATGCTGCAGCATACATAGAGAAAATGACCCGGGTGGGGCAGCGGCCTCACCAATCACAACGCTGCCATTGCAGCGTTGTGATTGGTGAAGGGCAGGGAGGCTGCCTTCCTGATGACCAGCATTGTCTGCAGGAATTCAAAACGCAGGACGGCGGGACCTCTGCCGCCTTCCCCCCCATCCCCTCCGTAGCGCGACAACCCCATTTCCACCCCCTTACCCGCCCATAATGCCGGCCGAGACTGGAGATGAGCTTGTTTATGATGCAAGCCAGTATAAACACAGTCGAGGCGGGCGCTGACAAACAGATCTGCACTTTGCTCAGTGACATGAGCAGGATCTCACCGCAAACACCAACAGATTCCTCCTCTGAACAGTTTGCCTCCCTTCACCCACAGGTAACAAACCTTTAATTCCTTTCGTGTCTTGTCATTTCTTTGCCCTCCCCCCCCAACCACCCCCACCCAGCACATGTAAAGACTTAGTCTGAGATGCGCGTGCTCATTTTGCTGTAAATATTTCTTAAGCATGCCTTCAATTGCTGTCCCTTTCACAGCTCGACGGTGCTCAAAGCACGAGAGATAAATAACCGTGGCATGCGCAGGTGTCTCGTGGCTTTGCGTCGTGCATCCTTCCACTGGCATTGTGCATAATGACTTGCGGGGTGACCATGCATTACGGAGAGATTGTCCTCAACATGACTTAACGCCTGTGCACACAGCAGAGCTCGCAGCGAGGCAGGTTTGCAAACAAGCTTAACTTGCAGCCGGTGCTGGGCGGGTGAGTACACAAGCTGCAAGGATCCAGGAAGCGAGCATAGCATGTGCTGCCAAGTTCGCACAGGTAAAGTACATTCTTGTTTACTCCAAGCAAGAATGCATGGGTCTGTTGAGCTGCGAGTTTGCGTGCATGCTTAAAACTCCAAAGGAAAGGATTTTAAAGAGGTCTAAAGCTGAATACATTGATACGCTCACAAGCCGCACTGTCAGATGGTGCATTGTTTTAGCGCTTTGCGCGCCACTGCTGTGGTTTCTAAAAGTTCTAAGTATCAGGTTCTACTACTGCCCGAGCTAATATACCCAAATTACCGATCCCGCTAAGGTGGCCTTGCCTGAATGCAATCTGGGGAACTATAGAGCAAAGCAGATATCAGCAGCGAGCGTTGAACTCCCTGAACTTCATTTAGATCGCTTTGGTTTGGGCATAAAGCGACACAGTTGGAGGTAAAGAGAGCAGATTTCACTCGAGGTTCAAACTGCAGCAATGCGGAAGGGACAGACCACAAGCACTCACCGCCTGGAGGGCAGAGAGGATACCTGCAGGGGTAGAAAGCAGAATACCTGGGAAGAAGGGAGACCGCACATCTGGACAGTGGTGGGGACAGACAACAGCACGTTTGGAGGTCAAAGGTCAGAGCGAATGAATGGACAAAAAGCCCAAAACTGCACAGCTGGAGGGGCAGAAGGCTGGAAAGAAAGAAAGCATTACACCCAAAAGGCAAAAAGCAGAACATCTGGAGGGCAAGACTCGTCAGCTGGAGGGGCAGGAAATTTAACTATTGGGTGCAGAAATCAACACTTCTGGAGTAGCAAGAGTCATCCCATATGTAGTAGTAAAAGAAATGGGACACAGCTACCAAATAGCCTCATGAAATGTGCGTCACGCTAAATCAAGGACACTTTGCTGGATGGTATTTTAATGCCCAGAAACCTAGTACTAAAAACAAAATTAAGAATGCATATAAGAAATATGCGGTTTGGTTAATTTATAAGAGAAATTGTGCTTGAAAATGCTCCTTTTTACACCATTTTTCAAAAAAAGGTTCTCTGGGGGTGAAGCTTTCCTAAAACGAATTCCAGCTTGCTCACATATGCACCAAAGTTCATTAATTGCTCTTACGCCTCACTAGTTTCAAATTCCACCAGCCGCCACTGGTATCATTCATCATTCCACTTTGCTCCAGAGACTCACTTCTAGAGGAATACAATGTACTGTTCGTTGGTGGATTGCCTGCAGACTCACTAACAGATCAATCATACTGTAATTGCATAATTTCTGATCCTCTCTTTTTCTAATCAAAGGTCAGATCTCTCCAAGGATCCACCTCCCACCCCATTCTTTGCCAATTGACAAAGTATGATTTAAAAAGAACCTAATCCTCCTTTTTTGTAGACCTTTTTTAATTATTGTAGTTTGATCAACATAAAAGTCAATTCCAGCAGACTCATCGCTTCCTTTAATATCAACTGCGACAGTTATGCCAATGACAAGTAAATTTGACTTGAGACACCATTACATCTTGATTCTTGTGGCATTGGATTATGATTTCTAGCTGTTAATCACTGGATGCTACTGAATCGCCTCAAACGAAAGGCATTAAAAACCAAGGTTCTAGATTGGTAAAGGGCATACCAATCAATCATCTGGCTGTAAGAGCTTGGCCCATCTTCAGAACAGATCACACCAAGTAAGGAATGTTCCCCAAGTGAATCAAGTTGTTTGTGGAGCATTTTAATTGATGAAAAGCCTCTATCGAGTTTTCCCTTCTCAAGCTTTCCTTTAAAGGTGACAAACCGCCATCAACCTAGCACTCTATGATGTATAGAATATGCCAACTGTATGTACTTTGGAGCATCCCTCCAAGTGAACCAATAGCTACAGAGAATTTATAATGCAGCTGTGTGGCAAGTTCTTAACCTTATTATCCAGATTTTCATTTCTCCTGCCCTTCGGTCTCTATACTCGCTAATGGATAGACATATCACTTTCAGAGCAATGTGCATAGCTCATGATGTCGTTGATGGCTCTGGACTTCCCTTCCTTCTCCATGTCAGTAGCTAGAACAAAATTGGCGAAAGATCAAAATATCCGCTTAAAAATATTATTTGACATGAAAATGGTCCCATTTCCTGGGCCGCAGCACAAGCCGCAGTAGAAAAAAGCACTTTCCAGTGGCCGTGCTGGTGGTCTCAGCATAATAGGGTGGGTGGGACGGGTGACTCATTGTCGGACGGTCTCCTGCCCGATGTGATGGCGGTCAGCGATCCGACCGACCGCCATCGTAATTAGGGCTAATGATTTTTTTGAATGTAATATCGTTTATAAGATTATTGTTGTATTTAACATTGTTTACTTTTATAAAGTTTAGTAACAAATATCAGTTTATATTAATTTAATATGTTGGAAAGCTTTATTTCGATAAACAATTGTATCTTAAAAGCAATACAAAATAGTAGAAAACTGCAGATAAACAGTACAAATGTCTCACTGGTTAAGAAAGATAAAAATGCTATTTTACGCATGAAATAAATTAGTTAAAACTAGATTAAATTGAGATAGACAGTCTGTTTCTGCGAAGTATCCACGACCATTTTAAAAACTTAGAAACGCCACAAACTATAAGAGGAGATGTGTCTGTTAGCAAGATACGTAGCGCTACCAAGTGTTCGCGTGTCCCAAGGCGTTTAAATAGAGGTTTGAGCCAGCGCCTCCTTGGGCGGATGTAGTCCGGACACTCAAAAAGGATATGTGCCACCGTCTCAGGCCTTGTAGGGCAGTAAGCACAAAAGGGCGAAAGCTGCACTGGCGATTTCCATCGGGATATGAGGTCCCCAATCGGGAGAGTGCCTATTCTGAACTTGATGTAAAGAGCCCTATCAACTGGCATGGTGATCAAATCCAGGTAGGGTTCATAGGCAACCACGTCCTTGATTCTAAGAAATGCTGTGGTCGAATTGCAGTGATGTGGGTTACCAATGAGTTGGGAAGAGACCCAGTCCCAGTACAGTTTTTTCAGGATAACCTTGGGTGGGGCAGATTTTGTGGTCCAACAGTCTCCCAAGCCCAACTCCCCCAAAAGGTTTTTCATCTCCCTCAGCCACTTGATCTTGTGCCAGCCACCCATTTCCATCACCTCAGACAGTCCGTCAGCATAAGATTTTAACTCTGGCACCCTCCACAAACGAGCCCATAATAGCAACGGCCGGAGACAAGCCTGGTCCTTGATTGTCTTGCAACCCACGTCTAAGCAAACTGGGACTGTGGGAGTACTCAAGGGAAGAGCAAGTAAGTCTTTCAGAAATTTGCTCTCTGACTTGGATAGGGACTCCAGATTGAAAAAGCCCCATAACTCCGCCCCATAAAGTGCGGAGGTGACTCCTTTTGCTTTGTAAATCTCTATTGCCGGTGCCACAGACTCTTTGGATGAGGCATGATACTCCTTTAGCAGCGCACCCCCTACCCTTTTGTGGCTGAGAACCATCTTGTTGATGTGTGACGTCCAGCTCATAGCGTCACACAGGCGTATTCCCAGATAATCACATTCGGAAACGTTCTCAAGCGGGATAGAGTTCAAAGCTGGGGGGCGTCCTAGCTTCCTTGGTGGGTGCATGATCAGATATTTTGTTTTGTCCACATGGATCACCAATCCCCTTGCCAAACAGAAGTCCTGGAATCGGGTCAAAAGCTTCTGGAGGCCCTGTGGAGTCTTGGCGATGAGGAGGGTATCGTCCGCAAACAATAATGTGGGGATCCGAAGGTGCATCCGCAGGTTCTTGAAGCAGGTGCTCTACCACACCATTTAGATACAGGGAAAATAGGGTGGGGGCCAGCACACAACCCTGGCGGACACCCCTACACACCGGGATCCTTTCAGTCGTTTCCCCACTCTGGCCCCACCGCACCTGGGCAAAGTTGTCAGTGTGAAGTTGTATCAGGAGCGACAGAATGTAGGGAGGGATCCCTAGGCCCTGGAGAACCCTCCAAAGTTCCTCCCTTGGTACAAGGTCGAATGCAGTCTTTAGATCGATGAAGGCCAAATAGAGACTGCCCTTACCCAGTTCCACCACCTTCCAGTGCAGAAGCATAAGTCTAAAGACTTGTTCTATGGTGCCCGTTCCTGAGCGGAATCCTGCTTGAAAGTCGGATAGGATGTAGTTTTCATCCACCCAGTGGAGGATCCTCCCTAGAATCACCTTCCCGGCCACTTTTTGTGTTGAGTCAATCAGACTTATTGGCCTGTAGTTCCCAGGGTTCTCCCGACATCCCTTTTTGAATATGGGTACCACCTCCGTCCCCTTCCAGGATTCTGGGACAGGTCCGCCTTCCATGATGGCATTCAGAAGGGTGGAAATCAGGGTGGCCCATTCGGTTGGGTATGCTCTAAGTAAATCCCCGGAAGCCCATCTGGGCCGGCTGCTTTCAGGGGTACCACGGACTTTATTACATGTATTACCTCCCGGACAGTGAAAGGATCAGTAATTCCGTTCCAACCTAAGGTGGAGGGTACAAAAGGTTCATTAAGGGGCCCTTCTACCGGGGAGTATAAAGCCCCAAAATGACTGGACCAGGTCTGGAACGGGATGGTACAAGTCCTCAGTGTGTCATCGGGTCGACTCCTAGAACCCACCAGGTTCCAGAAGCCCCTGGCATCTTTTCCTTTGCTGGCAGCTAATAGATCCTCCCAAAACTTATCCTCCCATTCTTTTTTTGCTATTTGGAGAGTCTGGGAGAAGAGCTTCCGGGCCTCCCTAATTCTAGTTTGGGATTTTGACTTGACTGCACCCACCAACATTTTCTTCCTTAGCCTGCAGTTGTGGGTATACCATCCCTGTCTTCTCAAAGGCCTTGTTTTAGCCCCCTTATGTCTTGTTGGTAAAATAAACAAATTGCTTATGGCCTTGGTCAGGGCACAGAATTTCCCTGAAACCTCCACCGGGCCTCCCTCTGTATTAACCAAATCACATTGGGCTGCAGCCAGGAGTAGCGTTATTGCCTCGACCTTCTCGAGGGAGAGCTTAAGCTTTGGCCACTTCAACCGCCTGCCGCAATGAGAGACAGTTGAGTCCCCAGAGATGGTAGTGACAATGGGCAAGGGACCCCCTCTATTAACTGACCACCAGGGAGTTAAGGTCAGCGAGAGCAAGTTGTGATCGCTCTCTACGGACGGAATGATTACCATGTCCTTCACCGAGGTCCATAAACACACGTCGAGCAAGATGTAATCGATTCTCGACGTGTGGTTGGGCCTGTTGTAGGTGTGGACACCCACCCTATCTGATCGCGACCTCCCATTAAGTGCCCTCAGATCGAACTCCACACTAAGGGTGTTGATCTGAAGCGCCACTTCGGTCCACCTCTTGATCGGGGTTAATTCTAAAGCTGGGATCCCTCTTCTCTGGTCCTCCTCCTCGAGATCCAAGGTGTCGTCCGAGCCTAATGGCTTGAACGTACAATTTAGATCACCTGCAACTAAGGTGCATGACTTATAGGGAGTTGTCCTTAACAGGCCCTCTAAGAGGGTGATTGTGGGCGACTGCCTACCTCCCTTAGTGCCCCGTGCATAGATGTTGAAAATATTCATGATGGGACGACCCCGGACATCTTTCAGTATGATATTAAGGAGGTCGGGGCTATTGGTCTGGTGGACCTCTACCCTACAGTTGAGTGAGGCAGCCACCCAGATAAGAAGACCGCCAGAGGGGCGTCCTCTCCCTGCTTCTGGGTAGACAGCTGGAATGAAGTGGGAGGAGTAACCAGCCTTGTGGATGGGCTCCCTACTCCACGTCTCCTGGAAGATGCAAATCGAGTGCTCCTCCACGAGGGCATTCCAATCAGGCAGAGCGAGCTTTCTAGCTAGTCCAGCCACATTCCAGCTGAAAACCCTAAAGTCTGGGTCCGTTACAGCTGGGGTGCGACTGAACTCAACTTCGCATTCGACAACACCCCCAAGCGGGACAAGTGGGCCATCACCCACAGTGTTGGTAAGCTGCCCACCCTCAGAGACCCTCCTGGCAATATTTACTGTAGGTGTGGCAGGTTGGGGTGGCAAGCTAGTCAGCTTTTCAATAATATTAGTAGCCCCTCTCACTTTTGAGACTCCAGGGATCAGCCCACGGGGATCTTCATGTCAATACCCTGTTGTACCCCAGATCGGTCCTGGCCGTACTGCCTGGGGGTAGAACTGGGGTCCCGCCGAGTGCCATGGCCGGTAATAACTGCTAGTGGACCTGCTCCTAGATGGCTCGTACTATGTTTTACTAAGGGAGCAGGCCCTGCTCTCTTGCCCTGGTCGATTCCCTGAGTCATATGTCTAGGCTTAGCCAAAACCCCACCTGCTGGTTGCTTGGCATTGTGTTGTTTTTTGCTCAAAGCTTTAGAGGTCTTAGGGGATCGTGCATGAACCTGGGCAGTATGTATAATAAGCCCCGGTTGGGTCGTAGTAAGGACCTCAGTAGTGGTAGTCGGATCCTTAGGTGCTGCAACAGTAAATGCAGATGTTACCATTAGTGGGGCCTGCACTGGATCTACAGGTGCGCGATTTCCCCTAGTCCCCCCATGTTGTCATCGGTGAATTTAGATTGAAGTTTAATGAGCGTTTTGAGTGAATAAAAGTTATCAAGGGTGGACTGCTCAAATTTATCCAGTCTGGCCCCCAGACCCTTGACCTGGTCGGTGAGCGGGACTAATAAAGCTTTGATCAGGTCCTCGAATTGTTTGAGGGAGACAGAAGCCTGAGAAGCTAGTGAAGTATCTAGGGGATTGGAGATTAGCTTAGCAGCCGTTGGTACTGTACCTAGAGGGGGATTACTACCCTTCCCATCAATGTCCATTGCAAATGAGCCTTTACCTGATTTCCTGCCCATACCCCCTACCAGTTGGTTCCTGGGACGCTTTTGCAATGAGGGATGGCTGCCTTTCCGCATGGTAACAGCCCATTTCCTTTTTTTCTGGTAGTGGGAGTCAAGGGCCTTACAAGACTATATAATAGTTAATATATTCATTTTAACTGCTAATATTGATAGTATTAATGTTATTACGTTTTATAAACGTTAGTCATTTTAAATGTTTAATTCTTTAAAAATGTATTAGTAATATATAATGAAGTATTGGGTTGTTAGGTTTGTAGGGGAATAGTGCGGGAAGTTCATTAAACTATAACTAATTTAACTTGAATGTTAATAATTTTTTATTGTCAATTAGATATTTAATGTATTATAAAGAATTTAAAATTGCTTAACTGTTCGGCCAAGATATGAGATTAGGTTACAACCAGGCCTGAAAAAATAGTCTAGAGGACAGCCATGATCAAGATACAAAATGTTCTCAGTTCTCAGGAAGCATGCTCCAAGGTGACATCTAGGCCTAATCTACCTGGAACCTGTACTCTGAAATCAACGTCTACATGGCTACGCTCACCCCCATCGTCAGAACCTACGGTCTCAAGATTGTGTCATACGCAGACGACACCCAACTCATCCTCTCCCTATCCAACAAACCCAACACTGCCAGACACAACTTTTGAGAAGGCATGGAAGCAGTCGCCAAATGGATGAAAAACAGCTGCCTACAACTAAACACCAACAAAACGGAAGTACTCATAATGGGACCAAAGCCCGACGCCTGGAACGACATCTGGCGGCCCCCCGCCCTCGGAAGCCTACTCACCCTCACGGACCACGCACGCAACCTGGGAAACATCCTGGACTCAGAGCTCAAAATGGACCGCCAGATCAACTCCGTCTCATCCTCCTTCTTCCACACCCTCCGCCACGTAAGACCTTCAAATGGATCCTCCTCGAACACAGAAAAACCGTCACTCATGCCCTGGTCACCAGCAGGCTCGACTACGGCAACGCAGTCTATGTCGGAATAAACAAAAACCTCACCCGCAAGCTACAGAACATCCAAAACGCCGCAGCAAGTCTGGTCCTCAACCTGCCAAGACACTGCCTCATCTCCCAACACCTCCATGGGCTCCCCATCGAAGCTAGAGTCACCGTCAAGATGCTAACCCATGCTCACAAGGCCCTCCACGACATCGGACCAGCATACCTGAACAGCCGACTCAAATTGCACGCACCCCGAATGACCCAACAATCAGCCCAGCTCTTCTACGCCGTGGTCCCCCGCACCAGAAAGACCAGATCTGGAGGCCGCTCCTTCTCTTTCCGCACTGCCAGAGCCTGGAACGACCTTCCGCTCCACCTCAGACAGCCAACATTGCTCCCCATCTTCGCAAGAAACCTCAGAACCTGGCTCTTCGACAGACCCCCTTCTTGATGGACTGGTACCTGTGACCCTCTCCCCCAGCGCCTTGAGACCCTTACCGGTGAGTAGTCGCGCTTAACAAACACCTGATTGATTGAAAGAGACATGCACACTTTAAACAAGTGCAAAGGCATCCCACCCTCCTCCCTGCTGCTAACCAGTAGGCCCGCCTCATCCTGACACTCCATTCGGGACAGGGTCACGAAAGATATAATGGTAATGAATTAACTTCATTATCATTTTATTTTTCATCTCTGGGGGCATTTCAGTGGGGTGACACTCCTTCGCTATAACGGAGGAGCCTTCCCTGATCTCTTCCCTACAAGCCAAACTGATGCTGGGTGAGTTGGGGAACCATACAGAGACTCAGCTATACCGATCCCTAATAAATAATAACGCAGACTCCTTTGATGCACTGCGGGCCAGCGGTCAACTCATAATACAGCAGTCTAAAGACTACCAGCTCTGTGGGCTACTGGAGGCCGCGGACACCGTTTTCAGGCAGTTGGACAGCCAAATTTGGAATCAGGTCTTAAGTATCTACATAGGGTCTACCTCACAAGATGCAGATTGTGGAAAGTCGGCATGTTGGCTAATCCCTCCTACCTCTGCTGTGCCTCAGAAGACGATAACTTACAACATACAGTATGGAATTGTAGTAGAATTGTCCCTTATTGGGAGGCAGTACTGGGATGGAAGTCACAGCTGGACTCCAAATTGATTATACTATATATGAAAACAAACATAGATGTTGATAGATACGAATTGGCTTTAATCCGATTCGGGTTGATAATTGCGAAAAGAGAATTGGCCTGTAGATGGAAAGATGAAGATCCTGCTTCATTGGAGGAGTGGTGACATGATGTTGATCAATGTATGAGCATGGAGAAACCAATGAATACTGGCAGGGGTACCCTCAAAAGTATGCTCAATTATGATGCTGGATAAAGTATGTGCTTACAGAGAGTAGGAGCCCAAACCAGCTGGTTTGGAGGGAAATGCTTGGGCGGATGGTCAAGAGCTGGTTATGAATGTTCTTCAGGAAAATAATGGATTATTTGGCAGTGGGAATGGATGTGGGTGGTTCTGTATGACGCTGTTCTAACAAAATTAATTAAACGGGTTATTAAAAAAATATATATATGGTGTGATTCTTCATTGTAGACCATTAAGGTGTAAAATAATCCCTCATGCATTGCAACAGATAAAGACAGATTGATACATCAAACAGCCAACAGCATGAGGTGAGAGAAAAATACTCCTCTGGGCAGAGACAAGGTCCACTGGGTGTACATTTTAAAAAAAATGGTAACAATAGGTATAACTCCACCTTTACTATCAAGACAGACCTAAAAAGGAAAAATAACTTTGATGACCACTATTTAAACTGGGAACAGTGTATCTAATGGGAAAGGAAGAAGGAGTAGGGGAGAGAATGTGGCGTTATAGCCAGAGCTTCTGACTTTGGAACTGGGGAGCCAGGTTTAAGTCTCATCCGCTCAACATCTGTGGTTCTGGACAAATCACAATCTCCCCATGCCTAAAAAAAGAAAAACGCATGTGACCTTGTGTAATGCAACTGGTGCTCATGTAAAACGCTCCAAAACCTTCGGTCAAGTTTGTGCTATACAGAACTGTAACAAAAAAAGAGTTGCAGTTTCTTTTGTAGAAAAACAATTAAAGAGCAAAAAAAAAATCTTAATATCATTGGAATGCTGTAAAATTACTTCTCGTGATCTACTGTACTGCCTTCAACGCAGAGGAATGTGAAGGAATGCTTTGGCGTATCGGACAATTAAAAAAAACAAGGATTTGCTAGATGGAATAGGAGTGTGGGGAAGAGTTCACAGGAGTAAAACACAGATGCTGAGACAGGCTAAGAAAATGTTTACTAAAAGTGCATGGTTTCTATTCAGCCCCAACATATCAGGTGAATTATTTTCACAACTTCATTGACAAAATTGTCCATCTCTTGGTTGTACCTCGTTCTGTTCGCAGCCAAGCCAAACTCGTAGTGTTCCTTCTCAAGTCACATGTTTACATGGACTACTCCCAGCGAGGAGACCCCATGCGATGCAGATGCCACCGCGCATCAGCCATATGTTTGCCTTCTTGTACAGACAGTCCAAAACAGTTTTCCTGATCTCTTTCAACTTGAGATGTTGTCAATATATGGATTGGCTTGCTTTCTAATTCAGTGAAAAATCTAGTTTTCCATTAGTCTCTGCCTTTCTAATTTTCGGTACAGCTTTACTAAATGTAATTATTAAAGGCAGATTCAAGAAAGCAATTACTGGCATTCTGGCGTGTATCTCTGAGGTCTTAATAAGCCGCAGGGGTTTGAAGAGCCAGGCAATGTGCAGAACGATATGTCTTTCATTGGAAGTGAATGGGCACATGTAACTTCATATTACAGGGGTGCAAGCTTGGAAGGCAGACGCCCCCCTGACAAAAAGATGCATCTTAGTGATATACAGTGAACTGCAAGAGCAAATACCTCAGTCGAACAGCAAGATCATATGGTGCAACGAAGTGCCTACATTTTTCAGTCCAGATAAGCTCCACTTATGTGACCTAAAACAAAACGACTCACTGCTGGATTTCAGCATCTAAAAAATATAACTTACCAATAACATTTTAACGTAGAGGAGGCTCTCATCAGTCTTATATCATGACAATGCAGCAGGCTTAAGCCAAATTGGAAATGATTTAGCACTTTGTGGATATAAAATGCATCACTTTGGAGAGCTATTAAGTGTCGTCGAAATGCACACAACCTAAACAAATGTAAAGAGATGTGTTTACTCCTCGGTCTTCTTCCATGTGCACCTACATTTGTTTTGTTTCACACCGTTCTTCATTATAAGAATGAATATGAAGAGATCTAAATATTTTTTTAACTAGATGATCAACACTAGTTATCCCAGCAATAGCTTCCAGATAACACATTTAAAAGCCTTGTGAAGTGACAGCAAAGAATCACTAATTTGAATGAGCCACAAATGATCCACAAAAGTGCTACAAGATGCTGCCCCTTACACAAATGCACACGAAAAGGGGAAAGAGGGGTGGCCTGGAAACGAGAACGAATACACCTGCCCTCATTTTGAATAAACACTCGTCTCACCTTTTTTGAATAATAAACAATAATAAAAGGATGACGGAGAATACATAACCTTGCTACAGCTCCAGAACGGCCAGTTTTGTATGTACCAGTTAGTCCTGAGACCATGCGGCTTTACAAAAGTGCAGCAGCGAGGGGCAGGCAATCTACATCTACATAGATCCCACCTTCAGTAGCGGAATCCTACCACCTCGCTGGCCAATTTTGCCCTCAGCTGCAGTTGTCTGCACGTCATGTGCTTCACGCCTCAGGATCATACCAAGTGCTCCACTGACTTAGGAGTGTTGGTCTTAGTGATAGTGGTGGGCTTTACAAATGTCCCTGAGATAATGGGGTGAATCTGAGGTAGGGTTTACAGTTTGGGCTACAAGCAATGAGAAAGCCTGTGAAGACTGTAGGGGTAAGAGGAGCAGCACTGTCCCCAGTGCACCCAAGAAGGTGCAGCGAGGGTGAGCTGCAGGGCCAGAAATGTCGCAGACGGCAGAGGTGGCATCCTCATGGTGCCACATGAGTAGTTAAAGTAGCAAATGACGAGGAGCTGGGAGTTATTCAGGAAGCACAAGCAAGAGAGACATTTTGAGCACATGTCCGAAACTTCATAGCAACATCGGTCTCTGTGTGAAAGCAAAGAGTGTGTTGGAGTTGTGACCGCAGAAAAATGGCCCTTGGAAGCTGCAGAGAGAGAGTCTTGGGACTGGGGAACAAAATCGAAAGTCTTCGAGACGCACAATTTAAATGTTGCTGTGGTATCTCACTCTGGTGAATAGCTGATCCCTGTGGGGGTGGGGTATGATGCTGCAAAATTATAACTTTATACCTCAGCTTTAAGATGAATCACCACAATTTAGGAATCACATTCAAACATTGTTAACTTTTTCCTATAACTTGCCTGACCTACCTTGAAAGACAACCCGTTTTAAGATAGCTCAGTGTATTAATCGCTCGTGTGGTGATCCTGCTTGGCCAGCAGGTTGGCGATTTCTATCCAGGCACCACTAACTCAGCATTTTGTCCATCAACACCATTACACTGAGTATCATTGAGCTGGGCAACAACCAATGTTAAGTACAGCATTTTGAAACTGCAGGCAAAAAGAAGCTTGGTAACAAGTGCTTTATAAACAAAAACAATTTGCATCAAGCATTAGCAAAGCCAATATGTTTGGCACTGTCTGCAAGTGTTTTGGCTTTGTCAATGCTGGTTTTGTTTTGATATGTTTTTTCAACCAATCAATCAATCACGATTCTTATAAAACGCGATTACTCACCTGTAAAAGTTTGTTAGGGAAGTTGCCAAACCAATGCCTATCTAAAAAAGAGCTCAAAGGGAAAGTAATACTTTGGTCTTAAAAAGCAAACACTGCAATTGTAGTCCCTGGCAGTGAAGGAAACTACTTTGTGTGTTGATGTGCTCCTTGTGAAAAAGCAGAATGCAGTCACTTACTGTAAAGTTAGCCAGGGGCTGAAGCAAGCTGACAAACTGCCCCATGCTCTATGATACAGTGGGCAAAAGACAAATGTTAATGACAATAATTGGTTGATGGATGAAGAAGGCCTGGCTTAAAGCCATATAATAATAAAATATACATAATTCTAGTAAAATCAAAAGGTCCTGGTTAACGTCAGACCTAAAAAGGAGACTATTTAGTACTTCAGAACATATAATTAGTGTGACAGGCACATTTAAGGCTTTTTTGGCAACTTTTAAAAATAATTTTTGGTCACTTTTGCTATTCATGTTCTTTTTAAGTCACACACTGTACACTCATCATCCACTAGGTAAGTGTTTACAGGGAACAGGTTACATGAGAGTAGTGATGTTCTTTAATTATTTTAAGAGGGTGCATGTGTGTCATGTAATACTCCCCCCATCCTCAAGATTTGTTTATTTTTGGGTAATTTATCAAGAGCACCGAAACCCGAAAACATCTTCCTACTCAGGAGAACATATGGACATACTGCAAATCAGTAAAACAGGTGGTTTTTTTAAATTAGCGCAATCATGGGGTTAACTTTTCAAGGTTAGTAGAAAGACCAAGATACTTTCACCCATGGTTTTCTTTTTAAACCGAGACGAGATCTATCTGTTATTTTATGTAGTCAACGTTTCTGCTAAGGACAGAGGTTTGGACAAATAGGCTGCTTTATATGGAAATTGACATATCTTAAAATAATTATATGCTTGCCTGGTTACTACCGAGAATGTTTGAAACTTTTTGAAAAGCAATGACAATTCCACAGCCATGACACTGATTTGTTTAACTATTGGTGAGTTTGCAATATTAATATAAAGCCAAGAATGTCGTCATGATCTACTCACCGAGGTTGCATTTCGCTTGTTTAGGCCAAAATGAGGCCTAAGACTTTTTTTTTCTTCCAATTACTATAACCTCGGTTTTATCCATGATCACATTCAGGAAATTAAAACTCGTTCATTCACGAGAGACATTATTAAAATGTTGTTCCAGTTTTGATTTGGAATTATTAGGCAAGTCTAAGGGTAATTTGTACATCATTAGCATGTGTGTAAATTTCAAAAGTGAATAATTGGTTAAGGGTTACTAAAGACCCGGTGTGGATGTCAAATAATACGGGTGTAAAAAGAATCCTCAAGGAACTCTGTATTTACTTCCATGGATATTTCGATGTAAATTGGATAGTGCGAAAGAACAGACCTTTCATTAAGGTAGAAAAGGAATCAAAGTCAACACTCTTCCTCCAGTTCCTGCAATTATCCCCTAACCTATAATTTGACCATGGTCAATAGAACTGAAAAATGCAGACAGTTCTATCAAGTCCAAATCAACTCCAGCTGCAATTCCTTTTGTCACAAACAGGGAAAACTCTAGGGCGATGCCTCCAGTGCAGCCGCACCTGCCACTAACCTCTTGGTTACCCGTGTTTAGAAATAACACAGGTTTAAAAAGCACCTGCTGCAGAGTTCCTTGCGTGTCCAGGAGTTTTCAGGTAACAGTAAAAATGTCAAGATAACTCTGGTGATTAATGTTTCTGCTGGAGTAAGATCTTTTGGCTAGTGGCAGTTTCCACTCATGATAAAGTAGAGCAGAAAGTTAATATGCCTGCTGGAAGGAACGTGTACCACATAAATCACAGAACTGTATTTTTTTGTGGATTGCTCAATAGAATACTACAGTTTTTGCCACAGAGATCCTTTTGTTAAGTTCATAAGTTACAACCCTAATATAGTATAGTGAGCTATGAATTGTAATCAAAGAGCAGTATGCAAACTGAATGGGGAAAAACATAAAATTCTGACCTATACCAGTCTTTCTTTAGCCTAATGTTGCTAAAAAAGGGTTAATTTGGGTAGAAATACATTCTTATTAGTAAATCCAACCACTGTGGTACGTTTTAAATCCTGAGTCTGTGCTTCACCAGACCAAACACTCTTAAAATATACTGCCTACTAGTATCGGTGATATGAAACCCCTACACCTTGTAATCTTCATTGTCTTATGTAACATTTCCAATAGACTGATTTGCAGACGTATGATTCATTTGCTCTGCACAATGTGTGTGTGGGGTAAAGTGCTCCGACACCCTAAACTGATATGAGTAGCGCTATAAAACAAATTAACTGCATGTGAGAGACATCCACTAGTGTCTCCATATCTCCATGTTATGGAGATATGGAGACACTAGTGGATTGTGGTAGTGAGGGGATTCATGGAGAAGGAGGTTTTAGGGGGGCTCCAACAAAGATTGTGGCACTAGGCGCCACCAGCACTAAAGTTGGCCCTGGTCACAACGATGGAGAGGATGTGGCCCACCAGCCAGAGCTGCCAACCATGGAGATGGGGAATCAGGTTAGAGTCTGGCGTCCCAACATCCTGGGCAAATCAATGTAACTGCTTCTCATGTAAAGCACTCCAATACCTACAGGTCGAGTTTGCGCTATATAAAACTGCAAACAATAAAAGAAAACTGGATAGATTTCAACTATAAACGTGGTTCTCATGAAATTGATGACAAACCTAAATTACCCTGTGCAGCTTCCTTATTCTGATGGCTCCATTTTTTAAGTCCTCTTCACTGGTACTCACTACCTCACAGATTTGAGTCTGCAACTCACTCAAGGAACTTAAAGCTAGACAGGAGAGTTGTGGCAGGCCGTTCACGAGTCCCTATATGCGTCTGTGAGGAGAAATATTCACGAGTCCCCATAGTTGTCAGGTACCACTCTGTCGTTTAAAAGAAAGCCGAGCTAAGATATCAGCCAAGAGCCAGGATAAAGAGTAAATACAAGTGATTGGGTGATATAATATTTGACCAGGAAGAAAAGTGGATACTATTTGAACCCCGCATACCTATGAATGAATTCACCAACAGAAGGATGGGATTTAAAAGAAACAACATAGGTCCACAGTAATATGGGACAAAAACATAAACTTTAAGAAATAGGAAAAGCTTGAGCCCCAGCTATAGTGGAAAACAAATTAACTTTGTAATGGTGGGAGACCTAGATTTATCCTGAAGAAGGTGGTTGTGAACAACAGGAATCCACCGAAACGAGTTGATGCAAAAATGTGTAGGTACTAAATCGATCAGGCATTGAGGGACATTGTAGATAATAATGGTTGGATGATACTTTGCACCTTGATCAGTGGCCACAATTGATTAGTGACTATATAAGACGAATAGGATTGACTAATGTATTCTCCCTGGTTATGTTTTTTTCATGCGTCCATTTTTATGTCTTTTTTATGGAATGTCTGTGTACTGTACTTTGAATTGTTGTTTCTAATTGTGTGGAAAAAGGAAATTAAGGGAATAGTTATTTTGCCCAAACTGTATAAGAACGAGGTTTATGATTATTGCATTGAGCAAAAAAAATTCCCTGCTCTGAAAGGAGGGTAGTTTCATCACACAATTATTTGCACATATTTATTCATTTGTATAAATAGATGAGAAGTTTTTAAGAATAAAGCATAATAGTTTTTTTATACATATGCTCCTGAGGTACTTTGAGGAGGTATATTGACTAATAAACCCAAAGGGAAAATTCATTTCTGACTACTCTAGCTAAGACAGTTATTCCCTCTGTGAAAACGTGATGTCTTCCGTCTTATTGGTACAAAAGGGGGTGGTGATGGACGGAGCATCTGAACCAATGAAACACTCACACCCAGTCAAAAGATCTGGGTTTGATCCATCACCGTTCTTTAGCCCACTCTGCCACCCCAGTTCAGACATGGCTATATGCAAATCAGTCTGACCCTGTGCCTCATGGGAACAGTCCAGCCCGAACTGCCAAGCCATGCCTTCCCTGGACCGGAAACAAGCTTCCGAGGACCGGTTTATGGCATTACAGCCGTCTTCAGCCCGGCTTGCTTGAATCCAGTGGCAAAGTGAGCAAGGGGCTCACGTCTAAGCATACCCTGCCACACTTATGGCGGCCAAAGTGGTACAAAAGGGGGTGGTGATGGACGGAGCATCTGAACCAATCAAACACTCACACCCAGTCAAAAGATCTGGGTTTGATCCATCACCGTTCTTTAGCCCACTCTGCCACCCCAGTTCAGACATGGCTATATGCAAATCAGTCTGACCCTGTGCCTCATGGGAACAGTCCAGCCCGAACTGCCAAGCCATGCCTTCCCTGGACCGGAAACAAGCTTCTGAGGACCGGTTTCTAGCATTACAGCCGTCTTCAGCCCGGCTTGCTTGAATCCAGTGGCAAAGTGAGCAAGGGACTCACGTCTGAGCATACCCTGCCACACTTATTGCGGCCAAAGCGGTACCAAAGGGGTGGTGATGGACGGAGCATCTGAACCAATCAAACACTCACACCCAGTCAAAAGATCTGCCGGGCTAAAGAAGGCTGCAATGCCAGAAACCGGTCCTCGGAAGCTTGTTGCCGGTCCAGACAAGGCATGGCTTGGACTGCTCCCATGAGGCACAGGGTCAGACTGATTTGCATATAGCCATGTCTGAACTGGGGTGGCAGAGTGGGCTAAAGAACGGTGATGGATCAAACCCAGATCTTTTGACTGGGTGTGAGTGTTTGATTGGTTCAGATGCTCTGTCCATCACCACCCCCTTTTGGACCGTCTTCCGTCTTATTGGCAGTAGTGGCTGGTATCTACAGGGAAATGGGGGGGGGGAGAGGGGAGGGCGCGAAATTATTATTTTTTTTTAAACTTACCGGGCAAATGTGACGTCCTCCGCTACAGAACTCCACAGGAACTGGAAGCTGGAGCCTGGAACTCGCTTGAAAAATCAGGGCGCTGCTCTCATGCTGTAAGAGCAGCATCCTGATTGGAGGGGGTGGCCTCACTCAGCTCTCCACAGCTCCCTGGAAGGCTGCATTGACTCTAACCCAGCTGTCTTTAAACAGCTGGGTTAGAGATATTTAAAGTGCACTTTAATCATAAGTGCATAAACAGCCTACCCATGACTCTGCTGCTTTCACCCAGCAGAGACCCCGCCCTAATGCTTGGCTTAGGATGGGGATGAAAAATAAAACGGTAATACATTACCATTTTATTTTTCCTGGAGTTTTGGGGAGCTGTTAAGTGGGGCGACACTCCACCGCTTCAATGGACCCTGCTACCTGGTAGATGTGCAACCCGCTTAAAAGTGACATGCAAGGGGGATAATATATTTAGAGATGGATTGTCCTACTGGTGAGAAATCAAGCGCATAACAAACCTGAGAAGGTACAACCAAATAAAAATGAAATGTGAGATGGAGGAGAACAGCATAACACAAAGTATGGAATCATCAGGGCTAATATGCTCCATCACGCAGTCTACATAAAAGTTCCTTTATTAGAGAGTTATCAAGAAAGTGGAGAGAGATATGGGTGCTTCAGTGACATTTTTGTCCGTTTAGCAATATCAAAATATAATGCATGTACTTCATGATTAAATGATAGATCCCTTAAGATGTAAGGAAGAACTGACAGACCAGTTTTACTGCAAGCAAGGATGGCTCACCAAACGAAAACCTGAGAGCATCTACTGACATGTGAGGCAAAGAACCTCTCCAAAAAAAAAAATTATGTCTTTGAAACAATGAAGATAAGTACTTTCTGTATTCTCAAAACCGAGATAGTTTGTAAAAGGTGTTATATACAAGTTAACCTATAAACAGAATAACGTGTATCGCTTTCCTTCCTTGTTCCCATATAAGTGTTTTAGACCAACAATTCTTAACCTTTTGACTTTCACAACTGGATGCGGGGAACCCTACCTAAACAGTTACTTTGATTTGAACCTCAGAAATAATACAGAAACTAGTATACTTCAAACAAATACAAAAATTATGAAATATTTTAGTTCACAAACAAAAATCTACATTTTAATGGCAATGCTTGATGTTTTCAAAATGTAGTTTTTTATAAAAGACAACGCATTATGCTGCACTGTGGCAGATCAATTTGACTTTTCTGCTACTAAAGCATGCTCTCTCATTGTCAACACATCCCAGTTCTGTCACCAATCCTACATACCAGATTCCGTTTGCTGTTCTTCTGCTGCTCCCACAAATCAAGGTAACGGCACCAATTTAATTTTTAGCACTCAGCATCAAATTTACAGCATTTTAACACTTTCATTTGGATTTTTTTCAATACACAAAGGAGGAGTACATAAAACCCCTTTTACTTTAATACGCAAAATATAAACTAAAGAGATGTCATACATGAAGCACTGTGTGATGTGGGTATTCCAATTAGAGGAGCAGCATTGTGTGTGTGTAAAACACAGATACAAACACACCCTTCGGAAGGACCCCTTGTCTATAGATATTGACAGAAGCGCGCCTGCACCCCACATGGAGTCAGAACATGTCACCTGTCATCTTCCTTTTCAGCAATCCCACTCTCCCATTTTACCCCTTCAAGCGGGCGGCCCTTGAGAGCTGTCAAGCTACTAGTTTCTGACGCGCGCGCCCATCACTCGATGACACCTGACAGCAGTGAAAGGCCACAGAAAACTGCTTATTGATCAGAGCAAAACTGTTTGACGGAGCAGATGAGGCGGAATGGCGGAAAGGCGGCCGCGCTCAGGTGATGACATTTTGCTCTCCTGTATACAAGTGCTTAATGGAATACAACTTCATTATATCTTGCCACTAGTGCTTAAATCATCGCACACACCCGTCGGGCCGCTTTGTCTGCCTGCCGATGAAGACAATCTATTTGTACTATTATCAATGTGTTACTAACCTGATTGGCTCGTGGGCGCTTGCAAACTACACGGTTAGGTGTCTTTATAAATGGAAGACATGACACTGAAGTCTCAATCTTGACAGAATCCTTCAGAGTTGCCCTTCTTCCTCTCCATTTTTAAGCTAAGTACTTGCCGCCTGACAGGGAACACTTCAGGGGTAATTTGCACAGTAGCTTTTACATGAGTTCTGGATGTCTGTATCACTCAACATGCTAAGATGTTTAAACTTCCGGCAGCCTCGTTTGCGCAGTTCAGTGCTCTGTCGCTATACTGCCAACTCGCACAAGAGCGACGTAATACTTTAATTGGAGAGTGCCGGCACTTCTCAGAAACAAGCAGGTACTCTGCTACAGGGTACCTGCACTTCTATTTTTCCCGAAGCCTGTGCTAGGCTGGCAATAGGGGGCTGCCATTTTGAAAGCTGGAAAAAAAGGATTGGTAAACGCTGCAATTGAGGCCAGGAAACCATATTACAGGCAATACCTAATGTAAAACAAGCACTGGCAACAAAAACCGGTCTGGCTTTTAATAAACGTCCTCTTCAGTCAATCATGAGTTTAGGCACGCAAATCATCACATTTGGACTGTCACTCATCCTTTCATCCACACACTCGCTCATTCTTGCAGGAAGTTCCCACTTCAGAAACCATGTATAAAACACAAAAGTCAGAATCTTCAGACCCTCCATTACAGATTACACAAGACCAGGTTCTTAAAATTATAAAAAATTTAAGATCCGAGGGAGCACCAGGTCCTAATGGCCTGCCAAATGCACTATTCCAGCAAGACCCTCCATTTTGGACTGGCATTCTTACTCCATTGTTTACGTACGCATTAACGACTGGCTCGATCCCCGACTCTTGGCGAGGAAGTATTTTAAATCCTTTATACAAAATGGGTTCACGTGCAGACCCTGCGAACTATAGATTGTTTGCACTGATCAATGTGGAGGCCAATCAGAGTATTTTATGTCTTGTAAACATTGTAGATGTCTGTCCTGCATTGAATGTATTATGTATTGTAAATGATCTTTATGTGGACCTCCTCGGAGTTCCGAAACATAATAAAGAAAAATTAAATAAAAGATGTGGAGGCCAAGATATATGCTGCAAATCTCTTGGCAGATCTAGAGGATTGGGTCAAACGCATAAACCTGATACCGAACACCCAAACTGGATTTCGGGCTGGAATGGGCACCCTTACCAATATTTCTGCTGTGATATTACTAGCTAATCAAGCCTACGCAAAATCTCGAACCTTGTACGCATGCTTTATCGACCTTAAAGCAGCGTTCGACAAGGTTCCGAGAAAGAAGTTGTGGGCCAAAATGAAAACCTGGGGGGCACCACCCAAACTTTTGGAGGCAATAATCAATCTTTACTCAAATACGTGGGTGCAGATAAGGAAAGGAGATGGCCGCACCATAACAAACAAGATCCCAACATCAAACGGTCTAAAACAGGGGTGTGTGTTGGCCCCCTGTTTATTCAACATCTACACAGCTGATCTTGAGAAGTGCCTCCAACAAGTGCAAATCGACCCACCAAAATTAGGCAAAACACCGATCAGGAGCCTTCAATACGCAGATGATATTGTGCTCCTAGCACAAACACCAATAGGCCTGCAGCGTTCAATGACACAACTAGGATCTTATATCACCTCTGCTCAATTAATAATAAACCTTAAGAAAACAAAGGTATTATGCTTTAGCAGTCACCACAAAAAAGGGTCAAAAGGAAAATTCACCTGGAAACTGGAGGAAAAACCAATATCCCAGGTGGACTCATACAAATACCTTGGGTTCCAACTTGACCACTCACTTAAATACAAGCTACATTTGGACCAAGGGAATACCAAAGCAAAACAACTCCTGTATGCTTTCAAAATTTTACAGAAGAAGCTAAAAGGTTGCCCAACAGGCCAGTTGCTTAAGATAATCGCAGCCAAATTTTTACCCACAATATCATATGGGTCGGAAATTATTAATACCAAAGATGCAGCCGCCTTAAATCTAGCCCAATCGAGTTTTTTCAAGCGCCTTTTTTTAATTCCTCGACACATTTCTCAGGCACACGTGCGATCGGAATTTGGGCTGAAAAATCAGAAAATAGCAAGACAAGGGGCGATGGTAAAATACTATTGGAGGATGAGGCAAGCGGAAGACGACATTTTAGCCCACTGCTGTTGGGAAGAAATCGAAAATCAGGCGAGGCAAAAAAATTCCATTGCAGCAGTCCTAAAAGAATCACTCGCTGATTTACATCTTGAAGAGGCATGGCATACAACAACGTCATACTCCGGGTTAAAAAATATGGTGAACAGCGCAATAAAGCGAACTTCGCTACTAATGGACAAAACTGCCTTTGCTAAGAAAAATCACGCATGGGCAGTGATTCAATCATACCAGTTTTTGAAACCCCAATCGTACTTGTCCGAACACTTCTCGCATCACAAAAAGCACTATTTGACGCTGTTGCGGTTGGGTTCGTTCCCCATAAAGGATTTAACCCTGAAATGGAAGTCTACATGGCCTATGAAAGAATGTCGCCTGTGTGATCAAGGAGAAGAGTCGTTATTACACCTTTTATGCATCTGCCCCGCGCTACTGGAACATCGAAAAACAGTTCTTCGGGAAATTTTTAGGAAGCACCAATTGAGATCGTGCAGAGCTGCAGTGATACAATGCCTTGGTGGACTGTCAATTCAGCTGTCATGTCGAGCCATCACCTTTTGGAAAATAGCAGCCAAAGAACTGGACAAAAAAGACAATAGTCCACACAGCAAAGGCATATGACTGACTGGTCACTCCCTTTCTGTACAGGTATCAAATACTGCTCTTTTTATATCGAACCGCAATGAACTTCTTACATTGCTATCGTTTTAACTGTTGCAGTGACCAAAGCTTACGAAAGGACATTGGTTTTACTCGTCTATATTTCATAGATTTTAACCTTAGCTAATTATTATGTAATATGTGTTTTTCTCATGCTTTACGATTTTTAACGAAATCAAATAAAAGTAATACTTACTACTACTTACACTCATTCTTGCATTTACACACTTCCAAAAAACAGACACACACACTCAATAAGCATATGCAGCATAAATTAAAAGAATAAAACACAAAGCAAGCGGACCGGGTAGGAATGTTTGGGTAGGTGCGGGACGCTCTAAGGATAAAAAAAGGAAAGGAAAATGGAAAGACATTAAAGGGGACCTATAAAGAGAAAGCATGGAAAACTAAGTGGTCCACCACCCAAGACACTGAAACGCACTCATTTTCAGGAGGATGTACACGTCATCTGGCATAAAGTCTAACTCACAGGGCAATAGAGCCATTGGCAGAAATGTGCTAACTCACTGCCCCGTGCAATACGATGTCATGGGGAGAATCATAATGTGAATGACACTCAAACAGACATAAGAAGGCTGTCCAACTAACCTTCTGTATATGTGTGTGTATGTAAAGTTTTGTAGGTTTTTTATTAGAATGCTCTCGCATACAACTACACCTCACAGATCCTCTAAGGACTGTCACACTGACTGCGCATTTCTCCTAAAAAAAGTACTTTTATAAAAAAAAATTCATTGCATATTTTTAACTAATGACATATTGAATAACGCTTTCTTGATGATGACTGTCACACTCCCTCCAGGATTTATTGAAGGAAGTAACCAACAAAAGATACTTAACTACTACTGTAATCATTGGGATTCCTTTTAACAAAATACCTGTGTAATGGTTTTAACACAATGTAATAACAATTACCCTTAAATGCCCAGTAGCTTGAACATATGATTCTCAAAATAAATAAGTCAGGCCTACTGCCTTTATTGTAAATTTTATAATACATAATTCAGACACAACTATAGACTTTACCATATTTTATGAAACACAAGGTCTGGTCCTGAAACCAGTCGGACACACAGACTTGTCACTTGTACCTATAAAACCCCCTTGTGCATCATCTCATTAAATCTGTGTGAAAGGGGCCAAACAGTGAAACGGGTTTAGCTGAAGAACCAAGGGTAGTGTATACTGGCAAATTGTTAAAACTGTTTTTGGTATAATGGATTTTGGATAATAGTAATTTTGCTTCTGCATAAAGAAATTATTAGAGAGGGATATTTGAAGATCTATAAGTCTGGGCATCACAAATGTGTTACTTTTTAAATAATTTGAGTATGCCATTGATGTACAAAGCCAGAATTGCAGTGTGTATTTAGATACCTAAGTATTAACCATCATTTAATTAATACATTCAATGAATACAATTTACATTAAAAATCATCATCAACTGGAGTACATACAGTGGTACACTTAATCAAGCTCTACAAAAGACAGAATACAAACCAAATTGTTGCATTAAACAAATATCTCTTCAATAAATGTACCAGGAAATTGAGTGAATGAAGGCGCAGTGTTCAAAACGTGTGCAAATAGGGGTGTAGGGGTGAGGGCACACATGACTATTTACAAGTGACAAGAAAAATATATACAAAAAAAATCAAGAACGATTCATTTTTTGTGACATCAATTAATGTCCACTTCTGAACATACAAGCATGTGTATTGTATTCTGTTTTTCTTAGTTCTTTGAAACCGAAAGCACACAGTCATTTATGCACTTAAACTGGGGGCAACTGCTAATGTAAATTCTATTTTTTGAATGATGATGGATACGTTATTCATTTTGTTCCTGAATTCATATTGCAGTTCTGGCTTAGAAGCATAAAGTAATGAATGATATTTGCTTTCTACAAGATATGTACTCATGCTCATTCAGTTCTAAGGGTAGCACTGAAAGCTGGCAAGTAATTGGCAGAAGCCTGTTTCACTCAAAGAAGTTGCTTAAGATTTCCTATTGCTATAGATTTTTCATTAATAACATATGGTTTAACACCTTCGCTGTGGCGGCTATTCCGCCGCAGCGCTAAGGGGGCGGGGGCCGCGCAGCGCGCCCATGCTGGTGACGGAACCGCTCCGTCACCAGCCTCGGATGAGCTGTGCTCATGACGGAGCGGTTCCGTCATGGCCCCGCCCGCTCAATGGAACGCGCCGCACAGGCGCGCCGAGCGGGCCATGACGGAACCGCTCAGTCATCAGCACAGCGCTACCGCGGCTGATGACGGAGCGGTTCCGTCATCAGTGTGGAAGGAGTTAAGCAGAGCAAGCACACAAGCACTCTCAACTGTGTTTCCTAAACCAGCGTCATTCTCCCACTAAACCTGGAACAAATATGATGTTTAACACTTATTTGATCCTTTTTGCCTATTCCTTATAGACAGCTATTGCAGTCTGTGGTAGACGCATTTACCCATACTTTACATGTACTGAGAATGGGATCCGAGTATGCTCCATGCTCATGATCTCGTGACTTTCTTGTCTATTTCAGTTCCATGCTCCTCACTTGATGGCTTCCCTCCAAACATTTTTATCTCGCTCCTGAAGTATTTGGTCTGACCAGGTTTTGGTTGAAGGCACTGTATTCTTCCATAGCTGACATTAGAGAAATATTTCTCCTTTGGTATGTTTCTACACAATCTGACTTTTAGCACTAATGCAAGTATATGGTCCTTCCTCTTTCCTCTTGATTGTTTACATCTGGTTTCTCCATTCCAACCTTCCCTCTTTCCCCTGTGTGTACTTTCCTCGTTCTCTTTCTTGCGGGCCCTGCTCGAGCCCCTTCCTCTTCCCCAGTCTCCAAAGTCAGTAGTCCCTGCTTTCCTGCTTGTCTCTAGCTGACTCCTACTCTGCCCCTCCCCCACATCTTGGACCCTCATTCTCCCTCTCTCCATTATAGCCCACCCTGTCTATCAATCCTGTCTTTTCCTGTTATAACTCCTTTTGCTTCACTCTCCCCTCAGTCTCTGTTTCTTTCTCCACCTCGCCTCTAACTCCCCATATGCCCACTTTGCTTGAGCTCTCTATTGGTCTCTCTCTCTCTCCACTAGGTCTCTCTCTTGCTCTCTTAACCTACCGGCCCCCACCTTGCTTCCTGCCCAATGCCTCCCTAGATGTAACTAGGAACAAGCATTGGTTTAGAAGGGAAGAATGATTTGCGTTGGGGGTTATTGTTTGGTTTATAATTGAAACACAGACCTATAATGGATGGCATACATGGTGGCAACACATACTGGTTCATGCGGAGCCCTCTACACCCTTACATAGAAAATATTACATATGACGCACACTACTGCACTCACTGTTGTTCCACCCACCCACCCCCGAACGATACAAGGATGCCGCCGCCTTTTACGGTACTGTCCTGGAAAGTAAATGGGCTGGGCGACATGATAAAGAGGGGACTGGTCCTCCAATATATTAAGCGCAAGGGTACGGCTGTTGCACTGCTACAAGAATAGCACTTGACAGGCTCGGCTTGTAAGGCCCTGGATAGATGTGGCAATAAAATGGCAGTGCAATCAGAGTTTACCTCTGGTTCTCAGGGTGAGGATATTGGTTGACAAACGCTTTACACTGATACTCATTGGTTCCTGGACAGATGATCATGGGCGATTTGCAGCACTGTCTTGTCAATGGGAGGGGCGATCGTACAATCTAGCGTCGGTCTGTATCCCACCGACGCTCCATCAAGCCACCTACCCGGCATTGGGGAAATTTTTTGTGTCGCTCCCGCCGGGTGAGCTCATTGTGGGAGGGGATTTTAATGCTACAATAGACGCATCCTTGGACAGACAACCCCCAGAGGCCAAGTAGTGCAAATCTCAAATTAGTGGACTTTATCGAAGCTATTGGTCTCATTGATGTCTGGAGAGCCAAGCACCCCCAAGACCGAAAGTATACATTTCACTCGGGGGTCCACAACAGTCTTTCCAGACTGGACTATATATTTGCTCTGGCTGTGGGCCTGGAGCGGATATCTGAAATTACAAACATACCCAGGGGCATTTCTGATCACTCACCAGTGCACCTCACGTACACATCTTCTACCACAATAAGACGCCGTCTGTTCCCGCTGCCCCCCGGTTATCTTAAGAATCGATAGATTGGGAAGGGTCTGATGGCGTCCACAAAGCAATATTTTGCCGAGAACAAGCATTCAGTATCCTCTCCGACGATGCTGTGGGAGGCCTCTAAGACTATATTACGTGGCCAGGCAATCTCACTAGTTGCAAGACACAAAAACCTGAAGGGACACCAGATTGAGAGTCTAGAACAAGGGTCACACAGGCAGAAGCAGACCACACCAGAGACACTGACGATGAAAGCACACAGGTTACATCTGGCACAACAGGAATACAGGGCTTTTGCATGGGAGGAAACTAAATCCAAATTCATCAACACGCAGCATACGATCTATGAACTCTGGGATAAAGCAGGCAAGCTCCTAGCCTGGCTGGACAGAAAGGAAAGGTTTAGCTGCTGGATGGCCCAACTCAAATTAGAGAATGGGACTCTGACCTCTGATCCTCAGCAAATAGTGGACACACAAGCCGCTCATTACAGGCACATTTATACGCGAACAGCCACAAATACAGCAGAGGACAATTTAGCCTTCCTAACACACATTCACATGCCTACACTATCTAGAGACGCTGCTCAAGTGCTGGAAGCAGACCTGACCACGGATGAGCTCACCTTAGCGATAGGGGCACTGCATACGGGAAAGGCCCTGGGGCATAATGGCATCCCAGTTCAACTCTACAAAAAAGCAGCGGTCCAGCTCACACCACATCTACTTAACATGTACAAGGACAGTCTACAAACGGGGAGCTGCATAGAGATTAGCGCCTAGCAACAATAGTTGCAATCCATAAGCGAGCAAACCAGCAGAAGAATGCATGTCCTACAGGCCGATCTCTTTAATAAATGCAGAAGCTAAAATACTCGCTAAAACACTAGCCATGAGACTGCAGCCATACCTCACAACAGTAATCCACCCGGACCAGTCTGGTTTTATGCCAAACCGTAATACCGGCAAGTAGGTCTACTATCGAAGAAGACGCAGTCATTCTCTCCCTAGAATCCAGTATGGCATTCGATATGTTCGAATGGCTCTTTCTCTTCGCGGTCCTCAGCCATATGGGCTTTGGGCCCAAATTCTGCAATTGGGTGCACTTGTTATATAGAAAAACCCTAACGCAGGTTGTGGCTAATGCCACATCTCAGGGGATTTCCCTCTGGGAAAAGGAACGGGACAGGGCTGTCCCCTCTCAACACTCCTATTTGCTATCATGCTGGAACAATTGACGGCATGGATAAGGCAGGATCCGGTAGTTCGTGGGCTAAAATGGACAATGGGCTGGGAAGACCGCATCTTGCTATATGCAGACGATGTGCTACTTTATCTGGCACCCCCTTCACGCTCTATTAACTGCCTTCTGGATATTTGCGCTGCCTATGGACGGGCCTTGGGTATACTATAAACTGGGCAAAATCACTTCTCTATATACTTCATGTGACATCCAGATTGCTGACAAAGGGTTTAAATACCTAGGCATGTATGTCACACATCACAACTCGTACTTCACCGAAGAAAATCTTGAAAAGCCCCTAGCACGGTTCCGCCGGGATGTCAAACACTGGCGATCATTGCCGCTTACGCTGCTGGGCAGAGCAGCTGTATTTAAAATGATGGCGCTGCCCAGATTCCTATACGCCTTACAAAACCCTCCGTTCCCGGTCCCCCGAATGCTTTACAATGATAAATACTGAAGTAACCAATGTGTTATTGGATGGGAGGTCTGCCCGTACAGCCATGCAGAAACTAGTGAAGAGCTGGTATGATGGCGGTATAGCCCTTCCTAATATACAAACGTACTATTGGGCATCACAGCTCATAGTGATCAATCAATGGCTTCTTGCACTGCAGGAAGATCCAGCCTTCCGCATGGATAGGCACCTCCTGGAAGCAGAGGTTGTTATGGGGGCACTACATAATAGATCCAGAAATACGACCCTCACAGGTCCAACGGCACACACAGTCCATGTCTGGCACGTGGCACAGCGAGCACTGGGTTGGGAGGGAACATTAACACAAGCTACACCATTATGGGACACCCAAAAACTGAGGAAACTGCGAAACACCAACGGGCTCAGACAATGGAATTTTATAGGTATTTCAAGGGTGGGAGATCTGTGGAAAAAAGGTGAGGTGGTCCCATTTGCACAGCTGGAAGTCACCTATGGTTTGGCACGTTTGGAAACCTATAGATATATGCAGATCAGACATGCTCTCATGGCAGTAATCCCACCAGGCACACAATTGCCAGAGGCCTCACCATTAGAAGACAGACTTCTAACGGACCGACTACATAAAAAAGCCATCTCTCAAACATACAGCAAAATAGTCAATAATCAGCCGGACCCTTCAACAACCCTTAAGGAATGCTGGGAGGTGGACGTGGGACAATTAGATGACGCAGACTGGAAGGAGGCATTGGCAACCCGAAGAGACATGGCAATACCTTGTAGACTAAAACTAGTTCAATTGAAAATACTGCATCGAGGAGCTACGCGCGCATCCAGGATGGCCGCGTAGGCACAGGGCTCCCGAGTCCCTCGCTGCCCTCCGCTTATATCCTGAACGATATCCTGACTTTGACTACGGGTTCTTGCAGATGTACCTCAGCTGATACCTAAGCTGTTTTCAAAATTTCATTTGGACTTCGGGAACCGCAGATATGCCGACCGGAGTTTTGGAGGCCCGCCCCACGGCGACACCGGGAGCTGGCACACCAAGACGCCGGGGAGTAATTGAACAACAGCAGCCTGAGGGGTTTCCCCTGTTGCCCTGAGTTGACTTTCGGTTTCGTTTTTGAGCCGTTGCCTTCTCCGACTGCGTGACTGCCTCGCTCCTCCATCGGGGTCCAGCCTAACTTTGCTGCCTGGCTATACGCCAACTGTTCTAAGGGTCCGGGTGTTGGGCTGAGCTGCTGCTTCTGCCCTTTCGGCCCACTTTCGTTATTTGCGGTAGTCGGTGGGTGAGCGGCCATTTTCACCAGGTCTCGCGGGCTCCCTCGGGGCTCACCATTCAACATGACCACCAGGCCTGACAACGAGAAGCGGAAGACTAAAACGCCTCTACGCGGGGGACCGATTCAAACAACGTCATGGATCGCTATACCCAACCCAAGGGGTCCCCCGGTGGTGCCAGTCGAGCTTTCGAGGGCCCCACTGACGATCCGCCTACGATGGCCGAATTGACCTTGCAGGACGTCATGGGCGCCATTGCCAACATGCAGACTTCCATTGGTCAGCAATATGAGGCTCTCGCTCTCAAAATAGACACTGTGGCAGTTGATGTTACTTTGATCAGAGCTGATTTGTCGAAGACCAATGAAAGGGTCAAGTCTCTGGACCTGAAGACTTCTAGCCTCACGACCGATGTCTCTGATCTGCAGACGGAAGTTGGACGTTTGCGCTCCTCCAACGATCTCATGGTCCATCGCCTGGAGGATTTTGAAAATAGGGCCTGGCGCAACAACATACGCCTTGTCGGGGTCCCTGAGTCCTCTGGTGCCTCGGCAACTGATCTGCTCGTGGAGGACATCGTCTTGAATCATCTGGCCCCCACAGGCCTGAGTAAATTCTTTGCCGTGGAGCGTGCCCATCGAGTGCCGGGCGGAAAGCCGAAGTCGGGTGCCACGCCAAGACCTATCATCGCCAGGATATTCAATTTTAGGGACAGAGACACTATCCTTCAGGCCTCGAGAGTAAGTGGCCCCGTCAAATTTGAGAATACGACGGTGAGTTTCTACCCTGACTTCACGCAGCTTGTTCAGAGACACAGGATGGAGTTTCAGGGAGTGAAACGAAGGCTGAGAGACTTGGGCCTGAAATACGCAATGCTTTTTCCAACCAGGCTGCGTGTCGAATATGAAGACCGGACTTTCTTCTTTGATCGTCCTGACGGAGTTAGTGACTGGCTGGATACCCTCCCCAAACAGACTGACTCAACCGGGCATCCGGGTGGAGCCGAGGGCGGCGTATCGGAACGAGAGTGACATTATGTTTCCTGATTTCTGAACATTCACGTACTATTCAGCTGGGTTCCATGTTTCTCCTATTACTGTGTCCTATTGCTATGTACCCGGGGGTGGCGGGGGGAGTGGGACTCTTTCCTCCTCAGGGGTTTCTTTTCGTAGACTAGTTTAATAATGGGGCGACAGGCACACTGCAAGTTGGGGTGGCTTTTGAGTCTAACACAGGGGTGCAGGGTGGGGGGCGTTGTAACGGGTTCTCATTGGGGGGTGGTGGGGGGTTCTTGGGTGTTTGTGGTTTTTTTTTCAAGGCACCGAATCGTATTTCTGCTTGATTGGGTCATTTTGTTCGTTGTGGGGTGGACTCTGCACATCTTTTTGGGATGGGGGTTAGTGGGTTGAAACTAATGTGTTGGAATGTCAATGGGTTGGGAGATAGGATAAAACGGGGTGTGGTGTTGCAGCTTCTGCGGCGCCTCTCCCCCGATATTGTGTTGTTGCAGGAAACGCATCTGGTTGGGAACACGTGCCATGCCATGAATCGGAGAGGGTATCGTCTGGTGGCACATTCTGGTTTCACCTCTGGTTCTAGAGGTGTGGGTATCCCCGTCAGGTCCTCCCTCCCCTTGGCAATTGATGCTGTGCTTCTTGATGATAGGGGGCGCTATGCCGCTCTCACGGGTAGGTGGGAGGGGCGGACGGTCTCATTTGTCACTGTCTATGTTCCACCGGGTCTACAGGCCTCGACTTTTGCTGATCTTGGGCGTGTAGTGCTGGGGCTCCCTGAGGGTATTTTGGTGATAGGCGGAGACTTCAATTCGGTAGTTTCCGGTGACATAGATCGCTACCCCCCCAGGGATCTACCCAAGTCACAATCCTGGCTACGTGGGTTCCTGGAGACACTTGGTCTGGTGGACTGTTGGAGGTTGCTGCACCCGAATCAGGCGCAATACACCTTTCACTCTGGAGCCCATGGCAGTATGTCCAGACTCGACTATATTCTGTTGCCGGCGGCGCTGTCCTCCTCCGTTGGGGAGGTGAGGCACCTCGCCCGGGGCATATCCGACCACTCCCCGGTCTGGCTTAGCATGGATACTGCCTTGAGTAATGAGGGACGGGTCGCACCTATCAACCCCTGGTTTCTTCGCAATCCCAAGACCCGTTCCAAATTGGTGAAATCCCTTGATCATTATTTTGTAGAAAATGTGGGATCTGTGTCATCTTCTGTGTCGTTGTGGAAGGCGTTTAAGACTGTGAGATGTGGGCAGGCCCTATCTTTGATCGCCACCGCCAAGAAAAGTAAGCATGAAGAGGTGGTCCGTCTGGAGGCGGAGATAACCGCACTGGAGAGTGACTTGGAGCGCGGTGTGTCCCGTGCCAAACTTCCTTCCCTCAGCCTCAAACAATTAGATTATAAGGCCCTGGTAAATGATGCTGCGAAGGTCATGGGCAGGGAACAGCAGGGCAGACTGTATGATGTTGGGGATAAAGCGGGTAAATTGATTGCGTGGCTGGACAAGAAAGAGAGGGCGAGTCGTGTAGTCCCTGTGATTGAGAACCTTGATGGAGTGTGCGTGACTGACCCGGCTGCGATTGTTGAATGCTTTGCGGAACACTTCCGAACCGTGTATGCTCCGGTCTCTGACAGACCGGAGGCTGACTCTCATTTGTTGCTTCGCGATATTACTTTGCCCTGCCTGTCTGCGGCTGACAGAGACCTGATGGACGCGGTGCTGTCGGCTGATGAAGTGGCTACTGCCATTCGTTCAATCTGCTCTGGTAAGGCCTTGGGCCCTAATGGTCTGCCCATTGAACTGTATAAACTGTGCCCAGACACACTGGCTCCATATCTTCGTGATATGTTTCTAGAGTTCCGTGACTCTGGCTCCCTTACACGTGACCAGCGACTCGCTACTATCGTAGTGATCCACAAGGAAGGGAAGGCACGGGATCGCTGTTCTTCTTATAGACCGATCTCGCTTCTAAACGCTGAACCGAAAATTCTGGCTAAGGTATTAGCTAACCGCCTGACGAATGTTGTCAGCGACCTGGTCCATCCGGATCAGTCCGGCTTTATCCCGCACCGCAATACGGCGCTTAACCTGCGGCGCTTGCACGGTGTTCTCGCGAGGGTGGCGTCACTCCATGAACCGGCCATCTTGGCTTCTTTGGATGCCACGATGGCCTTTGATACTCTTGAGTGGCCTTATCTCTGGGCCGCTCTTGTGAAATTCGGATTCGGCCCCGGGTTCATCGGCTGGGTGAAACTTTTGTATGCGGAGCCGCTGGCGCAGGTGGTTGTGAATGGTCGGGTCTCAGCGTCTTTTGTTCTCGGGAGGGGCACGCAACAGGGCTGCCCTATGTCACCACTGCTTTTCGCTCTCGCCCTTGAGCCGCTGGCTGCCTGGTTGCGCTGGGAGCCCTCGCTTAAGGGGATCCGGTTGTCCCCGGACTTTGAGGATCGCGTCTCGCTTTATGCGGATGATATTTTATTGTACCTTACGTCCCCTCGAAAGTCTCTTAATGTTTTGTTCGATGTGCTCACTTCGTTTGGGGAAAATTCGGGCCTTGTTATCAACTGGGCTAAATCCTGTGTATACGTGCTCTCGGGCGGTCCCCCTCCCCTGCCTCGCAGATGCCCCATTCGGGTCTCTACGACGGGCTTCAAATACCTGGGGATCTTTATAACTTTAGACCCTGCGGCTCGCTACGCGCATAATCTGCTCCCCCCCCCTTCAACGATTGAGACTTGACGTTGAGCGCTGGCGCGGGTTGCCGCTTTCGCCGCTCGGGCGCGCTGCCCTTTTTAAAATGATGGCCCTGCCGAGGTTTTTGTACGCGCTGCAGAATACGTTCGATATTATTCCGGCGAGCTACTTTAGGGAGGTTGAAAGCCTGCAGAGACGGTTAATTTGGGATGGACGTTCGCGTATTTCCCTCGCTAAACTCACTCTTCCCTGGTATGATGGGGGTATAGCAATGCCGGATATTAGGCGTTACAACTGGGCCTCGCAACTGAGTGCGATCAATCACGCGACATACGCGCCTGCTCCTAACCCGGCGTTTGAGATGGATAAGCATTTGCTACCGGGCGGGGACTACAGGAGGGCACTCTACTCCAAGGCGGCGGGCAAGGATTTATCTGGACCTACCAAGGTTGCTGTACGAGTGTAGCATGCTGCGAATGAGTCTGTGGGTTGGGAAGGTCGATTGACTCGTGCGACCCCCTTGTATGCTTCTGAAAGGTTGGGATGTCTCTGTAAGACGAAAGGGTTTGAAAAATGGGATATGTTTGGTATTAGCTGCGTGGGCGATCTTTGGGTCAAGGGCAAAATCAAGACCTTTGCGGCACTATAGTCAGAATATGAATTGAGTGACAGGGAATTCTTCCGATACACACAGATTCACCATGCCTTGAGTTCGGTTCTCCCTGCAGGTACTGTCGTCCCCGAGTCCTCCCCCCTTGAAGATAGGCTCCTTGACGGCCACGTCCCCGATAGTACCATTTCCCTGATATATAAGAAGTTGATCAACACCCGAGTGGATCTGTTAGTGCATCTTAGGGAGGTCTGGACCGGCGATGGTTTGGAGCTGGACGACGAGGATTGGCAAGCTGCATTATCCTCGCCTAAGGAAGTCGCGATCCCTGCCCGTCTCCGTTTCGTTCAGCTCAAGATCTTACATCGTGTATATATCACTGGTCCGCACTTGATTCGCATGGGTTATTCCTCGGACGGGTTATGTAAGCGTGGTTGTGGTATGTGGCGCGGGGCAAACCCAGAAAATGGAATAGTATCTGGAGCCAATGGAACGCGTACCGTGGAAATTTATGTGCGCCTCCGTTTGTGGACAACCCCGAAGTCCCTCTGTCCCCCTGATCCGGCATTCCATGTCTTGTGTGTTTTTTTGTTATCCTTCAATTTGTTTCCCCGCTGGCCCCCTCCCCACAATATGTATTATTGATCTGTTGTGTAATATCGTGCCTAGGTGTCCTCCTATGTGAACACATGTCCATGTACACTGTTTTCTTTTTGCCTTGTATTTTGTTTTTCTTTCTTTCAATAAAAAGTTAATAAAAAAAAAATACTGCATCACACTTACTATACACGGCCGCTCCTACACAGATTAGGTAGGTCAGACACCCCGCTCTGCCTACGGCAGTGTGGTGCACCAGGCACTTTTTGGCACATAATTTGGGAATGCCCGGCAATCACTCCCTACTGGGAGACTATCATGCACATGATCTCTTGGGTTACAGGTATCACGGTCCCACCGGAACCGAAGAAATGTTTGCTCAGCGTCTGGGAACCTACAGACCTCAACCATGCAGCTGAAGACTGGGTAGCATTGGGCATGACATCGGCGAAGCGCAACATAGCGAAGAAATGGGGCTCAAGAATGACCCCTAATTATCTACAATGGTGCCATGATATGGACGGTGCAATGATTACTGAAAAATCAGTTTTTATCCACTGGGGATGCCCCAAAAAATGCTCCCCTCATGCGTTCCACCTCTCCCACACCCGGGTGTGGGGGAGGTGGAACGCATTCAGAGGTAATATCTGCGAACTCCCTCAGGAAGAATCTACATCGGAAGATAGTGACTGACTTGCTGGGACAGGAACGCTGTGGGGGTGGTGGGATTCTCTGCAGATGCGTAGTTAATTATTAAAAGATGATAATTACTGTTGAATGTAAAATATGCACTACAAATGTGTACCAGGATATGCTATACCATGTATATTTTACCAAATGTCTTCCTGATATGTTAATTGTTCTTCATTGTGAAATGCCAATAAAATGTAAAAAAATAAATAAAAAATGAATGATTTGCGTTGCCAGTGTTTTGTGATCCCTATCGTGGCAATCTTAACAAGCCTAAAAAAAGTGTTCAAAATTGAGTGCAGACAAAAACAATAAAACATTTATTCTACAAGGCTTGGATGAGATAAAGAAACTAATGAGTGACAGAGTGTAATTTTCAGCAGTAAAGTAGCACCTCATGTATTCAGTAGCACTGGAAGTGTACACCCAAACAGCCAAAAGAAAGGAGTATAAAATACTTGTGTGGGCTGATCCAAGATGTGACTGACATTGTCTCAAGCCAATAGCCGAAAGCCGCTTAGTGTATATATAGAATACAATGAGTTCACCATGAATGGCCATTGCACTTCAAACATAAAAATAACTTACACCTATAGAATTCACTCTTAATCATACAGGTTAATCAATCAATAATATTTTCACTTATTTTGAGAGTAATCTACGTAGTATTGTGGGCACACACGTTTGAGTAGACATAAGATAATATCATTGGCCCAGGCCATAAACGCCCTATTTCAAATTCAGATGAAAAGTGTACTGAGTGAAACAGTGTTACACATTGATGTGACATTTGAAGATGGTACTTCTCTAGCAGTAAAGTAAAGTAAAGTCCACATTTGTAAAGCGCACAATCACCCGTAAGGGTCTCTAGGCGCTGGGGGGCCGTCGGGAAGATTAAGCGAGCTATTGCCCAGAGTCACATGGTGCTGGGCTTACCTGCCGCCGGAGCCGGGGATCGAACCATGGTCCCCAGATTCCAGCGTCAGTCGCCCTGGCCGCGGCGCCACACCTCTTCCACCAGTACTATCGCTCACCGCTGAGGGAGCTGAATAAATGGTATGGACCTTTAGTCGGATTTAGAGTTGTTCAACTCATTGTTTAAATTTAGACCTGTTTCCCCTATGGATTCCTTCACAAGCACAGGAAAGGCTGTCTTATACTTTCGTGGCTTGAAATCCAGCACTTGATTCCTAAGGGCAGATGTGATTCAACCTGAAAAAAGGAACCCCTCTGATCTCTCAGATAAAGACTTAAGCGGTACCTTGATCTGCATGCATTTTATTGCTGCACACCAGGAGCTTGACAAATAGATCACTGGATCCTCCCATCAGGAACAGTTTAACATCCCCAAAAATCAATGGCAGTGGCACTGTAATTCATGGTAAATTGCAGGTTGAAATTATTGCTATTGATCTTAGACACAAATTCAGTCACAGACTGCACATCTCCCTGTCGGATAACGAATAAATCATCAATAAATCTTGTCCGTAAGGCACCGTAAGGACAGAACTGTTCAAAATGATCGCCAAAAATTACTTTCTTCTCCACTTCAAATGGCTGCCAGTGTTGACTGGGGGAGGAATTTTGCTCGATCTGCTTTCGCTCTCGTTACAACAAGGAATTAATATAGAAGTAGTCATGAGTCAGTGAAAATAAAAACATAGTCAGGAACACCTGCTTCGTGTTCCTTACCGGATCGGGGTTTAAAGAACAATAAACAATGAGACAATATGCACTCACAGGGAATGGGCAATACAATTACATTGAGATTTTACAGGTAATCCTTCTCCTACGTTATCTTCACTGGAAATTAAACTGGTATTGTATCTTAAATAAGAAGGTATTTTACACTCTACTGGCAACAGGAATTAAACAATATATTCTGAAAGATTATGGAACCATTTCTGAAAATGATGGTATTTCATTTCAGTACCATCAAATCCTTGTTAATTTTATGCAAGGCACATATATGAGGGAGAACAAGGACCAATGCTATTACAAAATTGTATTCACAGGAGAGGGTTTTAAGGCATTTAAAGATTTGGAATTAGGATGGTGTCTAAGGTTGATGATGTGTGTACCAAACAGGCCACGGGGAAGACTCCAGTTCGAGCTATAAACCTGGCGAGGATTCACACAAAATAAATCTAATTTGCATTTGGAAGCATTCAGCAAGCAAGAATATGAGCAGGGAAATGGTCACCTTCATGATGTACCATTCTTGAAATAAACTTGTGCAAACAAGACCTGGAGTTAAAAGGGCAAAGTATGACTCCTTCAGCAGTGGTCGCAGACTTCCATCACCTATGGAAGATTCACCCAGCTGACTTATCTTGACCGACCAGAAGGGACAGATAAATCAGTGAGGACAGACAGATGTGAATAAATACTGCACACCATTCCAGGCTTTCGATTTGGTAAGACAAAGAGCAATAACAGGGAAACACCACCCAATGTAAACGGACAACAGAGTAGTCTGCATGAAGTATGAAGTAAAAAATAAAGGAGAGGGAGACTTAATGCACCCAAGAGTAAATGGGTGGGAAATAAATATGGAGAAAAATGTTTTAATATCTCAATGTCTCAAAAGTAGATTAGAGGGTGATTTTAAATGGATGCATAGCCAGCCTGATACCGAAGCAGTAAAAGTCTTCAAGAGCTGCATCACAATGTTTTAAAAGCACAAATCCAGTGAAACAAGATAAACTAAGAGAAAAACGCTTTGCTTGCGGAAAAATTTATAAAACACGAAATTACTGCACCTAATTTTAAGAAATGAAACAACACCGTACACAACTAAATGGTGCATATTTTAGAATGGGTTCTAATGTAGGGATCTGAAACGAAACACATAAAACCATTATGGAGTAATGCATGAAGAAATAAAGTATTTAGCATAGCAATGTATATACAACCCTAATTTCTCCCTTTGTGCATTATTCCTTTACTTGACTGCAGTGCGGAAACAAGACAAAGGTACCTAGATAATGCTATACTTTATTCTATTTCTACACATTCTATCTATACATTTTAAATGTCATTTGGGAAGGGTGCATGAGTCTCTGAGTAGGTCTGTGAGTGGAAGGGTTAGTCTGAGTGGGTCTGTGAGTGGGTGCATGAGTCTCTGAGGTCTGTGACTGTGTGCATGAGTCTCTGAGTGGATCTCCGAGTGGGTGTATGAGTCTCTGAGTGGGTCTGTGTGTGGGTGCATAAGTCTCTGAGTAGGTGAGTGAGCGTGTAAGTCTCTAAGTGGGTCTGTGTGTGTGCATAAGTCTGTGAGTAGGTCTGTGACTGGATGTGAGTCTTTGAGTGGGTCTGTGAGGGTCTGTGTAAGTCTGAGTGGGTCCGTGAGTGGGAGCGTAAGTCTCTGAATGGGTGTGTGAGTGGGTGCATGAGTCTCTGCATGGGTGTGTGAGTGGGTGCATGAGTGTCGGAGTGGGTCGGTGAGTGAGTGCATGAGCCTGACTCGGTGCATGAGTGTCTGAGTGGGTCTGTGACTGGGTGCATGAGTGATTGTGTGAGTCTGTGAGTGAGTGCATGAGCTTCTGCGTGGGTCTTTGAGTGGCTGTCAGTGGATGTATGGGTCTGAGAATGGGTATATGTGCCTGGGTCTGTGAGTGGGTGTATGTGTGAGTGGGTGCATGAGTCTCAATGGGTGTGTGAGTGGCTGTATGGGTCTGTGAGTGGGTGCATTAGTGTCTGAGTGAGTGACTGAGTGTGTCTGTGAGTGGGTGTATCAGAGTGTGAGTGGGTCTGTCAGTGGGTGTGTGAGTGCCTGAGTGTGTGAGCGGATCTCTAAGTGTACATATTGGGTGCGTGAGTATCTGAGTGGATCTCTGAGAGGGTACGTCAGTCTCTGAGTGGGTGCATAAGTCTCTTAGTGGGTCTGTGAGTAGGTGCATGAGTATGTGAGTGCATCCCTGAGTGGGTGTGTGAGTATCTGAGTGGATCTCTGAGTAGGTGTGTGAGTCTCGGAGTGGGTCTGTGAGTGGATGTCTAAGTCTCTGAGTGGGTCTGTGGGTGGGTGGGTGCATGAGTCTCTGAGTGGGTCTGGGAATGTATGTTTTCAAAAAACGTTTCACCAACATTCACAAATTTGCCTGGAGACAGCAGAGTCAATGGCTCTCCCTTTTAATGACTACAAGTATAGAAATGTGCTAATCACTTTGAAACTTTGCCTGTTTGGCCCTGCCCTCCATAGTAGTATGCAAAGGTCTTCCTGCCTTTTGTCAGGATGATGAACAGCTTAACAGGTGCCCCCCCCAGCGCATTTCCCACCGATTTTTGGAGAGGAGTTCTTGATGCCGAGGAATATGAGGACATGTCCACCAAACAAACAAGCATTTACAATGCAATAGGTCTCGCAGCATTAAAGTTTGAGTTATTGGCATTGTGTATGACAATGCGTTGCATACATTTTTTTGAAAACTCTGAATTAGTGTATAAAGATGATTTGCAAACTGTCAGATGTTGCTTAATAATAAGGAGAGTTGGGAATAAAATGGATATGCTATCTTTTGCTATCCTGTGTTTTTTTTTGTTATGCTATGCTATGTTTTGTGATGCTATGCTGGTGAGGGTGAGTTAGGGTGAGTGAGTGAGGGTGAGTGAGTGAGGGTGAGTGAGTGAGGGTGAGTGAGTGAGGGTGTGTGAGTGAGGGTGAGAGAGGGTGTGTGAGGGTGAGAGAGGGTGTGTGAGGGTGAGAGGGTGTGTGAGGGTGAGAGACGGTGTGTGAGGGTGAGAGACGGTGTGTGAGGGTGAGAGACGGTGTGTGAGGGTGAGAGACAGTATGTGAGGGTGAGAGGGGGTGTGAGGGAGGGTGTGAGGGTGTGGGGGGCGAGGGTGTGTGAGGGTGTGGGGGTGTGTGAGGGTGAGGGGGGGTGTGGGCATGTGAGGGTGTAAGGGCGAGGGTGTAAGGGTGAGTGAGGGTGTGTGAGTGCGAGAGGGAGTGAGGGTGTGTGAAGGTGAGGGTGTTTGAGGTGTGAGGGTGAGGGGGTGGTTGCTCCGAGATGCTGCACACTCCTCCGTGGAGGAATACATTTCACTGGCCCAAATGTCTTATGGCTTCAGTGAATATGGAATTGCAGGTGCGCCATCATACTCTCTTACGTGCCACAATAACCGTCCCACCTAGATATAGTCAATTCTACTCTAGACTCTGATCTCCCCAGTAGTCCAGTCCAGCTCAGTATAATGCCACCTGACCTGACCTGACCTGTTTGCATTAATATCTGGGCTCAGTATTTGTGATTTCTAATACCGGCTACGCACTTTACTACATGTAATCTTGAGCATGTTAATGTATCTCCCTGTGCCTCATTTCACTTTTCTGCCAAGTTGGAAGCATGCACAACGGGCCAAGGCTTGTTTTAAGCAATATATGGACGAATCCATTCTATGGATTTCATAGAAACACCAAGAGCAGGCGATATAGAACGGAGTTCAGGTAGGTGGAGGAAACTGGCCCCTCCCACTACCCAGCCCTCGCCAGAGTAACCTGTCGGGGCTCAGAGCCTCGCCCGGGGCTGCCCTCCCCAGAGTAACATCCACCAAGATACCAGAAGGCGAGACTGCAACTCCCCGGAGGACATCACACCCAGCGAATGCCATCACGGGGGTGGGGGTAGCGCCTACTCTAAAGATGTCGCTCAGAAAGTAACAAATGTGTTCGAGACCGAGGGACACCGGATCTCACTCAGCCAGCGTGGGTTACCGCTCAAGAAGAGGGATGCATCATGCACACCTGAGCACTAGAAGGACACAGCACATCACAAAGTCCAGCCTCAGTAAAACAAGTCATGACTTCAGAAAGGGTCTTGACAGACATCCCCTACCGCCCACAAACCAGATACCACCAAAGTACAGCAGGCTCTGTGTATGAAGGGGCATTGCGCCTCACAGGGAGATGCCTTTATACAGGGGGGACACCGCAACTCCACAGAGCGCCTTACCCCCTGACTGAACACTGCAAATGCCCCCGGGGTAAAACCTTATCATTTACCCCGACCCCCGGTGCTGGCGGGACCCAGCTGCCTCCTCGCCACACACAAAGGACACAGGGCTACCCCTGAAGCCCCCGCCCAGCTCCAGCTTGGACTTCTCCCGCCTCAGTGCCACGAATCCCGGCTCCTCTGCTTACCCTGCTTTTGGCGCGCTGGTGCCTCTCGGGGTCCGAGTAGGTCCGGTCCACGGCAATGTCGGTGTCGCTTCCAGGCATCCTGCCACTCTGCCCGCCCCAGCACTGAGAGGGGGGGCTCTACCAGAGGCCGCGGGAGGCAGGGGCGGCAGATGCTCTCCAGTCCCGGATCCTCGGAGGTGGGGACTCCTGCTATCCTTGGAGGTGGGGGCTCCTGCTGCCCTTGTTCCTGCTGCGGGGCGGGGGGATGCACTGCAGTCCCTGCTGCTGCTCCTGTTCCTGCTGCTGGACTCGAGGTTCCTCCTGTCAGTGTCAGCCCCGCTCCTCGTATCTCCTCTCCCTCCTGCCCTTGGTGAACTTTCCCTCCCCGCCGCCGCCGGGCAGTGCTCGGCCAGCCTCGGTGCAGACTGGAGACGTGTGTTTGTGTGTGAGGGAGACACGCCTCACAGGCAGCGCCGCTGATAGCACGCTTAACCCTTCCCGCGCCGGCGGAGCCCGCATTCTCCCACAGCAGCTACAGAGACGCTTGATGATGAGCGAAACTGAAACCTTGTCTGCGGCGGGACTTCCGTCTTCAAAAGCCTGCGCACGCGCACACGGAGTGCCTGGCCAGAGGAGTGGTGAGGTGGGGCTCCCATGTCCGAGGGAGAGCCCCGCGGAGGATGCAGAGTCCGGCGATGCAGTGAGTGGGGTTAGTTGGGGGGGTCTCTCTGTATGTGTGTGTGTGTGTGGGCGGGGGGGGGAATTGTTTGTGTGTGTGCGCTCGTGTGTGTGGAGGCGGGGGGGGCTGGGGAGGTATGGTGTGGTGTGTGTCTGTATGTGTGCACTCGTGTGTGTGTGTGTCTCTGTGTGCGTGCGTGATCCATGGTGACTGAAGAGCCGGCTGGAATCGGAGCGCCTGTTCACGCATGCGACCTGATCCGATTCCGGCTGGCTGCGTGTGCGTGACAGTCTGTTGTCTCCTCTTCCTAGTCCTTGAAAGCGGAAAAGACTGAAATGATTACAATAGTCTCGCTTTGCAACAGCAAGCGCGAAACCTAAAAAGCACTTACGGCATATAGTTAAGAGTAAAGATCCTGGTTTGGTGGAGATTGACCTCTTTGTAGTCTTGTTGTCTTCTCTATAGGAGGATTCATGTTATCACATATTTCTGGATAAAGACACACCAGGAACAATCACATTGCCAAAACATACCCAAGGTCACTGGTGAGATTTTCTCATGCTCCATTATACAGCTCTGGTGCCGAATACATACTGCACATTTACTCAAGGAGGTAGCCCATACAGCCACTCACACACCCATTGAGACTCATGTACCCACTCAGAGACCCACCCAGACATGTACACCCACTCACAGACCCAATCAGACACTCATGCACCCATTCACAGACCCATACAGCCACTGACACCGACACCCATACCCATTCACACAAGTGAGACACTTATGCAGCCACTCCCAGACCCACGCAGACACACATACCCATTGAAAAACTCTCGTACTCACTCACACACCCACTGAGACACTCCTGCACTCACTCACACACCCACTCTCAAAATTTACAGGTTACAGTTAGGAATACATTAGTAAAAAACCTGCGAAATTCACTTAAAAATACCAAAGGTTACAGGGACATTATAGTTAGGAAACAATATTATAAAAAAAACTGAAATTCACTGCAAAAAAACAAAGGTTACAGGGACGTTATGGTTAAAAAATAGAATTTAAAAACCTTAGAAAGTCACAAAAAAAAACAAAGGTTACGGGGTTGTTATAGTCAGGCTCAAATTTCACTTGTACGAATCAAGTGAAATTCAGCAGTTAAACTTTGCTGAGCTAACTATAACTTACGCTCTGGCAATGCACTGTTTATGACCCACATATTACATCACTCATGATATGGTCAGTAACATCACTGATGACATCATCCACAAAACCACTCACACACCCACACAACCTCTCATACACTAAATGACCAATTCATATAAGCACTCAAACCCCCATTTACTCGTCCACAGAGCCACTCACACACCCACTCGCTCACAGACACAGTCACTCACTTACCCATACACCTACTGAAGCAGTCACCCACTCACCCATACACTGACTCACACTTTCCCAACTCATCTATACAGCTACTCACACTCACACATATTCATCCATACAACTACTCCCACTCCCAGTTATTCAACAAACAATACCTCACACACCCACTCACACACAGATACCCACACTCACATACTATATATGTTAGAAATAGTATTGTTGTGTGGCGATTTAGATTCCGTATGCATTTTCTCGATTCATGTCTTTATATAGGTACAATTCACATAGCCCTTATATAGGCATAGAAATTGCGTCCTTATTTAGGCATAGCCCATGCTATCCAAATACAGGCATGGCTACTTCCATCCGTCCATCAACATCACAACGATTTCTTGGAAAACCAGACTCTTAAGCAGAAGGGACTTCCCCTAGCCTGGATATTGATTTCTCCAAGAAACCCATTAGTATGCATGAACAACTATTCCTTAGGGGTTCATCCATGACGTTCATATGCCTGACTTTACGTCAAAGCTAGAATTCCTAAACACCTTCAAGGTATAAATATACCTTCACTTGCTATAAAAAAGCACGGTGTGGTTCGGAGCAGTTCGACTACCTACTTGTCCGACTCATCTCGCTACAGCAAGTACCGAAGGAAGCCGACTCTCCAGCTGACGCACTGACAAGAAGCTGTCCTCCTCTGACAGGAATCCAGCTCCAGTGTTTCTGACTCCCCTTGCGGGGTGTTGGGAAATCGAGTCCGTGACAGAGATACCAACCTCCTTCATTCTAAGGTATGGAGCTGATTATAACCTAGAGAAACCTTTGGCAATTCTTGGCAAGAACTAAACCAATGCTACAAGGGGGCGTGGCTTAGCAAGCCACGATGGCGGCTGTGTGTTGCTGAGGCTCCGCGATCGTGCTTGCATCCTGCCCGTTTCCAGGAATCGCCGGGAGCCTCAGCCAACGGAGAAAGTTACCGACGGCTGCAAACACACCGGGGGCATCCTTTTCGAGCATTGCAACCGCCGCTCCAGCGCGGCACCGAAGAGAGACACTGATTCTATCGGAGCGGTGAAAGGAACCGCAAGATGGCGGCCGCGTCTCCGATCCCCTGAATTCGGCACCGTTGCACCCTCGCTCCTGGATCGGAGACCCGGGGACCATCCACACAGACCAGGGTGGCGGAGCTCCTGACCGGACGACACGGCTGACCCCCGGAGGTACACTCGCCACTGGGCTCACCCCTGCGGGCGCGTCTTGGCGCGCAAGATGGCGGCCACCAAACCGGAGCCTCACCCCACCAGCGCTCCCGCCCGGCCGGGTGCCTGCCAGGCCGCCGAGGACTGAGGGACATTGCCAGCCGCACCGCCAGCGCGGCGCCCGGACTCTCCAGCACCTGTGGAGCTTCCGGATGCCAGGCCCGGTGCGGGCCTCCTCAGAAAAACGGCGGCAGCGAACCCCCGGCGGTGACGTGCCACGACAGGGACTCCTCATCACCGCCACAGCCTCACAGGAACCCGTCGCTCACAAGCCCTGCCGGGTACTGTTCTCTGCCTCGGGGGGGAGAGGTGCGACCGGCCCCCTGCCTGTGTACCGGCCGGCCGCTGTACACCTGCAGACACCACCGCGGGGGCCCCCTCACCACCTCACCACCGCGGTCTCCGGACCCCCGGGGTCCCGCGGCGAGCCGGGTGGTACCTCGATACCACCAAGGGCCCTCCATCACATCGGGACCCCCTGGACCCTCCAGCGTGTCCTCTGGCCCGCCATCGACTCACTGCTCACCCTGCGGAGGGGACGGGACTCTGCAGCACAGGGGGGACCCCTACCTCGACCGGGACTGGCCGTGAGGATACGCCGTCCGGCTCTTCTGTTAAATACACACCCCTGGCCACCCCCTCGGAGCCACCAGTCGCCACAGACCGTCAGCCCGCTCCAGTTCCGGGCCCTCCTGGTCCTCATCCCCCAGGCGTCTTCTGTTGTACTTGCGTAGTCACCTGACCACACCGGGGGTACCCGCAGCCTCCGCTGCTAACGGACTCTTCTGCTGCCCGCCACGCCGAGGGGCCGTGATCACAGCACTGTAGGAGTCTCTGCCTCACCCCCGCACCAATGCAGACTGTATAACTGGTCCATACAGGCCAACTATCACCCCAGTGACCTGTTATCTGACGCCGGCTTTCCCCTCTAACTACACAGCGGTGCAGGGTCCATCCCGTCGATCCCATGGGGAAACCGAGAGGCCAGCAGGCGGCCGCCGTCCCTGAAACGGCCCCTGAGAACATGCCACAAACAAGGGCCTGGACACAGATCAATACCCCACCCACCGACCCCACGCTGTCAGCGAAACTGGATCAGGTGTTGGCAGCCATTGAACTATCCAGACTCTCGATGGAAGAACGATTGGGAGTCCTGACGACTGACATCAGCCTGATCCGCGATGACCATCGTAAATTGGCGGACAGAGTGAAAGAGGGCGAGCAGGCTGTAGCCGAGTTGCAGCCCAAGGTGAAGACTCAAGCGACGGACATACAGGACATCTTGCGCCGTGTGGCGACCCTCGAGGAACGTACAGTGGATTTAGAGGGATGCTCGAGGAGATGCAACATTCGCGTCCTGGGGCTACCGGAGGGAATCGAGAACTCAGATCCTTTGACCTATATGGAGTCTTGGACCAGATCTTTCACCCCCGAGTCGGAGCGTTTGGCGTTCTTCTCCATCGAAAGGGCACATAGGGTCCCCGCCCGGGCGCCTAAACCAGGTCTCCCTCCACGCCCCATGCTGGCCAAGTTCCTACACTTCCGAGACCGAGATGCGGTGCTCCGAGCGGCCCGGGCAGCGGGCCCCTTGCAGGTGGAAGACCAGAGAGTCATGGTGTTTCCGGACTATGCCCGAGAGGTCCAACAACAGAGATCCACCTTTCTGGACGTTAAAAGGCGCCTCCATGCGAACGATGTTCAATACACCCTGCTGTTCCCGGCTCGCCTCAAGGTGCTACACAAAGGAAAGGCCCTCTTCTTCACCAACGCGGATGAGGCACAGGACTGGGCTGAATTCCACTGCCCGCTGATCCCCCGAGCCAGGCCCCCACGAGAACATACTAGTGATCAGCGTCGACCGAGGAAACGAGGTACGAAGCGCACCCAGACGGGCTCGTCCAAAAGTCAAGCCTCCTCCCCATTGGGCTCACCCGACCTCACGCAAATCATGAAGGAGCGACGAGACGCACTGAAGACGGTGACAGATCTACACCTCTCCCCCCTGGCACCGGACCTTGAACGCCAACCGCACCTATTCACCCCTGAGAAGGACCGAGACAGCGACGGAACGATGTCGGGGTTTGGCCCGATCTCTTCCCCTCTTCTTGTTGCGCACGAGGTGGACGCTATCCTGATTGAACAGCCTGGCGCCTCTTCCTGAACAGTGACCTACCTACTGCTGTATCCTCTTGCATTGATTGCTCTTTGTGTTGTTTGTGAGCCAATGCTTACATGATTGATTGAATGTGTGTGTGCACGTGCGATCGATACTTCTCCTACAGAAGCCCGATCGGCGCACAGCCCAGCGATAACACATGCCGCCGCCCCCGCTGAACTTTGCTTAATCTCTTCCCTAGTGGGACTCTTGGTTTGGATATGCCGCCCCCGGTGATATATCCCTTGTCCCTTGGGACTGTTTCCCATCTTTGGTTTTACCTGTTTATTCCCGACAGTTCCCCCATTGTACCTATGGAAGCAAGGCACGCAGGAGCACACACGAGACTCACAACCACACTCCCTTGGGGATTACAAGGGGGCTAGATTCACACACGCAATCCCATAGTCATGACGACCCCAGGACCGGATGTTAGCATCCTCACACTCAATGTACGAGGTCTTCACACACCCAGCAAACGATATTCTGTCTACTCCTACATAAAGCGCATGTCGACTAATATTGCTCTCTTACAAGAGACTCACATTAATGCTACTGAATTACGCCGGTTACAGTCCAAATGGCGGGGGACCCTTTGTGCCACGACATATTCAGCGTTTGCGCGCGGCGCCTTGATATGGGTTAGGCCGGGGACCCCTTTCCGAGAACTTAGACGGGTGGTGGACAAAGACGGCAGATATGCGCTACTGGAGGGTCTCCTGGACGGTCAGGGGATCCTTATAGGAAGCATTTACGCCCCCAATACAGAGCAAGATAAGTTTTGGGATCAACTCACGGGAGTGTTAGCCCAGTTCACTGACGTCCCCTGGGTCTTGTGGGGGATTACAACTGCACAATGGACCCTTTGCTAGACCGCTCACACCTCCCCCCTGCACGTTCTCCAATCCCCCGGCAAGCGGAACTATTCAGAGCGTGGACGGCACACTGGGCACTCACTGATGCTTGGCGACACTTATATCCCCAGGCTCGCATATACTCCTTCCACTCGATACCCCACAACCTCCGAGTCCGGCTGGACAGATTCTTATGCTCTGCACCGATCCTCCCTAAACTGATCTTTTTGGACTACCTGGGTCGGGTTGTCTCAGACCATGACGCCCACATACTACGCCTGTCCTGGCGTCCCCCGCACCCACCCGTTCCCTCTTGGCGACTTCCTAAGGACTGTTTGACAGATCAGGTGTTCAGGGACTCACACCAACGCAGTATACAAGAATATTTTTCGCACAATGCAAACACGGCGACGTCGGCACTGGTGGAATGGGATGCATTCAAGGTGGTGGAGCGGGGAGAATGCATCAAACAGATCGCAGGGGTCCGCCGCACGTTAGAACAGACACTCACAGCCACGGAACAGCGCCTAGCTACACTCACTAAACAGACTGATGATTCGGTAGAACACGCCGCACACATAGCTGAGGCGAAGTCCACATACCAGGAGGCCTGTGCCGATCTTAGGAAATACAATTTTAGAGCCTATGCCGCCAGGGTCCACAAGGACAGAGACAAAACGGGTGCGTTGCTGGCCTGGATGGCGAGGCAAGACACCGAGAACAAACCAATCACAGACATCGTCAACCCGGAAGGGATACTAGTACAGTCCCAAGCTGATATCCTCCTGGCGTTCCACTGCTATTATGCACGGGTGTACGGCGCCCCGACACAATCCTCTCTGTCGTTTGTGGACCACTTCCTTGACCCGCTGTCGTTACCCACGATCTCGGATGCCGACAAGCGTACGCTTGACGCTAAAATAGCACCCTCAGATATCACACAGGCACTACGAGCCTTGTCTCGCAACAAGGCGCCGGGCCTGGACGGCTTCCCACTAGAATACTACCAGACATTTTCCCCCCTAGTGGTCCCTCGCCTGGCCCAGGTGTTCACAGCTGCACTCGATGCAGGAGTGCTCCCCTGTTCACTGCGAGAGTCGGTGATTGTCACCTTCCCAAAGCCTCACAGAGACCCACACCTCATGGGTTCATATCGCCCCATCACGCTTCTTTCTACGGATTGCAAGATCCTTGGGAAGATCCTGGCTGACAGGTACGCCCAGGTCATATGCCCACTGGTCCACCCTGACCAATGTGGCTTCGTTCCGGGGAAAAATACCTCACAGAACATCCGCCGGGTCTTTCATGTCCAGGACCAGGTGCGAGACAAGTTCCCTCGCGCCGCCTGCCTCATCTTAGATCTAGAGAAGGCGTTCGACACCCTCACCAGGCCATACCTCTTTTCGGTCATACACCGACTCAACATAGGCCCGACGCTTACAGCATATACACGCCTTTTGTACACCGATCTGACGTCGCGTGTCAAAATTGGGAAATACATTTCACCCGCATTCGAGGTCCGCCGGGGCACTAGACAGGGGTGCCCCCTGTCGCCTCTTCTCTTTGCCTTGGCCGTCGAGCCGCTGGCGATCAGATTGCGGCAGGGGGGAGTACTCTGGGGCATCCCGCTCGCGGACATCACGCACTGCGTTTCGATGTACGCGGATGACCTCCTCATCTATGTCCGAGACATTGATATTGATCTTGCTCCCATAGCAGTGGCGCTTACCGAATTTGCAGATGCCTCGGGACTCCGAGTGAATTGGGACAAATCCATGATCTACCCCTTTCACCCCGAATTGCCACCCCGAGACATTCAACTGGGGACTCATAGGCTCGCATGGTCCGCTGAGGCCCCCCGATACCTCGGCGTCCGTCTGTATCACTCCCCGGCCGACATCTATGACGGGAATCACCGTAGGATGCTAGCTAACCTTCACCCGACAGTTGCCTTCTGGACCAAGCTCCCGCTCGCCCCGATAGGACGGATAGCACTAGCCAAAATGGTAATGCTCCCCCGGCTCCTCTACCATTTCACCAACCTACCGGTGGTACCGCCGAAGTCCTTCTTCCGAGACCTCAACTCCCTCCTGGGCAGCCTGGTCTGGGGCTCGGGCCGGCACAGAGTGGCCCTGAAAACCATCCAACTCCCTACGACGCAAGGGGGGCTAGGGGCTCCCTCCTTCGAGTCATATTTCCTAGCGGCGCAGCTCCAATGGTTATCATATTGGACGGCGGACCGATACACCCAGGAAGCCTGTACCCCGACTGGTAGAATTACAAACCCGGAGCTTCTCCGTCTTCTCCTTCCGGGCACCAAACCACGGCGTACATATCCCCTTCAGGTTGTGATAGCGCGTCAATGCATAATGCGGGTCCATCGGATCTCCCCCAGAAGGGTTCCGTACTCCCCGTCGCTGCCGCTGGTTGGCTGCCCCAGACGGGAACTCTATTTCTCGGCTCCTATGTTAGCCGAGTGGACTCGCTGCGGCATCACGGACATGGAGTCGCTCTTTGAGGACGGTCAGCTGAAGTCGTTCGGCCGACTGGCCGCCGAGTATGCACTCCCCCCAGGTCAATTCCTCAATCACCGACGGCTACTTGAGGGCTTTCGTCCTTACCACAATCTCCAGTCCGGCGAACCTGACACGCATCCAGTCATACACACTATCCTACGCATGGGTGTAGGGCGACACTTAGTCACTTGGCTCTATAAATCGATCCAAGAACTCTCGCAAGCCTCACTGGCGACCCTACGGGCCAAGTGGGAGGAAGATTTCGGACGTGCTTTACACGACTCGGAGTGGACCAAGGCGCTCGAGGCCCCAAAACGAGTCTCTAGGAACGCCCGTTTCAAAAACATTCAATATTACATACTACACAGGGCATACCTCACGCCAGCGCGACTACAACAGTTCTACCCCACGACAACATTCCTGTGCCCTAGATGTCATTCCTCCACTGCGGACTTTCGACACATGTTTTGGAGCTGCCCCAACCTCCACTCCCTGTGGCAGACGGTACATGACACACTGACGGAACTCACAGGCCTCACGACCCTGACCTCTTGGGAGGCTAGTGCACTGGGCATCTTTCACATTACCAAACGGGCCCCAGCACACAGGCGCTTTGTGTCCTTAGCACTACTCTTGGCGAAACGATGCATAGCTATGCATTGGCGATCCCCGGAGGGCCCCCCCATAGCGGCATGGTCGGGGCGGTTTGTAAGTGGGCGGCAGCCGAGGAAGATGCCCTCCGAGAGGAAGAAACTAAGGGCGCGCGTAAGCATCCCATTTCGATGGACTGGGCCATGCTCCTCCACAGCTTCCGGCAATCCCTGCGCGCTGATGCCCCATCCACGCCTACCCCCCATTGTCCGCCCGTCCGGGCGCACCCACGACTCCTAGCTGACTCCCGTACTGCCAGCGCCAGGTCCCGACGCCGCGCGCCCTCTTAGAGACATCGACCCCCCCCCTCCCCCATGCCGATCGCCATGCTGCCCCACACATGGGACGACCTCGCCTACTGACTGCACTGCCACAATGTGAATGGATGTTGTGAATCCCCCCTGTAGCCCATCGCCCGACACCCGTCCCTTCTAGCTACGCTCCTGCCATTGCCAAAATGTTCCCCCCACAGTTTGTCCCCCCAGTTGCACGACACCACCACTATGCGACCTGCACAGGCCCTGTCCCAACGACCCCCACAGCAGGGACTTCTACGACTACTGTTCCTCTTTGTCCCCCCAGGTGGGGTTCACTGCCTGCATCCCTGCTCACTTACCAGTTTGAAAAGCCTGTGTTGTTCAGTGGATGAAATGCCACATTGCCTAGTTTTATATGCAGAAAAGTTGCGTGATTGGCTGACCACGGCTGAATGTTGACGCCGCGCCAGCAGATGATTCCTCCAACTTTATGCTTGCGAATGCAACAATAAAAACAAGTTTAAAAAAAAAAAAAAAGAACTAAACCAATGCTACAAGACAAACACCTACTTCTTCCCTCGTACTATACCTAGGTTAGGTACATTGGGATAGGAGTATTTTAGAAGCACCAGTTGAGTATTTTAGCCTGTGTTATTTATGTATGTATTTTTATATGTCATAGCACTAGACAATGCTATTACAGTATTATTTTATAATACTGTTCTCGCTGTACGCATTATACTTTGCATTCTGTCTAACGATTGTAGCAGTTCACCTCTCTTGCATGAGAAAGAAGACTGTTCAATAAACCTGTTATTGAAAAAGCCCGTCTCACTATTTCTCTGCAACTCTGTAGAAACAAAGCATGCATGAGTGACTGTGTAAAATAGTAATCTATTGTTTCCACGGCTCTGAAGATATTTTCCAGCCCTAGGGAAACAAAGTTGTCATGTTTATGCGGTTGTCAGAAACTAATCCCTTCTTGTGTATTCGAGAACGTTTCTAGTGACCTCTGAGCTAGCTGGCACTCACAATTAAGTTTAGTATATTCGATAGAGACCTACTGACCTCAGTCCTACGTCACATCTATAGGATCTATTATTCCAATGCGCAGAGCCTATTGGGAATATAGGAACTACACTACAGTATCACTCAGTAGTAGACAAAGTATACTAATTTAACTTTTGTGGTACCTTGGTATATATGTTTAACACTCAGAAACTTTTAGGAAACACTCAGAATCACTAGGGATGTCATTTGAGTTGTCATCATTGAGGTCACTGACATTTCATGAGTGATGTAATATGTGAGGTCATAAGCAGTGCATTGCAGGGGTGTAAATTATAGTTAGCTCAGTTAACAATAACTGCTGAGTTTCACTGGTTTTATAGAAGTTACATTTTAGCCTACCAATAATGTCCCTGAAACCTTTGGGATTTTTTCAGTGAATAAAGATAGATATATAAATGCTTCAGAAAAATCAAGAATATTTAGGAGAAGTCTCATCGACTTGGATGCGTTCATGGGCAGCCACACCTTTACCATGATGATAAAAAGTGGCAAACTAAGAATTCAAATGTTTGTTACCTCTGCAAGGGTCAGCAGCATTTTTTCAAAAAACCTACACAGCCTTGTTAAATCAAGAAGGATATATTCGTTTAAAGCATTCGGGGAGGGTTGAAAAACAGTCATAATAGGTCGTCATGTAACTGCACCCTTAATTTACGACATTTCCACGAATACAATTGATTTACACCTTTCAAAGCTCTTACTGGTTTCTTTTGCTTAATAGACAAGAAGATACATAAATAACGACCCTATTCATTTATTAGAATATGATTAAAATGACAAAATAAATAAAAACTGTGTTAACGAATTAATACTTCTGCTTGTCTTTTGTAAGGTCAAGAAACAAACGGTATAAAAACAGTATGACCTGCAAACACGAAACAGGGGTTTCGCCTCTCAAACAAACACGAACGCACAAATGTATCATAGAAAATAATTTTCAAATGGAATCTGGTCAATGAGTTGCTAAAATCAATAAATAAATAGAAATCACACAAAGGTTGCTTGGAATTACACACATTAAGTAGCTATTTTCAACATAAACCTTGTTGACAAATGCCTTTGCTACGTTTTTGTGATGATGAAATCTAACATTTTACTAAAGGAGAGAAAAAGAAGTGGATGATATACTTTTTCCTAATATTTTTGGCAGACTGTTGTTCACTTTCGTAAAAAACATAAAGTTGAAACTTTCAAGGGGGCAGTTGCCCTTTTACCCTTTCTGAATGACTAAGACAGAGCCCAGCTCACTGGTTAAGGCGTCAAACGGACAGAAACTGACGCTTTTTGACAGGCCTCTGAACTGGGTAAATGCCTGGGCAGTTGCTCACAGCATGCCTGTAGCACACGGATTCCTTCCCTCCAGGTAGGCACACTTGCTCAAGCAATTACTTGTTACAGTCAAGGTCTCCAAGGCAAAGTAAGGTGAAAAACTGAAGTCTCAATACACAGAACAAGAGAAGGCACAAATAGAGCATTCTGTGGAAAGGTGTTGTGTTTGCAGAGAAAACCACATGCGCAGGGAACGGTGACTATTTCATACCGCCCTGGCCATTTTATATTTCTGGAAAATAAAAGAAGTATTACCTGGTTATAATATGGGCATATATGCTACAATTCTGGATTTAGCAAAAATAGAAAATACTGATTGTAAAGCATCTGATGTTGGAATGGGGAAAATAGATGCCGATGCACAGGTAGAGAAAGTTGCCTTTGTTCCGCATCAAGTCTACTACTGTCACCATAGAATATTCCCTTTCAATTGCAACTCACAGTTTTATACTCACACTCATAAACCGATTTTTCACTGAGATTGAGTAATGTTATTTTTGAATGCATTTCACATTGTGAGGCAAATACAGAAGTACATATTGAAGCCAGAACCAACTTCCGAAGCACACATCCTTAGGCTGCTAGTTTGCAGTATCACAGCATGGACTGCCTAACACGAAGACAAGCTGTGTATCCATATGTAGGTTATTCTGAATTGTATATGTGGTTCATTACTAATTAAGCCTTTGATATCAGGGTGAGTGTTCTAAGGAATGCAGTGAGCTGTAAACTCAGCTTGCATTTCTGACAGTGCTTCCATTGGTAATTAAGATACTCCAAAATGCACCTGACTAAGCATATACAAAGCAAAGATTGGTGGTTGTCCACTTTCAAAATACAATGTACTAGAAAAAACAACTTGAAATTGTTTTGATAAACTTTAATTAGCATTTCTCTGAGGCATCATTTAAGAAAACAAGTTTGACGCATGACCCTACTATAAAAACAGATTAGCATTAAAAAATGAGCGAAAAACAATTATGTTTACCATGTAGAGCATGAAACAATTATGGGCTTACTCTAGAAGAATATCACAAAAGTGAACCCATAGGTATAAGATCTTTCGTTGTGCATATTTACAACTTTCAGGTATTCACAAGAGTTAAAAACCAAATCAGTTCCCTGAGCAAAAATATATGATCAGTTTGTAGCTACACGACAAAATCTGTGTCGGCACTACTCGCCGTGAAAACTGGATTCTGCATGTTAGATATGTTCTAAACAAGAACCGTATTACTGACCAATGACTTTGTTATCACCATTTGCTACAATACTTGGATTTTGGATATATTGTGTCTACAAATTTTAATGGAAGACTGTTCGTGAATTTGCAATTTGAATACTACAGCAGCTCAGACCTTGAGGAAGTCTTTGGGTATTAGCCTATAGACATAACACGTGTTGGCTGTGTCATCTAAGAACAGAATTGTGTTTCAAGTATAAAAAAGACCAAAGACGAACACCTGTTATTATTGTCGTATATGGACTGATGATTTGTAAACTGATCATATATTTTTGCTCAGGGAACTGATTTGGTTTTGAATTTTATTTTAGAATTTTACTTGTGCAGATGTTAATTAACAACGTGGGGCGGTCATCGTTTTAGTTTCCTTAGATGTAGTCTCAATATTGTTGTTGCTTCAAATATTAATCACAGAACCGTGCGCAGAGGATACCTCGCTCCCTATCAGTTTAATCATTCACAAGAGTTTGCATAAGTAGTTCTGGAAATCATACTCCTGGCAAACATTTATTAATTCCATTGTAGCTTGAGCAAATATACAGAATTAGATTTGTTGAGCGATTGCAAAGTCACATTTTATTTTTCTCTTTTCATTCTAGATAAAATATTTTCTCCGATGGAGAAACCCCATTTCCCAGCGGCGGCTCATCCGCTAAGGCGGAGGAGCGTCACCACACTGCTACAACTGCAACCTGAATATAAAAAACAAAATGATAATAACGTTCTGAGAGTATCATTTTGTTTTTTTGTATTCAGCTTGCAGTTGAAGCGGTGGGGCGGGCCGAGCTCCCCGTGTCATATAGGGAGGAGTAGGGGCAGCACCTTAAGTGCGCATTATGGTTTGGCCGGCCGTCTTGGGACAGCTAAACCGTCATGCTCACTTTGCATGTTCTCCACTTAGGCTGTATTACAGCCTGTGTGGAGAACATGCACAGCCTCCCACCCCCTCTCTGAGCACTGAATCATAGCACTCAGACCAATCTCAATGCAGCAGAGAGGGCGAAGCAGAGGCGGCGGCGGGCGGTATTAAGCTAAGTGATTGCCCCCCCTAGCTCCCTGCGTCCTCCCACCCGCCCACCCTGTTGGGTAGTTGCTGCTACTGCCATTCGCTACATTACCTACATGCCCTTCTTTTTTCCTCACCCTGAAAAAGGTTATACCGCTGCTCTTGTGAGGCGTAAATACCATCCTTTTAAGGCGTGGGTAGAGACTGGAGAAGTTGGCAAAAACTCTTAAACATATATGTTTGAAGGTGTGCCCTAACTCACTTTGCATTCTAGGCCTGAAACTAATGCTTACCTCCTACTTTCAGCCCCTCTATGTACCCGTTTTAAAAAGCCAAAATTAGAGCCTTGCAAGAACCCCAAACCTAATATATTATGTGCGTTACCTTAATAGCAGAACTTTGACATAAAGAGAACACTGCTATTATTTGTCACCTTACTGGAGGGCACCAAAATACTTTTTTCTACAGCACAAGTTGAAATCTGAAGTATCCCGCCCATTGGACAAGAAGATACTTTATAAAATCCCACTTCGATGGAGATGTAAAAAAACTTAACTCAAAGTAGTAATAGAAATGTTCCTGCTTAGTGATCTAGAGTAGAAACTCTTAAATATATTCTGTAAATTTCGTTAAAACTATCCATGATTCCTTCTAACATTCCCTTAGTTAGTAGAAGAGCCTCAGTCTTGCTCTAAAATTCTGTTCTTTGGTCTGTAATGGCATATTTAACCTTTTCCGTGCTTTCTGCCAAGTGCGCCCTGTGATTTTCTTCCTTTCCTGATAAGCACTCCTCCTTGCTCGCACCTTGTCTATTGTGCTTGTGTTTAGTTCTACCCCCTTGCTGTTACTGCCTTGCGTGTTCCTGTTTGATCGCCAGGATCCGTGGGCACAGCAGACTACCTAGGTGGTATTTCTTGTTCGCTGTGAGTATAATCTTCAAGTTGCATTTATAACACCACCATAAGTATATAGCTCCACAGACCCTGCCTTTGCATGCAAATCCTATATGTGGGTATTTGCAGTCAGTATCTGTAACAGCAATTGTGGGTGAGAAACGTACTGAGCTTCAGTCTTACCGTGTGGAGCTCCCGAGTGCTTTACCCCACCCTCCCCTTTATTGTTAATGTTGTATAATATATATGTCTTGCACGTCTGTCCTGGGTGTAGTTAGTCTGAATGCTAAATTGCCTCTTGAGTGACCTTCCTTTCTGAGTGTTACTCATCTTGTTCACTTCTACAGGCTTCCCCTTTGGATCCCTTTTTCTCCTCTGACTCCCTGTATGATCCTGAGCAGCGCCATACTCCTCTTTCTGTGTACGTTTTCTACCCAGTTACCAGTCCTTGCCCAAATCCCTGACTGTGTTCCTCACACAATCCAGGACAGTCCCTGACACTGTGCACAAATTAAATAGTGGTGTTTTCTTCCCTTTGGAGCTGGGTTAAAACAAGGAATAGTAGAGAACAAGTGTCTCAGTATTGATTATCCCAACGCCACGTGTCTCTGTGTCTACGCAGAAGTGGTTCACAAAGGTGTATTCAAAAGACCAAGTAGCTTCCCTGCATATGCCCTGTTGTGATATCTTGGCTCTGAACACAAGTGTAGTCCCTTTTTTCCAGGTGAAATGAACTCTGGGCCACACTTCCAAAGTTTTGTTTGCCTTAGCATTCCAGTGATCAATGGTCTGTACTATGAATCTTGCAATTGTTCTCTTTGTGACTGGTGTGCCTAAAGCCTACAGTCAGTGTCCAACAAAGAATTAACTGTGTGGTGCTTCTAAAAGTTTATCTTTTTTGTACATAGTACTACACTGTTCATGTCAAGTCTAATGTGTGTAGTGCCCTTTCTACAGCATTAGACTACTGAAAGAAAGCTGGTAGGGTTATGATCTGCTTGATATGTAATGGCAACTATCTTAGGTAAAAACTTAGGACGCGTTATTATTATAACCTTGTCCTTACAGTTAAGTGTCGTTACTAGATTGTGAAACCCTCCGCAGTGGTATAATTACGACTCAAAATGCTATCTTTCATTTATTTAAGAGAAGCCTTGTGTACAGGCATCGAGGGTGCTTTCGTAAATCCCTCTAGAACGTGTTAAAATGTTGCTTATTGTAATCAGCGCCTAACAAGACATTATCAGAAAAAGACAGTTCTTAAAAAATATGGAATATCCGTGACGTTTTTTTTCAACTGCAGCCACAGCATTAGACTAGTTATTGACAATTTGTTAATTAATGTTCACAAGTAGAAAACCACATAAATTATATTCTTTTTCTCAACATAAGACTAAATGTTTTAGAAGAATGCCCCATATTCAAATACTTTAATATTTGTTATTCAAACACTGCTGAAGTTCATTTTTTTGATACATATACATCTTTGACTCTGGATATTTAGTGCGGCTCTTCAGTCACACTCTGTGTACCGCAGAAGGTAACTTCCATGCCAAATGGAGGTTAAGATACCACTGTAAATATAACTGAAAGATTTGTTTTGGAAATGGGAATTGTAAGTTAAGTATTTTTTTTTAAAACAATCATGGCTTTAGGCAGTGCTTTAAATGGGCCGGTACTGTCTGGTATGGAGTACCGGCACTTTTTCATTTTGAGAGGAGGAGTACCGGCACTTCTCAAGAGCGACGTAATACTTTTAATTGGAGAGTACCAACATTTCTCAGAAACAAGCAGGTACTCTGCTACAGAGTACCTGCACTTCTATTTTTCAATTTCACGCACTGGCTTCAGGTAATGAGGACCATTATTTCCAGAGTACGACGTTTACCTTTGATACCCGCGCCTCTGGAGCAGGCCATGTCCTATTATGCGGGCCAACCTTGCTTGCACCTCTGGGAAGAGCAAGAATCACCGAAGGTCCCACTTTAATGAACCGTGTCCCTGCAAGACGCTTGGAGTGAGGGATCGTCTTCTTGTGGCTATGCAACACTACATTCACTCAAGGATGCAACGTGTCCTTACACAGATAGTGGTGTCTTCGTTATACGTAAAATGAGTGAGGAGGAGCAGGGTAGTTTCTGTCTTCCTACCTTCCTGATTACTTTTTGTTCCTGCCCGCCTGGGGGCTAGGCTTGGCCCTGCGTGCCCTTTTTTTGCTATCTTTTACGACTAAACAAGCAGTCACAGGTGCAGTTACCTTGCAGGCACTAGGGTCATGATTTGAATGGTACAGCAGGTGCAGTGGTACAGGGGCCTAAAGGTCTTGGAAACCCACTGAACACCAATTATTGCTATCTTTTACTACTAAACAAGTAGTCACAAGTGTAATTAAACTTGCAGGAACTAGGGTCTGGATTTGAACGGTGCAGCAGGTGTAGTGGCACAGGGGAGGTCCTTTGGCAATATTCTGTAACCACTATTGGCGGTGCAAAGATAGCATTATTAATTCTTTGGTCTTAGGGTATTTACTAATGGGAGAGCGTTATTGATGACGCTTGTGAAGCTGTCTAAAGGAAGAATTTGTCCCGAAGTTCTGATCGTTCACTTGGTAGAGAATTGGTGTGGCTTAAAGAGCTGGTCTTATAGAATAAGAAACGGGACATCAATGCAATGAAGGCTTTATGAGTTGGCGCTATGGTTGTTTGCACTGGGTTGGGTTCCCAGACAAGTATGAAGAGGAGCATTTAAGCAGGCGGCTATTGATAGAGCATGTCAGAAAGTCAATAGAGAGATGGGGACCTTTGGAGGGAACGGTAGGAAGGCAGGGAGCTGCATGCAGTGATATGTTTAGAAGAGCAGCATTATTTCAGGGATTAAAGAGTGCACTTGCCCTTTATGAGTATGAAACTGAATTTAATCGAATTCTGCGATACAGTCAGCATTGCTGGGTGTTAAGCGTTGGAAGGGGAATAGTTGGAGGGTGTAGCAAAAAAACCTCCCCAAAGAAGAAGGGTATTCTTTCGGGGTGGCAGGTTGGAGGAGTCTTAGGTACGGGATGCATTCATAGTTGGTCTTGTTACTAGTTGGGCAGATCAGGTCATGAGATGGTGGAGGGTGCGGGGAATTGAGGGAAGTAGCTAAACGGTAATGGTCAGCTTAAATGAAGTTTGGTTATAAGCTGTTCTTGGGAGCCGGGGTCAGAATAGGAAATTAAATGTGAGCAGAGATGTTGGAGTTTTACGAAGGAGGCTGTCAGAAGCCATTAGGGGTGGGGGTGGGTGATGGGTTTTAAAAAAAAAACATTTTTATTGACATTTTATATGTTTGTTACATTTACATAGGCAATATATTGCAAAACTTTTCAGTATTATTCTCTGTTAACTTTTAGACAGTGGTACATATGGCTCTGCTCTGGGGTATGGCATTGTGTCACTTATCTTGCACTTTCGATTACTGTCTACCGCTTTTTATACGTCCACCAGCACCCAATCTTAGTACATTTACAATTTACGTAACCACCATCTACTGCTCTTCCCTGCCTTGTCTCAGTAGGCAATTCGAGTCACTACCCAGGCTTCAGGGAATGTCCTCATTGATGTCATTCTTATATACATAACCATTAATAATTCAACCATTAAGAAAAAAAAACGAAGGAAAGAAACCGATAAAAAGGGGGAAAAAGGAACCTTAATAAAATCTGGCCTGCAGAGTACCATCCGGTTCTAAGGAGTTATTCGGCGATCCTGTCAATTACATGTTGTATTCTGCTTAATGTGTGGGCTCTCCCGGGGGAGGCGGGGAAGAGTCAGAAGTCGTCATTCCCCCATCCACCCACTCCACTCTCACATGTACCATCTGTCCATCCCCTCACTGGGACCATTGGTTTGCCTTCTCATTGTGGATATACCGTGCACTCCGCCGTCCTTGTGAGTCTAAAATTGTAAGCGTGGGAACTTACTTGTCACTCACTGTCACTCCCAAACTCCCCCTCGGTCGTCCACTCCCGCTCTGGGTTTTCCGAGTTCTCCATCACTTCTTTCCATAAGTCTGCTATTGGTCATCTCCGGATGCCCCTCGCTTCTTCCCAACTCAGGGCCCTGCCCTCCGCCCCTGCCCAACCAATAACCTCCCTGTTCCAATCGGCCATCTGTGGCCCAGCGGGGGATTTCCACATCAGCGCTATCCGTCTCTTAGCTAGGCCCAGGGTTAGGTCAATAAATTGGTTGCCCACCTTCCGTTTGGGAGGGCGCAGGAAGAGCCCTAACAACAGACTTCCATAGTTAGCGCCAGTTCCCTCCCCAGTGCTTTCTTTATCTTATCCAGGATGTTCCGCCCGGTACCCCTATACTACTCCACAACTCCAGGTCATGTGTATAAACCCAGCATCCACATAAGCACACCTCAGGCATTTCCTCGACTTGCCACCATACGCAACATTGAGCCTGTGAGGCGTCATGTATACCATATGGAGGTAATTGAACTGTGTATATTTAAGCATGGTATTCCTCGATATTTTCTTATGGGACCTCATTACTTTCCTCCATTCGCCATTAGAGAGCTCCCTATCTCTCGCCCTTTCCCATTTGCCTCGAAGAGCCCTATAGGGCGAACAGAGGCGGTGACCAGGGCCTCATGATGCCACTTCACCTGGTGACCCGCAGTGCCCAAAGTGTTCAGCACGTGCAGAACTGGGTGAGTCTTTAGTTCATCCCGACTTCTATCCCATAGATGTCCAAAGGTGCGAACCAAAGCTTCGTACTACAGGAACGGACCAGGGGAAATGCCATAATTGTCCATCAAGTCCGTAAACTGGACTTTTGAGCCGTCTTGACCGCATTCACCCACCGTGTCTAGGCTCACCTCTGTCCAAGACTCCAATTGTTCTGCCGTGAACACTGTCACCAGATCCCACCGGAATACCACAGAGTCCCACCCTACTTGCGGACACAGCATTGCCAAGTATGCATGGCTGTACGCTGTAATACCGACTTATACGGGACAATAATTGCCGGTCTCAGTAGTTTAGCCAACAACGCGTCCGGTTTACCATTGGGTTCTATCAGCCATGTGCCTGCTTCATTCACTCCCTCTACTCATTGTGCCAACCACTGCAGCTGGGCAGCCAACATGTACAATTCAAAGTCTGGCCAGGCCTCCTTCTGCCGTTGGGTGGTGCAACATTTGCAGAGAGACCCTCCGTCTGCCATCTCCCCATATCAGATCCCTCACTAAGGCATTCAAGGGGCGGAACCACCCTCGTGGCATCAGGGTCGGTAAATTAACAAAAAAATATTGTAGTCTTGGCAGCATGACCATCTTAAGGAGGGAGATTCTCGCCATGACTAGCAATTGCAGTGAGCGCCAGAAGTGTACGCAGGTCCGGAGCGACCACAGCGCCCTATCTAGATTCCCTTCCCGTAGGCCTTCCAAAGAGTGGAAAAGATGGATGCCCAAATACTTGATGGAATGGGGAGCCCAATTAATGTCGATTGGCAATATCCCCGGCTGAGGTTCCAGTCCCAACAGGGGGAATAGGTAGACTTTTTTCTTATTCACCCGTAATCCCGACAGTGCCTCGAATCGCTCAAGTAATGTAGGGGCCGGTGAGGTGCCAGGTACCGCCTCTACCAAGTAGATCAGCAAGTCATCCCCATGCTGCTCCTCCCTGCCAAATCAGTACCACAAGCGGTTCAATTGCCAGGGCAAATAAAAGGGGCGAGAGGGGGATCTCTGCCGAGTACCCCGTTGTATCCAATATTGAGAGGACACAGACTTCCCGGTTCGGACCTGCGGTGTCGGCGATGTATACAACAGTCGGACCCACTACACCCATCTCTCCCCAAGGCCTAACCGTAGCATAGTTTCAAAAAGATACTCCTGTCCTACTGTGTCGAAGGCCTTTTCTAGATTGACTGACAAGGCAGCCACCGAGGGCCCGGCCCGTAACTCTTCATGGAACAGGACATAGTATAACCTACGCAGCTTACAGGAGGTGTTACGGGAGGAGATGAACCCATTCTGGTCTGCATGGATGACATCTTGCATATGCGGGATTAGCCGCAGTGCTAATATTTTACTAAGAATTTTAAAATCGAGGTTGAGCATGGAGAGTGGTCTGTACTGTTACTGGAGCGGTCACTTTTTTAGACTTAGGGAGGGGTATCACCAGCGCATTCTGGGTCGTCTTGGGGAGGACCCCACAGTGTAGGGACTCGGCATAGAGAGTAACTAGTCAGACCCCTCAGGATATTGCGGCATGGATTAGCAAGTTTAGCAGCACAAACATGGAAATTTTGTGCCATTTTTGTGTGTTTTACTCATGATCATTCATTTTCATCCTGAAATCAATGGAAACGGTTTTAGCAGAGTATTTCACTTTGAAATAGGCATGTTTAAAGTGTCTGCAGCTCTACAGAAGCACAACTGTAGTCCTAACCTCGTAGGAGGGAGCTGTATTTCTCCCTCAGATGTTCTAGTGCCCATGTATGCACCCTTCCCCACGCAAATAGAAGTGGTACTGTATGAGCGTGCTTCCTCCACACACAAGAATTAGTACCACACAGACATCAGCAGTGCAAGTACCTGTTCAAAAGGATATCCAGTGATTTGTAAACAGCCCTACTGGGCCCTCAGAGGTGCATGCGTGCCATTCTGCCCCCTGCCATGCCTATCTGTCAAGGGGAGTCTGACATGTGTCTGAGTCTGTGTGAGCTCTGTCTGCCTACCAGTAGTGTTCCTGAGACGGTACTCACATTTACCAAGTTCTACTGGATTATCATATGTACCCACAACCTGCATGTTTACCAAGTAATATTACAATGTTTCTCAATCTTACATTCAATAATAGTACCTTCAAGCTTTTTTGGGAACAAATTCTATCACAGGCCGTTACTTCAGCATATGCAGCCCTAGTTTAGAGTGACAGGAGAGGCACAACTGAAATGAATTCTGTAGGCAGAGAGGACTCCTGTGCTTTGAAGCCATGTGTACAAATGGATACAAGTGGTAAAAGCAATGGTGCCACGTACACAAAGACCGAGTTAGGGAAAGCACTCCTGCCCTCTAAGTAATGGGGCCAAAAAGATCACCTCCAAATCAGGCCAGAAAGAGCAAACACAGAAGTCCCCAACCTCAGTGTGCAGCGAGCAAACAGCAAACCCGTCTCTGGCAGGCAGCAGCAGCTATCCCTGTTCCAGTGTCGAGAAGACATCAACAGCTACCGAGCCTCAAGATTGTTCTCATGTGTGATTTTAGGTAGGAGACAGCCAATTCGCTGCTAAACAGCAATGTGTTCAACCAGCCTCAATTAATCCCACAACAAAACCAATAAATCCATGTTCAGTCATCAAAATGTACATTTTCTTTCAACATTTTTAACAGCAGTGTAACGTTGGACTTATTTCAATATTTAAGGCAAACCACTGCCTCTAATAATTATAAATGTATTCTCTTTAAACAGTCTTCACTTGCCACAACCAATCACAGGACAGTTGCCACTATAACCTCCCTTAAGCCCCCACCCCCCATACACACTCCAGCAAATCATGTCATGATGGAAAAAAACTCCCAAATTCAATCATCACCCATCTGCACCTCCCCCACCGCTTTGGATAGGCTTGTCACCTACTTTCCTCCTCCCTAGCCCTAACCCCCTTACTGGGGTGACGTTTCACATACATGCATGCATCCACAGACACACTTCCTGGTGCGATTGAGATTGTGTGATAACTACCTCGGGTGACTGTGACTCTGGCATTGGCGCTGGGAAACTCTCAGGGGAGGATATGTTCTAAAGGAGGGAAAAGCATCTCGTTTTTCATCTACTCAAAGTTAAGTGTGCTCGTGAGACTTCTCTAGGCGGCCATAATGCAGCTAAACTCAGGCAGCTGGATAAACAATTACATAATCGCAGCTACAAGAAGATGCATTTTTCTGTGGAACATGAAGGACGCCAGATTCACCTCCTTGTAGTACTCCTGGAAACTGTTTAGGTTGATCACGTAAGGTCTGGGGACAGCACTGTTGTCGAGCAAGACCTGCAAAGAAGAGGTAGGTAAGCAGAAGAAAGAGTAGGAGTGAGTGAGGGAGAGAGAGAGGAAGGGAGAACAGAAGAGTAAGAAAACATGGACATGGAACAGCAAGGGGGAGAACGAGCAAGAGTTTCACAATATTTCCAACTTGAACAATGAATGTTGAAGGCTGTGGGGGTAGACATTACAATGTTTTTGAGTGGCACTGCTGTCTAGCAACTACCCTGCAGGCTTTCAAATCAGCAGTCCATGGTTTGAATCATGGCTTCCACATTTTCTCACTTAGTGGGATTCTGGGCATGTCAGAGAAAGAAGGGTGGGCATGTTTTTTTTGCGAAGAGTTCAGAATGTCACTCATTTAGAAAATCTGAGCAGCATTTGTAATGCCGCAGGAGTGGTTGCTTGTGAATGCTATGTAACGGGATGATCACATGTAAGGAAAGTTTGGATGGGTGAAGTACTTGGTTGGTTGGCCTAGTGTAGGGCTGGTGGAACAGCTGGCCCAGTGGTTCTGATGTGATCATGATCCCTTTTGCTGGTCTATGCTCACATGGAAAGTGCCAAGTATTCTAGTTATACCACACCAAACGCAACACTGCAGAAGCCATGGTTCCAAGTGCCATTTATGTGTTGAATAAATAAACTGTTCCTTAGCTGGTTTTAGTTGTACTTTTGCATATAAATGTTTTATCTCTTTAGGCATTTATCAAGCAACACCATACCATATTTTCCTTTACCTTGTTACAATGCCACTGCTCCTGTAAGGATTACTTTGCTGCTTGCAATTATTAGGTCTTGCCTTGAAATATTCTTTTGAGGTGCTTTAAGGGTTCTTCTCATTATCATTACCAAGGTGGAAATGACAGTAATAATACCCCCCCACCAAAAAAGACACATTTGCCAAATTTCACGGGCAGTTTTGTAAAAATCGCAGCATTTTTTACAAAGCTGCCGATTTCTCGATTTTTTTGCAAATCCGAAATCCTGAAGGGTCTGACTAGTCTTGGCACCAAAAGGTCCTTATAGGCGATGAAGAATTCCACCAAGAGGCTGGCAGGCCCCGGCGTCTTCCCCCTCGCCATGGCTGAAATGGCAGTCCGAACCTCGTGCAGAGTCACTGGCCCTCCCAGATCATCCTGCACCTGCTCATCCAGCACTTTTAATGGCAAATTTTCAATGAAGTCCCGGATCTCCGCACGCGGGACTGGCCCAGGACTGGTATATCATTTCTAATAATAGGTACGGAACAGGCCATTGATGGCCTCAGGGTCATAGATCAATTCCCCGGCGTCCGATTGGACCTGCATAATTGGCGCCCCTCTACCTTCAGGTTTAATCAACCAGGCCAATAACAGGGCGGCCCTCCCCTTCTCTTTCTGCACTCTGTCTAGGTATTCCCTATAACTATGGCACCGCAAACTCTCCAGTGCATCGCCATAGCTAGCGTGGGCCTTTTGTAAAAGCTCAGCACAGAAACTCCCTGATCCTGGACATTGTCCAAATACCTAATCTGGGACTCCATATCGAACAGTTCCTGCCCAATTTCCCGCTGAGCACCTATGGATTGGCCAGAGCAGTAGCCTCTCACTACCACCTTGAATGCCTCCCATTCAATCAACACAGAGGACGCGGACTTAGCGTTAATCGGGAAATAAGTCTCAATAAGGGCTCGCTGAGATTCTCAGAAAGGCCTGTCTTCCAGCGCAAGTGGATTCAGGCGCCACAATGGGATCCGGGCCATCTCCCAATCAGTTGGTAAAACAGCAGCAACTGACTGTGGTCCGAAAGAGTCCTACCTTGGTATTTCGATTGCGTAACAGATGTGCTGAAGTCTGGTGTGCACAAAAAAGCATCTAGTCTGGTGTGTACCTGGTGCTTTGGGAGAAGTACTAATATTCCATATCCGTCGCGTGTTGCACTCTCCAGATATCTTCCAGACCCCAGTGACCCATCCAATTTCGGAACCCCGCTGCCACCTGATTTGTCTGTGAACCCGGGGGGCAAGGGGGTTGAGGAAGGGGAGGGCAGTGGGACCTATCCGCCACAGTGTCCACCACACAATTGAAATCACCCCAATGACCGCATGTCCCCCTATTTAGTCAATAGAGATGAGAGGGCGGTTAGGAATATCACCTGATCTACATTAGGCACATACACACTCCCAAACATCACCTCCCATCCAGCCAATCTCCCTGCCACCAGGACATACCTACACTCGCTGTCCACTTTAGTGCGGGTGTGTTCGAAAGGGACCCCTGGTCTCACCCATATCAATGCCCCCCTAGCAAAAGCAGAGTAGGTAGTAGCATATATCCGGCCACTCCACCTCTTGCCAGTTTATCCACTTCGCCACTAGGCAGGTGAGTCTCCTGCAAGAAGGCCACCTGTACGTGTCTCCTCTTTAGATATGCATAGATCTTATATCTTTTGGCCATGGATCCCATCCCCCTCACATTCCATGTAATGAATTTGAATGTATTATGCATTGGGTGGGATGTATTCCAAGCCCCCCCGCCCCCAAAGACCCCCACCACATTCCTACCAACTGATACTCCAGGATTCAAGGGATGGGGGATGTATTAGATGTACATTGATGTATATTGAGGCCATGTGTTTAGCATGTAAGGAAGTTGCTAGGGTTTGTGATATGTTTTCTGATACGCATGTTTCATTAGAGGCTTTTGCCACGTTACACTCGTCTGGTTCATGGGTGTACACAGTCCTGCTCGATATCTTAAAAAACCTTTATAATTTGACTTAGCCATTTGAAATGCAGCTGTGAACAACATTAGATCATTTGCTTTTTACATATCTAAAATTCACCGTCTAGTATATTGCTTTGACAATTCACCAACATTTTATATTCTTTCTCTGTAAAATGGATAAAAGGAAGTGAAAATATACCCTTCATTTCAAATCTGCACATCAGTATTGTGCATCAGAACACACGTGGGGTTAGAGACGGTTGGAGGGACAACCTGCAAACAAACATAACAACACTAGCCCACTCATTTCAGAAGCAAAGAAACTAACTACCAGACAGTGCTCGGATGGTGATGGACCACAAAACACACTCTAATAAGGCATGCTAACAGACACTCATGAGGCCAAATGGCTAAGAGCCAGGTGCTTAGCCTATAAACACACTAAAGGCAATGAATGAAAACATGTCCCTTCTCTGCAAATCTGCACATCACTATTGTCTCAAGGCATGGTGAGGCAGAAGATGGATAGAGGGACACATTGCAAAGAATCAAACATGATAACAGAGACCAGAGAAAAACCTGGCCTTCTGGCATTGTAGCACTGTCGGTGCCAGAGTGGAAAGGAGATAGTCGGTTATTAGCAAAAATTCTTAAACAAGTGTGGGCACAAAACACACAGGAGCGTGAGAAAGAAGTTAAGCCTTTCTCACATCAACACCTCTCAGCCAAAGAATGCACCTCAGATGCCTCTTAGGCACCAGGCACCATAAATGCTGCTTCTGCAAGTTACACAACACTTGACCGGTGGGTATTATGCGAAATATACTTGCCGGAAGGCGGGAGTATGTAACCAATGGGGAAAATCAGTTTAAGATATGCAAATTAAGCATACACAGTGACCGTCGTAAATTAAAGAAGTATAAATTAAAGAAGTATACAATTGGCGGCACTTTGATAATGGCAAATAGTATGTAGTACATGCTCCTTTAAATGAGGCCAATCGTACAATTAGAAGCTGGACACACATCCCTACAGTGATTTGACAGTTCACACACATGCACAGAAGCAGCCAGCGAGCACCAAGCAAACGAACAAACACAGTGTCAATGGAAACACGAATATTACATGGAACTGAAGAGAAAAGTCAAAAAGATGTGCTAAATAGTGAAGCAATAATGTTAAACAAGTAAATGAACATCGTGCAATTATTTGTGGCGTCGCAGCCCCTTCCCGCAAGAAAGCTGAATTTATGTATGAGGCGCCCATGTGAACTGGCAAGATATCCTTAACAAGCATTTACAATGCAACGGTCTCGCCTTTGCAAAAGTTAGAGCTATTGGCATTGTAAATGACAACATTTTTATTTATGTGTTGGTTTTGAAAACAGATAAATAAATGGTATTGTCATTTACAATGCCAATAGTTTAATCTGTCGCAAATGTGAGACCTATTGCATTTGCGCACGCACACACACACACACACACACCCACACACAGAGCCACACACACACAGAGCCACACACACACAGAGCCACACACTCACACACTCACACAGCCACACCCACACAGGTGGGGCGAGGCTCTGCGGCGGTCACTCAGTCGGAGGAGAGGTTGGGGGTTCCGGGTGATGCAGCAGGTGCTGTAACACCAATGCCTGGGAGCGTGTGAGGACCTACTGCAATCCGATTGTGGGTGTTTTGCCTGCCCACTCACGGTGCTCGGAGGCCATTTTCCTTGCATTATGGCTTATGCTATCGTACTTAAGAGTAGTGCTGGATACTCTACATTTCATTTATTTTTTGGCAGTTTTATATAGCGCCAGTCGGATGTAGTGAAAGCACTTAAGCTTACATGACTGGAATATCACCATTATGACTCGAAGAACCGAGTTAAGGACTACAAATGCAGAACACAGTCACATTTTCCCCAGCAAAACTGTGTAATGACGCTGCAGCAGAGGTATTTACACAGCTTACAGATCACGATTTTTAACATAGGCGAGACTGCAGGGGAACTCGAATTTTCCATTAAATAAGGTCAATGAACTAAAGAACCATCAAATTGGATGGTTGATTAAGATCGTGACATTTATGCAGGTCTCAATACACAAAACGCAGCATCTGTAATGAGCGACGCTATCAAAAGTGCAATATTGAGGCAGAAAGTGCTATTGGAAGGTATGGCAGGCACATGAAAGGACACCCAGCAGGAGCAAGATGGACGCCATACCCTACTGCAGCCCTTGGGTTTGTAAAGTGAGCAGGCTTCCACAAAACTACAACTTCCTCGCAGTGTTACTCCAGTATGCGCATACTGCACGTGGGCCCCCACAGACACTCCTAGGAATAAGCCTCAGGGCAGCTACGTGGCACTGCATACCATCAGCTAAGAGGAGCTCGCAATATTCATTGAAAGACCGGATGCTTTCATGACCTAACTCGAGTGCGAGGGGTGCTCTTGAAAACTGCTTTACACGAGCACCAGTTCCATTATACGGCGTAATATTTTGTTTTCTTTTTTAGGTAAGGGGAGAATAAGTGATTCGCCTAGAATTACAGGGTGTTGAGCTGAAGCGGAGACTCTACCGTAGTTCCCCAGCCAGCTCCACAATCGGCAGCTCTGCCCGTAAAGTCACATCCTCTCCTAAACTAGCTATTTCTCTTCCTTGCCAAAGAACATTAAACTCTGTAGGTTTGAGATCATCTATTGGACTGCCCAGCTTAGAGGAATTGTTGCATTGCTCTCCCACGGCCCTGGTGGTTTCGGCCGGGGCAGGAGGGGAGGTGTGAAAACCTGACCCCGGTGCTGTATTCTAGGGCCGGCAAGTGCCCAGGGCTCACGCAATGTCAACACACTATCTGAACGTGAACGACAACACAGACTTGGTGAAGGCAAACACCGGCGCTGGCCCAACCCTGCTGCAGGAACGAAGTGACCAGCTCACAGCATTCATGAGGCGTTTACCGAAACCAAAGGAGGAAGTGGAACCCTGAGCCCCCAGTCTCCTCGTGACTTCAAAGCACATGGTGACTGCAGCGCCTTTGTAATCAATGTTCTGCTGTGGCCCCGAGGCTGGTACGCCTCATTGTATGCTGTGAGCTGGTTCGCAACGTTCTGCTGCTTCCGAGAGCCGGGTGAGCATCGTACTACGGAGCTCACAGTGTCCGCACCGAACGCCGACTCACGCTAGATGCGTGAGGTTTAGTAGGGCCCCGTCTTCGAAGCTGCACCAAGCGTACCAGAGCGCTACAAAGTGCGCCAACCCCCGGGAACTGCTGAGAAACGCACAACCTTACTAAGACGGAACAATGCGGAGCTTCGCAAGTAAGCTACCGCCCGGGCACCATCATCGGAGAAATACCAAAAACAAAAAAACATACCGCCCACCACCGCAAGACGTACGAAAAGAGGCGGAGAGAGAAAAAATCACCGGAACGCCCATGAATCTGCTCCCACAATAACTGACGCATCTGTCTTCCAATGGCTAGCCTCCATTTATGGAGCTAGCCAATGGAAGAGAAAGGCGGGACAAAGCCCCGTACTGCTAAACAAAAGATTTTGCCTGCGAGAACACTGCTGCGCAGTGGACGCCAGGCGAAACTTAAAAACTGCCTTTCTGCTTCCTCAGAGCCTGGCGCCGGGTCCAAAAAACCCACCAGCATTTCATTTACCTCCCAGCGAAACCTCCCAAAAATTGCCAGGTGCATTGGGACAATTTTTCATGACTAAAATATATCCTCAGTGGCATTTGGCCCGTGAGTGACAGCAGAGAAGGGTTTCACAGCAAAGAAAGGGGGAAATCTCGGTTTACGCTAGGCTTGACCTAAAAAAAATGCCCATTGGAGATTCATGTTGTAACATGAGTTCAAAGAAAACCAGCGGAAAGGTCAAGCTTAGATCTGCATTTCAAATCCACAGGACTCTTATTGCAACTGTCAGCTCTCATGTTTTTATTTTTACATTATATTTTTATTAATAAACAACAATTCTGCACTGGTGCAATTAGAACGCATAGGGTCACCCGATAAGGGCACATGGGTGCTCTAGGCACACGGAACGACTATTATTTTGGTACACAGATTGAGTAGGGGATGAGGAACCGATGAGTAACTGGACTGGTGGTGCCAAACGGTCAACTTTACACAGCCACAGAAAGGGTCAGTCAGTGGCTCATAGACTGTACCAAAAACTGAACCACTACCCGGTACTGGAGGAAACAGCACGGTGAACGCCCAAAAACTGTAAACACAACAAGACCCAAACCTACATAGCAAAAAATAAAAAAAACAGACCAAACCAAAAACCACCAGGAAGGCAAAAAGTCAACAGGCTTGTCATAGTGGGAAAGAATTGGGCCCAGGGATGGCAGGTTAGGCCACAAACATCTAACCCTCCTCTTCACCACGACCGCTTGGACGTATACCTAATCACAGTTGATCATGTCTTTTTTTCTGACGTAAATTGTCTAAGGTTAAAAAAAAATTCTCCCCGGACCAGCACGATTTTAGGTGGGTCTAGGAAACAACAACCACATCTAAGTCAGAGGAGAAATGGGCGAGAGGAATAACAATGAATAATCCAGCATCGTTACAGAGGCCGCTGACTCGGAAGTCGTTTAGAGGTTAATTACAAGCCATTACTCTATAGGGCCCTATCAGGACCCTTTTCGGCCTCAAATCAACAGAATTAAATGAAAATTCCCAAGTTGTTCTCACCTCAGAATGGTAGCTGCAGAGACAGTCCCATTGCAAACATTAGCAAAATCTCCTTAGCAAGGGAGAGCTGCAGCAGGCTGGTTGGTTGAGATTCGATCCTTTGCAAATGCGAATTTTGTAGCCGTTTCGGGTATGGGAAATACACTGGTTTTTTATCTTAATTTACTATATACTTTCATGCGTCTTTTTTATTTATGACTTTCACTGTGAGGCAATGAAACATGAAACAGGTTAGATAAATGACTAACGTCATCAAAGGAAATCAAGCAGGGACGGCATTGCCGCTGCCAGGTTCTGTGATTCTGGGCAAGTCACTTATCACTCCTTGCCTGAAAAACAAACACCAGAGCGGGAGGTGGGCGAAGGCTGGCAACAACAACAGGGGAGGGGCGGGAGGGAAGATGCAATAAAATACAGGTGCTGAAGCTGGACATGCACCCACGGTGTAACATGAGCAGGAAAGATATACAAAAATTGTCCCCCAAACAAACAGATAAACAACCAAACCATAAAGATACAGTACTTGGCCCCTGCTCGGAGGGAAGAAATGAAAGACAAAAAGGCGGGACAAAGAGGAAGGATTGACCATTAGCAAGCAAGGATTTTTAAAGGACACTGAAACAAACAAATGAAACATAGTGGACGGGCTTTAAGCCCACAAATGAGTATATAGTAAAAGTACATAAACAGGTCGCGAAAGTTCAACCTAAAAATGGTACTGTACTGTGTTCCCCATTAATAAAAATGAAGGATCAATCCACTTTAAGTTTTAGCTCGATGCCACTTTCCATTAAACACATGAAATAAACTTGATGTTCATGGTTTCCACTGTCATTTGAAATGTATAGATACATAACGTTATGACAGCTCTTGAATATGTGCTGAGTTGTCATTGGTCTAGGGCCAGCATAGTGAAACAAAGACAGAAATTATTTTTAAATTGCATTAATTTATTTAAATCAGCTCTATTTTTTTCAGCACTACGTCCTAACAATACACTTTAAAATAAATTCATAACTTACATTTTTTTTAAAGAGGGCAAACACATACATGATGCTTTGCCGCTGCTGCTGGGGTGGGACTACATCCCTCAGAAGCCACCAAGGTTATTGCTCCCAGGAGGAGGGGAAGTTCATCAGCCCTGTGCTCATAAGCGCAAATTGAATCCCGTGGTGTGGGACGCGCCTGGGCAAAGACCGGGTCAAGAGCAGACCCCCCGCCCCTCACCCTGGAACTGACTCTCCTGTTGGCATCTTCCTTTGGGCTATTTTTATAACCCCCCTTTTCTGTCTCTTGGGGCCTAACACTGCACAGGTTCCCTCTACTGTTCCCTTAAATGCCAGTTATAGGCCCACTCGTGAGAGCTGTATACCTACCTACAATAGATGTGGCCCATTGAGCTCTCTGTGTGATAATGATTGACTACCCTCCACTTTATGTGAGGATGCGCTCGGCTGCCAGAATGATCCTTTGCTGTGATCGAGCACTGTGGACATTATTTCTCTCCAGAGTTGGAACACTGCTGGCCTTTCCGGCAACAGGAAACTTGGGATACCAACACTAACTTTACCCTTGATGGTTATTCTTCTTGTCTTGTCTCAGCTACTCGTTCACTTCATGGGAGGGCCAGAGGTGGTGTTCTTACTTTGGTGTCCCAGACTCTAGGCTGCAAGATTAAAGTGCTACATACCAGCTCACCTGATTTAGCTTCTTTTGTTGACATTTCCTAATTTTCGTCATTTACTTGTAATTGATATTTACAATGCTGTCCCAGAGTTAGGCAGCCAAGATCATGCGCATATCCTTAAAAGCATTTTTGTGAATTAGCCCAAGTCACCCTTAAAGATTCGTTTTTATTGTCTGGGCTGGCGTTTTTAATTTGCAACTGTCTTCTAGGGTGCTTTTCGCAGCATTGTACCATGGATCGTTCTTCTTTGGAGGCTACACATTTTTCACACACTTCCGAGGGGACCCGTATGAACCTGATTACGGCTGAGTTTAATATTTTTTTTCTCATTCTGGGGCCGAGATTCAAACTGGAGTGTTTGTACCTACCTTTATAGGTAGATGTGCTACCAGTGTTATTGATTAGGTTTTTGTTTCAACGTCTATGAATAATTGTTTGCTAGACTTCAAGGTGGTCTGGTATCCTCTGAGTGACCATAACCCTCTTACAGCTTATTTTAGCTGGGACTCTAATAAAGTATCTTCTAAGTGTTGTATTAGGGATAATGCCATTTAGCATACTCACGCCTTAGATGGAAGAACGTCTTTCCTGAGGTCTGTCTCAACAATCCGTTCCGAGGCTGTTACCCTGAGATAGATATCTTCCTGAACAGCAATTATAGGTCCTGATTTTGTTTAAATATTTTTATTGCCATTTCATTTTAAGCAACAACATTTGTTTGACATCGTACATATTAAAATACATTTGAGACCTCCTGATGCTGGTACAGTGGCACTAGCATGTGTTTAATGTGGCTGTTGGACCTAGATTTGTCAGGTCACATAGGGTAGCCTGGCCTAGGGCAAGACAATCAGTTATTAGAGGCACATGTGTAAAGGTTGCTCACCACCCAGCAGTAACTCAGCGCACATCCATCCCAAAAATGACACTACACCTTAATTTTTATAAAAGTAGAAAAAGCTTTATATTTTCTCTTGTTGTCAGTTACTTATTTTCTTAGGTTCATTTGTTGTTTCAAAATCGCTTTTACAATGCAAATTAAGGGTCACATTTCTTCATCATGTAAACTCTTCCTCTCCTCCTTACTTAGCTTATTACTGTACTTTTGATGTTACATTAAACATTCACTTCAGTTGAAAACCTTCAGGCTTATACACTTAAATTGGCACCTTGGCACCCAAAGGGTGACACTCCCTCCCTTAGAACAGATGACTATTTTAGGGTTCCAATGGACAGGTTCAGTGCACAACACAGCTTATTTGTACAGCCTAAATACTTTTGGTCAAGCAAGCCCAGAGCTTCTTTCCCCCCTCCCGCTTCTGAAAGAGAATACAGATCTTTAGCATAATTCCCACTCTTGGCGGCACACAGGGGTTAAAGTAAACGTCACTGGGCAGTTTCCCTCTTTATTCACACCGTTTCCTCACTTTGCAGGGTCAATAGACCTTAGTCTCAGTCTCCTCTCCTTCAGTTTCTCAGTTAACCAAATACTGGCTGACTATGGAGCACCACCCCTCCTTGGTGACACACGGGGGTTGCCCAGTGAATTAACAGCCCCTCCCTTCTCCACCTTACTTGGGACCAGAAGCGGTAACCACAGCAGCCAGGGCTTCACTCTTCAAGTTGATGCCTCCTTCATAGGCCAGGCCACATGCCCAGCAGCCCCACAACTAAGGAAGGCCTCCTCGAAGCACCAGTGGCCTGGAATTGCCACTCGCGTCCACTCCCTCCACACGAGTGGTCGCGCTTCTTCTCAGGCGCGATGGGCGGTGTCCCCGCGGGCGCCGCCTCCCTCGCTGCCTCCTACGCCGCCCACCTCACCTCTTGGTAGCCGCGCCTCCACACAGGCGCCACGGAGCAGTGTCTCCGCTGGGCGCCGCTGCACACACTTTCTCCAGCGCTTCCCACCTCACTCCTTGGGCAGCCGCGCTAGAGAACAGGCGCGAAGGAGCAGTGTCTCCGCCCGGCGCCGCATAATCACGATCTCCGAGCCTTGGGACATGCGCAAGGGAGAGGTGTCTTCCGCCTCAGCTGGCGCTATTCACAACACTTCTCCAGGGGCGATGTACCTCTTCAGACCCGCGCGGAGTCCCAGGGGCTCCTCCTCGACTACAGCTCCTCAGGGCCCCTCGTGGATTCGCGCTGCGCTACTCACAAGGCTGGTAAGTCAGTCTTTTGGAGCCTTATCAAGGGGGTTAGATGAATGTTCAGGAAGGACCTGAGGGGGGACAGCAGGAGCTTGAAGGGCCACTTCCCTCAGGGGTAATGAACCACACCGGGGCTCAGTCAAAGGGACTCAGGGGGGAGCGTCCTCAAGTGGAAAGTGTCAGCCTTAAAGGTAACTAATTACTACTTGTGCGCCACCCTCCCCAGGTCACAGCCTCACTCCTCAGGTTCTATGGTCATCACCAAATGGCTGCCTTGCATCCTGCCTTATATAGGTCTCCCTCTGAAGGTCCAGCAAAGTCCAGAAGGTTCTGGAAAGGCTCTATGTTAACCTATGGGGCTTTCTAGGGGATGACCGTTGTGGCAGTTAATATCCACCATTTTGTTGATCTGGGTGAATCCCAGTCAGAAAAGGCACCTAGGCCTGAGGTGAAAAACTATGAGGGCAAAAGGGCATCTATCCCCCAGGCCAACTCCATAAAAATAGTCCAGTGGACACAAAAAGATAGAAAGGGAATGAGGGGCAAAAAGGGGACAAAATAAATAATTAATAGGAGGGACTACCCAAAGGCAGACAGGTCTAACACGCGTCCCCCCCAGCTGAAAGTGGGGAGAGCTACCCAACCCCTTGGGAGTCCTCATCACTAAGGCGGAAATACCTGGAGAGACCGTCTGCATTGGCGTGGTCCACTCCAGGCCGATGTTCCACCCGGAAGTCCATTCCCTGTAGGAAAATGGACCATCTCAACAGCTTGGGATTTTCCCCCTTCATCTGCATCAGCCAACGAAGGGGGCGGTGGTCAGTCTGAACCAGGAAGTGCGAGCCAAACAGGTATGGCTGCAGCTTCTTCAGAGCCCACACCACCGCAAAAGCCTCCCTCTCAATTGCACTCCACTTCTGTTCCCGGGGAAGCAGTCTCCTGGATAGGAAAACTACAGGCTGATCCAGACCCTCTTCATTAAGTTGCGATAACACTGCCCCAATGCCATGTTCTGATGCATCTGTCTGGACAATGAACTCCTTGGAGAAGTCTGGGGCCCTCAGGACCGGTGATGCACACATTGCCTGCTTCAACCTTTCAAAGGCTTGCTGACAAGCCTCTGTCCAAATTACCCGTCGAGGTTGTTTCTTTGAGGTAAGCTCTGTGAGGGGCGCTACAATAGTGCCATATCCCTTCACAAAGCGACGGTAGTAACCGGTGAGGGCCAGAAAAGCTCGGACCTCAGTCTGGGTCTTGGGGGGTTCACAGGCCATGATTGCCTCAATCTTTGCCTGGAGGGGCTGCACTGTTCCCCTACCCACCAAGTGTCCAAGGTACACAACCGACCCCTGCCCAATCTGACATTTGCTGGCTTTGATTGTCAAGCCAGCTTGTTTCAGGGCCTGGAGAACTGCTTGCAAATGTTGCAAATGGTCCTCCCAACTGCTGCTGAAGACAGCAATGTCATCCAGGTAGGCAGCGGAGAAACCCTCCATTGCGGAGAGGACTTGGTTCACCAGCCGCTGAAATGTAGCAGGGGCATTCTTGAGCCCAAAGGGCATCACACAAAATTGGAAGTGTCCCTCAGGCGTGGAGAAGGCTGACCTTTCCTTTGCTCCATCTGTCAAGGAGATCTGCCAGTACCCTGAAGTGAGGTCAAAGGTACTGAGATATTGGGCAGCTCCTAGCCGGTCAATTAATTCATCCGCCCTAGGGATCGGATGAGCATCAGCTTTAGTAACTGAGTTCAGTCCCTGGTAATCCACACAGAACCTCAGTTCTGGAGTGGTGCCTGGTGGAGCGGCTTTTGGCACTAGAACCACCGGACTGGACCAGGGGCTGCTGGAAGGTTCTATAACTCCTAGCTCCAGCATCTTGGTAACCTCTCCATGGATGCTAGCCTTCACCTTGTCTGACAGCTGGTAGGTCTTTGACTTCACTGGTGGGCTGTCTCCTGTGTCCACATCATGGGTACACAGGTGGGTCCTTCCCGGGACAAGGGAGAACAACGTAGAATACTGCTCCAGTATCTGGCGGCAGTCCTCCCGCTGTTCAGGAGTTAGGGATGGGGAGAGAATCACTCCCTCCACTGACCCATCCTTTTCTTGAGACGAGAACAAGTCTGGGAGAAGTTCGCTTTCCGCTTCCTCTCCTCCATCAGTCACCATCATTAAGATGACCTCGGGCCTCTCATGGTGGGGTTTGAGTCGGTTAGCATGTAGCACCCGTAGGGGCTGTCGAGGGGTCTTAAGGTCCACCAGGTATGTGGCCTTACCCTTCTTTTCTAACACCTCAAAGGGGCCTGTCCAGCGATCCTGGAGGGCACTTAGCTCTCCAGGCTCCATCACCACCGAGTGAGCGTTGTGGTCATACCACTCCTTCATTACTGCCTGACTGGCCTCCAAGTTGTCAGAAGCTTGCTTCCACAACTTCGCCATTTGGCTCCTGAAGGCCAGCATGTAGCTCACCACATCCTGGGGGGGTTTCCTGGGAGACTTTTCCCATCCATCCTTCACCAGGCTGAGAGGACCGCGTACAGGGTGCCCATACAGAAGCTCAAAGGGGCTGAAGCCCACTCCCTTCTGTGGCACTTCCCTGTAGGAGAATAGCAAACAGGGTAGGAGGACGTCCCATTTCCTCCGCAGGCTTTCAGGCAGACTTCTGATCATGCCCTTCAAGGTCTTGTTGAACCTTTCTACCAGTCCATTGGACTGGGGGTGATAGGGAGTGGTGAACCGGTAGGTCACTTCAAACTCCTTCCACATTGCCCGCATGTATGCTGACATAAAGTTGGTCCCCCTGTCGGACATAACTTCCTTGGGGAAACCCACTCGGGTAAAGATCCCCATCAGGGCCCTAGCCACCACAGGTGCAGTGACAGTCCTCAGAGGAATTGCCTCTGGATACCGTGTGGCATGATCCACCAGAACCAGGATGAACCTGTGACCAGCTGTTGTTGGTGGATCCAATGGCCCTACAATGTCGATGCCCACCCTTTCAAAGGGGGTACTAACGACAGGAAGTGGTTCCAGGGGAGCTTTCAGCTTCACCCCTGTTTTCCCACTGGCTTGGCAGGTTACACACGTCCGACAGCAGGTGTTAAAAGCCACTTTCATCTGAGGCCAGTAAAAGTGGGGAACAAGCCGAGCAAAGGTCTTGTCCTGACCTAAGTGTCCTGCCAAGGGAATTTCATGAGCCAATTCCAGCAGAAAGGCTCGGTACCGTTGCCGGACTACCATGGCCCTTGATGAACCAGGTGAGGGTACCTTGGGTTCACTGTAGAGGAGTCCATCCTCCCAGTAAATGTGGTAGTGTCCCGCAACGTCCCCTGCTGCCTGGGCTTCAGCCTGTCGCCTCAGTCCCTCAAGGGTAGGGCACTCCTTCTGGCCCTTACAGAACTCTTCTCTGGTAGGCCCTCCCTCCACATGCCACTCAGCAGGGATGGGCAGGTCCTCCAGAGAAACTACTCCCCCCTCCACGGACTCCTGGTCCACCACCGCAGGTGGCCGATCTGTCACATGGGGTGTGGAAGCCAAAGCAGGCTTCTCCTGTCTTCGGGTCTGTCCCTTTTTGGCAGCGGGTTGGGCCATTGTTCCAGGCTCCAACCCAGGCGAACTCCCTCTCCGGGCAGTCGCAGACCTTGTGCTTACACAGGCCCAGTCAGGTGTACCTAGCATCTCTGAATGCGTCCGGTATTCCACCTCTCTCCAAGCATTGTGCTCCATGTCATTCCCCAACAGACAATCAACTGGCACGGCAGGGCTTACGGCAACTCGAAGTGAACCTGCAACCCCTTCCCACTCAAAGGGAACCTCGGCCACGGGGTAGTGGCCCATTCTGCCGTCAGCCATCGCGGCGGGGTGGAGTACATTGGGAATCACCTGCTCTGGAGACACCAGATGACTTCTCACCATAGTCATACTGGCTCCTGTATCTCTCAGAGCCTCCCCTCTCTGGCCATTGATGGTGATCCACTGCCCATACTTGGTAGTATTTGGGGGCACCTGGATCTTAGGAACCATCTCCCGTTCTCCCAGGGACACTAAGGTGACACCCGCCCACTCACCCCCCTTATCTTAGGGCAACTCCTCCCCGAGCGCTACACTAGCTACTCCCGGGGCTTTTCCTCCGGTGGGAGGGGGTGGTCTCTTTGGGCATCTGACATCTCCCTTATAATGTCCAACACCACCACACTCAAAACAGTGGACAACCCTTGGCTGCTGGCTTTGGCCAGGATGAGGGTTTCTGGGCGGGTTAGCCTTAGGGGTGAAACCTGTTCCCTTTCCCTGGAAACTGTTTTGGGGACCTTTAGAGTACTCCCGCTTTTTATCTCCCCCCCTCCTTCTTCTGAGGGGCGCCCTGTCCGGCCTTTTGGGAATCCCCTCCAGTCCCCTTTGAGGACACCCGGGTACTTGCCCAGATGTCCGCCTCCTCTGCAAGCTTCCGGGAGTTGGTCAGCTTGGTGTCCACCAGGTGTTGGCGCAGCTCGGGAAAACATTTCTCGAGTAGATGCTCTTTAAGAAAAAGATCATACAACCCCTCATAATCCTTCACCTGACTGCCCTGTACTCAGCCCTCCAATGCCTTCCTCGCATAATCCAGGAAATCCACCCAGTTCTGGGTGCTTAACTTGTGGCTCCCCCTGAACTTTTGGCGATACTTTTCCGGGGTTAGCCCAAACTTCCTAATCAATGCTAACTTCATGGTGGGGTAGTTGGTCTGCTCCTTCGGTTTTAAGGCTAACAAAGTGTCCCGACCAGTAGGAGGCATATACTTATACAACCCACCCCCCCAGTGCTTTTCCTGGATCCCATGGGCTCTAAAGGAGACCTCATAGGCAGCCAGCCACTTGGCTATGTCATCCCCCTGACTATAGCTGGCAACTATATCCTTAGGCAAGTAGGGTCTGGACTCCCTGGTTGGTTCTCTGATTTCGCTGCCACCATTTGGAGAGTTGGCGAGTCCTAACTGTAGAGCCTTGAGTTCTAGCTCTTTTAGTCTAAGCTCATGAGTCATCCTCTGTTCCTCCCTCCCCTGTTCTAACTTGGCCAACTCCCATTTCAGTTGCTTCTTTTCCCTCCTGTCTGTGAGTTCCGCTTCGGTCAAGCTTCCCCCGGAGACACTACTGCCCCCCCTAGAGGAGGTCATTGGTCCTGGGAGTAGGTTTCCCACCTCAGGGTGGAATAATCCCTCTACCTCTATGACCGTGTCCCGGTCTGTCCCCTCATCCTCCTCATTCCCTTCTCTGCGCGCTTCCACCCAAGCCCTCAAACTGGTCTGGAGTTCCCCCTTCTTGGCACCACGCTTAAAGAACACTCCCATTTGTTGACAGAAGTCTTTTAGCTGGGCCACTGAATAAGTGTCCAGTTCTTCCAGTGCAAATTCCATTTTGCTAAAGGCAATTCAAGGTCAAGCACACAAAAAGAATAGAGTTACAAGGGCAACCTGAAGCTACCTCCACCCCACCACCAGGAATAAATTTGGAAAAAGCAAAAGTAAAAAAAATTAGGAAGTCCGCCAGGAGAAAACTCCAGGTGTAGGTTAGTGGATTACACTTAGTTACGGCAGAGTAGTCGCAACCACAGTCAACATCCCACCGCTAGACACCAATATGTTGGACCTAGATTTGTCAGGTCACATAGGGTAGCCTGGCCTAGGGCAAGACAATCAGTTATTAGAGGCACATGTGTAAAGGTTGCTCACCACCCAGCAGTAACTCAGCGCACATCCATCCCAAAAATGACACTACACCTTAATTTTTATAAAAGTAGAAAAAGCTTTATATTTTCTCTTGTTGTCAGTTACTTATTTTCTTAGGTTCATTTGTTGTTTCAAAATCACTTTTACAATGCAAATTAAGGGTCACATTTCTTCATCATGTAAACTCTTCCTCTCCTCCTTACTTAGCGTATTACTGTACTTTTGATGTTACATTAAACATTCACTTCAGTTGAAAACCTTCAGGCTTATACACTTAAATTGGCACCTTGGCACCCAAAGGGTGACACTCCCTCCCTTAGAACAGATGACTATTTTAGGGTTCCAATGGACAGGTTCAGTGCACAACACAGCTTATTTGTACAGCCTAAATACTTTTGGTCAAGCAAGCCCAGAGCTTCTTTCCCCCCTCCCGCTTCTGAAAGAGAATACAGATCTTTAGCATAATTCCCACTCTTGGCGGCACACAGGGGTTAAAGTAAAGTAAACGTCACTGGGCAGTTGCCCTCTTTATTCACACCGTTTCCTCACTTTGCAGGGTCAATAGACCTTAGTCTCAGTCTCCTCTCCTTCAGTTTCTCAGTTAACCAAATACTGGCTGACTATGGAGCACCACCCCTCCTTGGTGACACACGGGGGTTGCCCAGTGAATTAACAGCCCCTCCCTTCTCCACCTTACTTGGGACCAGAAGCGGTAACCACAGCAGCCAGGGCTTCACTCTTCAAGTCGATGCCTCCTTCATAGGCCAGGCCACATGCCCAGCAGCCCCACAACTAAGGAAGGCCTCCTCGAGGCACCAGTGGCCTGGAATTGCCACTCGCGTCCACTCCCTCCACACGAGTGGTCGCGCTTCTTCTCAGGCGCGATGGGCGGTGTCCCCGCGGGCGCCGCCTCCCTCGCTGCCTCCTACGCCGCCCACCTCACCTCTTGGTAGCTGCACCTCCACACAGGCGTCACGGAGCAGTGTCTCCGCTGGGCGCCGCTGCACACGCTTTCTCCTGCGCTTCCCACCTCACTCCTTGGGCAGCCGCGCTGAAGAACAGGCACGAAGGAGCAGTGTCTCCGCCCGGCGCCGCCTAATAACGATCTCCGCGCCTTGGGACATGCGTGAGGGAGCGGTGTCTTCCGCCTCAGCTGGCGCTATTCACAACACTTCTCCAGGGGCGATGTACCTCTTCAGACCCGCGCGGAGTCCCAGGGGCTCCTCCTCGACTACAGCTCCTCAGGGCCCCTCGTGGATTCGCGCTGCGCTACTCACAAGGCTGGTAAGTCAGTCTTTTGGAGCCTTATCAAGGGGGTTAGATGAATGTTCAGGAAGGACCTGAGGGGGCCAGCAGGAGCTTGAAGGGCCACTTCCCTCAGGGGTAATGAACCACACCGGGGCTCAGTCAAAGGGACTCAGGGGGGAGCGTCCTCAAGTGGAAAGTGTCAGCCTTAAAGGTAACTAATTACTACTTGTGCGCCACCCTCCCCAGGTCACAGCCTCACTCCTCAGGTTCTATGGTCATCACCAAATGGCTGCCTTGCATCCTGCCTTATATAGGTCTCCCTCTGAAGGTCCAGCAAAGTCCAGAAGGTTCTGGAAAGGCTCTATGTTAACCTATGGGGCTTTCTAGGGGATGACAGTTGTGGCAGTTAATATCCACCATTTTGTTGATCTGGGTGAATCCCAGTCAGAAAAGGCACCTAGGCCTGAGGTGAAAAACTATGAGGGCAAAAGGGTATCTATCCCCCAGGCAAACTCTATAAAAAAAGTCCAGTGGACACAAAAAGATAGAAAGGGAATGAGGGGCAAAAAGGGGACAAAATAAATAATTAATAGGAGGGACTACCCAAAGGCAGACAGGTCTAACAGTGGCGTGCATGAGAAAAGCAAGGATCCTATCTCACAGGGTCGCACGCCGGTGACGGCAATGACTGGATTTGACCATGTGGTATCTAACGCTCCTAAGGTCTATACGTGTTATGTCAAATAGTTGAACAGTGGGAGTAGGGTTCAACAAAATGAGGGCAAAATAAGTCAATAGAGGGGAGGGATAACCGACTGTGAGCTGTTGCTGTGGTGTATTACATCGGAGAACTATCTGTATAGTAGGTGCTGAAAGTCGTATGTATTAACTGGCTGATCAGTAATTGTGGAACTCTGCCCTACCCGTGCCTCCACGGAAGCGACTTCAGGTTGCAACATTTGTACCGCCTAGTCTTCCATCCCCCCGGGAGTCCCCTGCAGGTGCATCTAGGCCCTGTAGATCTTTCACAATAGCCCCCCCCCAACTACTGGCTAGGGGAAATAGCGAAGTCCAGCAGGTCCTTCCTCCGCAGGGCCACCCCTTCCGCCCTGACCCAGTTGAACAATGAACGGCGTCAGGCTATTGCGTGTGGGGCCATCGGATTTTTCCAACATTTGGTGATTAGGCGCTTTACTGTAACTAGGCCCAAGTCTAGAAATCTGGAGGTGGCCTTGTTTTTCTTGCCCCTCTTAAAGAGGTGCAAAATATCTACCGCCCAATGAAAAGGGAGGTCATGCCCAGTGCAACGGGCCAGGTTGGTTGCTATATCAGCCCAGAACTCTCCCAGGGTGGGGCAATGCCATAGCATGTGCAGTAGTTCAGCGTTGGGTAAACAGCACCTGGGGAAGACTGAGTCAGTGCGGCAAAAGTACTTATTAATCTGGGCTGGGGTGAGGTATGTCCGGCGTAGGATGAAGAACTGAATCTGGCAAAAGCACTGATTACGAGGGACGCGCGTTGGACCTTCTAACACGGCCGTCCATTCCTTGTCCGAGAGGGCACACCCCAGATCGTCCTCCCAGTGTTGTATTAAGGAGGCCAGCGATGAAGATAGGTAGGGTAGTGAAATAGTAAATAAGGCGAGGAAGGATCACCATCTTTGGGAGGGCCACCCTGCCAGAGACAGCCAATGGGAGAGTTTCCCAGAAGGTCATCTGCGATTGAATAGCAGAGGTGGCTCTGGTGACATTGCCCTCGAATTGGTCGGTTTTGTTCCGGTATATACGTATCCCCCAAATATCTGAAGGTGTCACTACCCCGGGACTAGAGCAGCCAGAGAGAAAGGAAAAAGAATGGACTTTGTTGCATTGACATGTAGCCCTGACGCCGTGGCGAATAATGAAAGTCTTAAGTCTAAAGAGGGAGGGTTGGAGTGGAGGTCTCTAGCATACAGCAGAATGTTGTCAGTATATAAAGAGATTGTGTGTGTGTTGTCTCCCAGAGATATATCCATGTCCACACGTGAGCGGATGTAAGCCGCCAGTGGCTCTACTGCTAGGGAGAAAAGAAGGGGGGATAACGGGCAGCCTTGTCGGATCCCGCAACCTACACTTATGGAGTCCGAGATATAGGGCCCAGTTTTAACACGGACCGTTGGGTGCTTGTACAGCAGCCTGACCATGCTAAGAAAGAAGGAGCCTATTCCGAACCAAGGTAAAGTCACAAGGAGATAGTCCCATTGGAGATAGCTGTATTTAGGGCCGGGCCGGGCCGGGCCGAACCCATTCTGGTCCGAGTGCACAAAGGAGGGAATGTAGGGTGCGGGCCAGTTAGTGAGGATCTTTGCCAATATTTTGTAGTCTGCGTTTAGGATCGCTAGGGGTCTTTAAGACCCCGGGGTTGTGGGATCCTTGACTGGTTTCAATAAGGAGACTACATTAGCCATGCATAAAGAAGGTGGCAGGGCAGTGCTGTCTACTGCAGAGGTAAAGAGTGCATGCAGGCATGGCACAAGGATTTATGCATAAGTCTTTAAAAATTCTGTGGGGATTCAGTCTGGCCCCGGTATTTTCCCCGTTGCCAGTGACGACAGCGCTTCCCGAACTTCATATACTGTTAAAGGGGAGCCCAATGCTAGGTGCTGGTCAAGAGATAGAGTAGGCAAATCAACAGCGCCTATTGTTGGTAGTCCCCATGAGAGTTGGAAATGTAAAGCATAGAGTAATGTCTAGTCATGGCTGTGTGAAATTCCAGTTGTGTGTATCTCTTTTGCCCCAGATAGGTATGCAAATAGTTTACCTGCCTTATTGGACGTTGTGTGGGTATGTGCTGAGTGAGCTAAGTAGTTGTGACAGCGCACCTTATCTAGGAGTTCTAACCGGTCTGCTTGCATAGTCTCTAAATGTGTTTTTGGCTTCCGAGTGGGTGCCAGACAATGATTCCCAGTGAAAGAGCTTCTGCTAAATAGCGGTCAGAGAGGCGTCCAGTTGCTTACAAATGCTCCATGTAAGGCTCAGGCAGTGTCCCCTAGTTGTGACCTTAAAGGCCTCCAACTTTGTCAAGGGGGAGTCCATGGAGCCAGCATTGTGCTCAAAATAATCAAGCAATGCAGTTTCCAGGGAGCTGCGGAAAGCCTGATCCTCCAATGCTGCTGTTTGGAGCCACCAGGTTGGGATCAGTAGGGTTCTCGCTTCCCAACTAAGCAGCATGACCTGAGGGTTATGGTCGGAGTGTGTACGGCTCAGATACCCAGAGTTTTTGATTAGGTTGAGCAGCACTGCTGAGGTCATGCGTGTAAACTACCAGGTCCTGTCCCTCTATTCCCTCAGGCAGGCCAATTACCCGCACATTATTGCAGCGAGAATGACCCTCCGCATCATCTAACTTTTCTTTGAGGGTGCAGATACGTCTTGCAATCCTGTAGGGTCACAGTGTGGTTGCGGGATTTGGGTTGTAGGTCCGCAAATTTAAGCTCAGTGTCATGCACACACTCTGCCAATTTCTGATCGTCGGCCCGTAAGAACATAAAGTCATATGTGATGCTGTCTATTCTGTTCTCAAGGGACGTGCGGGTCTGATCCAGTGCCGCGCCAATCTTTTCCACCGCTGCCAGTACTGAGTCCAGTTTAGCCGAGAGTTCAGGGCGGCCGGGCTTCTGAGATTTTCCTACACTCCTGGATGACCCCCGCTTGTGCCAAGAGGCGGCATGTCCTGATGAGTGGCAGAGCGAAGCCGGCCCATAACTAACTTCTGTGAATTGGGCATAGGGAGCAGTTTGTGTGCTGTTCGTGTCTGTGGCGGCTGAAAAGGGGGAGGCGATTTAGTTGTTATCAGCCCTGTGAGTTACTCGCGAATGTAGTCATGTACCTTGGGCGCTGTCGCGCTGGCCCGAGTGGTTGCGTCTTGTGGACAGCGGATCTGCAGGCGAGTCTGAGCAGGTCAGAGACCACCCTGTCCCCCTAGGCCGCGGACCGCAGCTGGGCTCCATGAGGGGGGAGAGGGAGGGGATCTCGATCAACACCCTGTCCGGCCCCAACACCCTGTGATGTAGGCCTGTGACACAGGCGCTATTGGTGGAGCCAGCGCGAGAGACTGGGCTAGAACCTCCACACAGAGTGTCTACAAAGGGAAAGTGGACTCAGGGAACAGGGTTTTGCCGCTGCTGCAGTAGTGCCTCAAGTGTTACAAAGGCTGTCAATGAGGGGAAAGGGAACAGCCTGGGTCCTATGTGACCCCGTGCTGACCCAGTTATGGGGATATTGTGCTTTCTCGTCTGCGCTGTGCCAGGGGTGTGCCCACCAAGGGAGTCTAGGCCTGATTGCCCCCAGGCCTCCCCACCCCTGGTCGTCCAGGTCTGTGATGTTGCAGAGGTTTTACATGCCGTAGGGGGAGGGACAGCTTGGTCCCGATACGATCCCCGTGCTGTGCCCAGTAGTCGTTTGGCTCCCAAGGCAGTTAGGGGCTCACCAGGTCAACACAGCTGCGGCGCACTTGCTCAGGGGACTTGGGCTCGCTCGACCCCGGACCCTCTTCCCCCAGCTGGCTGCCGCTCGCTCGCCCACCAGGCTCGCCTGCAACTGTTTTGTTGTGCTGGGTGCAGCGGGCCCACCGGGGCGATTCCACTTCTGAGCGGTGGGGGACCGCGATCGTGCCAGGGACCAGCAGCCCGAACTCAGTCCTCCCGCTCATGCCACAACTCTGGGCATCCGATGCGTGGCAGCCCTGTCGCAGGCTTAAGACCGTTCGCCAGGCCTCTCCAATCTTCATTCAGGGCACAGACGCACCACCCAGGTTACAGCAGGCTTCGTGCCCCAACCGCCAAGGAGCAAGAAACTCAGATGCCACGCCTGCAGCGCCGGCCAGCGCACAGAAGAGGCGTGGCTGGCTCCCGGGCTCCTGCACGAGAAAGGCTGCACCTCTGTGAGCTCCGCCGCCGAAGTGCCCACAGCCTCGAGGAGCCCACCGCTGGACGCACCGGGTACCCCTTTGTGCTCGTTGCCCCTGCAGCTTTGCAAATGCAGGTTTGATGCAGTGATGGTCAGGATAATCGCGGGATGGGACACAGAGCTCGATCAAAACGCGTCCGCTATCTTTGGTACTTGGTCACACCCCCACAGCAATTATAGGTCCTGATGACATGCCAAGTGATCACTTTTCAACACAATTGAGGTGTGATACATGTCGACCACAGACTAAGATCTAGATATACTGATCTGATCTTACATTTCTAAGTATACCTCTACATTCAAGAGACTAGGGTCATTATGTCTTATAGTCTCTCACTCTGCTTTTAACCTCAACATAGACTCGGAACCCTATTGAATTGATAGCCCCACGAGGTCTATAGTTGATTTTTGTTCACATTTCTCCAATCTTCTTCTCCAATGACAGGAAACACACTCAAACCCCCAGTCACCCAAAGAGCTCTGATAAAGTGCTCTCTCATGGGGCCCACTGGGCATTGCAGTGCCACCCCAACAAGGAGCAAGCCCAATGATGAAGCATGCCACTTATGGATGGGTGAGGGCACTGGCTGATCTGAGCTCATGCTCCCAGTGACTACATAAAAACTCCACTGCAAGTCTGCCATAGTCCGTGTGGAACAGTATACCCCTCGTTTTACGGTTCAAGATTAGAGGACACTGTATACTGGGACATAAACCTCCTCGTCCTCTCACATATAGATGCATTTCTATGTAATCATCCAAGCAGGTCAGCTATAAGAGGCCACTGTGATGTAGATCAGTAATTATTGTAATATAGTTGTATACCATGGGTGAGGTTGATACACCCATAACTCTTTTTTTAATATTTTATTGAAGAAACAAAAACAAATCAGAGTCGTCATCCAGCAAATTAGGCAGCAAAAACACAGAATCAATAATCAATAAATCATGTATACACAGAAAAATCACTTCAAAGATCATTACATCGTCTCGATCCAGCTCTGTCCATTGCCATTTCAACCGAGGGGGAGGCACAGATCTCGCCTCTATAGACATTCCAGTGTCCCCATTTTTTATCCCACTTCTTGGGGCATCCTCTGACTTTAAATATAGATTTTTCTGCCAACATGCACCTGTCCATTTCCGCCACACAACCCACCAGGAGAGGCCTCTGGGGGGCAACCCCAGTGCATTGCCACAGCACATTTTACCAGCAGGAAACCCAGGGCCACCCATTGGAGCTTAATCTCAGTGAGGTCTGTAGCACCCCATATATTAAGAAGCGCTTCCTTAGGGGAAAGAGGAACAGGTTTCCCTAACGCCTCAGACATTTTACGAACCGCTCTGTCCCAGAACCATTGGATACTTGGACATTTCCAGAGGACGTGGTAAAAGGTGCCAGGGCGGCCACATCCGCGGAGACACATCTCATCAGGGCGTCTTCCAGGTTTGGCCAGGAGGGGGGCTGACATGTATGTTCTGTGTAGAATTTTCAATTGGATCAATCTGAAGCGGTGATTTATCGCCGTTTCCCTAGGGGACATTAGTGCCGATCTCCAGTCTTCGTCATTTAAGTCTCCCACGTCCACCTGCCACTTGTCTCGCACGGTCTGGAAGGAGTCAGGCATATTATTACATAGTTTACGATACGTGCACGATATTGCCTTTGTCTGGAGTGGCTCTGAAAGTAGCCTATCCTCTAGGGGAGAGGCCTCTGGAAGGGAGGAGAGGTCTGGTACAGTGGTCGTGACAGCGTGTGCAATCTGGAGGTATCTGAACCCATAACTCTTAATGAAGTGCACCCACAATTTCCACCGTGCACCATAGAAGGTAGTACAAAAAAGCATAAATTGGAAGACTGCCTACCTAAAACCCAGAATACAGTCTCGGAGACCATCCCTTTTTTAGTGCTATTACAGTTAGGTTGCTCTTTGTAAACTTCATATGACACTTTAGCCAGTGCTCATTATAGAATCTCTCATTAGATAATTCAGTTATTAGTTCATATTACAATGACCAGCAAAATTTGACTGCGGACAGAACATAGTTTCATTAGACTTCAACCCAGAACAATAGAGAGATATGCAGAAAAAAGTAAAGAGGAAGGAGAAAAGGGAAAAGAGTGACAAAGAAAGAAAGGGAATGTTAAAGAGAATCTGCACGAGTGAGCTAAAGGGGCAGGGAGTGTAGGGTGGTCGATGAAAGAGGAATGATGTGGAATCAAAAATAGCAGCCTTGGTATTCCGCAATCTCGATATTTGGCAGCGTCGCGACAGGATTCTGAGAAAAACTTTGGTCCCTGGCTCTTATTCTTTTACAAGTTAACCACTGATCTAGTGCAACAGAAGGTACTTGAACAGAGAAAACTTTTTACTGGAACAAACATCAATCAAAGGAACAGTTACCATTGGGTCGACCACTGTGAATCAAACGACCTTTAGTCAAAACCAAGTGTCCTGAACTGCACCGTGCAAGGCATGAAGCACAAGGCCTGCTGTCACATTTAAAATACCTATTTCCTCTCCGGCAATATCTATCTTAAAGGAGAAGAAGCTCTCGAATTCTGGAAACACAATGGCTGGGAGTGTCAAATCTCTCTGAAATGCTAACACTTCTCTGGTACACGTTGACAACTCTGTGCGTGTACTCACAATCAAATTGTGCCAAAGCACAACAAAGTGTGCCCAACAATCTGGATAAAGCTTGCTCCCCCGAAATACAACGAAAATGCTTACACATGGGACAATGTTATGCCCTATAAGATACTATCTATAAACCAATGGTCAGGGGCGGCTCCTCCGTAATGGCGGAGGAGCGTCACCCCACTGCCAGGAGATGATAAATAAAACATTGTTCTTGTTTTATTTATTTCTGTCTGAGCTACTTATGTTTGTAGTCCAAAGCAGATGGAGTGGGAGGGGCGGGCCGGGCCATTGCAGGGAGGAGTAGTGTGCACTTATAAGTGTGCATGTCAGTTTGGCCGGCCAAACAGACATGGGCACTTATGTTTCTCCAAACCGGCTATGTTCCACAGCAGGGTTGGAGAAACGCCACAGGCTCCCAGGCACTGTCCGAGCGGCAAACCAGGCCTCTCAGGCCAATCCTGGCGCTGCTCTCATGCTAGGGATAGCCTTGTGCAGCATCTGGATTGGGTGGGAAGCCAGTGCTTCAGGCCCATCCATTTCAGGAAGGAGAGAAGCAGGAGCAACGAGGCAGCCAGCAGCGGCGCAGCAGGTAAATGATTTTATTTATATTTGTTATTTCCCGAACACCCCCCACGCCGCCCTACCAGTTTTGATTGGCGACAGCCGCCACTGACAACAGTTCCATTGGCTTACACTTCAACAAATCTGAAAATAACAATGAATGAATTGGAAAATATTAAATACATAACAGGTAGTTGGACAACCTGTGTGATAGCAGAAATACGTTATACTGAATCATAAACAACAATGAAGATCAAACATGAGTATTTTTTTCATAGCAGCACGTTCTTCCAACCAACTTCAAGGCCTGTGCCTAGTCCATAAGTCCCTTCACACCACTGGTCCATGTTCGCTATTAGAGAGATTGGTAGTTGAAGGTCTTTTAATGGTTTAGAGATTTAAATGTCTCCGCATTAGCACCTACATTGTGGAATGCTCCTCGCCATAATTTACAACAGGAAAATAACTTGATTTTACTGAAACAATAAAAAATATGTGGTTGTTCCCTGGACCACAGCCACAGAAATATTTTATCTGATGAGTCTTACCACCAATAGGCCTGTATGCAACTGAGAACTCCATAAAACATAGCACAACAGCACCTAAATGCACGATTGACCTCCTTTTGCTATAGAACATTAAGATTGAAAATACCTAGACTCCATTTGCAATTGATCTGTGTTTTACTAATGACATGTTTCATTGAATAATGGACTAGAAGTGCTGTACAACACACTGGGTTTTATTTTTTTTAATATGCTGTGGAGGGATCACCACTAACAATCTCCCCCCTCCTATCATCACATTTGTGCAAGAGAATACTCTTCACGTTAAAAAACACATGGGCTAGTAGTGCTTCGAACATTCACTATTTTGAAAGTTTGCAGTGAATAAGAGAGACGGAATCCAAATTTTCCACTTAAAACAGACTCTAAAATCTCGGTAACTCGCCAATGAACATGGTATCATTTCCCCATCACTCCCTTGTGGTTCATCATAATCAACAGGCATCACTGCCTCTAGACATTGTACCAAGACTGTAGTGCTGCGGAAAGCGCACAGGGAATCCCCGAAGCCGGGGGTATTCTTAGAAAGCAAAGGATTCTATCTATTTAGGTTTGAAGAATTCATATGCCTTCCAACATGATGCCATTTGAAAGGTTGAAGGCGATAAGTGTGAACATGTTGTTCCAAAATCGTGGCACCAAAATAATTTACAGAAGTAGTTGCAGGGAAACCCCACTTTATTCATTCCTTCTCAAATCGTAATTGCTTATTATAAGTAAGTCTGTGCCATCCTGGGATTACTGATGCTCCATCTCCTCTGTATGCAGCTCATTCCACCAGAAGTATTATTAATTTGTTGGCAAATGATACTGGGCTCTGCCTTCATCCTCGACACACTTTGCGCCTTGGACCTAATCACAAAGGGCTCTGTGACAAACTTAGGAATTTGATCTTGTAGCATTATTCCTATATTTGATTCAAAAGTCTTATGTTTACTGCAATAGTTGTAGTTATCCAATCAAATGGATAACATTTTCGCAGGTTGGATTTAATTTAAAGGAAATGTACCACAAATGTTCCCACTCTTGAAACACATTTTCCCCTGCCTTTGACAGGAGTAAGTATGTATGCTTTTACAGAATAAGAACCCATGTGCAAACTGTTGGCGCAATGCCGTTAACCAGCAGAGCCTGGCGAGTAGGCAGAGTGGGGGGGGGGGGGGGGGGGGGGGGCAAATGTGTGGTCAAGGCATGCACGCATGCGCGGTGAGTGTGAATAAAAATAAATAACCACTTACCTTGCTTGCTGCATGACGTCAGATGCCCTCCTCGCTCCGGTCATGTTCAGCTCTGTCTACTCCAGGCTCCCGCAAATTCCCCCTAAACAATCCTGTCGCTGCTCTCATGCTGGCAACCAGCATGAGAGAAGAGACGGGATTGGAGGGAGAGGCCTCTCTCAGTGATCTCAAGAGCATCGGAGGCCTGTGCTTTCTCTAACCCAGATGTTTAAGACAGCTGGGTTATAGAGGTTTAAAATATACATGTCTGGCTGGCCGTCGCAAGACAGCCGGCCAAAGAGAAATGCACACATTACACCTAAGTGTACAGCCAGCCCACCACTCCTCCCTGCTACAGCAATGGCCTGGTCCCGTCCTGACGGTCGGTTCAGGATGAGTGGCTACAAAATAAAATGGTAATATTACCAGTTTATTTTTCATCTCTGGGGATTTCCTGGTGGACATTTTTGGCAGTGAGGCGATGCTCCTCCGCCCCAATGGAGGAGCCACTCCTGCCAATAACTGCATGTGCCAAGTGAGAATTATTAATACCTAAATTGAGTTTTGGTGCGAAAAATCATCTGAGAATGTAGCTCTCTATCTTTAGTCATTCAAATACAGTATAATTGGCAAATGTACTCTGTGATTTCTTGTGAGAAACTCAACAACATTTACTCTAATTGCGACACCCAGGGCATTATGAGAAAGTACTGCTAAAATAAAAAAAGGCTTAAAACACGAAGAAACAAGAAGAATAACTAAGCATTGGCAAAACGAACAAGTCTGGCTTTAATGTGCCAACGTCGAAAACCCAGGCATGCATATGGAGAAGAGTGGAGTAGAGTGAAGTAGAGTAGAGTGGTGTAGAGTGCAGTGGAGTAGGCCAGAGTGGCATATGGTAGAGCGAAGTTGCGTAGAGTGGAATGGCATAAAGGGAGAGTGGAGTGGCATGGAGGAGAGTGGCATTAAGGGAAGTGGAGTGGCATAGATTGCAGTCACATAGAGTGGAGTGGCGTAGAGTAGAGTGGAGTGGAGTGGCTCAATGGTTAGAGCGGCAGACCCTGATGTAGAGCTCTGGCCAGGGACCAGGGTTCGATTACTGCCTCGGCGGGGTCTCGGGTTCAATTTCCTCGGACCTGTTAATTCTCGCCTCGGTGCCTATTCTAATCACGGGCCCCAGGCTGCAACTCTGGGCAATAGCTTGCTTACTCCACACCGGCCCCAACAGCGCTAAGGATACCTGGCTTCACCCTGGGGGTGCCCAGGAGTGGACACTTCACAGGGAAAGCCAGGAGGGGTTCCACAGCGGTATGAGTATCAGCGCCAGGAAGCCGAATAGGCGACACCGCAAGGTGACCGTCTGGTGACAGTGCGCTCTATAAATACCAAGACATTTACATTTACATTATAGTAGAATGGAGTGGCATACGGTAGAGAGGTAGAGAGGTACAGCTATTTCCGCAGTGTTTCTGGAATAACCCCAGACCTTAGGGGACACACCACGCACCTACAGAATCACGGTAGGGAAGAAGTAGAATACATGGCATCATAGGTCCTGACGAAAGCTGTATAGACCTGCGTTAGGGCTACGATAAATCATCTGAAACATGTTGACGAGCATGTAACTAGGAGGGACGAAGGGCTACTAATAATCCCTTATACCACCATCCTATTTTTTCATTATAATCCTGGCTGGGTAGGTCAGGAATAAAGCATAACGGCGGATATATCTGAGCTAGTTTTAGATTTCACAATCTGCACAATCATTTTTTGATCCCTTTAATTTAATTTAACTTTATGTTTGTATTGCCTTTCCCTTCCCATTGCTCCACCCAAGGAGTTGGTCTGTGCAGGGGTGCTAGTCAGCAAGCCCTATGACGAAGCATGTCACAAATTGTGGGTGAGGGCAGTTTTTACGTATCTAGCACATGCCGCTAAAATTAGAGAAGTGTGCAACAAAACATTCCTATATCACTTTTGTGTGTGTGTAGAGTAGAGAGGCACAGAGTGAAGTAGAGTGGAGTAGAGTGCTGTGGTGTTGAGTATAGTGGCTTGAAGTAAAGTGGCTTGGAGAGGAGTGGCCTGGCATAGAGTAGAGTGAAGAGGAGTAGAATGGAGTGGTGGCATAGAATGAAGTGGTGTGGCACAGAGTAAAGTGGTGTAGAGTGGAGTGGCGCCGAGTGGGGTGGTTGAGTGGGGTGACAGAGAGGGGGGGTGAGGAGTAGAGTGGCATGGCATGGAGTAGAATGGCATAGAGTTGAGAGATGTATAGTGGAGTGGCATAGAGTGGAGAGATGTAGAGTAGAGTGGCATAGATTGGAGTGGCATAGAGTTGTATAGAGTGCAGTGGCATAGAGTGGCATAGAGTGCTTTATTTTGGCATTGAGTGGAGTGGCATGAAGTGGGTTAGAGTAGAATGGAGTAACGTAGAGTGGAGTGGCACCAAGTAAAGTAGAATAGAGTGGTATAGTCCAGATTAAAGTGGCGAAGAGTAGAGGAGCATAAAGTGATGTAGAGTGGAGTGGCTTAGCGTAAAGTGGTGTACAGTGAAATGGAGTGGCATAGAGTAGCGTGGTGCAGAGTGTCAGACAGCGGCATTGTGTGGAGTGGCCTAGAGCAGAATGGCCTAGAGTGGCATGGACTAGCTTAGACTGGAGTAGATTGCTGTAGAGTAGAGTAGAGTAGCGTAGTATGGAGTGGCGTAGATCAGAGTAGAATGGAGTAGTATACAGTGGCATGGAGTGAGGTAGAGTGGAGTGGCATAGAGTAGAGTGGTGTAGAAGTGGCTGAGCATGGAGTAGTGTAGAGGGGGGTGCCGTGCAGTGGGGAGGCAGAGAATTAAGTGGCCCAGGGTGGAGTGGTGTAGAGTGGCAATGGGTGGAGTGGCATAGAGTAGAATGGCGTAGAGTGAAGTGGTGTAGAGCAAAGTGGAGTGGAATACATTAGAGTGGCTTTCAGTTGAGTGGCGTAGAGTGGCATACAGTGGAGTGGTGTAGAATAGTAGAGTGGAGTGGTGTAGAGTGGCGTAGCATAAAGTAGTACAGTTGTGGGTGCAAATAACTAAAGCGTCAATAGAAACAACAGATAGGGTGAAAGCAACATAAACAGAAAGTTTTATGCCTGTGTTAAAAGTAGGAAAGCACATTGCACATCCAGGAATAATACCGAAACACTCATAAAATAAAAATAGCGTGGTTGCAGAAGACGAGTTAGTACAAAGGTACTCGGTCCATGCTCCAGCAAGGAAGGGAAGCCTACAGGAACTAAGCAGTCGTAAGTTTTAAAATGAGAGAGATAAAAAAAACTAATAATGGTGACGACGAAAACTAATAATGGTGTGCTGCAGACAGGTAGTAAGCCCAATGAACTGTAAACAATACTTCTCATAGCACATGCTCTGTGACCAAAAAAGTACCTCATGCATTCCAACGAAAGCACTTCCTGCAAGGTGGAATGATAGTCCAAATAGCCAATAGCATGAGGTGGGGGAAATGTTCTCCCCTGGGTGGAGCTAGCCTGCAAACAAAAACATACGAGCAAGAAACCACGGGCCCTAAATCAGAGATTCTGATTCTGTTTCACAATGCTGCTTTCAAGGCCCCTGACTGGGCTTGGGTGGAGAGAGATTTGGCTCCCCGGCTGATGGAAGGGATTTAAAGGAGGCAGCAGGGGATCGGTTTTGTGTTCACTGGTCAGTACCAGGATGAGCAGGGACTAGCCCCTGAACACAAACATCCCTGGATCTCATCCAGTTCACTTAAATCACCCACAAATCACCCACCCTTAGCTGTGTCACGTAGATGATTGTTTTGTTGATGTGTGCCAGCAGGGTCAGAAGGTGAAGGGAGGACAAGGAAGGGGGCTAAAGGGATGTTAAAAACATTGCCCGTGTATTATGATGAAGGACTAAAACCACTTTAACCTGGCAAATCAGACCAAAATAGAATATGCAGGAACAAGGCTGGATCAAGATGAGAAGGGCTTTGCTGTTGGCATAACCTTAATGCACACAGCCCCATGCGCCCTTCAGAAAATTGGCGCCCTGAGCTTGGGCCCAGCTCAACCATGTTAAAAGTCACCCGGTGTATACACTTTCTTGTGTTCTTGTGTTGTTTTCTTTGTTCTCTTGCAACTGATGCAACTAGTTGAAGTGTATATTTACTCCCCATCTATGTAAAGCTCTCTGATACCTCCTGGTCTAGCTAGCGCTATATAAAACTCTACAAATAAATAAATGAAGAAGCAGATTAGATGGAAGCAGGCATGCAAAGGCCATTAGGCTCAAAGGGCTGCTCCCCCGTCATGTTTCGTAGCCCAGGCTGAAGCTGTGTGGGTATCTGTCCCAGGAAAAGCCCCCTAGGTGAAGTACAGCTGGAGAAGAGTGTGTCTGAATAAACTTTTTATTCTCCGACAGACAGCTTAACTTGGTGCTTGCAGTGTGCTCAAAAGAGGCGATGGGGGGGTGAGCGCGGGGGTCACAGGTGATTCACAGCATCCAGGACAAAAACCCCACTGTATGGGTACTAATTGTGCAAGGCCGTGTGCTTTACTGATCACCCTTTGTTTTAAAGAGAGAGAATGCCCGCCCATTAACACTCGTATGCGGTATTGCATCTGCACTTTAAAGGCAATCTCTGCCATCTTCCTGTGCTTCCAAGCAAACAAGGCAGCAATCCCAAATTGTGTTGATTTGTAATTGCATGTATATAGTGCTTACTACTCTTGTGAGGGGTAATAAGTGCTAAATAAATGGTAAAAGTGACGAAAATGCTTTTTTATTTTTTTTCACGTAATGACCATCTAGCAGTACAAACTTTTTGTCAATAGCAAGGGGGATAGGGGAATTTGTGGTTTGGGTTCTAAAAGTGCCAAGTGCTGACTAAAACATAGGAACATGCAAAATGATGTAGGCAAAATAGAGATGGGGTGGGGTAGATGAATAACAAAGAGGGCCCGTGGATAGCAGTCTCAATCGTCTGGGTAAAATGTTCCTGGCTACCTGTCATTTTTTATTTGTACAATTTTAAATATAGCAAACGCAGACCAAAGGCATGAGAGGGCTTTACATGAGCACCAAATTACATTACACACAATCAGTGTGTTTTTTAGGCATGGGGAGAATAAGTGATTTGCCCAGGATTGTTGAGCGGACGCTGAGATTCAAACCTTGTCCCCCAGTTCCAAAGTTGGCAGTTCGGGCCGTTAGGCCACATCTCGTCAGTTAGTATTGGCGCAGGTGCCAGCTGGTGATCTTTGAAACTGGTCAGGTGCAATACCGCCCACGAGTTTACCTGCTTTTTTCAAAATTTGCCTAAAACATTCTCACTCCCACTCACATTTAGACCCAGATTAAAAAACTATTTGCAATGGGTTTGCGTCACAAAGGGTGAGGTTATTTTTTTATTTATTTTCCAGTGCAAATCCTGTTTTGCACCAGAAAGTTGCCTGAAAGTAACACAAAACAGTACAAATCTCTGCTTTGTCACTCTGCGTCAAGGGGGCATTCCATGGGTCATAATCAGGCTTTCCCATGCAACCACCCATGGTTTTTTACATGAAACCTTATCTACTAACACCAGCATACAGTGCTTTGCGTAAAAAAATAAACGCCACTTGAAAGCGTACTGTACTGTACAGAACAAATCCGAAGTACAAAGAATTTAAAAGCTAGTCAGAGCATAGTATTTTGGGGAAAGGGCATCCTTCCAGTACAAAACATATGCTAGACACCTTTGCACTATGGCACAAAGGAGTGTGTAAGGGGCTCAGTAGCCTCATTGTGTGCCAGTGCTAGGGAGAGAGCAGGATGGTGCCACTTCTTTGTAGTTATGGTGCTTTCCTGCTCTTTCCCTCTCACGCAATGCAGCAACTCTGGGTTCTGCGCTGCATTGTGTAACCTTTTTGATAACCTGGGCCTTAGTGTCTTTTCCTTAATTCACTACAACTCACATACTCTCACTTGCTTATTCTCACTCAAACTCACTTACACTTGCTGTTACTCACACACAAACATACTAATACTCAGTGACTCTCACTCTCACTTACTTACGCACTTACACACACTCATTAACTCTGGGCCCTGGCTATCTCAGTGTAATCCTGCAGAAGTGTCTTATGCTCACCATAGCAAGAATTATTGCAATTTTTACACGGATTCAGCTCACTAATATGGCTGCCAGGACTACTTCCCATCATGTATTTATGTTGCAGCATGCACACATTTAAATCTGTGCATCGTTTTCCAACCTTCCTGCATTTAGAGAGAAATAAACAGTGGCTTAGTGCAAGTTAGATGTAAGTGTGTATTTTATTGAATTAAGTTAGAGCTAACAAATTGGGAACTGGCTGTATATTTGCAATTTACATTATAGCCTCATTGCTCTCACTGCAGTGTTTAGCCATTTTAAAGTAGTATTGCATGGCCAAAAACTGAAAAAACATTAATCAACCATTTAATCACGATCTTAGACGACAGAAAAAAACACACTAAAAAAGATTATCATCCCTACCACAATCTCTGCTCCACACTGATGGGTACAATGGAAATTATTGAGACGTCATTATATCTTCAATGTAAGGTATAGTGCAGCGGCCAGAGTGACTGACCCAGAAGTGTTGGGTTCATGGTATGATCCCCGGGCGCCAGCGGCAGCTCAGCTCAGCATCATGTGACTCTGGGCAAAAGCTCACTTAATCTTCCAGAGGGCCCCCAACACCTTGAAACCCTTTAAGGGGGTGATATGTTCGCACTTTACACATAGGACTTATTATTATTATTCGAGTAAAAATGCCAGTATCTAAAGTGTTGGTGGTTTTTTTGCATAAATAGCAGTGATGTTAAACTCGCATATTTTTAAGGAACTGTGAAATATGGACAATGTTTCACAAATATGTGTGAAATACATATTTTGTCACCACTGTAAAGGTTTTACATTGTCCAGGCTACTTGGATTATGCAGCTGGAGAACCAAGGTTATCGAAATCATGTGACACAAAATGCTAATTATGGGGCACTTCGTCTGGTGGTATTATTTTATCTGTTTGAGAAGGAAACAACACTTTTGGTGAAATCTGCATATACCGGAAACTATGTGGCAAATTCAGTAAATCCATAATTATGCTGCAAACGCTGCAGCAATAGAATCACAAAAATCCACTGACCTCGCCACTGCCAAATGTCTTGCCGCAGGTAAACAAAGCCTCAACAATTTAATTCCAGTCAATGCCCATTGTTAGCTGCACTTTGAGTAAAACAGCTTCTAATATAAAAAAAACACATAACAAGTACCTTGTCATTGGCATCTCAGACTGGTGACATTTACAAACTACAAACTCAAAGATATCACCAGAACCCCTCAATGGTAATATTGGACCAGAACGCACAGTAACCCATTATGCATGCTCTGTTTGTACTTAACTTTAAACAATTGTGTATATGCAAATAGATCAACCTCAACCTTAAAGAAGAGACAACTCATTTAGATGCTACACATATATAAAACATAATTACCAAAATAATTTGCCTTTGGTCCACTCACAAGACAGCATGAGGAATGTAGCCTAATGACTATGTCAAAACATCAACATATGATATGTGTTCACAATGAGTGTTGAAATTGAATGTTTGAAGCTTTCTGAAAGTTCTAGTCATCAACTAAGGAAGGGGATGTGTTCTAGAGGCTGAGCTGTCAATCTGACAACCTTGATTTGAATCCAGCTTGGCACTGACTGAAAATCTTGCAGTTCTGGGAAAACACAATCGCAATGTGCCTAAAATGTAAAGGTGTGAGATCCTAGTATAGGTGTTTGTGTAACAAAAAGATATAAGCCACCACTTGGTGAATACAATCTTGCCTCATTTTCCATCACATCCCTTAACGGGCACCGCTCTGGTGCTCTCTGGTTAGGTCCATGCTATAGAAATAACAACACATGCACGCTTTTACATTGTGAACAGGTAACCAGCTGATTATTCTCTGTGGATACCCATTCCTTTTGAGCTGTTGGTGAGCCCAACTCATTTTGTGACAGCTAGAAAGAAGCTCCCGTGATTTTCTTTATCTAGGTTTGTTCTTCACACCTCAAGTCTACTTCTCAATACCTGAGGGAGTAATTTTTGGGAACATCCGGAGATTCCCCCACACACATGTACTTTTTCCCTGGAAGCAAGCTGTTACCATGCAGTTCATGCTATGTTTAATCAGAAAATACACTCTTCCAGTAAGCCTTCAGCTTTGGTTTCTGACATGCACAGGACTCGCTTTCTACCAACCATATTGCAGGCACCTGATGCTCGCGAGTCTGATGGACACTCTCTGAGGTCCAGCAGTGCTTGGTGTCTCAGGAGAATGCATTGGCGGAGACAAAAGATCTGTCTCTAATGTGCTACTGCAGGAAAGAACAGGCATGGACATGTCTTTTCCATGTGTTAATGCATTAAACCCGTACCTATTGGCCTTCCAAACATGTATTCTAATGCGGTCTTGGTGCCCTGCGTGCAAAATGGTAGCCCCACCAATTTCCACCTTTCACCCCGCCTCCACCGGCGTTTGGTTCTAGTTGCGCCCCTGGATGGAATAGACAACTTTCACAGCACCTAATATTATCCCAGCACAAAATGCGTCTATAAGTTTGGTGTGGTATTTTTTTTATTTCTGAAGCAGTTTAAAATTTCCTACCACAAAGAAAATGTGCCTTCAGTAATTCAGAGGGGAACTTTTAAATAAAAGCCTGTGTTCTACCGTCCCTGGCAAATTATGAGGTGGTTGAAGTTTCAATTCCATAATGAGTAATACGGCGGTTCAACCTTTGTTAGATGGAATCTTTCTCTCCAGTGAAACCAACTACGGCAATAATTATTAGAAGACAGGCTTTTTCCTCTTTTAAATAACATCTGAAGTGTTTCTGGAATAAAATTTGACTTTTTTTCAAATGCGATGGGTTTATAAAACATACTTGTTATAACTTACGATCAGTGTCTGGACTCAAATGATATCCCCATTTTTTCTTTCAGTGTACATGAAGTATCTTGAGTTATTAATATTATTTTTTTCTTTCTAGGACACACTTTTTGTCTTGGTGTAAATGGCTTCGAATTGCCGCGCGAGCCCCGGAGCTAGTCTTGCCGGTGCAGCACGAAGTGCACACACTGACCCCTACTGGCGTACACCGCGCAAGGCACGAATCGAAAACGGAGATATAGGCATTTTCGTTCAGGTTAATCGTCTTCGATATTTATATCATGTCGAGTCCATCATTGCATATGAAAAGGCTCTTGCGTTGCAGACTCCAGTCATAAATGTCTTACACGATTCTGGGGAGCTCTTTCCTCCCACCAAGACACGGTAGTTTTGTGCACCGATAGATAGGACTCGGGATCATGTAAATGTGGTTGAATCCAATACCGCAGGTTGACTGGCTGTTGCTTCCATCCTTAAGAAATTGCTAAAAATAATTTTACCGAGTAAGGTGGCAGTAACTTGGGGTTTTCTGAAACTATACAATGGTGGCAGTAAGCGCTAAATTATTTATTATAATTAAATAGTTGTTACGTTGGAATAAGGAACATATCTACGATATGTTGGCCCTTAATACAGCGAAGAGAACATACCTTGAATAGACTGTCTTATTGAGGAATTAGGCTATTCCTCGACTGGATGGTGCGAAGGAAAGGCCAGAAGGGCTGGGCAATATCAGTCGTATGCCAAGTTCCATATGGGCCAGTTTACCTAGAGTCAGGCAGCGGTGCTAAGAGGAGGCCCAGGAAGGAAAGGCCCGTTTCTCCTACTTACTGTTTTAAGAGGGGCTGTACAGTGCAGCCAGGGCCGTAGCTTCAGGGGGCGTGTATTTGGGGTGACACACCCTTAATCAATGCATTCTTGGGTTGGTAGTTGGGTCTGGGGGTCGGAGTCTGGTCAGCCATGTTTGTGTCAGATTGTTGCATCCAACACCAAGAATAAAAAACAAAACAGTGACCTTTGATTTAAAAACAGCAGAGAAAGATGCATGTGCTGTCTCAATTTCAAGATGTTAAACCAGATAACTAGGAATCAATACCGGCTTTCCTACTTGTCCAAACTATATGATCCTAGGCAAACATTTTATTTCACAGAGCCTCCTTTTCTTTTATTATCACATATGAGAGCATTTTTAATACTTGAGTTCAGAATGAGGGCTGGATTAAGCACCTATCATGTTTGATTTAATAGACTATATTGTTCCTCTATCTATAAGAATCTAGACCACATTTAGGGCTTACATGACTACTGACTTGCCTCTTAATTAATTATTGGCGAGTCATTACTATGCAATAATGCAATAATATAATCTGATGAACTGAGGTGAAATGCTTCAGTATGTTAAAGAAATACACTTTTAATTTTGAAGAGACTGTATCATATTTTTACATTGATTTTTGCACGATATACATGCCAATATTTTTATGGCTTGCCTCGTGCTTGGACTCTTAGAACCAAGCCTGACCCATGGCTAGGCTCAGCTCTCCCTATTAATTTGCGGGCACATGCACCTCTACTTGCTACTTGGGCTTAGTACACTGAGTTACTAGTCACTTTATAAAATAGTCAGTAAAAGGCAAGGCCTGGCTACATGCACCAATTTCACAACTCTACAATTAAGGTTCCTCACAGCAGATACAAATAAGATTGCAATCAGTGAAAATACATTTAAAATAAGTGACCTCAAGGCAGGGACTCCAGCTGATGTGTTGTTCATGACCGTTGTCATGTGTACACAGGGAGAACTACCATGCCCTGGTGGGATGGACAGGAGTGTAGCTTCATGTGGGATTTTTGTGTATGCCATTCTTGGCTTGGTAGTTGGGTCTGGGGTCCCTGAGTCGTGTGTGCTATGCTTGTGTCCCTTTTTCCTGTGGTTCCCATTTCACTATGAGCTTTTAACATGTTTATTTTTTGGGGGAGCGGAAGCATATAAATATAGTGACAAGAATAGTAACTCTGCTCTCATGGAAGTATGTTTTTTAATTCAAAAGCATTGGCAGTATTAGGCTTGGAAAGCTGCGCCAGGCTCCGGTTTTTGGGCACACTACTAACAATCCAGCATCAAAGGTAAATGTATCTGTTTTTTGCTGTTACTTTGTTTAATAGACCTCAATGTCTGCCTTTTTCATGTATATTACCCTCGGATAATTACAGTTTGATTTTACTTACTCTTTCTCTGTCCTGTAATCTTGTTTGTACACATGTAAAGCGCTCTGATACAACCGTCTAGCCAGCGCTATTTAAAACCTTTCAAATAAAGGGGTGGCGGGATGAATTCTTGTATATAGTCTACCCACTGCAATTGCTCGGGCAACTTTCCAACCCATCGCTTTTCGCCCACTGTGCCACTCTAGTCAGAGACCCACCAAATGGAAATCAGTGCTGACCTTGTTCCAGTGCTTTAAATGAAAAAAATGGAAGTGCAGGTACTCTGTACCAGAGTACCTGCTTGCTTCTCAGAAGTGCTGCTACTCTCCAATTAAAAGTATAGCATTTCTCTTGAGAAGTGCGGGTACTTCCCCTCTCAAAATAAAAAAAAGCTGGTACTCCGTACCGGACAGTACCGGCCCATTTCAAGCACTGCCTTGTTCACTGAGAACGAGTAAGTACGCTCCAAAAGGGGTTATAATACGCGTGTATCAGCAACTGTGCAAGAAAGAACGTTTAATAATGTGCATTAAAAATGGAGTACCTGAAAACGTAGAGGGGAGATATAGGGGATTGTTATGAGAATGGTAACTTAACAGTCCCACAGGAGCGCAGATGAGCAGTGCTCTGTGAAGTCACACTGGTCACACAGCTGTGCTCTTTTCCGTCCTCTTTCACAGCTGCTGTAGGGTTCTCACGTTTTGCGCCAAGTATTTCCTGTTGAGTAGCCTTTTATTAACTGAGCTGCGCACTTCCTCAATTAATGAAACGCTGCTCTGTGTGCAAATCAAACAAGCCCTTCACAGTCCCAGAGATTACCTGGGAGCAGACAGACTTCCTGCTGTGCGTCGCCCATACAAGGGAGTTTAACAGATGAGCTGTTGTTTTAGCAGGGACAATGTGTTCTTGAACTCCAACCTTTAATGATTCGTTAGTGGTCTAATTCACATTTTATCTACTATAACAAAATAAACTGCCTCCAAATTGCACGGGCGGCTATGTTTTCTACCCCGAAAATCAGCGGGCCGTAACCGAGGGCTATTATTTGTCTCTGGCTGGCTGAGAAAGGGGAGGTCAAGTGAGGTCATCAGCTGAGCAGAGATTTGATTGCCTTCTGACCCTATTGTTACACGGAGGGGGTGCTGTGAAGTCAAATTACCATAGTTTAATAGTAATTTATAGCCTGGACACAATGTTGTGTAGTGCATTTGTTTGGCAAACTGTATTATTACAGAGGTTTTCCGTACCAGTCACTCATTGTTAGTGGCTGTCCCGGCTTTGTGTTCAGTTATCAGTCAGCCTCTTAACATGCCCCTTGCCTCCTCCCGAACTCCCGCCTCCAAGAAACCATGCTAGGCCAGTTTTATTATCACGTGTTCCCAAGTTTTTATCTCGTGCCTATCACAACAGATCTGTGCAACTACTTCCCACTAAAGATAACTTACCAGAAAAACACAAGTGACAAGTACTAGACTGTATGCCATACAATTACTTAACAATTGACAAGCTCTAGTTAAAAATAGAAATCGCTTATTTCCGAATATAGTCACAAACGGCAGCCTCCCAGAGATTTATCTTTTTATGATGCCAAACCTTAGTAATTGAAACCGCCACAATCGCCACTTAAATTTGCAGCACCTCACTGGAACTATATTTTTAAATGTATTCATTTTTTTTATTTCAGGCCATTGCTATAGCATGGGTCTACTCAAAGAGCAGAGTGGAGCTCTACAAAGTGCATTCCACACTATACATAAAACCGTACTGTTTGTGCAGTCCAGATGAGCCCAGGTGACAGACACATTGTGATGGGAAGTAACAGTGCAAACCTTTAATTGCGGCAGTACCTCCTACATTTGGAGTTCTTTTTCCATAAATCTTACCTCCAGGTACATATAAACTGATGAGTCGAGAATCTATAAACCGTCCAAGTAAACTGTTCGAGCTAATCCGATCTCAAGCTAAGGAACAACCCCCAGCCGTCGACATGATGAGCACTACTCCTTCCTGTGAAGATTTCGCGGCTTTCTTTAACAAAAAAACTGACAATATAAGGAGCGACCTCCTCAATGACGCAAGCCTTCACTCAATACCCAATTGCATAACACCTAATAAACTAAAAAACAATGCAACATGGTCATCCTTTGACACCTACTCTGAAGAAGAAATTGACAGAATACTTAGCACCCTAAAACCATCCAATCACCTCAATGACCCTCTTCCTGCTAATGCCGTAAAAGACTTCTTTCCGTTGCTCCTCCCACTGTGGACTAAAATTATCAATAGCTCACTTCAGCAAGGAACCATCCCAGACTCCCTCAAAGTTGGTCAAGTCACACCTTTACTGAAGAAACCAACAGCCGACCCCACTGATCTAAACAACTACCGTCCGATTACCAACATTCCCACTCTCGCCAAACTTTTAGAAAAATGCGTTCAACTACAACTTACATAGCACATAGAACAGTTTGATCTCCTCAACCCTCATCAATCAGGCTTCCGAGCAGGGCACAGCACTGAAACAGCTATGACTCACATAATTGACGACGCCCTCCAAATGCTAGATCAAAATGATACCTGCCTCCTCATCCTCCTCGATCTCTCCTCAGCATTTGACACACTGAAACATGAGAACCTACTCGAACTCTTAAACACAAGAATGGGCCTCTCTGGGACTGTTCTTCGTTGGTTCACTTCCTTTCTACACAACCGGTCTCAGAAATTCAAGAGCAAAAACATGATGTCCTCCCCAGTACCGGTATCGCTAGGTGTCCCACAAGGTTCCTGTCTATCCCCTACTCTGTTCAACCTAGTTATGGAACCTCTCACCACCCTGCTACAATCATCCAATGTACACGTTCACATGTACGCCGATGATACTCAACTATATCTCAAGTTACAATCCCCCAAAGACATCTTGCGTCTGAACTCAACGATCAGAAGCACCCAAGCTTGGCTGGCTGACAACCACCTCAAACTCAATGCTATGAAAACAGAGTTCCTCCTAATCTCACCCCCCACGAAAATATCTTCCGCACAAACATGGCTTAAGCACCTAACAGCACTCCATGTCCAACCGACCATCGTGGACTCAGCAAAATCGTTAGGCATAACACTTGACACCAACCTCAACATGCAGCAGCATATCAGCAAGGCAACTAAAGGGGCGAACTTCCAAATAAATACCTTGAGGAAACTTAAACCCTTCCTCCCAGCAAAAGACTTCCAATCAGCAGTTCAAGCACTAGTCATCCCTCGCATAGACTACGGCAGCGTGGCCCTCTGCGGCCTCCCCCTAACTACAACTGCACCCCTCAGAGCGTCACTAAACGCAGCAGCAAGACTCCTCACTGGATCTAAAAAACATTTGCATATCTCCCCTGACTTTAAATCCTTGAACTGGCTGCCTCTTGAAGCCAGAATACACCTGAAAATTGCCTGCATGACGCACAAGGCTATACACCTGAAATCACCCAGCTACCTCACCCATAAACTGACAGTCTCCGGCGGCTCCAGAACCACCAGAAGTACAAACAATCTTCTGCTGAAACCTCGAAGATTCCGGAAGGAAAAAACATACAAACGCTCCTTCTCAGGAATGGCACCCAGGATCTGGAACGCACTTCCTCCGGAAACCAGGCTCATCTCCTCCTCCCTTCTTTTTAAGAAAGAAGTCAAAAATATCCTTATGGCTAAATACACTTGAACAATTACGTCTGAGATACAATCCGATCAGTATTACCGATCTGATTCCTATGCACATGGGTTCTTATTTGTACTAGTCTAAAATGTTTACTCATATCTGTATTATGTTCTATTTTTGTGTTATCTACATTGTTGATGACCTACGTACAATTATGCCATGCTACCTCATACCTGTAATATTTGTAATAGTTCTACTACTTGTTATCTGCAAAGATCTTGTTCGCGCTATATAAAACTTTTAAAATAAAAAAATAAAATAAATTAACACACTCCATAACACTTAGCAAAAATACATTACCATTTACAATGCCATTAGCTCAAACTCAAATAAATCCGAGCCCGATTGCATTTCTAATGCTTGTTTTTAATTCGTGATGCATGGCATTCCAGCGTGGCTGGCAGGCAGTTCAAGCCCGGCTTGTTTTGGGCTCAAGAGGCGCTAGAGCTGAACCCAGAGCCAATCATCCTGGTCGCCCAACTCTACTGCGAATGCGTGCCTTATTGGACTGTCACAGCATATGCGATGGAACTACAATAAAAGGAGTCTATTTTTTTTTTCTTATTTTTTTTTTTCGTTTTAATACAACATTTCTTAACATTTCGCAAATAAATATCGTTGAAACTTTAGCACTGGAAACATTTTTATTACCGATGTTAAAGAATATTTGTTTACTTAAAAAAAAAAAAAAAAAATCTAATGGTTTAATCTTCCTGTAATTATACTGAGCAGTACATTTTAACATGATGAATACTCTCCAGATGTTGGGAGGCATCATCTTGAATAACAATTTAAGTTTATTACCGCCTTTTTTTTGGGGCGGGGCTAAGCATGTAGAGGGAGGCGAGCCCCGGAGCTCCTCCGCGGTCGCCCTCCATAAACATCGATCCTGGCCAGCAATCCTGGAATCCAGCGCCACAGTCTGCGCATGAAGGTCCGGTGCCCCTTTTAAGAGGGTCGACGGAGCCTAGAAGGGCCGAAAATTGGGGTTCTTACCTCTCTCCCTGCTCGTGAGATCTGCAGGCGACAAGATGGCGCCCGCGACTGTCGAGGCTGGCGTCAGGCAGTAAGGGGACCCTTCGAGGCTGGCGGCAGCACTGGGGAAGCTGGAACCCAGCCGCTGGGACCGGAAGAAAGACGGCTGCTCCCGTTCACGATAGCGGTGAGGAGGTATCGCATGCCGGCGGGCGGAGGCCACCCAGCGACATCTGTTTCCCCCCAGCTGCCTGACCCTAAGATGGCGGCGCCCGGGACAGGACGGACTTTTGCCATTTAGCGCGAAATCTCCTGCTGAGGGCCCTACGAGATCCCCACTAAGGACGGCGGAGGCCCCCGCATCGCCCTGGACCCAGCACCAAGACCAGAACGAGGTCAGAAATGGGAAAAGCAGCCGAACCAACACGGACCCAGACGAACATCATTCTGCCTGACCCCCAAATGGCGCCCAAGTTGGGTCACCGCACGGAAAAAACAGCTCTGTATTCCCTATCTGCCTTGGAGATAGAGGGGATTAAAGCACACATCCTCCCTCCACAGGACTTACAGGGTTAACCAATCCTGCTATTTCCACGCATTAGAATTAAGATGGAAAAATTGTGCTGGGGGAATTTATGGCCTTGAGAAAAATTTTCAAAACAACGAGGTTTCCTGAAGTTTGTCACGTGACATGACCAGTGCGAGCCACCTAAATCCATAATACTAGACTATCATCAAGCGCGGAGAGAAACTTGGAGACAGAGAGCTCACTTGGTTGCTGCTGGGATTGAGACCTCCGTCATGACTTCAAACAAAGTAGTTGTAAAGAGACAGCTGAAATTCCAGGAGCCTAGTCCCGACAGTTCGACGATTTCGAAGGGCTGGAAGAGGTCCCCCGCTACACGGCGGAGGAGGGCACTGGACATTCCAGGAGCCTAGTCCCGACAGCTCGACGACTTCGGAGGGCTGGAAGTGGTCCCCCGCTACACGGCGGAGGAGGGCACTGGACATCGAATGCTGTCTTATTTAAAGTGCTTTGATAACCTAATCGGTTCAAGTTACTGAAATGTGCAACGTAACTGATTCTATGTAAACTGCTGTGTTAACATGTAACGAAACTGGTGCTATGTAAAGCGCTCTGATAACCTAATCGGTTCAAGTTCGCGCTATAGAAAACTCTAAAATAATAATAATAATAATAATAATAATAATAATAAACGGATTCGTAAAGCACCAGAGGCTGTATTATAGAAATACAGAGGGGGCGCAACGGGTGTTTGCACCCGCTTTGCGCATACCCCCGGAGCACTTTGGTATTACAGAAGGGGCAGCAGACGCTTGTGCGTCCCTCCTGTAATACTGAAAGCGATGGCGTACATACAGCGCCAGGGCTTCCGCAAAAGTATGTTTCCTCATTTGCATGGGGCGTGGCCCCATGCAAATCAGGGAATCCCTTTTCCTCTGCTCGCGCGACGTATTACAGACGTGGGCGCAGAGGCAAAGAAGCTGTCAGGAGGCAAAATGACAGTGTGCCACCTATAGGGTGGCACACTGTCAGTGCACCCCCTGATTACAGCCCTCTAGTGGGGGAATAGGGGGTTCCAAGGACCTCCAGACATCCTCTTGCAGGCGGGTGCACCGCAGGCAAGGGGATCTCGAATTCCCTTTAAAAGTGCAGGTGGGTAGCCACCAGCACTGTGAAAACATAGAGCGGCTTCAAAGCTGCGGTTACGTTTTTCACATAAAGGCACTGCCTCTAGGACTGAGTGAGTTCGCAGCTGCCCTGAGGGCAGCGCATTCACCCTAATACAGCGCATTTTCCTTGATTGCACAGGGCACACGTTTTAAAAGGAGCGCCCGGCGCAATCAAGGAAAATGCACCATATGTATAATAAGGCCCCTGATTCAGAATCAAGAGCCCAGATCTGTGGGTTCTAAAACAACCCAGTGACCTATGGTTAGCCACCATGGTACAGTTAGGGAAGGTTTAGACATCGATTAAATACAGATGTTATCTATTTTTTTGCTTCAAAATACTAAATATATCTAGAAGAAGAACTGAATTCAGGCAGTTTTTAAAATGAGAGTGCCTCCTTAGCACCCAAATTGCAGGTATGCACCTCCTCCTTGACAAGCTTCATTAGTAGCTTTTTGAGGTGCAACATTTTCTGCTAATTTCAGCAGTTTCAAAACAGATTGATGTAACAATATTGTGACTGATGAGATTAATATGAACATAAAATCTATCCTAACCCACTTTCACAGAGACAGACAACCCAAAAGAGAGTAAAAGGCAGAGACCTAGGGGATACATGTACAGAGGTAATAGTTTGTGATTACCAAATAGCACATTTTTGCGAATTGCTATTTGGTAATTGCAAACACCAATGTACAAATGTGTCTTTGACACATGTTGCGGTTCCTAGTGGGTCGCAAGTAGACCTACCTCATAAATATTAATGCTACAGGTCTCAGCTTGTGACCCATTGGTAACTGTTCAAATGACAGGAATGGTGGCCTTCTGGGGTCAGCAGACCACCATGTTTGTAATTGCTCTTTTAAACAAGCATTAGGAATGCATTAGGGCTCGGGTTTGTTTGAGTTAGAGATAATGGCATTGTACATGGCGATGTGTTTTAGGCATGTGTTTTGGAGTGGAAGCATGTGGTGTGTGTTGGAGATATGTGTGTTGGATTGGAATGTTATCAATGGTGGCATGCTGCACTTTAACGCATTATCTTTAAAAGGTAAAGTGCAGCATAGTGCGATAGGTACAATATTAATTGGTGGATGCGTTATCAATTGGTGTGTGCATTGATGGGTGGTGGATGTGTGTGCCTGTAGGAATTGTGCAGTGATGGCTGTTGGTGTGTGTGTTTGGTGGAAGCGTGTAGTGGTGGCTTGAGGTGTGTATGACTGGTGGTAGCGTGCAATAAGAGCTGTTACTGAGTGTGGCTGTCAAGCGTACAGAGCAGGATGGTAATGCGTGTGATTGGTGAAAGGGTGCACTGACAGCTGTTGATGATTGTGCCAATTGAAAGAGTGGCTGGTGCACTGTCAGCTGTTGGTGTGTGTGTTTGGTGAAAGTTGCACTGACATTGTTTGTTTTGTGCATGGGTGTTTAGCGGCACTGATGCATGGTTGTGTTTGTTTTTGATGAAAGCGTACATTGATGGTTGTGCCTGGTGAAAGCATTCATTGACGGCTGGGGATGTGTTGTTGTGTGTGTTGTTTTGTGTGTAGTGGTGAGTGTGTGGTGGTGAGTCTGTGGGGGTGAGCCTGGGGGGGTGAGTTTGTGGTGTTAAGAGAGTGAGGTGTGTGTGGTTTGTGTGTGTGTGGTGTGTGTATGGTGTGTGTGTGTGGTGTGTGTATGATATGTGTGGTCTTATGTGTGTGGTGTTATGTATGTGTGGTGGACTTAGTTTGGACTGGATTAAATTGTGTAATACTGAGTACTGTTGTGAAATTAAAAAATCCTTTATTTTATAAAAGACCAGCACTAAGTTGGACTTTGAATCTATTGTGATTGTTGAGTTCTGAATTGGTGCCCGTTGCCCAAGTCTGGCCAGTGATCCCTCAAAAGAGGTCTGACAGCACTCCTCAGAGAAAGCTCAAAGACAGCAAATGTGACTGGAATGTGATCCTGCGGAAAGATGTGGGTGCAGGAGACGGTGGGGGTGAAAAGTGTAGCTTGTGAAGATAAACCACAATAGAAAAACATGCGGGTAGCATATGTGTAACGTGCAAATTTAGCAGTAGCGATATACGGTAATAAAAACCTGCAAATATGACAAGGTGAGTAACAGACACACCTTGCTGTGACATTCCAGGGCTAGATGTATTGATCCGCGTACAACAAATAAGGCTCCTTTAAAAGCATCCTCTACTTAGTCAAAGGGCTCTAGTAACAAAGACAGCTATCAGAACATAAAATGAAGCAAATCGTCAGTACAAGGTGAACTGGCTGTGTGCTAGGCAAGAAGGGGTAAATCTAGGAAATTTAATGGAAAAAAGGGAATATTGATTTGATCTGTTGATTTTCATACATTTTGCTTTCACTAACCAGTTTTGCCTCCAAAACTCCCTGCACTGTCTTTAAACAGAATCTGCCTCACACTTAAAACAGTATTACCAGAAATCAGAGCCACTGGGTTGGTCAGAGCATAGTGCCCTTCTCCCAAACTATTCTGAGGTTGCAGTCCTCAGAGCCTTTACCCCTTGCATACAGACCCTGTGCGTATCTCACAGAATGACCAGCAATAGCACAGAATCATCCATGCCCTCAACACAATCTTGCATTTTCCATTTTTGCAAGCTTTGACTTTTGTAATGCGTTTTTCATGAATTGTTTGATGGTACTGTCCTGGAGACAGTAGCATTTATTGTGTCCGCCGGAGTATTACGCGTGCAGGAGCAGTGCAAGCACACCAATAGTTCTGCCTGAGTAGTCTTTAAACAAAAAGGCATCTTTAATACCATTTGAAATAATGATTTTAAGCGATTTGTGAACCTGTCTTCTCAGTCATTTCTTTCAGTTAACAAATAGTCATCAACTCCAAATTGTGAGTTATTTACAAAATATTGAAAGAAATTGAACTCTTAGATGTCCCAGTTTAGGTGGGCAGTGAGTACTGCAGTAAAAGCATCAATAACGAAAATCTTCCTCACCAAAGTTAGAAAGTGACAGAAAGTTAAGATTCGATTACAGTGAAGTGAAGATTATGACAATTGGTCTTTAATGGTAAATCACTAGCAGCAAAGAAACACAGTACACACAATATGGATGAAAGAAAACTCACTGCAATACATCAAAATGAAGGTCAGCAGTACATAGTTTCGATGACTTCACAGCTAAGCCACCAATCAGTAGCGATCCGTTAATATAACCATCTCTGCAGATGAAGGGAGATGTAGGAGACTGATTTAGTACACATGCTCTGGAGCTGCACCCGGGTGGGTGGGTACGTACTGGCGCGAAGTGGCCACAATGCTGGACACTTGTACTAGTCGGGAGCTGCTTTTCGATTGGCCAATCTATCTATTGCAAAAGTTCCGTAGGACACCCAGCACGAAGGTCACATCCAGATTTTTAGACTTGGGAATGATAGTAGCCAAGAGGCTGATAACGTAAAGGTGGAAAGCGCCAGACTCTCCCAATATAGAGGCCTGGCGGAACTCCATGCTCACGTGGGCCAAAGCGGAAAGCCTCGCCATCAGGCGTGAAGAAACCCTGGGGCTGCGTAAGGTTCCCATCGCAACATGCTGGGATGCTCTCTACACTGAATTACAATGAAACACAGGCACGACAACCGGGGACTCCTCCGATGCGCAGGCTATAGGTACCTAGCATACATGCAAACTGAGATAGTTTATACACTATGACACCTTTTCACTGGCAAATACGCGCTGACTGTATACAACCGCACACTTTAGCAACTGGGGGACAGCTAGTAGCTACAGGCTGTAAGAAACATAAAACGCTACACATGGAAACAGGGAGGGGTTGAGGGCAGAGCAATTGCTACACGCGTTTCTTTCTTTTTTCTCTTTTTTGCTGTTAGTTTATGCAAATCTTGTGTTGTTTGAATCTATTACAGCCTCCTAACCGGCTATGAGTACTGGTACAGCCACTTTATCTGTAGGTTAGCTCCAGGAAAGGTGTGCAAAGGTAGGCATGTCATAGCATATATACTCCAAAAGGTCAATCAGAAATGTAAACCAATATGTAATTGACATGACTTCTGTCCCCCCCCCCCCGCCTACCCTTTTTTAGTTTTTTTTTTTCCCCTCGCCTACCTATTGGGCACGAATTGCAACTGCACCTAAAAGTCTTGTTTTAACAGCATTCATACTGCCTTGTGAATGCGATAGGAGTATACAAATATATATGTACTGAACCCCATGTAACAGATAGAATGCCCAGCAATGCCTATATAAATATGCAGTATGTTGTTGTAAAAATATAAAAAATGAATAAAAACAGATTTGCAAAAAAAAAAAAAAAAGGGAGAGGTAGGAGATATAATCTTCACCTCTGTGTCTTTAATAGAATCCAAAACTTTTGATACTTTAACGGAGAAGTCATCCATTCCATTACAAGACAGGAGGCTTGATCATGATAATCTATCCCCAGTTCCACACACTAGCTAACCCAAGTTGCCCAGGCATATTTATAAGCTGATTGAGTTAAAGGAGCCCAGGAATCATAGATAACCAACGTCCGATGAAAGGCATGGGACATGAAAAGCTGACCTGAAATCTTCCATACCATAAGATCTAGATGGCCTTGGAGAATCAAATCATAAGGTTGTCCCTGAGGATCTGTGACCAAAAGGGCAAAGAAGAAAGAATCTTTGGAAAATCTAGAAAGAGTTTACACTGGAGCTAGCCAAAAGGGTGATTTTGGGGTGTAGAGACCAATTGCTCTTCTCCTGCAGAAACCTGAAACCTCAATCTTATACCAAGTTGGAAAGCCCCAGGAGATACTCTACTGTAGCTAGATCTCCTAGACCAGAGGCTGCTCCTCTGTTGCAGCGGAGGAGCGTCGCCCACTTAAATTACTTCCAAAACCCCAGAGATGAAAAATAAAATGGTACATCGTTACCATTTGTTTTTCATCCCACGGTCCCAAAACAGAACGTCTGGACGGGGGCAGGGCCGAAGCTGAAGGACAGCAGCAAAAAGGAGGGTGGGCTGCTATGCACTGTTTAAAGTGTGAATGTCTTTTTGCCCAGCCGTCTTGTGACGGCCAGCCACACATGTGCACTTTACACTCTCAAACCCAGTTGTTTTAAGACAGCCCTCCAGAGCGCCGAGTGAGGCCGCTCCCTCCAATCAGGGTGCTGCTCTCATGTTTTATTTATTTTTATTTTATTTTAGCGATTTGTAGAGCGCCTGGTGACCCGGAGGCATCCCCGCGCTATAACATTTGTGGAGACCAGAGGAGAAAAGGAGGGGACTTTATTTTGGGAATAGCAGCGTTTTCAGTTTTTCCCTGAAAATCAGATGACTGGGTTCCAGCAGCAGGGGGCGGGGAAGTGAATTCCACCCGGAAGATGCTTTAACAGAAAAGCGTCGGCCGCCGGTACGAGTCTTCCTGTATCTGGGGACGTTGGCCAGACGCTCATTATCCGAGCGAAGGGACCTGGGGGCCATGTAAGGGGTAACCAGGTCTCTCAGAATAGCAGGGCCAAGACCATTAAACAGTTTGTGTGCAGTGCACAGGGCCTTGAATTCGACCCTTTGACGTATTAGAAGCCAGTGGAGGGCCTTAATTGCTGGTTTGGCTGATACTCTGGAAGGGAGGTTCATAAGTAACCGGGCGGCTGCGTTCTGCGTGCGCTGGAGTTTAGCCATGGTAGCTTCTGGAGCTCCCAGATATACCATGTTGCTGTAGTCCAGCCGCGCAAGGATCAGACCTTGGACCAGGAGTTTCCTGGATAGGGGCGGAAGTATTGGGAGGATCCTGCGGATAGAGCGCATGAGACCAAAGCAGGTACCTGCTGTTTTGGATGCTTGGGTTTTCATCGACAGCTCGGGTTCTAGCCAGACTCCTAAGGTCTTAATTTCTTGTTTCGGGGTGGGAATTTCCCCGAACACGTCTGGCCAGACCGATGGGGGGATGGTGGTCCATTGCTTGCCCAGAAGCATGACTTCAGTCTTTGACCCGTTTAGTTTGAGCGATGACTCGCACATCCAGTTGTGAATTTCCTTGAGGCAGTTCGGCAAATTGTCTGGATAGTTGTCCAGTTGGGAGAGTGAGACGACCAGTTGCGTGTCGTCCGCGTAGCTCACTATTTTGATCCCGAAGTGGGTGACCACGTCTTCGAGAGGGGCCATGTAAGCATTAAATAGAGTGGGGCTTAGTGATGACCCCTGGGGGACTCCGCTTGTGACGGGGATTGTGGCAGAGTGGAAGTTGCCGTCCCATACCTGGAACGAGCGCCCTGAGAGGAAGGATTCTATCCACGTGAGCGCCGAACCTGCGATCCCTGCCGCAGCCAGCCGATGGAGTAAGACACGATGGTTAACTGTGTCGAAGGCTGCGCTGAGATCCAGGAGGATCACTGCCACTGACCCTCCTGAATCCAGAATGCACCTTGCCTCCTCGATGACGGCGAGAAGGGCGGTGTCTGTGCCATGGCCCGGGCGAAACCCAGTTTGGGACTGCCGTAAGAGGTTATTTGCTTCTAGAAACTGTGACAGTTGCCCATTGACCAGTTTCTCGGCCATTTTGCTGATGCAAGGGAGGAGTGAAATTGGCCGGTAGTTCGCCATGTCGGCCGGGTCCAGCTGGGTTTTTTTTAGGAGTGCCTTAACTACTGCACTCTTCCAGCTGGGGGGGACCAAGCCTTGAGAGAGCGAGATGTTTATAAGCTCCGTAATCGTTGGCACGATGACAGGGGCTACTGTTTTAAGGAATCTGATGGGGGCGGGATCCAAAGGGGAACCGCTTTTCATTTTGGCCATGGTTGTGTCAACCTCGTTCCGTGTTACTGCCCTAAAAGCAGTCAGCTGAGGAAGCAAGCTGCTTCCTGTGCGGTTGGTGGATGCCTCATTGTCCATGTGGTTCGGCAGACAGGGAGGGGGAAGGGAAACTAGAATGCGGGCGTTTTTAGCGTTAAAGTAGGTAGCCAGTTCGTTACTTCTGTCTGCCGGGGGTGAGTTGAAGGAGGGTGGAGCTGGTATTTTCAATAGCTCTTTGGCAATGAGAAAGGATTCCCTTGCCGAGTTGGTGGAGTTTTTTATTCTCGTATCATAGTGAGAGGCTTTAGTGAGTTTCAGGGTTGATTTATAGATTCTCACCGACCTCTGATAGGCTTCCTTGCTGGTGTGCTGCCAGTCTTTCCTCCATAGCCGCTCTGCTTTTTTGCAGTTTTTGAGGAGAGTCCGGAGTTCCGGGGTGTACCATGGGGCAGATGCTAGTTTCCCATTTTTATCCTCACGGGTTTTTATAGGGAGGATGGAGTCCAATGACGTGGCGATCCACTCCCTGAATTTACTGTCTGCGGTGACCGGGTCTTCCGAGGAGGTAGGGGTAGCAGAGTTCAGGGTTCTGGTCCAATCCTCTGTGGAGAGTCTGGACCATGCCCTGTCCCTGGTATAGGTGGTGGGTTTGTGGAGTTTCTTGAAGGCTCCTGGTAGGCGGAGAGGGACCATGAAGTGTCCGTCCATGGGAGGGGGAGGGACTCTTTGGCTTGAAGGGTAGGGATGTTGGTGAACACCGGGTCAAGCAAATGACCTTTAGTGTGTGTGGCTCCGGAATTTGAGAGGTGGAGACCGTAGGCCGCCAGTTCAGCAATCAAGTCGGCTGCCCCTGTGTCTAGGGGGTCGTCGAAATGAATGTTAAGGTCCCCTAGTATCAAGAAGTTGGTAGTGGAGTGGGCCTGAGCAGCTATAACATCCAGGAGAGCGCTAGAGAAAGGGCCCGAATGGCCAGGGGGGCGATAAACTAGGAGGCCTGACAGTGAGTTAGTCGGTGCTAACTGGATGGTGAAATGAAGGCTTTCGGAATCCAGGATATGCGCGTCGTTGGTTCTACAGAGGAGATAGTCCCGGTGGATGATGGCCAAGCCTCCTCCTCTACCAGATGGACGAGGTTGGGACTGAATAAGGAAGCCCGGGGGGATAGCTAGAACAACGTCTGAATCCGAATGATCAGTAAGCCACGTTTCCGAGAGGAACAGAATGTCGAGCTCGTGGTCTTCTATTAGATGATTAATTAGCAGTGCATGCCTAGGGAGTGAGCGACAGTTCAAGGTGGCCAATTTAAGAGCTGAGGGCATGGTGGGTCGGCTGGGAAGTTTGAGCTGAGCTGGGCGGCAGCGTGTGCAGCTGGTAAATGGTCCTTCAAGATCATGAACATAGTTGCATGCGGTGTCAATAGTGGGTCTGAGACTGAGGAGGTCCCGGCGCGAATAGCTTACCTTAGGGGAAGCTTGGTACGGTAGGGGTTCTGGCCCTGGGCCCGGCCGTGCGCGGATGGGCGCAGGCGGGCTTGTCTTAGGCGCTCCCGCAGCGCTCGTCCGCTGCGCTGGTATGGCCGACACATTTTGTGGCGTGGGGGGTGGGCGTGGCCTCGTAATGGGCGTGGCTACGCCTTCGAGCCGCGATGGCGGTTTGGGTGTTTTCCCTGTGTCAGCGCTAGGTTCCGCTGTATCAGGGGAAGTCAGGAGGGCTGCTCGGCGCGTTAGGCAGGCGCTACTGAGTTCAGGTAAGATCGATTTTTAAAAACAGTGCAGGTGAAAGAACGTAGTTTTAAAAGATCACAGAACAAAAGAGATAGGGACTAGAAAACGTGAGGGTGAGGGTCAAGCAAAAATCTTGGTGGGATTGAGAGGCTGTAAGAGAGGAGGGAAGATGGGAGAGGTGGGAGGGCAGTAGACAGGGATTACGTTTGGGGGGATGGCGGAGTGAAAGGTTGGGGATAAAGAGATTGAAAAAGGGTGTGGGGAAGAGGAAGACAGAGAGTAGGATTGAAGGGGATTATAAGGATAGAAGACAGTGGAAGAGAGGAGTGGAAGAAGTAAAAAGTCAAAAAGATATAGCATACAAAATTCAAAATTTTACATTTCAGTAAGCATATACCGTTTCGTAAAACAATAATACTGCAAGAGTGATTTGAAGATTAAAAGTATGATTAAGACCTCAGAAGGGTTAAATGATGAGGATTCCTAGGTGTGCACACAGAGCGTTACTGAGTAAATAATTAGAGCTGTTAGACCGCCGTTTAAGACCGCATAAAAGCTAAGTGAGGTAGATATCTAAACAAGCATTGGAAATGCAATAGGTCTCGCAGCATTAGAGTTAGTGCTTTTAGAATTGTTTATGGGTTTTTGTGTAAATCTTTAGCATTTTTGTTTCCTGTAGCCAATGCTAAAGAATAAAAAAAAAAAGCCATAAACATTTCTAAAAGCTCTAACTCAAATGCTCCGAGACCTATTGCACTGTGTGAGGGTGAGGGGTTGAGGGTGAGTGAGGGTGAGTGAGGGTGAGGGTGGGTGAGGGTGAGTGAGGGTGAGTGAGGGGTTGAGGGTGAGTGAGGGTGAGGGGTTGAGGGTGAGTGAGAGCGAGGGTGAGTGAGGGTGAGTGAGGGTGAGTGAGAGTGAGGGTGAGTGAGGGTGAGAGTGAGTGAGGGTGAGGGTGAGTGAGGGTGAGTGAGGGTGAGGGTGAGTGAGGGTGAGGGTGGGTGAGGGTGAGTGAGGGTGAGGGTGAGTGAGGGTGGGTGAGGGTGAGTGAGGGTGAGGGTGAGTGAGGGTGAGGGGTTGATGTTGAGGGGTTGAGGGTGAGAGGGTGAGTGAGGGGTTGAGGGTGAGTGAGGGTGAGGGTGAGTTAGGGTGAGGGGTTGAGGGTGAGTGAGGGTGAGGGGTTGAGGGTGAGTGAGGATGAGTGAGAGTGAGGGTGAGTGAGGGGTTGAGGGTGAGTGAGGGTGAGTGAGGGTGAGTGAGGGTGAGGGCGAGTGAGGGTGAGTGAGGGTGAGGGTGAGTGAGGGTGAGTGAGGGTGAGGGTGAGTGAGGGGTTGAGTGTGAGTGAGGGTGAGTGAGGGTGAGGGGTTGAGGGTGAGTGAGGGTGAGTGAGGGTGAGTGAGGGTGAGGTTGAGGTGTTGAGGGTGAGTGAGGGTGAGTGAGGGTGAGGGCGAGTGAGGGGGAGTGAGGGTGAGGGCGAGTGAGGGTGAGTGAGGTGTTGAGAGTGAGGGTGAGTGAGGGTGAGGGTGAGGGTGGGTGAGGGCGAGTGAGGGTGAGTGAGGTGTTGAGGGTGAGTGAGGGTGAGGGTGAGTGAGGGTGAGGGGTTTTGGGTGAGTGAGGGGGAGTAGTTGAGGCTGAGTGAGAGTGAGGGTGAGTGAGGGGTTGAGGGTGAGTGAGTGAGGGTGAGGGGTTGAGGGTGAGTGAGGGTGAGGGTGGGTGAGGGGTTGAGGGTGAGTGAGGATGAGTGAGAGTGAGGGTGAGTGAGGGGTTGAGGGTGAGGGTTTGAGGGTGAGGGTTTGAGGGTGAGGGGTTGAGGGTGAGGGGTTGAGGGTGAGTGAGGGTGAGTGAGGGTGAGGGGTTGAGGGTGAGGGGTTGAGGGTGAGTGAGGGTGAGTGAGGGTGAGGGGTTGAGGGTGAGTGAGGGTGAGTGAGGGGTTGAGGGTGGGTGAGGGTGAGTGAGGGGTTGAGGGTGAGGGGTTGAGGGTGAGTGAGTGAGGGTGAGGGGTTGAGGGTGAGTGAGGGTGAGGGTGGGTGAGGGGTTGAGGGTGAGTGAGGATGAGTGAGAGTGAGGGTGAGTGAGGGGTTGAGGGTGAGGGGTTGAGGGTGAGTGAGGGTTTGAGGGTGAGGGTTTGAGGGTGAGGGGTTGAGGGTGAGTGCCACAGATCTGAATGTATGTAAAACAACACCCTTCTATTATTTATTGTTATGTATGTAACTGGGCTGCACAAAGAACACATCCGTCTGACTGTGATTGGTAACGGTGGCAAAAAATGAGCCTGGGCTAGCGAGAACAAATTCGAAAACATACCCAGCTGTAAGCCATTAGAGTCTACAACAATTTAACAATTGCTTTCTCTCAGACAACGATCATCATTTCTCATTAGATGAATATGAGGGGCCCCTCCGCTCTATACTGGGAGCTCCCTTGGCCTGGGTCTTACAGGCGAGGGTGACGTGAGAGGATAAACATGAGGGGCCCCTCCGCTCTACAATGTGAGCTCCCTTGGCCGGGGTCTGTGAGGCGAGGGGGAGGGGAGAGGATGAATTTGAGGGGCCCCTCCGCTCTATACTGGGAGCTCCCTTGGCTGGGGTCTGTGGGGCGAGGGGGACGTGAGAGGGTGAACATGCGCAGCGCCTCGATCACCTCTCCTGCATTAACAAAAGCTGCAAGAACGCGTGGAACCGGCTGCTGCAGCCTCCAGTGCTGACAGCACGCTACATAAATAAAGCATTAGCCGGTGAAAGTGAGAAAGGCCATACAAACGACGCGGCTGGAACACAAGCTCCTGAGAAGGCGGGAGATCGGGTTTCACCAGTGGGCCCAACGCGTTCCATGGGAGCTGCAATCAAACGTGGGAAGCATCGAGCCGAAGGGATAATGAACCTGGCAGCACACGAGCTGCGCGGCGACAGCGGCGGCGCTGGGACTCGAGAGGTGGAAAGTACGGGAGCGCCTTCTATTTAATAAACTTGAAATCTAAACTGAGGAATGGTAACGGCTGGTCACCGACGGGACAGCTGGGCCTGCTCAGGATAGGTGTCAGCTGTTTACTCGAAGCCGGGAACACTCCGACATATATAATAAACAAAGGGACAAAATCATTATCCGACAAGAAAGATGTGTCCGTTCTTAAAGTCGCCAAAGCATAACACCATTAATATTCTCACCGGAAGAGGTCGGGGTATCGAGCAATACTGCTGCTTGCTACCGCTAACATTTTGTTTGCTTTCTAGCGGCAGGCAGGCAGGGGAGGAGAGGAGGAGGGGGGAGGAGAGTAGGGGAGGACAAACGACGCGGCTGGAACACAAGCTCCTGAGAAGGCGGGAGATCGGGTTTCACCAGTGGGCCCAACGCGTTCCATGGGAGCTGCAATCAAACGTGGGAAGCATCGAGCCGAAGGGATAATGAACCTGGCAGCACACGAGCTGCGCGGCGACAGCGGCGGCGCTGGGACTCGAGAGGTGGAAAGTACGGGAGCGCCTTCTATTTAATAAACTTGAAATCTAAACTGAGGAATGGTAACGGCTGGTCACCGACGGGACAGCTGGGCCTGCTCAGGATAGGTGTCAGCTGTTTACTCGAAGCCGGGAACACTCCGACATATATAATAAACAAAGGGACAAAATCATTATCCGACAAGAAAGATGTGTCCGTTCTTAAAGTCGCCAAAGCATAACACCATTAATATTCTCACCGGAAGAGGTCGGGGTATCGAGCAATACTGCTGCTTGCTACCGCTAACATTTTGTTTGCTTTCTAGCGGCAGGCAGGCAGGGGAGGAGAGGAGGAGGGGGGAGGAGAGTAGGGGAGGACAAACGACGCAGCTGGAACACAAGCTCCTGAGAAGGCGGGAGATCGGGTTTCACCAGTGGGCCCAACGCGTTCCATGGGAGCTGCAATCAAACGTGGGAAGCATCGAGCCGAAGGGATAATGAACCTGGCAGCACACGAGCTGCGCGGCGACAGCGGCGGCGCTGGGACTCGAGAGGTGGAAAGTACGGGAGCGCCTTCTATTTAATAAACTTGAAATCTAAACTGAGGAATGGTAACGGCTGGTCACCGACGGGACAGCTGGGCCTGCTCAGGATAGGTGTCAGCTGTTTACTCGAAGCCGGGAACACTCCGACATATATAATAAACAAAGGGACAAAATCATTATCCGACAAGAAAGATGTGTCCGTTCTTAAAGTCGCCAAAGCATAACACCATTAATATTCTCACCGGAAGAGGTCGGGGTATCGAGCAATACTGCTGCTTGCTACCGCTAACATTTTGTTTGCTTTCTAGCGGCAGGCAGGCAGGGGAGGAGAGGAGGAGGGGGGAGGGGGGAGGAGAGTAGGGGAGGACAAACGACGCGGCTGGAACACAAGCTCCTGAGAAGGCGGGAGATCGGGTTTCACCAGTGGGCCCAACGCGTTCCATGGGAGCTGCAATCAAACGTGGGAAGCATCGAGCCGAAGGGATAATGAACCTGGCAGCACACGAGCTGCGCGGCGACAGCGGCGGCGCTGGGACTCGAGAGGTGGAAAGTACGGGAGCGCCTTCTATTTAATAAACTTGAAATCTAACCTGAGGAATGGTAACGGCTGGTCACCGACGGGACAGCTGGGCCTGCTCAGGATAGGTGTCAGCTGTTTACTCGAAGCCGGGAACACTCCGACATATATAATAAACAAAGGGACAAAATCATTATCCGACAAGAAAGATGTGTCCGTTCTTAAAGTCGCCAAAGCATAACACCATTAATATTCTCACCGGAAGAGGTCGGGGTATCGAGCAATACTGCTGCTTGCTACCGCTAACATTTTGTTTGCTTTCTAGCGGCAGGCAGGCAGGGGAGGAGAGGAGGAGGGGGGAGGAGAGTAGGGGAGGACAAACGACGCGGCTGGAACACAAGCTCCTGAGAAGGCGGGAGATCGGGTTTCACCAGTGGGCCCAACGCGTTCCATGGGAGCTGCAATCAAACGTGGGAAGCATCGAGCCGAAGGGATAATGAACCTGGCAGCACACGAGCTGCGCGGCGACAGCGGCGGCGCTGGGACTCGAGAGGTGGAAAGTACGGGAGCGCCTTCTATTTAATAAACTTGAAATCTAAACTGAGGAATGGTAACGGCTGGTCACCGACGGGACAGCTGGGCCTGCTCAGGATAGGTGTCAGCTGTTTACTCGAAGCCGGGAACACTCCGACATATATAATAAACAAAGGGACAAAATCATTATCCGACAAGAAAGATGTGTCCGTTCTTAAAGTCGCCAAAGCATAACACCATTAATATTCTCACCGGAAGAGGTCGGGGTATCGAGCAATACTGCTGCTTGCTACCGCTAACATTTTGTTTGCTTTCTAGCGGCAGGCAGGCAGGGGAGGAGAGGAGAAGGGGGGAGGAGAGTAGGGGAGGCACGGCCTAGCGGCCGTGCAATCAAGTAGTGAGGGGGCGGAGCTGGGGGAGGCTGTGGAAGAGAGTAGGCAAGGCGACACGGCGGGAGGGGGCGGAGCGGGTAAACAAAGACGGACATGCACGCGCCCGTGACTTTTAAGGTCAATGCGCATGCGCATAAGCTTAATGCGCATGCGCAATGACCTTAAAAGTCACGGGCACTGCAAGGAATCGCCACGATTCCTTGCAGTGTGGATAAAGAGTGGATAACTCGCAATACTCTCGCCTTGCTCGATGCGCATGCGCATCGACAGGCGAGACCTAAAAAGCACACAAGGTAATTAGTGAATAATAATCAGAGCCGTTCACAGTAGATTTCAAACATGATATAGTAGTCACACAATTCAAAATAAATAAAATAAAGTGGCAGAGTGATTGGAATCTAAGAGAAAGATTAGGGGTGACAGAGAGAAGCTTAGGAGTGATTAGCAATAGTGGAAATTCGGGGGCAATAGGGGAAGAGGGCTGACTTGTGGTGCTAATATAAGTTTGTTTAAAAGTAGGATTCAGAGATTAAATAAAAGAATAACTAATTAGGGTATATATATAAACAGGAAGGTAAAGTGAGGTAGTACAAGGTAGAGGTAAAGTGAGGTAGTTCAAAGTGTGTAAGATTCCAAGGATTGAACATAGAGCATTAGAGATGTTCCAACCGGAAAAAGAGTCCTACATTCAAAAACGAAAATAAAATAAAGTGGCAGAGTGATTAAAATCATAGAGAAAAGATAAAATGTGACAGAGAGAAGCTTAGAATACAAATCAATACAATAAAATAAAATAAAGTGGCAGAGTGAATACTTTCAAAGAGATAGGTTAAAAGAGACAGAGAGAAGCTTAGGAGTAATTAGCATTAGGGAGTGATAAATTAACATCGATCACAATATGTAACTGACAAGATAAACGGTGTCCTGGTTAAGGTCAGACCTTAAGTGCAAGTTCGAGGAATGAGTATCACACTGTTAACAAGGGGGGTGGGAGTCTGGGGCATAGATCACAGTATGTAACTGATAAGGTAACGGTGGCCTGGGTAAGGTTAGACCTTAAGTGGAAGTTCGTGGACTAAGTTGCACACAATATTAGAAAGGGGGGGGGGGAGGCTGCGTCAATCCCAATTTGAGTCTGAGTTCTCTTCCAAGATGGCCACCTGTGTGGAGCATAGGAGCGAGTCCTATTTTTCTTTCCATTGAATCAACTAGGGCATCGGGAAGGCGGAGGAGAGGAACAAAATGGCTGGTGAATTGTTGATAAAAACGAAAAATTTAGTGAATATTGTAATTAATGTGTGAAGAAGGTCCAAAATAGACATTCAGCCGTGAGCCTCCGTCGCATCAAGGAAAGAGATAGCGACCCGGCCGGTCAGGGGATCTTCACGACTCCAGCAGCAGCACTCCACTCCTGGAGGCTAAAGTCAAGATACAGAGTGGGGTCGGGGGCTCAAAAACTCACCGGAAGACTGCACTCATACAGTATAGTCAGCAATGGGGGTGGGCCGGACCGCGGAGCAATATCGGTCTTTCAAAACAGCCAGGACTTAGTGTGAGATCCTCCAAAACAATCATCAGCATAGGCGGGTGTATACCACCACCTGTGGCAGGCAGGAACGGCGAAAACGGAGGTGCGGCAGCATCACGGCGAGAGGACCTCGTCAAGGACAGGCATCGCGTTTCTCGAGCTTCTGGAGAGCAATCAGCACAGTCGGAGGTTGGGCAGTGAGGGAGCGGCAAGGGAAGTGCTCATCTGTCAGGCGGGGAAATACCACCGCGCCCGGTGCACTCACCCCCTGGTGCAGGCCTCCACGGCAAGAACGGATGTGTGATAGCGTCGGGGCGAGGAGGACCGCATCATGGGTCCAGTGTCTGGAGAGCAATCCATCGTAGACGGAGGACGGGCAGCTAGGGAGCAGGTCCAGGCAAGCGCAACCCTCGATCCCCCGGTAGGTTGACGATGAATGATGAAAAAGAATTCTGCGATCCCCCTCAAGGTATAGCTCCCGTGGGCGACTGAAGGAGCGGAGGGGGAATTCGGTATCACAGGTCTGGTCTTCCAGCGGCGGTCCCCAGTGCAGGTAAGCGTTTTCAAAAACTGCAAATCTGCTGTCGTAGTAGTTCTTCCATGGATATCTGATGATGTGGGGTGGATGGCGGGTTTATCAGAGGATTTACACCAAGTTGGTGATCCTCAAACTCGGGAGCTCCTAGACTGAGCTCCTACTTGGCGGCCATTTTAGAAATCAGTATTTATGTGTATCTTAGTTGTCTCCTGATGTGTGCAGGTTTTGCTGTTTTACCTGTCGGTCTTCCTCAAGATTAGATTTAATTTACTTATAAAATTATTGGTTTGGGCGAATTGCAAAAGTACTATTCCATGGTATTTTGCCTTGAAATTGCAGTTATGTTGAGTCGTTCCAAGATGGCTGCCGTCTTGGTGATCTAAGTTGATCCAAATGGCTGTAGGTCCTTGTTAGTTTCTACTTGCTTAGTCCTCTTTCTATTGCCCTTTCCCAGATTGCTACCATTTTGGAGATGTGTTGGGGATTTGAGAAGGAGCAATCCTGGTTAAACTGGGGCAATAAGAGCTGGCATTAACATTACTTTGTACAATTGTAGGGAAAAAGGCTAAGCAACTTTGTTGTCGGAGATCTGAGCACTGAGATCTGAACACTGTCTGTCATAGTTCGTTCAGATCGTCGGCAGCGGTCGCCATTTTAAGGTCAGGCAGGCTGCAATTAAGCTTCGTTGTTTAACTTCTTATCTAGGCACCCGGCGAGTTACCCCTCTCTTCAGGCTGGTGCCGAGACGTCGCCGTTTCCTTTAATTATATTCCGCTGTGGCACCAACGTCTCCGGGGAGCCCTCCAAGTATTCGTGGGTTGCCGGAGGTCTCTATGTTGCGGTGGGATCCACGGCGATTCGATGGACGGTGTTGTTCTGATGTGAGATGCCGGTAGCGTCCGTGTGCGGCACTCTGTTGCGGGGGCGACGGTCCTCCAGAGGGTCCGATTGCGAGTCCGATGACGGGAGTGGACTCAGGACACCGCTCTGACCGGTAAGATATGTCTCGTACCGGAGTCCCTTCATTTGAAGCAGCGCGCATCAAGGTCCTGGGGCAAGTTGTGCAGGTTGTACAAATTGTATGGCCGGTGCTCGGAGTGTGCGGAGAGCTGGTTTAAACGGGGATTATTATAACTATTTGAATCCACCAAACCTGGAGCTCCTCCGGCAAGTTCCTCCATTCGCGGCCATCTCATGTTATGAGAGCAGTGCCAGGATTGGTCAATGAAGTTTCCTGGTGGCCGTGCTGCAGATGAAGAAAGAAGATAAAGATGTCCATTGCGTCTCGGTGGGAGTTTCATTTATTTATTTTTTATTTTATTTGGACTCACTCGTGTCCACCCACCCACCCGCACAGATGCCAGCCCTTACTGTCCTAAAGGCCTTGGATATGATTCCATATCCAAATCTAGTTTGTTTATATATCAGACAGCAGAAATGTTGTCCATATAGATGAGAATGCATCAATTTATGCGGGAAGGAGCTAAACATTATACAGTGAAGGAACCAATGAGCAATTCTAAGCAATGAATGAATGTTTCTTCTAAAGATCACATTCTTCCTGTGAAAAGCTGTCCACATCTTGCCCCCGAGTTTATCTTGCTGGTGTATGACTCTACCAAAAGATCTGGGGCAAAGCCAAAAATTGATTTTCCATTCCAGGCCTCCATCTGGGAGAGACACCACTTCATCTCCTCCCTCTGCTTTAGTAATAGGGAAATGAATGCAGACTAAGGTAGACCTCTGCAAAAATGAAGAGCTTTTCAGTACTGCATTGCTCAGTATTAAAGCTGAGAAGAAAAGATTGCTTGAATGGATCCAACAAAAGGCCAAATATCCTCGATAACCTTCAAACCCGTTTAATTTTAAGATTGATCGCATCATTTTCTTTATTAAACTGATTCTCTTGAATGGGAGAAAGAGCCGACTTCTGGGATTCTATTGTAAAACCTAGAAACGGATGATTTGGGAAGAAATCAAGGGCAATTTCTTTTGGTTTATCACAAAACATAGCACCTGCAGAAGGGAAACTATCCATTGTATTTGCATATGTAACAACTGCTTGGGATTGGCCATATATATGTCATCTAGTTCTATCAATAATCTTATTCTATGTAATAATGGCAGCAAAACAATTCGTTTGAAAATCTTGGTAATATATCAAGGAGCTGAGAAGAGACTGAAAGGCAGTGATTTGGACTGGAATATCTCTCCATCCAAAATGAATTGTAGAAAATGTGCTTGAGATGGATGAATTAGGGCTGCCAGAAACGCATGTTTTAAATGTATCTTTCCCAACCAATCTGCCGGTTGTAGGGAATCACTTAATCAGTGAATCCCTTAAGAATCCATTTCATTTTAAAAGGAATGTAAATAACAAAACTTGTTTAATATAGTTTTAGGTTTATGACGGGGCAATAACATTTGTCCGCTTTGCAAACTTAAGAGATTGCTGAGTAAACCCTAGGTGTGCAGGAGTACTTTCTAAATTGTATCTTTGTAAAGTAAATCATTAACTTCTTAAGCTATCAATTATTTTATATAACAGTGAAACTCACTTGACGAGGAGGCATTAACTGCATTAGATCAGAGTAAAACTCTACCTTATATACCTGAATCATTTGCAACAACCATCGATCTGATATTATTAGCCTCCAACGGTGCAGAAAGAGAGCGACTCTGGCACCCAACATTTCGAGGGGAAATAATCTTTAAGCTGATGAGACTTGCATATATTGCCACAGGTCTCAAGAAATCTACTTACCTACTTACTTACATCAGTGCGAGCTATTTCGTGCTCTGTTCCTTCAGAAAGTGAACAAGCAATAACGACGCCTTTAATTCTTGGTCTTTACATTGTCCCATTTGTTGTGGGTTCAAAGACAGAGTTCAAATGTGAGCTTATGTCTTTCTACAAATTGCTGCTTATTTTATCCTGTAGAATGGTGTTTACTTTTCTGTCTTTGACAGCAAAGTTAGGTATTTTTAAAGTAACCGTCTGATAATCATACTAGGCACACAACATTTCAATAGCGTGCACCTGGACAGTAGAGGCCTAACACATATTGGGTTAGTACAAAACTGAACTCAGACCTGCACCTCTCTCAGTGCATATTCGTCCGTGCCTCAAGTACAGAACACAATCGCTGTCCAGGACTCCGCAGTGCACCTTTTCCAAGTGATCATCAAGCTGGACTTGCACAAACATAAATCCCATGCCTACAGCTCTTTCACTGCATCACAGTTCCTACTGCAGTACAAGAGGGTAGACATAAAACACCTACAGCTCAGCCGGGCCTTCATCTTGCCTGGGATCCACTGGGCTACTGAGATACTGTGAAACGTAAAGCAAGTGTACTTCAATACCTTGCTGCCATTCTAAGGGTGTGTATACATCAGGGCCGGCCTTTAGCATGGGTGAGCTGGGCCCAAGCCCAGGGTGGCGATTTTCTGAAGGGCGTACGGGGCTGTGTGCATTAAGGTTATTGCCAATTGCAAAGCCCTTCTCATCTCGCCCCAGCCTTGTTTCTGCCTATTCTGTTTCGGTCTGATTTGCCAGGTTAAAGTGGTTTTAGTCCTTCATTATCATACGCGGGCAATGTTTTTAACATCTCTTTAGCCCCCTTCCTTGTCCTCCCTTCACCCTCTGACCCTGCTATCACACATCAACAAAACATTCATCTATGTGACACAGCTAAGGATAGGAGATTTAGGTGAACTGGACGAGATCCAGTGATGTTTGTGTTCAGGGGCTAGTGCCTGCTCATCCTGGTACTGACTAGTGAACACAAAAGAGATACCCTGCTGCCTCCTTTAAATCACTTCCATCAGCTGGGGCACCAAATCTCTCTCCACCCAAGCCCAGGTAGCTATCTTGGCCAAGGCCGGCTGTGGTGCACATGAATGTCAGTTAGGGGTGGTAGCTGCTACCGCTGCTCGCCCTTTTGTAGAACAAGATCTCCCCTGCTACCAATTTCAGGGGCCTTGAAAGCAGCAGTGCAGAGTAAATAAGAACAGCTTCATGAGCTCTGTCTTCTCTCTTGAGTTTCAACTCTTTGCCGCCTTCTCCCTACTTCCTCAATAATAAACAGAGGTATATGGTGGTTTAGGGCTAACCATGGAATGTCTCCATGTTCAAACAGTGTGGTACGTTTCTTATGCTACCCCTCGCATGTTAGTGCATAACAAATGGAATATCTTCCTATGACATGATAATGAAGTGATGGATATTACTACTGCTTGTGATAAACTATTAAAGTATACTCACAGTTACAATCATCCTTCAGGTTTGTCTCTTCAAGTAAATAATTTGTTTATTATGTGTTTTTGTGCTTGCACAATATTTCCATGAAAGGCTTCTTAGACAATATTTGGGTGCAAAGTCTGTGACATTGGAGTGTATGTGTATTACGTACGTATACCTCTAACAAACATCATACAAAATCAAAGGTAGTGTGGTATCATCTGTGCACACTCCAAAAATTACTATAATTTAGGACATTTGCATGTGGATGACTCTGGGTGAGGTGCTATCTGATAAAGGCACCACCATAACTTCACCAATTGTGTCCCTTTATCATTCTTACAAGATGTTTCCAGAAGCAAATTTGATTGTGTGGGAAATTTGAAATAATTGTAATAATTCAATGAAATTATAAATAAGATATAACCAGTTCAGAAATATTTAGGCGTGGATATTTTTTTAAGTTATACTACTAATTGTATGTTGTGTGTGGATATATGTGACAAATTCCTGTGATGTCACTCCTGTGACTTCACCAAATGAATCCCATTAGTATAAAACACTGTTTTTACACCACTGTAAAGCACGTTTTTAGGTCGAGGCATGCTGTATTGAGGTAGGGACTTGAAGCTCCACCCACTCTCCGCCCACATTTTTCATTGGCTTATGTCATTGTCCACTGTAAACTATGGCTGTTCATTGGTCAAAGGGCTTAGTAGTCCCTCCTTAGTACCGCCTTGTCTCATTTTGTAACCTCCCATGGCAACCCCCGTTACGTGGGTTGTTGCATGGTAGGCTTTAATTACAGCCTCGGAGCACTATTTTCTCAAACTGCCTTGCAGGTAGAACATGCTCATTCCCAACGCTTTTTAAAAATTGTATAGCACGCATTTGCAATGCAATAGGTCTCGCATTTGTGAGAGTTTAAGCTATTGGCATCGTAAATGACAATTCCTTTTATTTAATGTTTTAAAAACAACACATTAATAAAAGACATTGTCATTTACAACGCCAATAGCTCAAACTCTCATAAAGGCGAGACCTATTGCATTGCAAATGCTTGCTGAATAAGGCCTCTGTAGCGTGTGGCTGGGTTTTGCATTGTCCTTGAGATTTTCTGCACTTACTTGAAATAGCTGTTTTCTGTGAAGGGAAGACTGGGACCAGGAGCCACCACACAAACTCTGAAACTTGCTGTAGGGAAGCCCGGGGACAATGTACAGCCAGCGCCGTCCCCAGGGGGAGGTGAAAAAATAAACAGAATAAACTGTCGGTGTCTGAACATTTGCAACGCGTGAATTCCACAGAGGTACAAGGATGGAAAAAACAACAATTAAATATTAACACATTCGCATGGAGGCCAGACTAGTACTAGAGCAGAGGGGGCTGAAAAGCCTGCTCCTCGGCCCGACAGCGGCCGGAAGTGTGTGTTCCTGTCAGAGGAATGCTTGTTAATCAGAGCCAGTCTGTTAAAAATAACAAGAGGCAATGATCTGACAGTTTTGGCAACAGATTACTTGACACGGTTTTGATTGTCTCTCGGATGAAATCAGCATTTTAACACCGCCTTAGAAATCAATTGATGTCAGCAGAAATTCTGGGATGCGGCGCTGCGGGCGCGAACACCACACAGCTAATCAATGCGGGAAGTCAGGTGAGAAAAATAAATGATGCAAAGATCAGAGTTGTCAACAGCAAAATAATTTCGCCCACTGAGAAGCAGAGCATGAACAAGATATACAAATGTCCAGTTTTTCCAGGAAGGATGTGTGCTTCTCGTGTCAAAATGCGCTTTCTAATTCTCCCTGTCAGGGCCAGGGCACTTCTACGCTGACCTAAAGTCATGCCTGCTCTCGTAATACCGAAATCAAACCAGCAGGGAAGCGTAAACTCCTTTTATTCTATACTCCATTGGGTAATTACTGATTAAAGGTATTGATTCTTCCACTCTGCCTACTTGCTCTTCCCCATTTTCAGCCCTTAAATGGATGATGAAAACGTTTCTGAATATGGAAATCCTTATGTGCAGGTCGGAAGAGGGATTGCAAATAGGGGTGTCTGGGGGAATATCTTCACGTCCTGTCCCCCTCCCCCCCCCCGGTGCTTCGGGCAGTTGGACTCAGCAGTGGAGAACGGGAGCCGATTGGCTGGGGCAGGAGAGGGGCTAGAGGGGGTTTGAGAAGGCCTCTCCTAGCCGAGATCTGGCCAGATGAGGGCAGGGAACAAGAGCATAGCATGCTACAGGGGAGATAGGAGGCCTTGGCACTGTGAGCGCAGTGGTGGGGCAGCCCAGCTGATGGTGCCCTTACCAGGCATGCAGCAGGTGGCTGGGGCAAGGGGGAATGGGAGTAGGAGGAGCGAAGGCCTGCTGGGTAAGGGAGGAGTGAAGGCCTGCTGGGCAAGGGAGGAGTGAAGGCCTGCTGGGCGAGGGAGGAGTGAAGGACTGCTGGGCGAGGGAGGAGTGAAGGCCTGCTGGGTGAGGGAGGAGCGAAGGCCTGCTGGGTGAGGGAGGAGCGAAGGCCTGCTGGGCGAGGGAGGAGAGAAGGCCTGCTGGGCGAGGGAGGAGCGAAGGCCTGCTGGGTGAGGGAGGAGAGAAGGCCTGCTGGGCGAGGGAGGAGCGAAGGTCTGCTGGGTGAGAAGGAGAGAAGGCCTGCTGGGTGAGGGAGGAGTGAAGGCCTGCTGGGTGAGGGAGGAGAGAAGGCCTGCTGGGCGAGGGAGGAGTGAAGGCCTGCTGGGTGAGGGAGGAGCGAAGGCCTGCTGGGTGAGGGAGGAGAGAAGGTCTGCTGGGCGAGGGAGGAGTGAAGGACTGCTGGGCGAGGGAGGAGTGAAGGCCTGCTGGGTGAGGGAGGAGTGAAGGCCTGCTGGGCGAGGGAGGAGAGAAGGCCTGCTGGGCGAGGGAGGAGCGAAGGCCTGCTGGGTGAGGGAGGAGAGAAGGCCTGCTGGGCGAGGGAGGAGCGAAGGTCTGCTGGGTGAGAAGGAGAGAAGGCCTGCTGGGCGAGGGAGGAGTGAAGGCCTGCTGGGCGAGGGAGGGGTGAAGGCCTGCTGGGTGAGGGAGGAGCGAAGGCCTGCTGGGTGAGGGAGGAGAGAAGGCCTGCTGGGCGAGGGAGGAGCGAAGGTCTGCTGGGTGAGAAGGAGAGAAGGCCTGCTGGGTGAGGGAGGAGTGAAGACCTGCTGGGCGAGGGAGGAGTGAAGGCCTGCTGGGCGAGGGAGGAGTGAAGGCCTGCTGGGCGATGGAGGAGTGAAGGCCTGCTGGATAAGGGAGTAGTGAAGGCCTGCGAAGTAAGGGAGTAGTGAAGGCATGCTAGGTTAGGGAGGAGTGACGGCATGCAGGGTAAGGGAGGAGTGAAGGCCTGCTGGGTAAGGGAGGAGTGAAGGCATGCAGGTTAAGGGAGGAGTGAAGGCCTGCTGGGTAAGGGAGGAGTGAAGGCCTGCTGGGTAAGGGAGGAGTGAAAGCCTGCAGGGTAAGGGAGGAGTGAAGGCCTGCTGGGTAAGGGAGGAGTGAAGGCCTCCTGGGTAAGGGAGGAGTGAAGGCCTGCTAAGTAAGGGAGTAGTGAAGGCATGCTAGGTTAGGGAGGAGTGACGGCATGCAGGGTAAGGGAGGGGTGAAGGCCTGCTGGGTAAGGGAGGAGTGAAGGCATGCAGGGTAAGGGAGGAGTGAAGGCCTGCGAAGTAAGGGAGTAGTGAAGGCATGCTAGGTTAGGGAGGAGTGACGGCATGCAGGGTAAGGGAGGAGTGAAGGCCTGCTGGGTAAGGGAGGAGTGAAGGCCTCCTGGGTAAGGGAGGAGTGAAGGCCTGCTAAGTAAGGGAGTAGTGAAGGCATGCTAGGTTAGGGAGGAGTGACGGCATGCAGGGTAAGGGAGGGGTGAAGGCCTGCTGGGTAAGGGAGGAGTGAAGGCATGCAGGGTAAGGGAGGAGTGAAGGCCTGCGAAGTAAGGGAGTAGTGAAGGCATGCTAGGTTAGGGAGGAGTGACGGCATGCAGGGTAAGGGAGGAGTGAAGGCCTGCTGGATAAGGGAGTAGTGAAGTGCGAAGTAAGGGAGTAGTGAAGGCATGCTAGGTTAGGGAGGAGTGACGGCATGCAGGGTAAGGGAGGAGTGAAGGCCTGCTGGATAAGGGAGTAGTGAAGTGCGAAGTAAGGGAGTAGTGAAGGCATGCTAGGTTAGGGAGGAGTGACGGCATGCAGGGTAAGGGAGGAGTGAAGGCCTGCTGGGTAAGGGAGGAGTGAAGGCCTGCTGGGTAAGGGAGGAGTGAAGGCCTGCTGGGTAAGGGAGGAGTGAAGGCCTGCTGGGTAAGGGAGAAGTGAAAGCCTGCAGGGTAAGGGAGGAGTGAAGGCCTGCTGGGTAAGGGAGGAGTGAAGGCCTGCTGGGTAAGGGAGGAGTGAAGGGCTGCTAAGTAAGGGAGTAGTGAAGGCATGCTAGGTTAGGGAGGAGTGACGGCATGCAGGGTAAGGGAGGAGTGAAGGCCTGCTGGGTAAGGGAGGAGTGAAGGCATGCAGGGTAAGGGAGGAGTGAAGGCCTGCGAAGTAAGGGAGTAGTGAAGGCATGCTAGGTTAGGGAGGAGTGACGGCATGCAGGGTAAGGGAGGAGTGAAGGCCTGCTGGGTAAGGGAAGAGTGAAGGCATGCAGGGTAAGGGAGGAGTGAAGGCCTGCGAAGTAAGGGAGTAGTGAAGGCATGCTAGGTTAGGGAGGAGTGACGGCATGCAGGGTAAGGGAGGAGTGAAGGCCTGCTGGGTAAGGGACGAGTGAAGGCCTGCTGGGTAAGGGAGGAGGAGGAGTGAAGGCCTGCTGGGTAAAGGAGGAGAGGCAAGTGGTTAGGAAACCCTGAACAGGCAGGAAAAAAGTTTGCAGGGGGAAGAAGGGAGGCGGCAAGGCAGGGATGGGGAGGCCTAGGAAGGGGTGCAAGGACTGCGGGATAGTAGTGAAAGGGGGAAATGGCAGAGGTGGTGGGTGGGGCGGGATGTAGAGTTTAAAAGAGGGCGTTATAGGTCTGTGATGGTCCAAGACGAGTCAGGGTGCACACACTCACAAGGACCTTATTTCTGGAACACAAGAAGCAGCTCAGTAGCAGCTGCTACTGAGATCAGTCTGCAGAGAGGGACGGGTCTGTGGTGGGCTGTGACAGCGGCACAGGAGTAGTCATACAATGGGGGTATGGGTGAAAGTGAGCAGCCAGGAACCAGTGTGGGGCAACAGAACTGGGACAAGAACGGATTATGATTAGAATGCAGAGAAGGGAGTCAAGGTGGGCAAAGGCATGGAGAAAGTGGAAGTGAGGGAAGAATGAGGAGGGAGAAAGGACATTCAATGTGGGGATAGAAATGCCAGTAGATTGCCACGGATGGACTGGGGAGAGCGTGGGGGGGAGGGGGGCAAAAGCAGACACAAGGGGAGGACAGGAAACAAAACAGGAGTAGGAAAAGGCCAGCGGTGAGCAGACATGGGAAGAAAATGGCAAAGCCAGTGGGAACATTTAATACCAGCTATAAAAGAAAAGATATGGAAAGGAGAGTGTGTGGTTGTTTTCAGGCTTTTACGCAGGATGGTTAAGGCAAAGGTAGGTTCAAAGAGGAAAAATGGGAGTTGGCAAGTCGGCCGAAGAAGCCAATTGTCATAAGAAACTGGACGCTGGTGTTTGTTATGTATGCAAGTGCATACTGTGAGAATCATCAAGATCTGCATGTTTAAAAAAAATATGATGTCATGTTATACAGAAGGCGCTTGCACATTTTGGTACATTGGCGTGGGTCAGTTATGATGAGGAGTTTAAGACAAGGATGTCAGAGGATGAGGAGGTGCTATGGGGTGAACTAGATCAGTATATGTGGTTGAAATTGAAGGTGCCTACGAGGTGCCTACGAGGCCAGCACCAGTGGCCCATACTGCCTGAGAATTGCTGATGGCGTGCTCAGTGTCATGTGCAATCTGAGATGCTTAACACATTTCTGCAATGGGTGTTCACAGAAGCGTCAGGTTCTGATAAGGTCGCATATCTATATTTCTTTTTCACAGCCAAGTTGATTTTGGGAACGTACGGGGAGACCCTGGAAGTTTTGCAGTAGATTGGTGACCTAGGGGTGCTCTGATATTCGAAAAAATGGTAATGCCCAGTACTTGTAGGACTTTTTTTTCCAGACCCCTAATTGCATTCAGCAAAAATGGAGGTGGCATTGCCCAACGAGAAACTGGGGGTTTTGTTCAGTTGATGGACAATGGAGTGTCGGTAGAAAATTTAGAACTAAGGAACTTGCAGTGTCTGTTAGGATACTTGCATTTTGCATGTGGGGTGGTTACAGCATGGATGACACTTTCCAGGAGAACCAGTCTTGCAATGTCCGGCGCAGAAAACTCACATCCTATGGTAGGGTTGAATGTTGCAGTAAAAGTAGACTTGAAAGTGCGGGGAGCACTTTTTAGGCATTTTAATTAAGTATGTTATGTACGATCTGGGAGACGAGGTGCGGTGGAGAGTGCACATTTAGTCAGACACTGTGGGGTCAGGAGGTTTTCATTTGCATTGGCAGGAGAGGTGGTATGTGGAGCAGTAACGGGGAAAAAGTGTGAAGGTTTGCAGCATAGACTTTTCAGGCATTTTTACCCTCGGAGGTAACTTTAATGCTGTGGGGGTCAGTGTTGGCAAGCAAGAATTTTAACATGGAAGTGGTAGAGATAGTTAGCAGGCAGAGAGCTGGGAATGAGAGGGTGTTTAGATTATGGAGGTTGCTTCTATTTGGGTGATTAACACAGCATTGTTTTTCGAGTGTAGCGTGTGCCGGAGATAGAAAAGGAGCCCGTGGGTGCGCTGTGGCAGAGGCTGTGTGGGCTGGCACTGGAGGCGGAGCGGATGAAGACAAGAATGCCAGCTGCATCACTGGAGCTGTGCGAGCGAGGATTCGGGAACCAATAGAAAGGCTGTTAGCAGACCTACGTGGAGAGTGCACAGGCAGGCGTAGGAGGTACTAGGAAATGGAGCATCACGGAGCAGAAATGTGTGTTGGGAAAGGGCAGGAAGGAGGGAAGATGTTCTGTATGTTCTGTGGCAGATTATGGAACAAAAAGTTTTATCACCGGTGACCATAGAAAAGAAGATGGCAGGGTGGCGTTTTATGGTAATTCTTTCAGGAATTATGAGCTGTCAGCTGGGAGCATAGAATGTAGAGGGCTGTGAAAAAAGAGGGATGAGCAAAGTGAGGAATCCCATAAAGTTGAATTATTGCTGGATATGTTGGGGGCTCTGGGGATGTTTGTGTGCGAGTGAGTGAGTGATTGAGTAGCAGTTATGTGTGGTTTGTGCAAGGTGTGTATGTTTTGGGAGTGTGTGTGTAAGTGAGTGAGTGCGTGAGTAGGAGTGATGTGTGGTTTGTGCAAGGTGTGTATGTTTTGGGAGTGTGTGTGTGTGTGAGAGTAAGTGAGTGAGTAGCAGTGATGTTTAATGTGTGCAAGGTGTAGAAGTTTAGGGTGTGTGTAGGGTGTCAGAATTGCGAGAGAGGGCAGGGCAGGCAGGGGTGTTGTTGACGAAGGTACAACAGAGGGAGCACATTCTCATCATTGGAAGGGCAAACAGGTTGTCTTAAGGATGTAAGAAGTACAGGACTAACGTCAATACGTTTAGTTTGAGCAGTTTATGAGGATGCGGGGTGGGATGAAGGTGGAGATTTTTAGACACTGGCAACACGGTAATGTTGAGAAGTTTTCAGCGGGTGAATGAATTGCGGATGGGCTTTGGAAAGCTGGATTTGCAACTAAATTAGTTTGGAATTTCTCTGTTTAGAAGAGGTGAACCTCCTAGGTCGAGTTACCTGGATTTTGTTTAGGGTAAAGTATGATGTACTGGTAGAGGTGGCCAGTGTACCAGTGCCTGTGGTAGGATTGGGGATAGGAAATTGGTCTTTGTGGGGCAATGCCTTAACATGTATTTCTTTTGTTTGCTATGCTGATTGTGCAACAGTTCCACAGGATAGAAGAATGACGGTGTGGATTTCCAGGCTTTCATTCGTTAAGTGGGCAGCCTGTCCAGGAGAGAAGTGATCTTTTGGCAGACAGTTGGGGTTAAGTGTGGAGAGGGTGAGAGCAGGTTGTGAGGAAAAGGAAGGAAAGGGCCAGTTATTGCCCATTTAGATCCAGTTGCCGGATAGGAGGGGTTGTCAGATTGGCTAGTTGTGCATTTAGGTGAGAACGATTTGGTGCAGCTGCCAGGGGTGGTGATAATTAAAACGATGAACGAAAATTTGAGAGAGCTGATGAGGCACCACTGGCTCAGGACAGCATAGTACGAACAGAGTTGGCACCATGAAGTTCTTGGCAAGGGGCAGTAGGGCCGGTGGTGCTGGAGAGGGTGGGTCACACGGACATCAAGTACAAACATTACGAGATATTTATGGCGAATAGGAGTCACTGAAATAAGTAATAAGTTGTGCATGCTTGATGTTTGGGAGCAAGTTGTGAAACTGTTAAGAGAGAAGGCGTGCATTAGTGGTTTACCTTGATCGATGTGTAGAAGGCACTGGGGGTGGGGCAGGAAAACACCTTAATAAGGGGTTTCCTGGGTGGCGCAGTTAGGGCAAGAAGAAGGATGATGGAAGGGTAGGGTTGGCTAGGCGTCCAAAAAGGTGAACCAGTTGTGATTGGAAAAAGGATAATGCAGTGTTGAGCTGTCAGGCTCTAAATGTTCAGAGAAGAAAAAGTCCTTGGGAGAGAATAGGAACAGGCAGAGATGATGGGGAACCTGTTAGGTGTTTCGACAGAGACATGACAAGGGGAAAGAGAAAGGATGATTGGGGGGGGGAATTAGTAATGCTGATACAAGATTAATTTAGTTGTGAGGCATTATGTCAGGGTAAAGTTTCAGAAGTGTGACCTGTTCTCATTAAAGCAGCCTTCTAAACACTATTAGACTCAGTCGTGTCTGCTCAAGGTTGCCATGGGTGTGCCTTGGGGGAGATGGGCTTGTCCTGTTCTACCTTCAGACCCTTCTGATAGTTGGAATGGGATGGTAGGAGAACGGTGTAGCCAATTGGTTGGGTAGGAGTCAGGAAGGGTTTAGAAGAGTTTTGTGTTTACATTTATTTTGAAGGTTTTATAGAGCGCGAACAAGAGCCTTGCGGATATCAGAGCGCTTTCCAGTGATCAAAGCTGATTATACATAACGAATAGCATGAAACATTATACAGGCAATAATATGAAGGAAAGAGCAAGCATGGGATAACAATACGAATACACCGGAAAAGTCGTAAAGTACAGAAGTATGGGATAACAGAACAAAAACACAGGAAAAGTCGTCGAGTATATAACAGGAGCGTCTCGATTTAATAAAGTCCCGGGCAGGATAAAGAGACTAGGGTGATAAGATGGACCCTTAACAAAAGAATGGGATAGTAGTAAGGGTACTATTGCTCTCCAGATTTATTTAGAAACTAGTCAAGTAAATCTTGCCATGAGAATCGCTTTTACTTCCTTTTTGAAAGAGACAGTATTTTTTTAAAAATAATTTTGAGAAGCATATCAAACATCAAAGATAACAGCACAGAGAGCACCCAAATACTGATAATGCAAACAGTTGTTCAGTTTCACAAGTCTACAAGAGTAAAGCAAACAATTACTTTAACAGTGAGTCGTGGGAGTTAACCGCATGCGTGCGGTGCAGATTTCCGCGCTGCGCTGCATTTGTAAAAAACCCGCGGTGCATGACGAGCTCAGCTCGTCATGAGCGTACGAGAGGCGTAACTCATGACGAGCTGAGCTCGTCATCCGCCTCGAAGGGGTTAAAGAATAAAAAGTAACCAGTAAAGTACAACAGTACCGAGAGGAGGAAAAGGCAGAAAAGAAGAACAGAGAGGCCAAAAATTAGAGGTAGCAACACTACATTGTGTAAGAGTCCACAGGGCCACAATCTTATCTCGCACAAAATAGTGTGTCTCTACTCTGTTTGAGGATGAGCGAGATATACACTCTATTTAATCTAGGTCATAAAGAGCCTTGGCTTTGTCCTCATGAAACATCCAAGTAAGAATCTGGACTATTTGCACCCGTGTGGTTTCATAAAATTATAAAGGAAAACAGTCTTCTGAGGGCGGTTTCCCCATAGCTTTTATTACCTCTGTAACTTCCTCTTCAGTTAGGTCCTGTTCCAGCTCCTCCTGAAAATGGTCAGGAAGGGTAGGCAAGCAGATTCGTGACATGAATGCATCTTCATGGGCCGTGCCCTTGGGATACTCCAACGTGTAGAGCGGCAAGTAGAAAGAAGTAAACTCTTACATAATATCCAAGGGTTTGGTGAGACTCTGACCAGAGGCCTTACGAACGGCCGGTATAGAGGACTGGCCTTCTCTCCATTCCAGTTGCATCGCCAACATCTTCCCCACTTTGTCGCCGTCTCATAAGTGTTCTGTTTAATGCGAGAGAGAACTTTCTCTGCCCCCAGAGTATAGACACAGTTGAATTCGAACTTCTTAGACCTCAAGGCTCTCAAGTGATCTGGGGAAGCATGGACAGGATAGCTGTCCAGTAGGGCCTTCAGGTCAGTTTCTTTGTTTCTGTGGTAGACATCGCCATGCTGGAATCTCTTATTAGCATCCCACGCAAGTAAGACTTCCACCCCATAAACACATATTGCTTAAGATTCAGTTGTAGGCACATTAAGATCTAGAGGGCCATCAGAAAGGGCTATGAGTCTTCCCTTCTGGTGTTTTGAGTCACATGTTATTTAGTCTCCACGTGCGGGCCCTGGGGAGTGTTGGTTGGGAGGTCCAGGGAAAGCAGAACAGGAGCATGATCGGATATGGCACCCACTCTAATCTCATAGGGTTCAATCTCTGACAGAGCCACAGTATTTGTTAGGTTTCAAGTCATACGCTGGGGAGAGTTAGGCATACTCTTCATCTGTAGGATGGAGTAAATGCTAGACGTCATGAAGTGAGTGATCCATAATAAGATCACACAGAATGCCTCTGTCATTTTCTCTTATAATATCAGGTCGTCCAGTTTTATCCCCAACAGAGTCCATGACTAGGTTCCAGTCACCCCCTGAATTATTTTAGTTGATCCAAATTCTGTCAGAAACCGGCTAAGTATCAAAATCCAGGCCCGCTTAGATCCCGTGGAGACATAAACAGACCCAAGGATCAGAATCTAACTAGAGACCCTTTACGGGCAAAAACATATTGACCATTCCTGTGAGACCAGGTTTTTTGACTTGCACTGGCAACTGTTTGGGAAACATGGCTACTCCATTCTTCCTGGGAGTTGTCATTGGATTCTATTCTGTGACAGGTGACGCATCCGAACTTCAGGAGAACAGGACCTTGCCGACCCAGTCCCGCTTTAATTTGCCAGATTCTGCAGAGTTACGATATATTTCCTCCATGAGGCCGTTATCAGGTTTCTTGCAACCCAAAAAAGTTTGAGTCTTTTTACGTTTGATGTAATGGGTCATAAGGTTTAATCTAATAGACTGGTTTGCCATGTTCACTGTGGGATGTTGTGCCATGCTGTACTTTCCATCTGGACCAAATGAGGTGGAACTGAATCTGACCCAGAGAGAACAATAATATAGGAAGTGTAGGGCTGAGGAGCTATATAACCTAGAGAGTCAAGTCAATACAGACGAGACAGCGTTTGCCCCAAAGAGCCTTTCAAAAAGGTAACAAAGTAAACTTTTGTGCGGGTAGTAACCGTCACCTATAAACAGTGCCACCCAAAAAGAAGGTTACAGTGAGCAGGTCCACAACAATCCAAAGAGTTCAAGTAGAATAATGAACCCTGGAGCTGGCTAAGTAACATTGCGTGCCTTTCAATCACAGTTCACAGCATATGGAGGTCTGTGATTTGTCTCTGTTCGGGGAGTGGTTCTCCTGCCTGTGGTTTCCATCAGCCTCTCTTTTCCTATTGGTAGACTTGAAGGGAGTGGTTGTGATGTCCCAGACTGAAGTTGGAAAGTGTCCATGTGCCGTTGTCGGGTCTCCACACTTTCCAGTCGGAGTTCTAGTTCCGCCACATTGCGGAATTCTTTGGTCATATCATTTACAGTGACTATCATGATTGCCGGCTCCAACAAACTATGGTGTAAATTCAGTTTTGTAAGTGTGGGACGTAGGCCTAGGAAACGTTTCTTAAGTATGTGTTTCTCATATGAAAGGTCCGCTGAGAAAGTAATTTTGTAACCTTTGACCTGGTACAGGCCATGTTTTCTGGTCTCTGAGAGAACTGCCCTCTCTTGCTGGTGTTGGAGGCCGGACACAATAATCAGGTGAGGCGCCTATCAAGTGGTAACATAGTGTGTGATGGTTCCATCAGCCCATTGGATGTCCAATGGGTAGGGGAGGACAAACCCAAATTTGGATTGAAAGTTTGAAGGAAGAGTGGAACATATTCGGTGTCTACAGTCTCTGGGACACCAAAGATATGAATGTTATTCCTGCAACTACGATAGAAGTCCTCAAGTTTCTTATGGGTGTGCCACAGTTCCATATTCCATGTCATGGTTTCCGTCAACTTCAGATCTAGGTCATCTATTATCCTGTCCATGGGATCCATCCGCTGCCACAGTAGAGTCACGTCTCCCTTCAGCAGTTTAAGTGTGTTATTTTTCTCCGTCAAGGAATGTTCCTCTGTGGCTATCAATACCTGGATGGCTTTTGATTCCGCCATGATGGAATCTAGGGTCATTTCTGATGTCACCATTATGGGAGGGGCAGGCAGTGGGTTTTTTTCTGTAGCCTTAGCGAAAGTCAATTGTCTGACCGCCTTAGTACAGAACATGAGAGCAAAGCACGCCTATGTAATGACTAGGGTCCAACAATGTCGACCACACTAATAGGGAACAGAGAGTAGTGCCCACTGGATGGCAGCAATGATAAGGATTAGGCCACGATGACTATGTGCATCGTAGAAAGAAGGGAAGGATCATATAGCCCTCGGACATTTTCCCAATCCAAGATGAAGGGCGCTTGAAATCTCTTTCCTGGGCTTCAACAGTCAGCCGAGGTGGCAGTGCTGTTGAAGGGGGGAGGGAAGGGTGCATGATATCCAATACTGCCTGGGAATATGAAAGGCAGGCAGTGGCACAGCAACTTTGGAGAAAGATCTCATGTGAGAGATGGCTGTCCATCAATGACTGGAATGGCAGCACCAGTACCTCTCAGAAGGGCCAGACAGGTACCAGCAGGAGCAGAGTGGCACTACCATGGTTTATCGATGTTGCGATGCTCATACCAGTTGTATACGGTTGCAGAGCAGTTGGTGCAGAGTACGCGTAACCGGGGTCTCGAAGCCGGTGCCCATCAGTCATGTCGCGGTCCCAGTTTATAGCAGTTAAAATGGAATAGAGGCGGATCGGTTTGGGGCAGGTAGAGGGTGAGAGAAGGGTTTGGTAGGTTCCTAAGTTGGGGGAGCTAGCTCTTGGGGAAAGATTGTTCCCCACCCAATGTTGCACCATGAAGCTCTGATAGGATAGGGACAGCAAAAATTATAGGACAACTCAGGCTTCGGCACATTGTTTTGACAAGGGGAAAAGGGGGGCTTATGGGTGGGGAATAGTGACTGTATCAATGGGAAGGAGTTCACATAGTTATGAGGCATTTTTCCAGGTTAAAGTTTAAGGAGTGTGACTCGTTCTGATTAAAGCAGACATTTACACTCCATAAGAAAGTCTGCATGTTTGCGTAGTGCCACCAAAAGGTCGTTTTAAATGTCCCCAGCTTTTTGTGATGGAATTCATGATTTTCGACCTAATCATAAAACACCATTTTCTTTATGTATTGTTTAAATTAGATGTATTCTGTGTGATCCCTTAGTTTTAATCTCCATACCCACCGTACAGTTGAGGCAGAATGGGCACGCACTCTCTCACCGCAGTCAGTGCCCTAAACACTTTTTTCCACTATGCATCTCTCGCCTACAATGGGGGTAAAACAGTGATGGCCGAGGAGGAACTTTTCGCATTTTCTATTTTATAAAGACAGACTGCCAAAGTGGGGGTCCTTCTTAGGTAAAAAATAAAATGAATGTGCACAAGCATTGGGAATGTTCTGCCAGCACATGAGAGGGAAGAGGTGAGGTAGGCTGTGGATGTCTTCTGTCCAAGACCACCACGCTTAACATGGTGGTTCTAGATACATTGGCACGAGGAGGAATGGCGTTAAACTGTACCCTCTGAATAGGTCAGGCACACCGCTGTCAGTCCCAGTCGCACTGGGTCCACCAAAGAGTATTTCCACCTGCAGCAGCTGGGCCACCCTCAGGAAAACTGGGCTCACCCTTCCTCTAAATGCGGCCGAGGAAACAAAAGGCAGGCAGGTGGGACGAAAGGCCGTTTTTTAACAGGAGTAGTTTTTCCACCCATGTCTAAACCAGGCAGTGTGCTGTTTTTCTTACCAGCTCTTTACCCTCCATAACTATTCATTGATTGGTGTTACTGGCAATCAGTAATGGAACGTACTGACTTCTACAAACTGTGCGCTGCATGTTCAAATCTGCATTTCCCTTAGGGGCTCATTACCAACACGTTCTGAAATTGTACATTAAGTTTATGATTTATGAAAATTGATTTAGTGACACAGTTTCCAAATACAAAATCACGGGATCGGGATTTCGGGTATTTTCTGATGCTACATTCCACCTACAACTACGGAAACCCTCAGGTTTAGGGCATTTGCAGTGTTGTAAGAATAGAATTAAAAGTGGGAAATGGGTATCCACAAGAGAGGGGCAGAGAGTGATCAGTGGAATCTTTTGAATACCCAGCTTGTCAGAACGTTATTGTTTATTTAGTGTTAACCCAAACTTAATTTGCATTTGCCCTTTTTACTGATGTATCCTGCTGCTCTGAATAACCTTTTATATAAATTATATTTGTATTTTAGCAGATTTATTCAGTGAAATTGATACCCACTGATGCAGCTAGGATTCCTTGATAACCCTCTAATTTTTTTTCTCCTTCAACAACTGAATGTATTTTGTTTAATTGTGTCAAAGAGGAGAATTATCATGCAGCCGGTAATACATTCATATGTGAGATCTGGCCTTTGTAAAAACCCTGCTACTGTGTCACATGTCCACTAGATGTCCCCCACACTGTCCTAACAAAGAAGGCCTACCTCCCAGGTGCAGAAACCCTCCATATACCTTAGCCATCTTTACGTGAATCCTGTTATCGAGGGTTTGCTTTCCAGAATCAGGGTGTGGAGACGATTACGCTAGGACAAGTGAAAGCTCGGTATTCAGCCATTGAATTTTTTTTATTTCACAGAAATTAATGGTTTAACCCTAGTAACACACTTGGTACTGTTCACCTACTACGTTTTATAGAACAGACTGAAATAATTATTTGTAACAAAAAAAAGACTACTGTTGGTATGCGAGCTGTGGCAGTCTAACTCTACCCCGTAGTGGTTAAAAAAGAGCGTGCAACGGACATGCTACCACATCAAGGGAGATGGATGCAACTGGCACACATCTGAAAATGTTTATTCTCTTTTGAGTAAGGGGTTTGAAGCCCACTATATGGAAAGTTCGGCTTTTAAGGTGAAAATCTGACTAGAATTGGCCATTTAAAAAAAAAATAATCCTCTCAGCTCGATGCACTGCATTGAAAATAAGAGTCAATCCCACGTTAGGGGGATAGATCGGTGTATGGGCTTCTGCTCTGCGAAAGAGAAACGTGCGTAAAAAGCTCACGAGGTACAGAAGAAACACGCCCAAATATGGAGCTGATGGTGGTATCATGTTAATGAGGCAATGTCATGCTCTAGTCACTTTTTGTGTTTCGCTGTCACCATATCACCAATTTGTGTACATGACCGTATTGTGATCTGTTATTCTGTAAGTGCTGTAATCATTGTGACAAGCGTGTATGACTGGTCCCCTCTTTCTTTCTTTATTTTATTTCTTTGTAACATCTAACATGTATATAAAAAAACATTATAATACAGTAGGGGACGAACTTTCTTCCTGGGTCCAATAGCAATAAGGTGTTGTTTGTACAAGGCTTCAGATACAGTTGCTTTGCAAATATGTACCAAAATAGGATGGCACCCAATGTATCGACCTTGGAAGCGTGAAAGGCTGGGTTGGCCTTGCTAGAACTCAAACGCATCAACACCTGCAATTCACTCTAGATACCAGATGAACGCTGAACTCATTGGCACATCTTCCTTCCCAACGTTTCCCTGTCTAACGTTCTAATGATGTCAGCATGCCACAGCTAAATATACAAGACAACGAACAAGAAACTCTAGTACTCCACAGAGAAAATGCTCCTAACGATTGCGCCGAAATTCGAGTAACAAAAATTACCCACTGCAAACTTAGAAAAGTGTTCTTTCGCAAGAAGTACTTACACATAAGGCACTCCTTTTGTTTCTTTATTGAAGCAGAGCCTAATTGAAAAAGACGGCCTGGTCGGGTGAATAAATAAGATGGGTTTGCTGCAAAACAAGGACACGAAAGAGAAGAAGTTTCACCACAGGTATTCATTCCTTTTGTGCGCAGGCTGTTTGGCTAGCACCAGCAGCGCCGGTGCCACACAAGGTGACGGGCACAGATACCACACACAATCTACACGGTTCACATTCTCGGCTTCCCCTAAGAAAAGCGTCAGAATCTATTAAAATTACTGGCCGCTGATAGCAACAGCGACATGACAAATCACAGGCCAAGAAGCAAGATACCGCCGAATGTATCGCGGCCTACGGGGGCCAGGCCCATTTGCAAGCAAATGATATTGTGCGGATCTGGCCGGCCCCGCGCCCATGACAAACTGATGCAATTTCGGGACGCGGCGCCAGATGTGGCGGGGTTTACTCCGCCGAACTGTGCGGGGCTCCCAGATTGGGATCACCAGGGGTCTTAAAGGGCGTCTCCTGACAAGCCACGAATAATTGCAGCCCACTCACCCCACTGTACTCGATTATTCTGCACTCCTTATCTCCAGGGTCCGGGCACCCGCAAAGAGGCAGAGGGGCTTGCTTGGGCGTGAACACTACGGAAGCAAAGCAGTGTCCCTTTGTGATATAACTAAAAGAAGGCCCGGGGCACGCAACCTTTTTTTTTATCAGCCCTGCTTTATGCTTTTATGAGAAAAATTAACTTCTGAGATTTTCGGTGAGCTGAACTGGGATCAGGCATCGCAGCAAGTTCATGTGCCTTGCAGTTTAGGTCACTGATATAGCGATCTAGAAACTGCTGTAAAAACTCATCTGAGACATGTGACGTTAACATCCAAGTCCTGCTGCTAAAAGCGATAATCGGGAGTGTTCTGCCGCTGGGATTGAGCAGCTCTGCCGAGTTGGATAACCAGTAGCCGAGATTGAATTTGCCTCAACCTGCCCGTGTCAGTGGCGCCTCGCAACTTTGCATTTTATTCACCACAAGCTGAATATACTGCGCACTGTTCTGTACGAGAGGCTGTGTGCCTACGCCTCCCACACTCAAGCAGCCTAGAAGAATTCACTGCTTCCAAGTAGACATAACGACCAAGCTTGTCTTTCTCTTCGCTTGTTCAACAAAAAAATGCAAAGAATGTTGTTTTCACGAGGCCCTTTTCGTGCAGGTCTGTCACCCGTTCAATTATCTAAAATAGGCTAAAAAACGACTTGCTTGAGAACAGGGGCCATTCGATGTTTAAAAAAAAAGCCACCAACATATTTATTAAACAGGACAATTACTGAAATGCGTTTCCTAGATATGGGGGACCTAGGCCATGCGTGGGTGTTCAATGTATGTTCAGGACTGGACCTATACCAGATTTCCATAACAACCAGTACGACACAGAGCTTTATTTAGAGTTATATAATTTTTATATTTATTTTAAGAATATTATATTAGAATACTAGTTCACACCATGAGGTGCCCGAAGCACAATATCAGAAGTGTAGCACGCAAAGGGGAGGCATCTCCATAATGGCAGAGGAGCGTCGCCCCGCTTGTCAGAATCAGTCACCGAAAATAAAATAATTCTATTTTCCGCTGACTGACTGACTGACCGATCCGAAGCCAGTGTAGGGCAGGCCAAGCCCATACCATGGTAGGGGGAAGAGTGATGGCTACTGTAAAGTGCACATGTCGGCTTGGCCATCCGTCTTGGGCCGGCCAAACAGACATGCGCACTTAGGTTGTCTTCAACCTAGCTGTGTTGCACAGCCGGGTAGGAGAAACAGCACAGACTCCCAGGCACTGTCTGAGAGGCAAACCAGGCCTCTCAGACAAATCCTGGTGCTGCTCTCGTGCTAGGAAAGAATGAGAGCAGCAGCAGGATTGGGTGGGGAGCCTGTTCCCCAGTGACTGCCTGGAGGAGAGCCAGAGAAGAGCACCAAGGCGGCCGGCGTCGACACGTACGTTAAAAAAAATTATTTATTATTCCCCTAACGCCCCCGCCTCTCCACTTTAGATATGCGGCAGCCGCCACTGTAGCATGCTACACCGGGACGGAACGATTGGCTGAAAGTGTGTTGTAAGGAACACTAAACAGCAACAATATCATTGTGGAAAGCATTTAGGTCTGTGAATGCCAAGAGGGGCGCTCTTATCATATATTCGTTTTCAGAGCTTAAAAGTTTGATAGTTGGAAGACAAGTAAGAGACAGATCATGCACAGTTTACATCAGTCAGTTATTATGAGTCGAAGATACCAAGTTAAATAATGGCAAGATTATGAATGCTTTACAACATTCAGTTGCAGCGATGGAAGGCACATCTCTTCTTTTCAGCCGTGGCATGTCCTCATTGTATTGCTCTACAAGTGTTTATCGTGGCTCTCTGAATATGAAGGTGTGTCCTATGGCTGTCGTTGACTGCTGATTGCCATGATATGTCAGTTCCATGTATCCAGTAGGGGGTACAGAAGCAAACCACTGTTTACCCTGGTTACAGGTACTGCACCCAGTACAGGCGATCAATCAGTCCTGCTAGGAGAAGAAGTCACATCCAAGGACTCTACTGACTGAAGTCAGCTGAGATGGTGCTTAATTGTATCAGTTCCTTCAACTTCGAACATACCCAGTTGCTCTGTTTGTCTTTACAACACTCTTAAGCAAAGTGTTCTGTTCTAGTTGTATAAGTTGTTTGAATTTGTGATAGCAGGAAGCCTCTTTCGTCCTACATCCTTATTAGGGCTCGCCTGGCGTTGGAGCGCGAAGCGCTCCCGCCAGCGAGTTCTATAGTCACTATCCTCCCTGCCAAGGGAGTGAGAGCTGTGAACGAGCAGCTCCAGACCTGTGAACGAGCCGACTCAGGTCCGTGAACGCGCGGGAACGTCAATGTGCACGTTCACGCGCGTCACGCTCCTGTCCTCCCGCGTCTCTGCCGAGGCGCGCTCCAGGCCGACTTGCGGTGTGCGTCACAGCGTGTTCCAGCGGCCGGAGGTAGGTAAGTGAGGGCCGGGGGGATTTGTTTGCTTGTTTGTTGCTAGCTTGTGATTAAATGTACTCGCTGGCCTCCCTTGCCCGTTTCTGTGTTTCCCGCTATGGAGTTGCTGCCACGGAGCTCGCAGGAGTTCGCCTCGGCCCAATACTGGGAGCGATTTTTCCGTCGCCGGGGTACACGCGCCTTCGAGTGGTATGGAGGCTACACTGAGCTTTGCGGGGTGCTGCACAAGTACATCAAAACGAGGGACAAGGTGTGTTCCTAACCCCAGAGACTTTTGCTTGTATTCTGTCATCGTGTGCTGTCATTTCTGTTAAAAATCATGATAATACTATGCAAGCGCTACTCACTTTTCCTACCACGAAATGGTCCTGTTGACACATTTTTCTGCCTCAGGTGTTTTACGATCTCCCTCAAACCCAACAGTCCCCGTTTCACGTTCAATACATAGTGCTATGCGCTGCCTCACGGTTTCCTTCAGTGCGCTGCACAATTAAAAATGAAAACCCAGAATTGTGAAGCAGGAATCAAGTCACATGTGCGGCCGGATCCCCCTGTCTGATGTTTCTTACTCTCTACCATCAGTTCTGTGGTCTAGTCAAAGGCTAGCCTGTCCTGAATAACTCATTTTTATTAGATCGAGCGTTACAGAAAATACAGCTGTCTGTCAGGTTTCAAAAGGCATATTGCAGCGGACTTACCAAGAATATACAGGTGCTTGGAGGCTGCTCAATGCTAAACATTATTTGGCTTCCCAGACTCTCGTATGCCGGTACCTTATTCGTGTCACAGTTTGTCAATCTTGTGTCGGTCCCTCTCATGGAGCTTATCTTCTTAACCATCTCTTTTGATTGGCTGGCTTATATGCCTCCGCTTCTTGCTTTTCAATCACTACTTTATTCTTTTAGGTTTAGCAAGCCACAAGAGTGCATGTGTTTTCAGCTGTCACCCTCATGTACTTCTCACCTTCTGCACTGTCCTTAAAATGAAAATGCACTTCATTAGAACACCTTTTGTTTGGAGCTTTGCTTCCATGCCACTTCTCTGCAAGTCACTGAAGAATGTGCCAGGATAACATAAGAGAAATAGATAAGTAGATAAGAAATAGATAAGACAATAGAGAAATAGATGAGATGGTTTAAGGTTTTTAACTGCGTTTTTCCGATAAAATGTTGTGCACGCAATTGATACAACGTTTGGAAGCTCATTTATGTTGGAGGTAGACTTGTTTGTTTTGTGTATTTTATGCCCCTAAACTAGTTACCATGTGGATGCATTTTAATGCATTTAAAATTTTCAAGGTATAAGTTGACGTGGTGTTTAGATCTGCCACCTGATAATTTTTCATTTAATTGCTGTTTATTATTTTGTCAATTCATTACATTGTGATGAGTTCTAGTGTAATTCTTATATATAATTGATATATGACTGAGTGGTTTCTTTAGTCCAAATGCATTAGATGGTGTTTGTTACCAATTAAAGTAGAAACGCAATGGAAAGTTTAGTGACCGACTTAAGTGGTTGTCTCATGCCTGCTTGAAATGTGTGAGGATTACTGATGCTTGTCCATTTGCATAGCACAGCTAATATCTGCTACTGTCTGTGATGCTTAGGACACCAGCTAGTATAGGCAATTGCTAGGATAGAACATCTCTCTAAAATTATACTGGATTCCTGGTACGTTAGTGATTATTCTTTTAGAGCGAGCCTGGGCAGCGCATGCGCTGCTCTGCGAGGCATGCTGTATTCAGGTATGGACTTGAAACTCCGCCCACGCTCTGGCATATTTTTCATTGGCTTGTGTCGTCCTTTGGAAACTGTGGCTTTTCATTGGTCAATAGGCTTAGTCGTCCCTTCTAAGTACTGCCTTGTCTCATTTTGTAACCTCTCATGAGGATACCCCCTGTTAAATGTGTTGTTACTCAGTAGGCTTTAATTACAGCCCGAGCACTATTTACTTAAATGGGTTTTAAATAGGACATGCACGCCCCATTGCTTTAATTTTCTTTTTTTATAGCACAGCATCATCTGTGTGTCTTTTGCTTTGGTTTATTTGCGGCACCAAATGCGGCCGCATGTTGCTTTTTAAAAATGTTTTTTTTTTAGTTTTATTAACTTTTGTTTTCAAACTACCCCATGCCGCACTTTCACTTTAATGGCGGCCATGCCCCTTTTCTTTGATGAGCCTCATCTAAGGAAAGGGGTGCAGCTGCAATTAAAGTGAAATTGCGGCATTGGGGCACTTTTATAATAAAAAAAAACATTTGTTTGTTGGTTGTAAGAGTTTTGTAAATGCGAGACCTATTGCATTGCAAATGCTTTTTTCGAGATGGGTTCAGAATACATACCTATTTGACGCTTGAATTATTAGGACCTGCTTAGGAATTCGGTGAAACTCGGGAGAGTGGGGTGTAGTACTAACACACCAACTTAATACCCATGCCCTGGTTGGTTGTCCTATCCTAAGTTTGCAGGTGAAAAATTGGGTATTTTCCTCCCCTAATTCTGCTAATATTACATATTTTAGCACATCATTCTAATACATTTTGCAAGGTGTTTGCTTTTTTGATCAGCCAAAATTACAGGAAAGGAGGGGGCAGGAGTGAGGGACTGCATTAAATAAGCACCATTGGGAATAAGGGCAGGTGCCATTCTATATCAAGGCTTAGATATTAATCCGGTAGGTAGCTTTCTTAGTTCAGTGCATCTTACGCAGTTACATCTCGTTTTGGCATTTCAATCTTTAATTATTTGATATAATATTTTCCGACAGATATCCCTTGCTAAGGACTGCCGCCTGTGCTTAGTTTGTAAAAAGAATAAGTGCCAGTGCTCTCGGTCAGGAGGCCACTGCAGCTTTCACCACACATTGCCTTTGCTTTGCTACCAACAATAGTAATCACACAACTACTAACCTTCACTTTCCTACAAGTGTGACAATTCGGACTATTTCAGACCCCCAAAGCTATAAGAATGGCTTGGTTTGTAGGTAACAGTAATTTTTAATGTATAATGAATTAATAATTAACTGCTGTTGTGGTCATCTCTAAATTAGCAAGATAGCGCCACCTTGTGGCAGACTGTCACAAGCGCCGGTGTGGCCAATAAAGTTCCGGTGTCAAGCACCAGGAGCCACCAGCTCAAATGAAGCACTGACTGCCGCCCCTCCTGCTGCAGTCCCTGATTTGCAGGTAGCTTGCATGGAAGGATGCTCTGGCATCTGAGTGGGCTTGTGTTGTGAGCTTGTAGTGTGGTTGCGGACATGAAGAATAAAATCTGAGTCTGTTGTGCAAAATGAAACACCCAAATCAGTAATGTGTTTCAAAAACGTTAATAGAATCAGTTTTATGTCAAATGTCTGCATCTCAGAATGTGTGTGACGTCTGCAGAGGTACTATCTTTCCTGCAATGAACCATACATGTGCAAAATACATTGATTTAAATCTCTCCTTGGTGCTACTCGCTTTTCATTGTAGAAAAACAAATCCTATGTACGAAAAGTGTTTAAACTGCAGCTATGCTATTGTCATGGTAGTCCCTGCCTCTGAGGGGAACTTCTTTTTATGAGGATGTGCTCCTTATGAAACATGGGTGAAGGGGGATGGCTGATAGTCCCTGTATTAAAATGGTTTGTCACAAGACCTTAAAAAGAATTTGAAGCTCTTTTTTAGGGAATTTCACTTGTACTGAGGCAACAGCTCATCCTTAACTATGTGCACCATCATGGACTCTTGATGAAGAAGCATTGGCAATGCTAATAGGTTTCACTTATGTAAGATCTATTGGCTTTGTCAGTTTTGATTTAGCTCGGGTGTACAGCAGTGCTCAAAGTGAAAAACAAATAAAGCAAGCATTGGCAAAGCCAATTCGTCTTCTGTATGTGAGATCGATTGACTTTGTCAAAGTTTTTTAGATCGAGCCTAGCGGCAGCGCACATGCACTGCCCGCTCTGTGAGGCATGCTGTATGCACTGGAAGCCCTGCCCGCTCTCCGCCCATATTTGTCATTGGGTTGTATCATTGTCCTTTGTAAATGCTGACATCTGATTCGTAAATAGGCTTCTTAGTCTCTCCTTATCTGCATTTACCTTGTCTGCATTTGCCTTGTCTGCATTTGCCGTTCATAACGACTGGACCTTGTACTGTTACATGGTCTGCTTTATAAGTTGGTGAGCTCTATTTTCTTTAATGCTCTTCCCCTATTCCACCCTTGACATCCTTCTTTAATGCTCTTCCCATATTCCACCCATGACATTGCAGCACCTGCCCGCTTTTATGATATTAATGGATTTATTTAGTTTACAGTGTGGTCCACTTCAACTATTGCAGTCGCGCTTATTTATTTATTTGATTAACGACACGGTCCGCTTTCGAGCGGCCACGCGCCTTTAATAGCTATTTATTTAGTTTACTGCACGGTCTGTTTTCAAGCGGCCATGCACCTTTATTTTCTTCTGAACTTGCCCCTTTTAAAATGTATTATGTGCCTATTTATTTTGCAAGCACGGCATGCTTTTATCATAGTGGCCATACACCTTACTTTCCCCTGGAGAAGCAGCCAAAGGCAGCCCCACACCTTTTTTTCAACAACCTCCCATAGCCGTCGGAACCGGAAGAAGGCATCTCCGTTGCCATCAGTCCCATTCGAAGTACGATTTCACGTCTATTGGTAAGTAGAAATGCTTGTTGTACAATGCAATAGGTCTCACATTTACGCAAGTTTCAGCTATTAGCATTGTAAATGACAATGCCTTTTATGTTTTGGTATTCAAAACATAAATAAAAGGTATTGTCATTTACAATGCCAATAGCTAAGACGCGTAAATGCGAGACCTATTGCATTGCAAATGCTTGTTTTTTAAGAGCTAGGTCTTTATTTCCCTTCTTGACGTCAGATGGTCTGGAATGCACTGTATCTTCGCACCCAATCCGTTCTTAAGTTTTACAGACAGAGCTGAGAGTCAATTACATTATTCCTGTCAGCACTTGCAGGTCTCTTGAGCAGAGTATTCTGTTCTGACCACGTCTGTAGACCGGCTTTGTGTGTCAGGACACTGGCTTGCTCCTGCATCTGTGTTCAGGGGCCGTCCGACGCATGCAAGGGGTTAAAATTCGAACCCCTCAACTGATAATCTTGTGAGTTTTTCTTCCAGAAACACTCAGGAGGATCCCTTTTCTCTCTCAGCTGTTCTGTTTTAAGGACACCGGGGGTAACTGGAAGATTTGTGTGGATGTAACAGAGTGCTAAAATTACCAGCGGACGTAATTCTTTAAAGCTCATTCGATTGCTTCCATTACTTCAGTGTAAAATCCACTGTTCTTAATTTTTATGTGGTTTTGTTATGTGTAGAGTTTAAAGCTATGTTCCAAAATTACAATACCTTCTTTTTTTTAAATCTCTTTTTCCTCTCTACCTTCTGTGATTGTAAAGTAGTGCCGGACCAATAGCTCCAGCTCCAACTCTGCACTCATCACCTGGGTATTCATTTGTGCTACTCCACCACTCATGGTTTCATATGCCACTTTCTAGTTTGTTTAGCCTCCATCTTGCGAGGAACTAGGTAGCGGTGTAGAGGCCATGTGGTCAGCCCATAAGGGCTACGTAAGGCACATTTCAGCACGTCTTCAAAGTGGGCCTGCTGAACAGCGGCGGCTTCTCCACTAAGGCGACAGCGGCAGCTTCTCCGCTAAGGAGGAGAAGCATTGCCCCACTGAATGTAAAAGGAAAACTAAAATGATAAAATGATAGCATTAATAAAGTTATGTTATTATCATTTTATTTTTCTGTTAGGAACCCGAGCCAGGTTAGAGCAGGGCGGGGCTGGGTTGTGTCACACGTAGAGGGAGGAGGAGTGGTATAATGTGCAATTAAGTGTGCACATTGTTTTGGCTGGTCAAACCATCATGCGCCCTCAGCATGTTCTCCACCCAGCTGTATTGCACATCCAGGTGGTGAATATGCACAGGCTCCCAGTCCCTGTCTGAGCACCGAACCACAGCGCTAAGACCAATCACAACGCTGCTCTCATGCTGGTGACAGCAGTGTCGTTTTTGGCTAGGGGAGCATATGTGCTTCCATGCAGACGGGAGAAGAGAAGAGGACGGGGGAGCCCTTCTCCCACCCTACTACTACATTTCCAAAGCACCCACCATTGGTGTTGAAGGCAGGCCAAAGGCAAGCCCATATGTGGCAGTCCGCAGCCAGATGCAACCTGCCATGCCACAAGTTGCTCGCAGAATCCTCATGACACCGACCTACAGGTCAGGTCCTCCTCGATTTGCTGGCCTCCTATGAAACAGTGGCACATCAAATTACGCTTATCTGACTCTCTACAATCAATACTGCCAATGGGGTGCTTGCCTCTCATTTGACAGATCGATCTCAAGTTTCTTTTTGTCCCCTTTATAGATCTTCACCCAAGATTATCACTCATGGCGTCCCACAAGGGTACTCCCTCAGTCCCACAATGTTCAATGTGTATGTTTCTCCTCAACCAATCTCATTCAATCATTCGGTCTTACCTTTATGAACCATGCCGGCAACATTAGTATTCTGGTCCACCTCAATTCAGCAGTGATGGTATAATAATAATAATACCACTTATAAAGCAAATGGCTACTTCAACGAAGTGTCCCAGTGCTAGGATGCTAATTATGGAAAGAAAAGATGCACACTAAACTGGGAGGAGCTTAAACAGATATGAAAAGACACATTTTCAGCTTTTTCCTAAAGATCCTTTCAGTGGGGGCTAGTCGCAGTTCCAAGGGTAACGAGTTCCAGATTTTTGATGTCAGCTGTCTAAAAGCACAACCACCAATTCTGGCTCTGGATGATAAGGAGTGATCAAAGACTAAAGATAGGCCGGACCCTGAAGAGAAAGAGCCTTATGCAAATAGCAGAGAGCATTAAAGGTAATTCTCTGTTTCACCAGCAGCCAATGCAGTTTCTTCAATGCGGGGCTATTAGAAGTGCGTCTAGGAAGTACAAGCAACATCCTAGCTGCCACGCTTTAGATCCGCTGAAGCCTGTTCAACCGCGCTTGGGAAACACCCAATTAAAGAACATTACAGTAGTCCAATCTGGATATTACTATTGCCTAGACTACAGTTTTTTGGGCGGAATCAGGCAGGAGTTGGAGGCTTTACTTGAGAGACCCAATAACCTGAAACACCTGCGAAAGTATTAATGCGATTCGGATTTTCTGCCTCTCTACAGAGGTCCGTTGAATGCAACTTATTTTACTCACAACCAACAATGATACAATTGAGATTATGATCATAGGCAAAGGCCCAAGCATTTGCTCTAAAAAATTGTGGATTGTAGACCTAGTCTCTTCTCTTTCTCGAGTGGCCTCCAATAGGAATTTAGGTTTTCTTTTTGATGACTCTCTTTCTTTATTCTCCCAGATTAGTTGAGTTCCTTTTCGTGTTTACCCATACAACACTTGATGTCGTTGCACCAAGGATATTGTGCTGGATAACAAAACACTTATAAGGTCCCAAAGGCGAGACCTATTGGCTATGCCAATGCTTGTTTGTTTTTGCTACTACTTCAGCCAGTTGCCATGTAGATCCTCACTATATGTTCCCCTCCTTCTAATACCTACATTTGCCTTCATGATAGATAAATGATATTATAACCGCTGAAACCTATGGGCAAGAGCTCCTTCAATACAAAGAAAAGCACAGACATCAAAGGCCAAACTAGGGCAGTTATGCTCTGGTATAACAGGAGATGGCATTACCGAGACCATGCCTGGCTCAGCAGGTCATGTAGAGATCTGAGGGTATTACAATACCAAATATTCCTCAAATCTCTTGGCCTAGTATCTCCCCCCTGGCCTGGGGGGAGCAATGCAATAGGCAACTTATTTGGGTGGTTACACAAGTGTGGCGTCCATTACTCCAAAAGCCCTATGCCATCCAAGGCATTTTGAGCAGGTGTCAGATTGTGGGACTTTCTTAGAACAGCAGATTGGTCAAATGATGTTACATGCTTGGCGCATGTTATTGTAAAAGAACTGTTCAAGCCTGGATGAGGGTACCTAATATTCTTTCAAATGACACTCCACAAGCCTGCGAGCTTGCCCTAAAATGAAGATTTTCCTAACTACACAAAGATGAAATATATCCATTTTATTAAAAATGTAGAAACTGGTATTACTGTCTGCTGTCATGACTGTGGTCCATAACTTCACTGGCCTTGCCTGACATGCTTTTCATTTCTCAGCTTCAGCCCCCGTGCCAAGATTAATGAAAGCAATCCTGGGAGGATCAAAGAACAAAGATAGTGGTTTGACTGTTCAGAGCTTTTCAGAAGCTCTATTGTTGTCCTTTTTAGGCCGAGGACCGTTGGCTGCGCTTGCGCAGTCTCGGTCAGAGATTTAATGTTTACCAGTATGGGGGCTTGAACCCGCCCCTCTTCTCCATTGGCTGGCCTCTTAAATGCTGGCAAGCCATTAGAGGAGAGGGGCGTCACTCCCTTTAAGCTCCGTCTTTTCCCGATTTGGGGGCGTTTTTTTCTCTTCTTTCTCTCCCTGAAGTCATCGGGAGAGAGCACGCCCCTCATCACACTGCCTGCATGCTCAAGTCAGCTCTCTGATTGGTGTTCCTTATTAACCAATCAGAGGGCCGACAGGCGCGTGCAGGCAGCGTGAGCAGACTCTGCTCCCAGACCCTTGGCTCGTCGCTCGTCACTCGTCCACGTGATGAGGAGGCTTGACTGCAGCAGGGCAAAGCAGGAACCCATACGGTAAGAAGCGCCCGTTGTGTGCTTGTGCTTGCTCCCCTGCCCCCCCGTTGCTTGTGCTCGCTGTCCTGCCCCCCTTGCTGTCCTGCCCTCCCCTCGTTGCTCGTGCTTGCTGTCCTCCCCCCCTCGTTGCTCGTGCTTGCTCCCCTGCCCCCCTGTTGCTTGTGCTCACTGCAAGCCCAACCAATGCATTTCTTGTGAGCGCCAGCACTTTAGAGCGGCCGAGGACCAAGCCCGAGCACTTTATCAAAGGCCGTTTGTCTCCTTGAGCGATCTTGTCAACAGCGTGGATTATTTTTAGTTTTATTAGGAATAATTTTAGCTTGTCTCTTATTGGGGTATGTCATTAAATATTACGTGGTGTATGTTTAGTATTGTATATCGTATGCCTGTCTTTGACAGACTGACACAATACAGTGTTCTGACTCTCCGAGGCCTGTATCCTGGGCCGGGGGATGCTGTGGGCCTAGTCTAATATGTAATGCCTCTAGGAGCCACACTTCTCGTCTGCACTCTTTCCTCTTGCAAACTTCGGGGTCTGTCTGAGAGTTCGGCCCACAGTGCTTGTTTTATGGCCAAGAAGGCCCGCATCTGCTGGTGACGTTCACAGGCTCGAGGGTGTTTGTCGGAGCCGCGTTGTCGGACACAGATTCCTATTTAAGGATAAATAAAAAGGCCCGAGATACTTCTTTCCAGATGTGCCTCGCGTTTGAGCATCAGGCGGAGGCGCTGACGTCACGGCACGTCCATTGTGGGATTAATGCTGGATATTGTTGTCAGGCGCGGCCTGGCCTCCGCCTCCTAATCTCAGGCCACGGGTCCCGGAAGGAGTCATTCCAGTAATGGATGTTTATCGACGTTTTTAATTTGTGGAAAGTCTGGGATTGACTCTCTTTTGGATGACAGTCAAATTCCAGCAGAACGAAAACATCTAATAAAGGAAGTCTGATGGGCTGTATTTTTATGTCCTGTTTCCTATTTTATTATTATTTTGTGCACTCGTTGCTTGTGCTTGCTCCCCTACCCCCCTCGTTGCTCGTGCTTGCTGTCCTCCCCCCCTCATTGCTTGTGCTTGCTGTCCTGCCCCCCCCTCGTTTCTTGTGCTTGCTGTCCTGCCCACCCCTCGTTGCTTGTGCTTGCTGTCCTGCCCCCTCGTTGCTTGTGCTTGCTGTCCTGCCCCCCCTCGTTGCTTGTGCTTGCTGTCCTGCCCCCGATGCTTGTGCTCGCTGTCCTGCCCCCTTGCTGTCCTCCCCCCTCGTTGCTTTCTCCCCTGCCCTCGTTGCTTATGCCCGCTGTCCTGCCCCCTTGCTGTCCTGCCGTTGCTTGCGTTTGCTCCCCTGCACCTCCCCGTTGCTCGTGCTTGCTGTCCTGCCCCCCCTCGTTGCTCGTGCTTGCTGTCCTCCCCCCTCGTTGCTTGTGCTTGCTCCCCTGCCCCCCGTTGCTTGTGCTCGCTGTCCTGCACCCCCCTCGTTGCTCGTGCTTGCTGTCCTCCCCCCCTCATTGCTTGTGCTTGCTCCCCTGCCCCCATTGCTTGTGCTCGCTGTCCTGCTCCCCTTGCTGTCCTGCCGTTGCTTATGCTTGCTCCCCTGCCCCCCGTTACTCGTGCTTGCTGTCCTCCCCCCCCTTGTTGCTTGTGCTTGCTGTCCTGCCCCCTCGTTGCTTTTGCTTGCTCTCCTGCCCTGCTATTGGCATTGTAAATGACAATGCCATTTATTTGTTTTTTTTTTTAAAAACATAAATAAAAATAATGTCATGAGCAATGCCAATAGCTCTAACTTTAAAAATGCAGAGACCATTGCATTGTAAATGCTTGTTTTAGTATCACATTATAGGAGATGCATCATCAAAAAGGCCTTCATGCAAACAGTGGCGAGCATAAATAAAGCCACTCCATCATAGTTGGTGAGATTGGAACTATTATTTTTGTTTGGAGTTCTCAGATTTGTGGATAGTGTAATATGTGTCTTTTATTACTTGACTGCCGACTCTGATAAAGAATGCATGGCTTGATACTTGCATATATGCTTTCTATTAAAATTGAGTTTCTAATACGAAATAATTAGCAACTTTCCTTTGCATTTAGCGTGGCTGATGAGGCCGACGTGAAGTGCTATCCACAACTAGGCAATTGCCCCAACTGAGATAGTATGCTATCCTAGCTGGCAAGTGCGAGAACCTTTGTAGGACATGCTGTGCTGAACTCAAGAGCTCTCTAAACATTTGTGTTGATTTTAGAAAAGAAACATTTATCTAATAACTTTTTTATTTGACCCTGTCATAATTCCATTTGGTCTCATTTGCTAGACATATGTACTTTTTTATGGCGATATGCTGCAATCTAAAACTGATTATTTTAATTTGAGTCTTGCTTGTCTAGTGAACTAGTTTAGAAACAACTAAAGCATAACGCCGGGAGCAATCTGTTTTCGTTCACAGTGCAGAAAATTAATCCCTGCCAGTGATAACATGTTGGGTATCCAGTCAACATTTTTATGGGCTGGATTGGACAGCTGTCCACTCTCTCACGCATGCCAAGTTACACATAAATGGCATGCTGGCGCTGCATCACAATGTAAACAAATTATGAAGTATTTGCCATATAAGACTAATTTTGGGTTTATTATGGTCATAAAACATACCAGTGACTTTCGGTGGCATGTGTTAGACACAGTGGTGTTCAGCATCATGCTAACATTCATATTATGTCTGCAGAATATCTCCGTGCACAAACAAAAGTAGCTACAACTTTAAGATCTCAAACTCCTGCTAAACCCAGAAAATCCAAAGCGGGCATCAAAACCATCAACAACTGGGTCGATAAGCAACTCACAGAAGTGAGGCGTACCAAACAGACGCTGGAACTACAATATCATAAATCCCAATCTGAAAAAGATAAAAGCCACAGAATGAGACAAATTTATGTGTGAGGTACACAATCACCCACAATAATTTGGACATCTACCAGGAATTTACTACCTCAGCCTTAAAAATCAACCCATGATTATCTCAGCAACAGACCCAAAAACTCATCTTCTTTGAATCTACAATTGCCAAAATCCTTTATTCCATCACAAGATTGTCTTAGAAAATCTCACCTAGGTACCTACAATCCACCTTGACCTCAATCGAACTTCTGGAATCTACGTAGATCCTCAAACTGCCCCAAACCAAAGGCTTCTGACACACTATCTGTTCCACACTCAACCACATACCTCAAACAGCTCACCCCGTGCAAATGGATAGGTGCTCTGATCAACTCCTCATTCCTTTTGGGTACTCATCACAACACTCAGAGATATGTCATCATCACTCCTCTCCTGAAAAAATACCGTATGACCAAAAAGAACTGCCAGCCTCTTCTTCACCGCCGTTCCCTCACCAAAATCATGAAAGGGAAGCAACAAGGCAACTTCAGGAGCACATAGAACTTAATCCCCTTTTCTACAACGAGGTATCTGGGTTCTGTCCCACAAGCAGTGCCAAAACCATACTAGCCGTAACAAAGGATGAAGGTAAGAAACCTGACCAGATTCTATGTCACCTGCTCACTGTCTATGACATTGTGGACCACATAACACTTTTGGAAAGGCAAGAACTCTGGACAGGTATTTCCAGATCTGAACTGCGATGGGATCGATCATTCCCTACTGGTCGCAGCAAAAAGTTAGAATTTAATTAAACAAATCTTCCACATGCCCAGTGACGTGGGCCCAATTCAATGCTCTTCCCTAGTTTGTCTTTGTTTCAACATCAGGATATGCAGCATGGCAGCATTACAAGCTAAACTTGTAAATATAACCTGGCAATACTCAAATCGGACTACACTTTAAAAACAGAACAGATAATACCACAAATATCTCCATGTGCCTGGACCATGTATTCCACCACACAAAAGGACAGCTTTCTGTTCAAGAACATTCCCAAGAGAATTGTAGGCCTAGCAAATGGTGGTGAAGGAGTCTTAGAATCTCAGCTTACTAGTATTTCTGATTCTAATGATATTAGATCCCAAGTCCTGTTCATGCAACACCATCTGACTGGTTTACTACAATTGGAATAGCTCCACCGACCTCATCAAAAGAGGAACATTGGATTCTCTTCTAAACGAACATCACCTTTACCCTCCAAATAAACACTGTGGTAAAGGGCGTGAATAAGTAGCATTCCTTCCATGGAAAAGTCTCCCAATCAGCTCGGAATCAGACAAGGGTTGTGCTGAAGAAAATGGGACATGGTTACACACCCCTCCTGATTCTATGATCACTTTTCCTTCAATCTGTTCATCTACCGGTCACCACTATGAAGCTGAGGTAATAAAACATGTAGTATCATGTAATACTTTGAGAGAGCAAGGGATGGTGTTCACCTAAAGTGAACGGAGAATACTCCTATTCCCCTGGTCAAGGACTGAGTCAAACAAAAAGAGGAGTACCACCAAAGGAGAAATTGAAGGTTTTCTGCAGGGTGGGTTTGTTGGCAAAAAGGAAAGAAATCATCCTTTTGTATAAAACCCCTCACTCACCAACCTAGTGGTGGTTGGACCAACCCACAAATACACATATAGAGATACACTGGCCGTAACTTCCCTACCAGTATCTCGCCACTGCTTTTTAACATTGTCCAGTTACTTTAAAATAAAATTTCTGTTTTGAGTTAAACCAGGACAATTTTTAACACTTTTTTTGCACCTACAGTCACAACCCGCTCCACTGTATTACAGGTGTCGAAGCACATCCTGGTGACGCTAGGTCACCAGGGTGGACCCCGATGATGAAGCATGTCACCACTAGGTCTAAAAGTATCGAAAGGAACAGTGGTAGATCAACACGTATGAAAGGCATTAGCTGAGGACTACATGGGTATAAATTGCATTGTTGCTCCTCCGCCCGTGCGAGGTCCTGACTACAGGTGCATAGGTATATAAAGAGGATGTCGCTGGGGTCTGCGTCTGTCACACCCTTAGGCTACACTCCAGAGACATTTTGCAAACGACTGGTTGGTACATATGCAATTCATTTTATGTGCTGGTAAACTAAATAAATGCACATTGCACATTTACTTTGATAATTCGGACGTGTGCACAATGTACACTCGCAGACTGGGGAAAAAAGGTTGCCAGCCCTTCCAAGATGTACACCACTTCAGCAGCCTTCGGGTAAAGCACTGTTGCAAGCTATATTCTTGACTGCTTTCCATAAACAGTTTCTCTGTTTTCAATAACACTCACAGCCCGCTAATGGATTGGCTCACCGCACAATCAAAATTATCGCTTTGTGGTGATGTATGAGACAAATGGGACACATTAGATGTATTTATTCCACAACATTAAGCGGCTGAATGAAGTCATAAATGCTTCTGAAGACGGCTTGAAATAACCTATCCATTTCAACAGTCAATTGACTATGAGTGAGGTCAAGGGGAGTATGGAATTCAGCCGTTTCTTCATATTGACATACGGTAAGGGTGGCAATCAGCACCGACCGACAGCCAACAGCTCCACAAACGTGTCGAATGTTATTTCACAGTGTGTGGGAAACTCCACACTTTAAGGGTGTTCGACTGCTATGAGCCTAAACGCCACCGGTCTGAAACTCCCAAAACTATTCCGCCCTTTCAGGCTCAGCCTACGTCCTCTCACGGTGGCGGGATTACCCAGCATTCCTCACGCCACATACCAGCCCGTGGATCACTAGTGAGGGAAAGTGCGTAGGGTACCATTTCTGTGCTACACTTGTTCCCATATCTAAATTTGCCTACATGACAGAAAAAAACTACTTAACTGTCCCTTCTGAAACAGAAACAATACGGACGTTGTCACAGTATGTGGCAACTACACGTCAGGTGTTAGAAGCGGGTCTGTCAACTCTATCATGGCCTGCAAGGGGGGTTTGGGGGGCAGCCGAGCCGCGAGGTCTGCCCCCCGGGCAAATTTGGGAGGGGGAGGGGGGCTAGCCGTACGCGGCCATTTTGGCACTTTGGGCTGCCTGGGAATAGCCCAAAGGCAGCCCAATCTGGCAGGAGGTAGCCCAAAGGCAGCCCAGGTATTTAAGGGCTTGCGACACTCCCCCAGCCACCATTTTAGGTATTACGACCTGGTGGCTGGGGGGAGAGCTTAGGGTTTTTTGTCGTGGGCGCCATCCGCCTGCTGCCTGAAGCGGGCGGATGGATCCCATGGTTAGTGGTAGTCTGCGCGTTTTTGCCTTAGGTAGCCCGTGGGTGTCGGAGTCGGCGCGCCCCCCGCGGTGCGCTTCAGCTCGCCCGCGAAGCGGCAAAGCTGCAGGTGGGTGATAGGGGCCGCGCGGATGTCAGGAGCGCGGCCCCGGTGGGGGCCTCAGGGTTGGGTAGCTTTTAGAGCGGGCGAGGCGCGCTGTCATCGGCGCCTCGCCGCACGGGCCTGTGTCAGCAGTGGGAGGGGCGGGAGGCTCTGGAGGGCTCTGGGGCAGTGAGGAGGCTGTAGGCGGGCTTGGGGTGCGCGGATCGGCGCGTGGCTGCTCGTGTGTGTAGGGGAGTGATGGGGAGGCCCTGCAAGGGGGCGGAGCTTCACGGGGGAAAGCATGTGGAGCTGCGGTGGCTCTGGGGGGGGCAGCAGGGGGCGTCTGGAGATACGGTGGGGGGTAGGGAGGGGTCTGGGGATGAAGGCAGCCAGCAAGCTGGAAGGTGGCATTAGTGCCCCTCACCTGTCAGGCAGGGGGACAGGGCTGAAGGGGGGGGCAGGTAGGAAGGCAGGCATGTGGAGTTGGGGGGGGTAGGGGTTAGCAGGGGGGTCAGGAGGGGCCCGTGGGGGGGGGTTTCCCCGGTCTTTTTAGAGTCGGAGGGCTGGGGGGGTTGGATGTGTTCGAGTCTCGGGATATTGGGGTGCAGGGTGCTCAGTGGCAGGGAACCAGCACACCAGAGGTACCTTTTTTACTTGCAGGGTGAGAGCCAGCGCGGGGTGGCGGACTTGGTAGGGCTTGGAACGGCCCGGCGGCACCAAGGAGAAGGGAGGGCTGTGCCTCCCGCGGCGGGCCCGGAGTCGGCGAGGGATCACGGCACGGCTGGCTCGCGTAGGCCCCGGGCGGGCTCGCTGGCCCCTCCACCCACAGGCCCCCTGCGGCTTGGGGAACAGCAACGGAACGGGAGCACAAGCGCGGAGGACTGTATTGTTTTGGGTGCGAGGTAGGGTGGATGAGGCACTACATGGACATTTGACCGTAGCCAGGCCGCGGAGGCGGCAGAGGGTTAATCTGTGACAACGCCGGTCCGGCTCTTTGTTTACGCCGGTAGGGGAAATGAAACGATGGGGGGTCGATCAATTTTTACCCGCTGGCCAGGTGGGACTGACTGGACATATGCAAACTGCCTTTGAACTACTCACTGACGTCGTACAAACTGAACTCCCTGAGCAGGTCACCTCTGGGGAGACATATGAGCCGGTAATGAAGATGCAACGACCAGATGGTGATAACGGCGGTCAAAGTCACGACCGAAGCAACTTGTAAAGGGGGGGTCGGTGCAGGAGCCAGTCCGGGGCCACGGGTGCTTGCAGGGGGTTACGAGGGGAGTGTAGACCAGGGGGTGTGGTTGTTTTCGGGGGGCGGCCACTTTCCGGTCGGCCTGGGAGCGCATGGCGTGGTGTAGAGCGAACGAGGCAAGGAGGTGGTTTGAGGGGCCGTATGGCGGGCCCATTTGGTGGATTGGCCAGGGGTGTGGTGGATGGTGTTTCCCCATTGGGGTGGTTGCATGATGGAGGAAGGGCGGGGTCGCATCCTCTAACATGGGCGTGGCCGGTATGTGGGTCGGCCATGGAGTGGTGGTGAAGGCATGACGGGGTGCGCACGTGGTAAGCGTGGCATCGAGTTGGTTTCCGGCTCAGTCCGGTACACCCAGACGACGGGGCCTACTGGGAGTCCAGTTAACGGCCGCTGGGTTGTGGAAGGCAAGACGGGGTGCGCACGTGGTAAGTGTGGCATCGAGTTGGTTTCCGGCTCAGTCCGGTACACCCAGACGACGGGGCCTACTGGGAGTCCAGTTAACGGCCGCTGGGTTGTTGATAAGGCATGGTCATGGGCTGCTTGAGGTTGGGGGCGGGGTCCCAGACTCCACGGACTGCCAGGTGGCTGGACAGGTCTTGGGTGATCGTGGTTGGGGTATTCCGTTGCTTGTTGTCATTTGGAATTATCTGAGGTCGGGGGATTGTTTAGGGTCGTAGGCTCGGCGGTCGTTCAGGGGTGTATCGGGAGCGTGGACCGTTTTCTCCTTTTGGGGGTTGTTGCGTGGTCTCTACGATACTATGGTCATCTTGAGGTGGGGAGCGGGGTCCCTGACTGCATGGCCTGCGCGGGGCAAGACGGGGTGCGCACATGGTAAGTGTGGCATAGAGTCGGATTCCGGCTCCTTACAGTGCACCCAGACGACGGGGCCTACTGGGAGTCCAGTTAACGACCGCTGGGTTGCGGATAAAGCATGGTCATGGGCTGCTTGAGGTTGGGGGCGGGGCCCCGGGCTGCCAGGCGGCTGGGCAGGTCTCAGGAGATCATGGTTGTGGTTTTCCGTTACTTGTTGTCAAGGGGAATAATCTTAGGTCAGGTAGAGTGTGTGGGGTTGTAGGCTCGGCAGTCGTTCAGGGGGGTATCGGGAGTGTTGCTGTTTTATCTTTCGGTGGTTGTTGTGAGGTCTCTGCGATAATAGGGTCATGGGCTGCGTGAGGTTGGGTGCGGGGCCCCTGACTCCACGGACTGCCAGGTGGCTGGACAGGTCTCAGGAGAGCATGGAGGTCCTTGGGGGTGCCATGGGCACCGGAAAGGACAGTGGGGCCGGGCACGGCACTGTCCATTTTGGGTATTGAGCTGGACTCGGCGGCGATGGAGGCCCCCCTTTTTCACAGTTGAAAGGTAGCATGTGGGGGGCTGCTGAGGTGAGGGAGAAGACGGCGGGACCGGGCTGGCGCGTTCAATTGTTGGGTACGGAGCGGGACTCTGGGTCGAGGGAGGCCCATTTATTGAGGGAAGGGTAGCAGCGGAGTGGGGCTGCTGGTGTGGTGGCAATGCACACAGTGGAAATGTTGGGCATTCAGGTGCTGTTGGGACACGTTGGAGTTGCGGGTTGAGGCCTTTGGGTATGGAGCGGGACCCGGACGAAGGCGGCATGCTTACCAGGGGAACACTGCAGCAGAGGTGGTGGACGGCGAACGTTGGCTCGCACTAGTTCCAGATAGGGGCAGAAGCGCACGGGGCAGGGGGGCGTCAGGTGCTTGGGAGGATGGTCCTCTGGGTGTTAACGACGATATGGGCACAGTTGGGGGCTGGTGTGAGGCGCGATGTGGGGTGAGGGTCAGGGGTGTGGAATTTATTAGAATATCTACTTGCCCAGGGGGCTAGTTGCTTCACGAATATACTAGTCCGGTTTTCAAAATCCGCTGGCCACTTTTTGGTGCCATGTGGTGCTGCCACTAAGTGTTATGGTGATTTCGATATATGAGCTCTTCTATAGCCGCTCCGATTATGCCAGGGCACATATCATAGTAGGGTTTGCCTAATAGTACCATTTTCGGCTGCCTCGCGTCCGCTTCTCCACATGGGGGACTCAAGATGCTGGTGAGCGGTAGTCCGGGCTGGGAATGCCCTCTTGCGTCTGGGCACACCGGCTAACTTGCAGGTTTTGGGGTTGTCAACAAATCTTCTCTATTTTTTCCATAAGGAGACATGTTGGAACTTTACGATGGAGGGTGGCATACGTAAACCTTTCGCAGGGTACAAGGTAGGGGGAGGGACAAGGTACTTTTACACATGCAGGTTTGCACATGAGCACATATACACTTGCATTTTGTTCAGGCTAAAAGGCAGTTCACGTATATTTTGGGGTAGTACAAGTCCTTGCCCTGCTAATGTAAAGTCTGGTAAATTCACGAAAGCCATATACCAAGAGGCATTTTTGAAACTTTAACGATTGGGCGCCTAAGCGGTCGGGCATTGATCAGGACCTTTTGTGTTTATTAAAATTCCCTCTCTCTGGGGCGGCCGGCTTCAATGGAGTGACAGCATTTGGTCTTTCACAAGGGGCATATCGGTACGCAAAGTGTTTTTGTTCGGGGCCAGTACATATATGGCAGGGTGTGCCTCTTTTGGGATCAAACACACTTTGGCTTTGCCACAGTTTGTGGTAAGGGGGAGGGTCCGGCAGCTCTCTCATCAATAAAATTTGACAAAAGCCAGGCCGGAACAAGTCATAGCATTGTCGGCACAGGAAAGCTGGCCACCGTTGTCAGGCCTCCTGGCTTTGCCATGGCTGTGTATTTTTCTGGCCCATAGTCTTATGGAACGGGTCCAGATATGTTTCCAATGCGAATGTTTAAGGAATTACTAGCTTGCATTTATCACATTTTGCTAGAGGATGCTGCATGGAGCTGGTAATTGAAATGACAGTTGTTTAGCAAACGTTATTTCCCTATTTTCAAGGTTTTAGTCACAATTTATAGGGGAAGCAAAGGAACATTAATATAGCTTTCAAGCGTAGGCGAATACTTGCATGTAATCGGGGAGCATTCGGTGTGCATCGGGCATAGCCTCATGTTGCTACACTTTGGAACTGTGCGTATGCAATACATACTGGAACCACGGTCAGCTTGGCGGTCAGCACGTACACTTACGTAGAGCGCTCTCCCGAATAATACGGGCTGGCAAGTAAGGAACCATAAATACGAGTTTGGACTGCGTTGACGCAGGCATACACGCATATTCACTACACTACTGGCGGTAGCCTTTCCTGATCCTTAATGTGGTACTGCAAACTGGCGGTAACGGGTTTGGTGCACGGGGGGGTTGGGCCTACTTGTCGCGAGGACAAAGGCACATGAAAGTTTGGGGCATTTGACCCCAAACAATAAGCCCTGGGCGGGGGCTTGGGATTCCACACCCCTGGGGGTGCAGCGGTCTTTTCTCTTTCAAGTTTGGGTCGGTTCTGCGGTCGGGACAGGTTCATCTACATTGGGGGGAGGTTTTGTGGTCAAGAGGGGCGGAGTTTGGGCTGCAGGCTATGCGCCGGGAATTGGCGGAGTTGCTGGGCAGGATGTGTGGCGTTTAGACGGAGTGGTACCGCGGGGGCGTGTGGAGGGGCAGTTCTGCCGCAGGCGGTGGACAAAGCGCAGAGACATTGCAGGGTAATGGGGCGCTTGTTGTCGGCATTTGGGTTTCCGTGGGACATGGTGCACGGAATTCAGGTATGATGCGCTGGAATTGGGTCGAGGGGATGGGGTTCCTCTCTATGGAAGGGATGGCCTGGTATCTGTTTGAGCTTCGGGAGGTGTTGGCCGGTTTGTTGGGCGACTAGGCATTGGGGGAGGTCCCGCCTGCGGTAACTTGGGGGGGGCAGGGGAAGGGGGAGGCGGCGTAATCGCCTAACCTCCACCTTCCCCTGGGTGGCGGAGTTGTTTTGGATGTTGGCCAAGTTTGGCTGGAGTTCGGTATTTTGTCGTTGAGTTGGGGAGCGGGAGCAGGGAAAGGGTAACCAGTTTGGGGGGTTACATTAGAGGGTAGTGGTTACTGTTGCAAGAACAGATAGGAATGGAGGTCTTGGGAGGTTTTTGGAGTAGGAGGGATGGGAGAAAATTGGATACCAAGGAGGGAATGATTTATATATTGCTATGTTATAGGGTGGGGGATTTGAACATGTGGGGATCGTAGGGGTGGGGGGGGGATAAACAAAAGGGGGTCAGGTAACTCGATGTTCAGAGAGGTGTTTAGTTTTGTAAGGCGGTGAGCCAGTTTTAATATATATGTGATGTGCACCTGTTTCAATAAAGCGGCCTTTTACACACAAAATGGTAGTCGGTCGTGCTTGCCACCCCTCACTCCCTCCCAAGGGGGGTTTGGGGGGCAGCCGAGCCGCGAGGTCTGCCCCCCGGGCAAATTTGGGAGGGGGAGGGGGGCTAGCCGTACGCGGCCATTTTGGCACTTTGGGCTGCCTGGGAATAGCCCAAAGGCAGCCCAATCTGGCAGGAGGTAGCCCAAAGGCAGCCCAGGTATTTAAGGGCTTGCGACACTCCCCCAGCCACCATTTTAGGTATTACGACCTGGTGGCTGGGGGGAGAGCTTAGGGTTTTTTGTCCCCGCCCACCCTCCCTGTTTCTTGGAGTTTTGGGGAGGCGTTTTTTGGGGGGGGGGGTTTGTTTTGGGTGTTAGGAGGCGGTATTGGGCCAGGTGCACTGGGGGAAGATATTTGTACTTTGTCGCTTGGAACAGGTGCAGGCGGAGTTGTTTTGGATGTTGGCCAAGTTTGGCTGGAGTTCGGTATTTTGTCGTTGAGTTGGGGAGCGGGAGCAGGGAAAGGGTAACCAGTTTGGGGGGTTACATTAGAGGGTAGTGGTTACTGTTGCAAGAACAGATAGGAATGGAGGTCTTGGGAGGTTTTTGGAGTAGGAGGGATGGGAGAAAATTGGATACCAAGGAGGGAATGATTTATATATTGCTATGTTATAGGGTGGGGGATTTGAACATGTGGGGATCGTAGGGGTGGGGGGGGGATAAACAAAAGGGGGTCAGGTAACTCGATGTTCAGAGAGGTGTTTAGTTTTGTAAGGCGGTGAGCCAGTTTTAATATATATGTGATGTGCACCTGTTTCAATAAAGCGGCCTTTTACACACAAAATGGTAGTCGGTCGTGCTTGCCACCCCTCACTCCCTCCCAATGGCCGGCGGATTCACGCTCTTGGCACCTCGCGCGCTTCCCTGGTCATCCAGGTGTCACCGTCTTTCACCTACATGTGCGTGGGCAGGGCCGGCCTTCAAGCCCCGTTGAGGGATTTTGTAAGTATGGGCATTTATCAACATTACAGGCTGACGACGAGGTGTGTTGCGCAGGTGTCACGCTGCCATCTAACATGTCAGGCTGGGCTAGACGAGGTGAGGCGAGGACAATTTCTCCATCACCCCGTCACAACAACACAGGGCCCACTTTGCCATTTATTCCCAGCTCCACGTGCTAAACGAGGGTGTCCATTGGTTTGCACATCAATCCATCATCATCAAACTGCAACAGGAAATTGAAAGAACAAAACTGTGTTGTTCTTTTTCATTCCTAGTATTAATTCTCATTTCAAGTCTGGTTTCCGTGGACTCAGGACAAAACTGACTAGATGTTGTATTGCTACGCCACCGTAACACACCACCCAGCAGCAACTCGTGCGTTAGTAACGGTGTAGTGTTTCTTCACTTCGGGAAGCTAGACTTTATCTGGTGATGCACAAATGAATAAAACCTAACAAGCATCCAAGAGTTTGTCTGTGCCGACACAATTTACTTTAGAGTTTCAGAGTACAGATTAAAACGACCCTCATCGAAAAGGGAAAAAAAAGTGGATGTATTCTACAATATATATATTTGTAAGTAAACATTAAAATACAATGGACTAAACAGGAAATCTTTAGAAAAAAAGAGCTCTGGTTGCTACAAGAACATGTAAAAAGAAACAAGCATGAACTAAGCCACTAAGTTTGAATAGTGCATGCACGCTGATCCATAAACCATACAGGCAACTTGGGCACACAAAAGAACACATATAGAGCGAAATGCACATGCAGACATGTTTCAACATAGGGTGGGACGGGACTGGGGGAAAAGTGGCTCCTATACGCAAATCATGAGTCAAGACTTTTTTTCAACAATTATTTAAGAACATTTGCGTATGTGATTAGTTTTAAAGCACGGAGCGGTACCATCAAAGGAATATTAGGGTAAATGGTGGTAATCTGTGCATTGGAAAGCATGTTAGTCAGCTCGTACAGTGAACATTTTGGAGGAGCTTCTTTTACAGTAATAATGCACAAGCCTTTTTTAAGAAACAGTCATTGGGGTCACAAAACTGGCCCATACAACCCCCGCCCCCCCAAAAAGCCTTCATGAAACTTTTAGGGTCAGCTCTTCTGGCCTTGCTTTATTTCCAATTAGCCAATCCCCAGCCTGCATGTACCCACAACAACACATTTGCAGGCATTCATGGACCCTGACCAAAATACTAGACACCTATGCACATGCCGACCATCACACCTGCAGACTTCGATGCACAAGTTCTACACTAAGAAGCAGCCTTAAAATCTTTAAATCACACATTCGCTTACGTCCCAGTGTGTCATAACTGTTTTCTTAAGGTAACTTCAACTTAAATGCTGCCAATTATAAACATCCACCAATCCAATATAGTGGGCCAATGACGCATGGAAAAGACCTCTGGTCTGGACAGCAATTTATAAATTATACTAAATAATACTACTTAAAGTGTTCAGTACACAAAAACGCTACCCCAAATGGAGCTTTTTGTATTTATTTTTTGAGTGCTAAACACTTTGCGAAATATCATTGCCTACTTGTATGAGGTGTGTTGCCCAAACTAGAAGCATACATGCACGCTCACCCCAGCACCACCTAGCTCAACCAATGCTGAAACAGAGAAACTTAGTAGAGGGATGGATGGATAGATGTGCATGCGAAATGCAGATGGAGGGGCTGGTAAATGTGTGAATTACATGCATACAGTGATAAAAACAAACCTTTCCATTTCAGTAAACAGTTTTACAAAAATATTGATTTATACCCAAACAGGGTGGACACAAAATTATGGTGTTTGTCTTCCACTGTTGATTAACCCCTTGACCGCGGCGCAAATTCGGCAGGGGTGCTGGGGAAATAATGAGTGGGTGGGTTCGTACGACCCTCGGCTGTCCTCCGCACACGCCCACTGGGACGTCGGACGGCCGATGGCCGTCTGTTGCATGCGAGGGGTTAATATGTTGTCTGGGCTACAATCTGAAATGCAGTTCCATCTAAGTAATCATAAAATTATATTAGAAACTCTTTAGCACAGTAGCATGTTTGTTTACCATGTTTTAATTACATAGGTATCTTGATCTACAGGGTATTTTCGCACCGGCACAAAACCATACTTCCAAAGAGATCGGAGTGCAGACTATATTAGATATACTGGCATAGAGAGTGAACATGCCAATACTTTGCACACAGACAGATAAAAGGACATATTTTTTAAAACACATTAGGTTTGCAAAAACATGTGACAGGAAACAATGAAATAACACAAACCACAAGCAATTACTCTTGCAGCATTGTAAATTTGTACCAAAAGCAGCATGAGAAGGCCACCAGTGAAGCAGAAAATGCCATTTTGAGATATAAAAGAAGGCAGGCAAACCCTTTTCTAGTCCTCACTCAAATCAGTGTGAAGTTGCTTCATGGCAGGATGAACATGCCCTCAAAACAGCATAAGATACACCTACAACTGGCAACATATCTCTTGTAGAAAACGAAATTACCTAAACTTGAAACTTCTCAATACGGCCATGCACTTGCCTCTTTGTGAACTTTTCAAAAAATGTCTCCTTTAACCCCTAAAGTTTCATTTTACCACTAATTCGACATCTCACACACCACCAGGGCCGGACTGGGAACCAAAACCAGCCCTGGCAAAGTGCTCGGCCAACCCCCCTCCCTCCGCAGGGAGGGGGGTGCCGCCGAGCTCTGTGCCAGTGCCGGTTTTCTGCTAATTGCCCGGTGCCCGCTACGGCCAGGCCGGCCCTGCACACCACCTCCTGATTCTTTATTATATTCCATTCCTCTGGTGATGACGATTTTGTGAAAACAAAAATGTTTTTGATTTTTTGCTCCTCAATCAACTGCTCCCAATTCCCCCTTGGCTAAGTGACCATCTTCTGCCACATATTCAATTGTATTTTAACCTGAATCTCTACCCCTTTACCTGTGCCGACATTGCTTATCCCTTCTGTCGATCCTCTTCTTTGTACTTATGTAGCTGCTTTTGTTAATCCATTACAAAGTATTAGCGCTATTTCCCAATATTATAAATATGGTCAATATACCTGCATCCCAAGAAATCCTTTGTTCTTTTTTCTGGATTCACAAACTTTGCTCCCTTTTCTGTAACTTTTGATTAGCCAGCTTGTGAGGCGCACAGTTATCCACAGGAGTCTTGGAACTAGATCTTAAACACAAGAAGGACTAAACTTTGTGAGTAAAGAGATGGGTTAAAACTTTGTGAAAGGAAAAATTGATGGATGGTGCATCGTAACCTCAAAAAGGGGATCATTCAAGGAGATAGCAGCACAGTGGAAAAAACGTGACCACCGAGACAAGCTGTTTGAAACAGGGGATCAACAATGAGGCTGTAGAGGCAGAGTACTGAGACCACGCAGAAATGTACAAAGTACATTTTCTTTAACCTTTTCCATGCTGATGAAGGAACCGCCCCGTCATCAGCCGCGGTGGCGCTGTGCTGATGAAGGAGCGGTTCCGCCATGGCCCGCCCGACGCGCCTGCGCGGCGCGTTCTATTGAGCGGGCGGGGCCATGACGGAACCGCTCCGTCATGAGCACAGCTCAACCGAGGCTGGTGACGGAGCGGTTCCTTCACCAGCATGGGCGCGCCGCGCGGCCCCCGCCCCCTTAGCGCTGCGGCGGAATAGCCGCCGCAGCGAAGGTGTTAATCATTGAGCGGTCCTAGAGCATTGATAGCACAATTCACCATGCAAAGTGGTTTTAAGGTATGTGTTTTGGTGACAAAGACCTCGGAGTATTCTGCAGAGTATCCCCACCTTCATACTCACTTTACAGACAGTGGATGTGGATTTAATGTCTGAGAAAGCTGACGCAAGCCTGTATCTTGCACCTTTCTAAACCAGGGCCAATCTAAAATCGATCTCACAGCCCCAGTCATCATACTCTCAATACCCATAGTCTTACCACCATATATGGGTCATCATGCATGCACACACTGACACATATGCGGAATGTGACAACAAGCGTTTGGGTGGTACATCTAAGCAGAACTTAACACGAGTGGTGTCATCAAACCACACCACGATATAGGAAAAAGGTTAGCAGAAATGGTACACTGCTGCCACTGCTTCATTTCAGCAACCTAGAACATGGACAGCAGTCCCCTGTTGATGAAAGAGGGCACACTTGGGGGCCCCTTCAGGTCACAGACAGGTACTGGACCTTAGCTTTGCAATGGAGAGGCCTGCATCTCAGGACATGTGAGATTACCGTGTTAGTGGGGCCAACAAAAAGTAAAGATACCACTTTCACATGCAGTTGGGTCATGCGGGGTAGGTGTTCAAGCTGGTTTACCACTTAAAGGGCATTCATCTCCCAATAAGAGGCAAAAGGTTCACTTTTCAAACAACTTAATAGTCAATGAAATACATATTCCCAGGCACTGTTCAAACACATTATTGAAAGCTTGTGATCCTACCAAGGGATCTGGTGCCAATAACAAAGACAACTTATCCCATTGAACAACTATACCCTCCCTCTCCTAGAATGAAATCTTTGGCGAACTAACAAAGGACATATACCCTTACAAAGCAGTGTTCTGGGTGAAGAGAGTTGAGTGTATGGAAATGAGTGTTGGCTATCTCTTTGATGATGTATTTGAATATACAGTGGTGACAGTAAGAGTGTGAAACACAAAAGGTATCCTTCTTTGTTTTTATTGGTATGTGACCACATCCCTTTTTGTTAGAAGGGTATCTCTCCCATACTTGTGGAGTTTTACACAAAACAATACAACGGTAAGCAACGGGCGGAATGCATTCCTATGTCAGCTTGCTGAATGTCCCCAGCGCTGTCTGGTAGGCTTCGACCTGAAAAGCAGGCTTGCTTTTCACACAAATTCTGTGGGGGGGAACAACACCCAGATACTCCTCATCTTTACCTTGACCAATCATATTACAGGAAAGAAGAAACAGGTGGGAAATTATAGCTAATGGTTGAAGGAAACCAAATGACTCTCCCAGCAACTCATCGCACTGTATAAAATATAAAACAACTAAGTACAGGCCCACACGCACGCCTGTTGCTGATAGATCGTATTAGCAACCGGTAAACTGAGTCATGAACGGGTGTGGAGCTATAGTCAAGTCTTCTTAGATTCCCACTGTGGCGGTTTCAGACAGATGATTCTTCCCCAATGATCTGTTGTCATCTCCTTTGCATTCTTAGTTTGTTTTCTCTTGCACACTCTTCTCACCCCATTTAAGTTTTGCTACATTTCATTTTGCGGGTTTATATCAGTAAAGATGAACCAACGTTACTTTCACGAACAGGAAAAGCGTGTAGGTTCATTACACCAGAACCTGACACTGAATCTTCGATGGCAGGGAGTTCACCAGATCACCACACCTCACATTCCTGCTCACATATAACCAGAAATAAAGGTATTTCCAAACACAGTGGAAATACATTCACTGTCTAGTTGGAGATGAACGAACTAAAAGTGAAACAGGTTACATGGTCTAAGAAAAACCGAGAGAGACAGCGCCAAGAAACGCCTATGTGCGAGCTGTACATTTGCTCATCCAAGCATTGGTGGCCGGCATGGTTCGCAGGTGGAGGGCCAGGTGCGCTCGGAGGGGAAGGGACGGAAAAAAAATAATAATAAAAGAAACACTTACCATGCTGCACCAGTCCAGTGTCTCTGCTTTTGCTCTCCTAGGCACAGGATGCATAGAAAAGGCACCCTTGACCAATCACAACACTACAATGCAGCGCTGTGATTGGTTTTGAGCATCCTGGTTCAACGCTCAACCCTGGAATGGGGGCCTGGGCATGTTCTCCAAGCAGCCTGTAATGCAGCCTGCATTTGGGATGGGGAAAGTGCGCATGACTGATTGAGCGGCCGGAGAGGGTCGGCCAAACAGTCATTGCGCACTTAGGAGTGGGGAATCCACTCCTCCCCTGCCCAGCCCTGCTTGCGAAGCAACAGGAAACATAACATGATAACAACTCAAAGTTATTATCATTTTATGTTTCCTTTGCAGTGCACTGCTTTTCATTTTTCGCCACAGCACAAATTGTGCCGCGGCGCGGGAGGGGCTAGGAGGTGGGCGTGGTGCTCCCTTACTTATGACGGCCCCACGCCGCCATGAGTTACGGGCGGCGTGTGTTCATGACGGCGTGGAGCCATCATGACCCCGCCCACTCACTAAGTCGCCCGCACAGGCGGGTAATTAGTGCCGCGTGGGCTGAGCAGCAGTTGCATGACGGCTCCACGCCGTCATGAGCGAACGCCGCCCTTGGCCCATGAAGGCGTGGAGCCGTCATGAGCACAGAAGTGGTTAAAAGCAGTGGGGCGACGCTCCTCTGCCATAGCAGAGGAGCCGCCCCTGCGGACTAGCGCTCTTTGTATTGTCAGCTGAAGATAGTACCAGGAGGCCAAGCATCCATAATCACTCTGCCTTATACACTCTGTGACATGCAGGTTCTGCCCTCTTCAATACCTCGCAGGGCAAAATGGAGCAGCAGGTAACAGTTTGTCAATAATCGTATTTATGCGACAGCTCGCGCTCCTTACAATGTAAATGCAGTCTCCGCCCCGAGGATCACCTCTAGTCCCCTGATTAAGGTTATATGCTCTTCCTGGATAATGTCTCGTGAATTCGTTGCGACTAAGACTGTATTCCAAGGCAGTTCTAAAACGGTAATTAAAAACCGTTGTAAGCAGATATGTCAGTCAAGAGTGACCTTTGCTCTCGGATGCATTTGAAATGCATGTCACCTTGACCTGTAAAACCAATGTAAAAATTGTTGCTCAACATAAATCAAATGTGAAGTAATTTATTCGGCAGGTTTTCCAGTGTGTGACTCGGGCTTACAAAACCAACTGGAATTTGTTATTCTGCTATTGACGTTGTGAGAATATTTAAATGATAACAAGTGCTCCCGATTGTCACTTTGAAGTTAAATTGCTCCCCAAGGAGCAACTCGGTAAACGTCGACGCTTAAAGGTCATTTGCAGCCAAATTATTAACAACTGTTGCATTTATTAAGGCAGGCTCAATAGTTTCCAAGCCACGGTCATCAATTTAACCTGACAATGAAGTCTAGTTGTCCAGAGTTATTAAATGATAGAGACCTTTCAGGCACACATTTCTTTTAATTTACATTTTTGTCTGAATGAACTGGATTATTGTCATTCATGCGATTCTGACCGAAGATATTTTATCAGGGGGCAATTAAAAAGATTGCAGTAAGGCTTAAACTGAGCTAACTCCAAAGGACGGAATGGTAAGTGAGGACTGTATTTAGTTATTACTAGTTATTTTCCACTAGTAAGAGACGGTTCATATATAAACAGCAGAATTTCAACAATAGTAGAAATTACACCTACATATGTATCGTACCACAGCTTCTTTTCAGTCCGGGAACATGTTTTTTGCTCTGACGAGATTTTCAGGGATCCCATAGTAATGAGAAAACAAGCATTTACAATGCAATGGTTTTGCCTTTGTTAAAGTTAGAGCTATTGGCATTGCTCTTGACATTATTTTTATTTATGTGTTTTTTTAAAACATAAATAAATGGCATTGTCATTTACAATGCAACTAGCTTTATCTCTCGCAAATGACACACACAAACACCCACAGAGAGCCCCCCACACACACACAGAGCCCCCCCACACACACACACAGAGCCCCCCACACACACACCCACACAGAGCCCCCCACACACACAGCCACACAAAGCCCCCCCACACACACACCCACACGGAGCCCTCCACACACACCCACACAGAGCCCCCCCACACACTGCGACCCCCCCACACACTGCAATCCCTACACACTGCGACCCCCATTTCAATAGATGTGTGACGCTTACCTGGTACTAAATTGGTCCATGCATGGCTGAAAGGTTGAAATGGTGTAGGAGGCAAGGGGACAAATGTGAGCATGGAGAGAAAGGAGTATAAGTTTGAGATTAGTGACTGGGTGAAAATAAAATCAGGAAGGACACAGGGTGGTCTTTCCAAATTAGATGGTCTATTTCAGGTAGAAAATGTCAGTAGGTTCTTTGTGTTCTTGAGGGGGGGATAGGTCCAACCGGCACCATAATCGGACGTTTATTGTTTATACCCATTCACAACAGGTAACTAGGCAGGATGGTCGTTTCAGAGCCCAATCAGCAGTGAAGCAACAAGGTCCCTAAACCTCCGTAGAAGCATGTGAAACACTGAGGGGCCCTCCTCACCACACACAGGGCTGAATCTGCACTCTGAATCTGCACTCTGCACTCTGAATCTGCACTCTGCACTCTGAATCTGCACTCTGCACTCTGAATCTGCACTCTGAATCTGCACTCTGCACTCTGAATCTGCACTTTGCACTCTGAATCTCCACTCTGCACTCTGAATCTGCACTCTGCACTCTGAATCTGCACTCTGAATCTTGAATCTGCACTCTGAATCTGCACTCTGCACTCTGAACTCTGAATCTCCACTCTGCACTCTGAATCTGCACTCTGAATCTCCACTCTGCATCTGCACTCTGAATCTCCACTCTGCACTCTGAATCTGCACTCTGAATCTTAAATCTGCACTCTGAATCTGCACTCTGCACTCTGAACTCTGAATCTCCACTCTGCACTCTGAATCTGCACTCTGAATCTTGAATCTGCACTCTGAATCTGCACTCTGAATCTTGAATCTGCACTCTGAATCTGCACTCTGAATCTGCACTCTGCACTCTGAATCTGCACTCTGAATCTGAATCTGCACTCTGAATCTGCACTCTGAATCTGAATCTGCACTCTGAATCTGCACTCTGAATCTGCACTCTGAATCTGCACTCTGCACTCTGCATCTGCACTCTGAATCTGCACTCTGAATCTGAATCTGCACTCTGAATCTGCACTCTGAATCTGCACTCTGAATCTGCACTCTGAATCTGAATCTGCACTCTGAATCTGAATCTGCACTCTGAATCTGCACTCTGCACTCTGAATCTGCACTCTGCACTCTGAATCTGCACTCTGCACTCTGAATCTGCACTCTGAATCTGCACTCTGCACTCTGAATCTGCACTCTGAATCTGCACTCTGCACTCTGAATCTGCACTCTGAATCTCCACTCTGAATCTCCACTCTGAATCTCCACTCTGAATCTCCACTCTGAATCTCCACTCTGAATCTCCACTCTGCACTCTGAATCTGCACTCTGCACTCTGAATCTCCACTCTGCACTCTGAATCTGCACTCTGAATCTCCACTCTGCACTCTGAATCTGCACTCTGAATCTCCACTCTGAATCTCCACTCTGAATCTCCACTCTGAATCTGCACTCTGCCTCTGCACTCTGCATCTGCACTCTGCATCTGCACTCTGCATCTGCACTCTACACTCTGAATCTGCACTCTGAATCTGCACTCTGAATCTGCACTCTGAATCTTGAATCTGCACTCTGAATCTGCACTCTGCACTCTGAACTCTGAATCTCCACTCTGCACTCTGAATCTGCACTCTGAATCTGCACTCTGCATCTGCACTCTGAATCTGAATCTGCACTCTGAATCTGCACTCTGAATCTGAATCTGCACTCTGAATCTGCACTCTGAATCTGAATCTGCACTCTGAATCTGCACTCTGAATCTGAATCTGCACTCTGAATCTGCACTCTGAATCTGAATCTGCACTCTGAATCTGAATCTGCACTCTGAATCTGAATCTGCACTCTGAATCTGCACTCTGAATCTGCACTCTGAATCTGCACTCTGAATCTGCACTCTGAATCTGCACTCTGCACTCTGAATCTGCACTCTGAATCTGCACTCTGCACTCTGAATCTGCACTCTGAATCTCCACTCTGAATCTCCACTCTGAATCTGCACTCTGCCTCTGCACTCTGCATCTGCACTCTGCATCTGCACTCTGCATCTGCACTCTACACTCTGAATCTGCACTCTGCATCTGCACTCTGAATCTGCACTCTGAATCTGCACTCTGAATCTGCACTCTGAATCTCCACTCTGCACTCTGAATCTCCACTCTGCACTCTGAATCTCCACTCTGCACTCTGAATCTCCACTCTGCACTCTGCATCTGCACTCTACACTCTGAATCTCCACTCTGAATCTGCACTCTGAATCTGCACTCTGAATCTTGAATCTGCACTCTGAATCTGCACTCTGCACTCTGAACTCTGAATCTCCACTCTGCACTCTGAATCTGCACTCTGAATCTGCACTCTGCATCTGCACTCTGCATCTGCACTCTGAATCTGAATCTGCACTCTGAATCTGCACTCTGAATCTGAATCTGCACTCTGAATCTGCACTCTGAATCTGAATCTGCACTCTGAATCTGCACTCTGAATCTGAATCTGCACTCTGAATCTGCACTCTGAATCTGAATCTGCACTCTGAATCTGCACTCTGAATCTGCACTCTGAATCTGAATCTGCACTCTGAATCTGAATCTGCACTCTGAATCTGAATCTGCACTCTGAATCTGCACTCTGAATCTGCACTCTGAATCTGCACTCTGAATCTGCACTCTGAATCTGCACTCTGCACTCTGAATCTGCACTCTGAATCTGAATCTGCACTCTGAATCTGCACTCTGAATCTGAATCTGCACTCTGAATCTGCACTCTGAATCTGCACTCTGAATCTGAATCTGCACTCTGAATCTGCACTCTGAATCTGAATCTGCACTCTGAATCTGCACTCTGAATCTGCACTCTGAATCTGAATCTGCACTCTGAATCTGAATCTGCACTCTGAATCTGCACTCTGAATCTGCACTCTGAATCTGCACTCTGAATCTGCACTCTGCACTCTGAATCTGCACTCTGAATCTGCACTCTGCACTCTGAATCTGCACTCTGAATCTCCACTCTGAATCTCCACTCTGAATCTGCACTCTGCATCTGCACTCTGCATCTGCACTCTGCATCTGCACTCTACACTCTGAATCTGCACTCTGCATCTGCACTCTGAATCTGCACTCTGAATCTGCACTCTGAATCTCCACTCTGAATCTCCACTCTGCACTCTGAATCTCCACTCTGCACTCTGAATCTCCACTCTGCACTCTGAATCTCCACTCTGCACTCTGAATCTCCACTCTGCACTCTGAATCTGCACTCTGCACTCTGAATCTGCACTCTGCACTCTGAATCTGCACTCTGCACTCTGAATCTGCACTCTGAATCTGCACTCTGAATCTGCACTCTGCACTCTGAATCTGCACTCTGAATCTGCACTCTGAATCTGCACTCTGAATCTGCACTCTGAATCTGCACTCTGCACTCTGAATCTCCACTCTGCACTCTGAATCTCCACTCTGCACTCTGAATCTCCACTCTGCACTCTGAATCTCCACTCTGCACTCTGAATCTCCACTCTGCACTCTGAATCTGCACTCTGCACTCTGAATCTGCACTCTGCACTCTGAATCTGCACTCTGCACTCTGAATCTGCACTCTGAATCTGCACTCTGAATCTGCACTCTGCACTCTGAATCTGCACTCTGAATCTGCACTCTGAATCTGCACTCTGAATCTGCACTCTGCACTCTGAATCTGCACTCTGAATCTGCACTCTGCACTCTGAATCTGCACTCTGCACTCTGAATCTGCACTCTGCACTCTGAATCTGCACTCTGCACTCTGAATCTGCACTCTGAATCTCCACTCTGCACTCTGAATCTGCACTCTGAATCTGCACTCTGAATCTGCACTCTACACTCTGAATCTGCACTCTACACTCTGAATCTGCACTCTACACTCTCACTCTACACTCTCAATCTGCACTCTCAATCTGCACTCTCAATCTGCACTCTCAATCTGCACTCTCAATCTGCACTCTGCACTCTCAATCTGCACTCTCAATCTGCACTCTGCACTCTCAATCTGCACTCTCAATCTGCACTCTGCACTCTCAATCTGCACTCTGCACTCTCAATCTGCACTCTGAATCTGCACTCTGAATCTGCACTCTGAATCTGCACTCTGCACTCTGAATCTGCACTCTGAATCTGCACTCTGAATCTGCACTCTGAATCTGCAGTCTGAATCTGCAGTCTGCACTCTCAATCTGCACTCTCAATCTGCCCTCTCAATCTGCACTCTGCCCTCTCAATCTGCACTCTGCACTCTCAATCTGCACTCTCAATCTGCACTCTGCACTCTCAATCTGCACTCTGAATCTGCACTCTGAATCTGCACTCTGAATCTGCACTCTCAATCTGCACTCTGAATCTGCACTCTGAATCTGCACTCTGAATCTGCACTCTGAATCTGCAGTCTGAATCTGCAGTCTGCACTCTCAATCTGCACTCTGCACTCTCAATCTGCACTCTGCACTCTCAATCTGCACTCTGCACTCTCAATCTGCACTCTCAATCTGCACTCTCAATCTGCACTCTCAATCTGCACTCTCAATCTGCACTCTGAATCTGCACTCTCAATCTGCACTCTCAATCTGCACTCTGAATCTGCACTCTGAATCTGCAGTCTGAATCTGCAGTCTGCACTCTCAATCTGCACTCTGCACTCTCAATCTGCACTCTGCACTCTCAATCTGCACTCTGCACTCTCAATCTGCACTCTCAATCTGCACTCTCAATCTGCACTCTGCACTCTCAATCTGCACTCTGAATCTGCACTCTGAATCTGCACTCTGAATCTGCACTCTGAATCTGCACTCTGAATCTGCACTCTGAATCTGCACTCTGAATCTGCACTCTGAATCTGCACTCTGAATCTGCAGTCTGAATCTGCAGTCTGCACTCTCAATCTGCCCTCTCAATCTGCCCTCTCAATCTGCACTCTCAATCTGCACTCTGCACTCTCAATCTGCACTCTGCACTCTCAATCTGCACTCTGCACTCTCAATCTGCACTCTGCACTCTCAATCTGCACTCTGCACTCTCAATCTGCACTCTGAATCTGCACTCTGAATCTGCACTCTGAATCTGCACTCTACACTCTGAATCTGCAGTCTGAATCTGCACTCTGAATCTGCACTCTGAATCTGCAGTCTGAATCTGCAGTCTGAATCTGCAGTCTGAATCTGCAGTCTGAATCTGCACTCTGCACTCTCAATCTGCACTCTCAATCTGCACTCTCAATCTGCACTCTCAATCTGCACTCTCAATCTGCACTCTGCACTCTCAATCTGCACTCTGCACTCTCAATCTGCACTCTGCACTCTCAATCTGCAATCTGCACTCTCAATCTGCACTCTCAATCTGCACTCTGCACTCTCAATCTGCACTCTCAATCTGCACTCTGCACTCTCAATCTGCACTCTGCACTCTCAATCTGCACTCTGCACTCTCAATCTGCACTCTGCACTCTCAATCTGCACTCTGCACTCTCAATCTGCACTCTGAATCTGCACTCTGAATCTGCACTCTGAATCTGCACTCTACACTCTGAATCTGCACTCTGAATCTGCACTCTGAATCTGAATCTGCACTCTGAATCTGAATCTGCACTCTGAATCTGCACTCTGAATCTGCACTCTGAATCTGCACTCTGAATCTGCACTCTGAATCTGCACTCTGCACTCTGAATCTGCACTCTGAATCTGCACTCTGCACTCTGAATCTGCACTCTGAATCTCCACTCTGAATCTCCACTCTGAATCTGCACTCTGCATCTGCACTCTGCATCTGCACTCTGCATCTGCACTCTACACTCTGAATCTGCACTCTGCATCTGCACTCTGAATCTGCACTCTGAATCTGCACTCTGAATCTGCACTCTGAATCTCCACTCTGCACTCTGAATCTCCACTCTGCACTCTGAATCTCCACTCTGCACTCTGAATCTCCACTCTGCACTCTGAATCTCCACTCTGCACTCTGAATCTGCACTCTGCACTCTGAATCTGCACTCTGCACTCTGAATCTGCACTCTGCACTCTGAATCTGCACTCTGAATCTGCACTCTGAATCTGCACTCTGCACTCTGAATCTGCACTCTGAATCTGCACTCTGAATCTGCACTCTGAATCTGCACTCTGAATCTGCACTCTGCACTCTGAATCTCCACTCTGCACTCTGAATCTCCACTCTGCACTCTGAATCTCCACTCTGCACTCTGAATCTCCACTCTGCACTCTGAATCTGCACTCTGCACTCTGAATCTGCACTCTGCACTCTGAATCTGCACTCTGCACTCTGAATCTGCACTCTGAATCTGCACTCTGAATCTGCACTCTGCACTCTGAATCTGCACTCTGAATCTGCACTCTGAATCTGCACTCTGAATCTGCACTCTGCACTCTGAATCTGCACTCTGAATCTGCACTCTGCACTCTGAATCTGCACTCTGCACTCTGAATCTGCACTCTGCACTCTGAATCTGCACTCTGCACTCTGAATCTGCACTCTGAATCTCCACTCTGCACTCTGAATCTGCACTCTGAATCTGCACTCTGAATCTGCACTCTACACTCTGAATCTGCACTCTACACTCTGAATCTGCACTCTACACTCTCACTCTACACTCTCAATCTGCACTCTCAATCTGCACTCTCAATCTGCACTCTCAATCTGCACTCTGCACTCTCAATCTGCACTCTCAATCTGCACTCTGCACTCTCAATCTGCACTCTCAATCTGCACTCTGCACTCTCAATCTGCACTCTGCACTCTCAATCTGCACTCTGAATCTGCACTCTGAATCTGCACTCTGAATCTGCACTCTGCACTCTGAATCTGCACTCTGAATCTGCACTCTGAATCTGCACTCTGAATCTGCAGTCTGAATCTGCAGTCTGCACTCTCAATCTGCACTCTCAATCTGCCCTCTCAATCTGCACTCTGCCCTCTCAATCTGCACTCTGCACTCTGAATCTGCACTCTCAATCTGCACTCTGCACTCTCAATCTGCACTCTGAATCTGCACTCTGAATCTGCACTCTCAATCTGCACTCTCAATCTGCACTCTGAATCTGCACTCTGAATCTGCACTCTGAATCTGCACTCTGAATCTGCAGTCTGAATCTGCAGTCTGCACTCTCAATCTGCACTCTGCACTCTCAATCTGCACTCTGCACTCTCAATCTGCACTCTGCACTCTCAATCTGCACTCTCAATCTGCACTCTCAATCTGCACTCTCAATCTGCACTCTCAATCTGCACTCTCAATCTGCACTCTGAATCTGCACTCTGAATCTGCACTCTGAATCTGCACTCTGAATCTGCACTCTGAATCTGCAGTCTGCACTCTCAATCTGCACTCTGCACTCTCAATCTGCACTCTGCACTCTCAATCTGCACTCTGCACTCTCAATCTGCACTCTCAATCTGCACTCTCAATCTGCACTCTGCACTCTCAATCTGCACTCTGAATCTGCACTCTGAATCTGCACTCTGAATCTGCACTCTGAATCTGCACTCTGAATCTGCACTCTGAATCTGCACTCTGAATCTGCACTCTGAATCTGCAGTCTGAATCTGCAGTCTGCACTCTCAATCTGCCCTCTCAATCTGCCCTCTCAATCTGCACTCTCAATCTGCACTCTGCACTCTCAATCTGCACTCTGCACTCTCAATCTGCACTCTGCACTCTCAATCTGCACTCTGCACTCTCAATCTGCACTCTGCACTCTCAATCTGCACTCTGCACTCTCAATCTGCACTCTGAATCTGCACTCTGAATCTGCACTCTGAATCTGCACTCTACACTCTGAATCTGCAGTCTGAATCTGCACTCTGAATCTGCACTCTGAATCTGCACTCTGAATCTGCAGTCTGAATCTGCAGTCTGAATCTGCAGTCTGAATCTGCAGTCTGAATCTGCAGTCTGAATCTGCAGTCTGAATCTGCACTCTGCACTCTCAATCTGCACTCTCAATCTGCACTCTCAATCTGCACTCTCAATCTGCACTCTCAATCTGCACTCTGCACTCTCAATCTGCACTCTGCACTCTCAATCTGCACTCTGCACTCTCAATCTGCAATCTGCACTCTCAATCTGCACTCTCAATCTGCACTCTGCACTCTCAATCTGCACTCTCAATCTGCACTCTGCACTCTCAATCTGCACTCTGCACTCTCAATCTGCACTCTGCACTCTCAATCTGCACTCTGCACTCTCAATCTGCACTCTGCACTCTCAATCTGCACTCTGCACTCTCAATCTGCACTCTGAATCTGCACTCTGAATCTGCACTCTGAATCTGCACTCTACACTCTGAATCTGCACTCTGAATCTGCACTCTGAATCTGCACTCTGAATCTGCAGTCTGAATCTGCAGTCTGAATCTGCAGTCTGAATCTGCAGTCTGAATCTGCACTCTGCACTCTCAATCTGCACTCTCAATCTGCACTCTCAATCTGCACTCTCAATCTGCACTCTGCACTCTCAATCTGCACTCTGCACTCTCAATCTGCACTCTGCACTCTCAATCTGCAATCTGCACTCTCAATCTGCACTCTCAATCTGCACTCTGCACTCTCAATCTGCACTCTCAATCTGCACTCTGCACTCTCAATCTGCACTCTGCACTCTCAATCTGCACTCTGCACTCTCAATCTGCAATCTGCACTCTCAATCTGCACTCTGCACTCTCAATCTGCAATCTGCAATCTGCACTCTCAATCTGCACTCTCAATCTGCAATCTGCACTCTCAATCTGCACTCTCAATCTGCAATCTGCACTCTCAATCTGCACTCTCAGTCTGCACTCTCAGTCTGCACTCTCAGTCTGCACTCTCAGTCTGCACTATCAGTCTGCACTATCAGTCTGCACTATCAGTCTGCACTCTGCACTCGCACTCTGCACTCTGCACTCGCACTCTGCACTCGCACTCTGCACTCGCACTCTGAATCTGCACTCTGCACTCTGAATCTGCACTCTGCACTCTGAATCTTGAATCTGCACTCTGAATCTGCACTCTGACTCTGAATCTGCACGCCTTAAAATCCACTCTCGGTTCCTTTGTTTGCCTGATGTTCGTTACGAAATTTTATTAAAAGGTGAGCAGGAAGTTTCAAAGTGCGACAGCATAAACATTTTTTTTAACTATCAGCTTACGATTCCTACCTTATTTGGAAGTTTATCTACTTGAAATATTCCCTTTGTTCTGTAGTAAGCAGACCTTTTTATTCCTCGTGTTAATACGCATGCAATGTTTGTCAATGCCCAGCGGGTCAGGCAGTGTTCAGTAGCACAATATTGCTGCCTCGTGGCCTTTCGCTGCCGCGGGAAGTGCACAATTAGGCGATGCTGTGATCCCGGGTGCACTTTTCTGGTCGGAAAGTGGAGTTAGTGGTTTCACAGTGGGGGTCGGTGCCCTATAATAGGTAACACATGGGAAGCTCTAAATAAATAACTTCATCTAATGAGGCTGTCATTAAATAAAAAAAAGTAGCATGCTCGCCGCTGGGACATTTATCACCGCACAAATTAGTCTGTTTTCGCCTCATTAAAATAAAGAGAAACCAGCGTGAATTCGGTATACTTTACTCCCATGAAATAAAACACATCCAGCAAAGGACCTAACTCTAAAACGGATATTCACATATATGTACATCATTTCAGTCCTTTTTAATGTCCACAACGCTAAAACGTATAAAATAAACAAGCTTATAGTAACAATGAAAATGCTGCATCGGAAGGCGGGTGCCGGCTCAATGCCGGGACAGATTCGGGGGCGTTCCCGGCTTTTGGCTGACGTCGCGTGACGTCGGCAAAAGCCAAAGAATCTCGGGAACGCCCCCGAATCTGGTCCGGCATTGACGGACAGGCCCCTCGTCCAATGGCTAGCCTCCATTTATGGAGCTAGCCAATCGGAGGAGGGGGCGTATCCCGACCCACACACACAACTCAAGAGGTTTTTTTGGCACATGCGCAAAGCGCATGGCCAGTCAAAACCTAAACAGTACCACTACACAGTGCATCCCCAAATAAGTAATGACTGGCAGTACAGGTGGCGATGGTGGTGCCTCTCCAGCTCTTTAGGGTGCTACTGCTTTTCGGCCTCTTCAGCTGCCCAGGAGCCGAGATTAGGCCCCCTTGTGTTCCATTAGTGTTTGTGTCCTGAACACCGGGCGCAGCAGCTGAGAAGCAGTGGAACCCCAACAAGTTCTGGTTTCTGAAGACCAAAAAACGTCACAGCTCTCCACTTAATTTCAGGAAACCAGATGGCAATACCCAGCCATTACAGGAGCAACTATCAGGATTTCATCCTTTAAGAGAATCTCAGGCATGGTTAGGTGGGGAAGAGAAGAAACAGTTTGAGAGTGAACTCCTACCAAACTGGTGGTGGTGGTTCCCGGCTGGTACACTGTGGAGGCGGAGGGGTAGACAGGCAGTGGCAGAATCAACAGACACTCTTGGTGGTAGGGGGCCTCAAGAGGATGACAATACAGGTGTGGAGTCCGTCATGAGTGGAGATCACTGACGCAACATGAAAGTATAGTAGAGAGCGAGATCCCCCACTGGCCTTTACTGGCCCAGTTGAGGGCAGCTCTTAAGCAGAAGGAGCATGTTTCCAAGAAGATGAAGGTGCTTCAGTGACACTAAAAAAATGGATATGTGCGGGGACTGCACTCGTTTGGTCAGTGTTTGAATATTTGTGCGGTATGTGTGCTGCGTTAGATTAGTGCCTGCTCACTGCGTAATAACAAAATATTGGCCTGGTACCAAGGGTAACCAGGACTCTAACGCGCAACAACAATTATTGAAACTCTCCAATTGCTCGTCAATATTTGAAAATCTTGGAATATACATTGATGCACAGATGCAGCCATTCATTAAACAATGGCCAACATATTTGGAGGATACTTCTGACTTCCTTAGGAGTCTTTCCACCATCTCGACTGATGATTGTACTGAATGGACAATGTGTACTATAGACGTAACGTCATTGTATACGTCAATACCTCATAAACAAGGATTAGAAGCCATGGAATGGGCCCTGTTAAGAACAGATAAACCTGAGGAGCAAAAGCTACTGATCATGCAACTGTTAGAGTTCTGTCTAGAAAACAGTTATTTCTCATGGTTCGATGACTACTATATTCAATTAACAGGGACAGCAATGGGATTTCCGGGAGCATGTATTTATGCTAATATATTCATGGCAAAATTTGAGTTGGACTATGTTCTCGAGGACTGCACCTGGCAAGAAGGCCTTGTATATTACAAGCGCTACATTGACGACATCTTCTTGATTTGGAGACGGCCAGTTTTGGAACTACAGCACAATATTGAGAGTTTGAACTTAGCTAACCCGAGGATTCAATTCACGCACAACATCAGCACTACATCTTTACCTTTTCTGGATGTGATGGTAGAATTATCAGATGGTTCCATTCAAACAACATTGTACAAAAAAGAGACTGATAAAAATACAGCTTTACTGCATAGCAGCTTTCATCCGGCTTCTTTAATCAATAACCTTCCCATCTCACAGTTCATGAGGATAAAACGAATATCATCAGATGAAGCACAATGTGTGAAAAGTCTCGAAGAGCAAAAGCATAGATACCTGGATAGGGGATACCCTAGAAAATTGTTGGAAGCCCATCTGGACAAAATTAAAACAATTTCAAGAAATGATCTTTTGCAAAAGAAACCAAAAGACGTCAAACAAAGGATGGTCTTTGTATCAAAATACTCCACAGCATCTAGGGACGTAAAAAGGGCAATCCTTAAAAGATGGGAAATCCTACAAGTGGAAAAAGACTTCGGCACATTGTTTGTTGACAAACCCCTGTTTGCCTATAAACGAGCGCAAAATTTGAAAGAACTATTGAACAAACCTCCGAATGATGTGAGACAGCAAAATGAAGCATACAAAGGTACAACCAGATGTTTCAATTGTAAAAATTGTAATAACGCCATACTAGGAAGCACATTACTACATCCACGTACTGGTGAAAAAATACAATTGAGGCACACAACGAATTGCAATTCAGAGCATATAGTTTATTCAATCAAATGTCCATGTGGACTCCTGTACGTCGGAAAAACCGACAGAAAAATGAAAGTTCGATTATCAGAGCATAAAAGTCGAATACGCAACAAAAACTGCACATCCCCGTTGGCCAAGCACTGGATTGATGCAAGACATACTCTGGCTCAACTGAGATTCCAAATTATTGAACTGATCCCACAGCGCCTAGGTCAAGACAACGCAAGGATCCTCCTCCAGAGGGAGGCCTTTTGGATTCGCAAATTACAGACCATGACCCCGAATGGGCTCAACGAAAACATGGAAATGAGTTGTTTCCTTTAAACATTTAAACTATAGGACCTATAAGGGATTCCACATCGCGGTGATACTATTTCTGTATACATGTACATACCCCAACACAGCACTTGAATATACATTAAACACTCTTTGTTTATGCAATGCGGAGTATAAATCGATACTGTTGAAGATTGTAAATAGGCAGGAAATAAACAGTATTCCCAGCTTAACCTTTGAATACACACCAACAATACTATGTTTATAAAACATTGAGTCCTAATTGAGTTAGCACAAGATTGTAAACAGGCAGGAAATTATTACGAATATTTTGCTTTTTTCTTATTTATTTTTTCCCATCTGGAATTTTTCCTCATCTGGAATTTGTATGTTTGAGGGTCATCTTTCTATACTTACTCTCCCTGTCTTGTTTTTCTTAAAAGGGATTCAAAAGTTTATTTTTTGCATCAATTTAAATAGGCAGGTAAGGAAATAAATATTTGCCATATTCGTAAACTTAATTTCTGAGAGTTTCTCCATACGAATAATCTAAAACCCGAGTGCATAGCTTTAATACCAAATTAGTGTGGAAATGACACGTTTAACAATGGCGCCCGTTTTTTCTTAATCGCAGAGGAGTCCTTCCTCTAATCGTTGGTTTCTAAACTTCCAGCAGTAATATAATGGAAGTAGGACAAGTCGCGATTAATGTTGCCGCCGCAGTGAATCGCATTTGAAGGGAGACGACTCGGTCTAACGGTAAGCCCCGTTGTGCAGAGTATACCTGAATCACTAGACCACGTCTAAGCAGACGAGAACCGCTCTTGAAAGTTTCGATTACTTTTCTTTGCAGTGAGCCGAGTTTCGCACCCCAACATTCAAGTTTACCGTTTTCGAACTAACTACAGGTAAACTTCATCCTTAAATGTTTCAAAATACTAGCTGTCAGCAAACTATTTTCGTGCCAACTGAATGTTTATTCAGTTTCTCCCCCTTTTTTTAAACTTTACAGGATAGATTGTCTCAAGCGATCGTATTTCAGGTGAGCTTAGTTCTATATCGGTAAAAATTGGTTGAGTTAGTTTCTTGTGGTGTTTACTAACTCTGAACATCATACACTTTTTATTTATTTATAGTGCTGGTACTCATAAGGATTCAGGTAACTAACATGCCCGTATTAATATACATAGGCATTGGTGTCATTTATAGTGCAAGTGGCAATGTTTTATTTTAATATATTCACTTACCCTTTAGATTACTCAGAAGTGTGCGCAACGTAATTACCCAATCCACTATTGGACTCGAGATTTCATAGTTGCGGTAAGATTGGACAAGTAACTAGGCATGTAGAAATGTCAAAGTCCCCTAAGCATTAGAAGTAACTTAGTTTTCTTTCTTTCTTTTTTCTCTTCTTTGTTTCCCTAACAGACCCCTGACGAAGGGGCTCGTGCCCCGAAATGCATTGGGTTAAAACAACTGTGATGAATACTTTATGTGATCAATGAATTGTACAATTGAAGAATTCTTGTTTTTTGATGGAATGTCTAATATTCACATTATATTGATTAATTTACAAATACATTTGTGATGCTATCTGTTTAATGATGAGTTAAAATATAATACTGATCGTTGATATTGGAGAATTTCAATCATTGTTGTTGCGCGTTAGAGTCCTGGTTACCCTTGGTACCAGGCCAATATTTTGTGCTTCAGTGACACTGGCAAGAAGTGCTGGCCACGTATGGAGGCACCACCCGCACTGCAGAGAGAGGAATAGGGGGTTCATGTGCCGGGGAAACTCGATTAAAGAGGAACGCCCTGCGGAAAGCGGACCGCGCTGCTTGCCCTCGTGTTCAGGATTTGCTTAACGTCTTGCCCGACCCGCTCCGCGGGTCCTGCTTCGCCACTTGGAACTGTGAGGCAGAGGGGCTTGCGGGACTGAAGCTCATTGTAATTTTGACACCGGCAGGGCTGCGAGTAGTACAGCAGGGACTCAACTTGCCAGGAGTCCCTGCTCGGTACACCTGTGGCTGCTCTCCCTGCCGGTCACGCCCCCCGCCCTGTTATAATCTCCTTGGTCCTACCTGACTGCGGGAAACTCGATTGAAGAGGAACGCCCTGCGGAAAGCGGACCGCGCTGCTTGCCCTCGTGTTCAGGATTTGCTTAACGTCTTGCCGGACTCGCTCCGCGGGTCCTGCTTCGCCACTTGGAACTGTGAGGCAGAGGGGCTTGCGGGACTGAAGCTCATTGTAATTTTAACACCGGCAGGGCTGCGAGTAGTACAGCAGGGACTCAACTTCCCAGGAGTCCCTGCTTGGTACACCTGTGGCTGCTCTCCCTGCCGGTCACGCCCCCCGCCCTGTTATAATCTCCTTGGTCCTACCTGACTGCGGGAAACTCGATTGAAGAGGAACGCCCAGCGGAAAGCAGACAGCGCTGCTTGCCCTCGTGTTCAGGATTTGATTAACGTCTTGCCGGACCCGCTCCGCGGGTCCTGCTTCGCCACTTGGAACTGTGAGGCAGAGGGGCTTGCGGGACTGAAGCTCATTGTAATTTTGACACCAGCAGGGCTGCGAGTAGTACAGCAGGGACTCAACTTCCCAGGAGTCCCTGCTCGGTACACCTGTGGCTGCTCTCCCTGCCGGTCACGCCCCCCGCCTTAGCTCTACATAACTGTCAGAGGTTACCGCTGCGCGGTAGCGCCCGGGGCTAAGCCCGGGCAAAGGGCGGGCAAAGGGCGGGCCCTCTGAGGCTCTCCGAGGCCAGAGGAGGCTTAGCACCACATTATCATCTCTGTATTGTGGGGTGTATTGTTGTTTTCTTGTTTCCCTTCCTTGTAGTAATCTTATATTTCGATTGTCAGGGTATCGGCTATTCGGGGTTAGTGTGTCACTGAGTTTTCCCTGCCATTCTGATTAACTTATCGCGGGAAATGTCTCAAGCCGCCCTGATTCCATCTGAGGAGGTGGGAGCAAAACAAAGTACTCTGGATAATTTTGTCTTTAGAACGGCCTTGTCCCCTGATAGGGATTTAGTTTTAGCTGAGCGACGCGCCAATAGGCGCCGATCGATTGAATACATTAAAAATAACAGATCCACACAGGGCTCTGCTACGCCCACATCACCATCGATTTTTGATAAAGCAGACGGCCCCACGAGTCCTGAGCACCTGTTGGATTCCAGTATTCCCCTACTATTCCAAGCCAGGGATACTCCCCCGGAATCATTGTCTGCCCTAAATCCTATCACTAACCTTTCCGCTTCATTAATTAGTATCCATGATGAGGTGGAACTTTTGAAAGATGATCTGTTATTAATAACTGAGCCACCACTTAAGCCTATCGTTTGGCCGGACGTTGTGAATACTCACCGACGTCCTGGCCCTCCACCAAATAAAAGGCGCAGAAAGGGTTCTGTCCAAGTCAAGGAAAAAACTGTGTTTTCCTTCTGTTCTAAGAAGTCAGCTCAGGTTCTTCCTATTCCATCCCCTCCAACAGTGAATACCTCCCCCGTTATAGAGCAGCAGGGATTAGATTTCATGGGGGGCATCGAGAAAATGTTTAGATCTTTCACTTTGCCCCTGGTCGAGAGGTTAAAGAGGATAACAGAGCAATTGGAGGAGATAGAGAAAACTATTAGGGGGCCCGTAATGCCCTCCAAGGGTTCTAGTGTGAGATCCCCTGTTCCTACATATAGTAATGTCACCAAGGCTACTGCTTCTCGGCCCTTGGATAAACAGCATAGTAATATTGTGGCATCTGCGGGCTTATCTTCCGGTCAAACAGCTAACAAAACAGATGGTGTAACAAGGGGGAGTTCGGTCCTGGGAGGAGCCACATCTAAGCCTTTGGTTGTGACTGATCCAGCAAAGATTCACATACCCAAAAGATATAGAGTAAATCTTCCCCCAGAGGCTGCCCCATTTGTAGTGATTCTGACGGCTGTTCCAGTCCTAGAACAGGGAAAGAAAGAAGATCAATCCCAACTCAAGAACAAAGCCATTTATTGGCTTAAACAGAACCGACCTCTACCCCCACACTTAAACGGCAAAATCCTTATGGTACGTCGTCTTGCGTGGCTGGGCCCTAGCATTAAAAATATTTCTGGGGATATTATTATAATCAGCTTTAGGGACAAAAGGGCGGCTAGTTATATCCTGAATTGGTCTTCTTCTTCAGGCAGCAGCTCGATCGTCCCTAGAGATCTGCCCTATTTCTACCCTAGAGAGTTGGTAAGTCCGGTCAGGAAACCTAGCTCTTGGTTTGCTAAAGTGGATAGACCAACTAGACCATCAAGGAATCCACAATTTAACTATACGAGCAGACCGCGTTATCCTCATTCAGAAGGTCTTCATAACGCCTCAAGACCCCTAATTCCATCACAGCCAGCATTCCCCGTTTACCCTATCCGTCAGCCTTATCCAGATCATCGGAATCTTTTCCTTAACAGCCCATATGCTCCACCCGTCCCTTGGCCATCGAACCAGTTCCAAATTCCTATCTATAACCGGTACGATGGCCTGTGTAACCTGGAGGGTGTGGACTGACTGAGCGGAAAATCACTCGTACAGACCTGTCCGAGACATTTTCCAAAGCCTTCATATTCTGATAACGGTCCTGATGTCATAGTAGGTCAATGTAATGAATTAACCACTCAGAATGTTTCAGGAATTTGCATGGTATCTGGCTTTGTACCCCTCACTGTTTTGGATTGTGAAGCTCCAGAAACACATGATTTCGGTACTGGAGCCAATATGTGTAACTTGGGCCCTGTAAGAGTGGAAGTACCCATAGTTAATACAGATAGGCAGTCGACTGTGCCCTTGATAACATGTAGTAACAGAATATTGGCTCCCAACTATAGCGTCTTATTTTGGAACATTGCGGGCATCAAGGACAGGGTTTTGGACTTATCCTGGATTGAATTTGTAAATGCATTTGGTATACTATGCTTCCAAGAAACCTGGTCAACTGAACCAGTTCATCTTAACGGGTACAGCACTTTTCATGTTCCGGCCCTTCCATCTAAACGTGGGAGAAACTGCGGGGGGTTGTGTATATACATCTCAAATCTTCTGGGTGCTGTGAAAACTAAGCTTGTTACCCAAGGTAGTTATTTCCAGATTCTTTCAATCCGGATGAGTGCTAAGGTTGATATTACTTTGATTAACATCTATAACAACCCACTTAAATGTTCACTAACCGATATGGTTCTTTTACTGAGCAAGGCTTTACAGGGGATTCTTACCCCAAATGGGAGGGATTGTATTATTGTTGGCGGGGGGGATCTTAACCACAACTTGTGTGATTTTGTAGCTGGGGGGTGTGGACCTATGGGGATAGGTGTAGATGACTTGACCCCTCATTTTCTTCATCGGGATGGGGGGGACTTACTGAATGAACTGTTGGCATCTTTTAATTTAAATTTTGTTAACAGATTATGCACTCCCTGTGTTGATTTTAGTGCAACCTTTGTGGGGAGAGGCCATGGTACCACCATTGACTATATTGTGGCATCTGAATGTTATGCTTCATGGTATTTTGATTTTCGCACTCATTTGGTTGGGTTCAGTGATCATCTTCCCCTTTCCTTTAATATCAGATGCCCACAGGTTCAACATAATTCCTTGATAGAGAGATTGTCATGGTTGAAATCTTGCGAAATGCCTAGATCTAATGGGTACTCTATTAAATGGAGTTGTAATGATGCAGAGTCCATGCATAACAAGATTGTCAGGGGTTCTCTTGCTCATATTGAGAGGTGTCTAGATGAAGAGACTTCTAGTGAGGATGTGCTGAAAGCTTTTAACACTATCTCTCATAACATCAGAGAAAGTTTGTCTCGGAGCGGGCGAGATACTTCTCATAGCAAATCGACTAATTCATGGTTTGACGCAGCCTGCTCTAAAGCACATTCCCTTTTGAAGGCAGCCTTACATAAAAAGATTAGGAACCCGGTAGAGGTGGCTATCTGCAGAAAAAACTATTGAATGTCCAGAAGTAACTGCAAGAAAAACATTAAACAGGAGGCCTGGAATAATTTGGTTCATGCAGCCCATTCTAAGGACAGCGCCCTATTTTGGTGTGCAGTTAATGCACCATTTTTTAATACTATAAATAGCGCGAGGATCGAGGTCGCCATTAGCGAATCTTCTTGGATTGACTTCTTTTCGGAAGTCTACAACCCAGGGGAGACCCTAAAACTAGTTGATCTGGAGGGCTCTGAAAAAGAGGCATTTTGGACCTCCGATCAAGTTTATCTGGGAATCTCTAACGATGAAATGACCACCGCTATAAAACAGAGTAAGGGAAGTAAGGCCCCGGGAATTGATGGGGTACCTATTGACCTGTTTAAATATTCGGTAGACTTATGGTCCCCTATCTTGAAAAGAGTTATGGAGGCAAGTGGTGTGCTGGGTCTCCCCAAAACCTGGTGCGATTCCATCATCATCCCTATCTTCAAGAAGGGAGACAGACAGAGTCCCTCGTGCTATCGACCCATCTCCCTTCTCGATTCCTTTATGAAGATTGTGGGAAGGGTCGTCCTCAATCGATTATCATCTTGGGTTGAAGACGTGGGAGTTCTATCACAGGTCCAATATGGTTTTCGAGAGGGGATGGGCACCATCGAGCAGGTTCTAAATTTCACACTCCTTCAAGGAAAATATGTACAGGCCAAGGCAGAAAAACTGTATGCGGCATTTGTCGATCTCAGTGCCGCGTTCGATTGTGTTAGGCACGATCGGCTGTGGGAAGTACTGGAAAAACTCAAAATAGACAACTCTATTATCATATTTTTAAGACCATTATATGCTAGGGCTAGGGTGAGATTCGGTGTCAATGGTGAATGTACTAAACCTTTTTATGTGAAACGAGGGGTGAGACAAGGGTGTGTCCTTGCGCCCCTCTTTTTTAATCTTTATACGAATGATCTCGAAGAGGTTTTGGCGTCTAAAGTTATTGATTCTCCTAGAATCAACTCTAAACAGGTAGTGTCCCTATTATACGCGGACGACGCCGTCATTATGGCAAGAACTGAGAGGGGTTTGCAGCTAGCCTTAGACTCATATTAATTTTATGGATCACAGGGGATTGTCCCTAAATGTAAAGAAAACTTTTGCAATGGTATGTACCAGAGGTAGATCTAAAACCTGCAAATTGTTCGCTGGTAGGGATAAAGTGCTGACTACCAAAACCTTCACATACTTGGGAGTAGTACTGGAGGCTGCTGGACACTGGGGCCCAGCACTTAAGAGCAGAACCCTTTCGTTTAAAAAGGCCACTGCAGCTCTTATGGCCTTTTCGCGCAAAATGGGTAAAAGACCTCCAGCTATCTTACTTAACATTTATTCTGCCAAATGTGTAAGTACAGCGATTTACGGGGCAGGCGTCTGGGGCATTCTTGATTCTAGAGATTTACAATATGTAGAAAATGCTTTTTTAAGGTTTATTTTAGCTGTTCCACCTAGTACTGCAGTGTATAATTGTCACGCTGAGCTGGGGGGTTCGTCACATCAGTGACCTGATTGCGATGCAGCCATTACTTCTCTGGCACAGGGTTTGGACTACAGACGAGCTAGTTCTAAACAGAGAAATCTTATTCGACGTCATGGCCCTTGATAATTCTCACAAAATACCCTGGCTAACTTACATTTGTAAGTTTTGCCTTGACTTGGGTACACCCGAGTATTACAATGAACCGAGGGGGCTATGTAGGATTAAAAGGGCAGCTCTTAAGATAGAATGTTGGGCTCATCTAGAATCCCTGAGGCTAGCGGCAGAACTGAGCAAAGTTTCGGTTCTTCGTCACCATTCTTTGCTCACTTCTGTAAATATACAGTCTTATCTGATCTGGTGCCCTAGGGGCTTCGATAGGTACCTACTCACCAGATTCAGATTCAACATTTTTTTCCGCTTGGTGTCCTTCCCTCAAACTAATGATTGGTCTAAAAAACTTATCAACTGCCCGTGCGATGGGAGATATGTCCAATCTACTCTGCACGTGATCTGCTTTTGTGGTTTTTATTATAATGAAAGAGTCCGATGGATCAAACCACTTCTGAAAAAATTTGGCTCATGGCGACATTGTCGGATTGCTTTGTTGTATCTCCAGCTCTTAAATGATGAATTTTGCATGACAACTATGACTAATTTTTTAAAAAGTGTCTTTTTAAAAAGGAAAACTTTACTATGTTCTTAAAGTCATTATATACGATGATACCTATCCTGTATTGTACAGTTTTTTACAAGTTTGATTATTGATGCTGATACTTTTATGATTTTATATTCTCACTAAAATCGAATAAAGCTTTTCAACAACATGTGCCGGTATATCAATTCTTATATGGCAGGTCATCTTTAGTCCTGAAGTGTCTGACAGAGGAGGAGGAGACTCGCTCTTTCAGCCCACACAAAAGTTGAAAGGACCCTTTTGGCTCTATAGGCAGGATACATTGTAAACTGGCCATAATGGAACAAAATCATACTGCTTGTGACTAGAATGTATATCTGTCAAACAGCAACTTGTGGAAGTTAAGTGATGGGCTGGGGCCTCCGTGTACCAAATAGGAAAAGTTTACAAAACGGTGCAACAGATGAACATAAACCTGAGAGGAACCGCCATGTTTCATCCTGTGCATCAACATCAACTGTGCGCCTAGAGAACCAGGTAGAGGGACTCGAAAATGTGTGTACGGCCAGGGTTATTTGGGCGACATCAGGAAGATGAAGAAATAGACCTGAGAGCAGTTCAAAAAACATTCTTAGGGCAAGAAGTTTTAACATAAGAGAATGCTGTCCTCTCACCACCAAGGTGATACAGATACCCACAAAAGGAAGAGAAGAGAAGTAAATTGGGTTGAATGGTACTTGTGACCTTGGGTGAGGATGATCTGCGCAACAGAGTTCATATAGCTGTCGTGACCAGAAGAGAGCTACACCATAACAGGAACAATATACTTCCATTTCCCGACTTAAGCCTTATGAACACTACAAGGAGACAGAATGCAGGAACTCTGCAGATGCCCTACAGCGACGTGGTAAGGCATCAATGCTGTTTCTGACAGGCTTGAGGATGAATTTAACGCTAACTGCAGCATAATCGTTTGTGAGATCTCAGTCGGGCGTATGGAGAAACCTGAAAGAAGACAGTGTCCCGGAGTATTATGTATAGGACCCTGTATATAGAGAGTATAAATACTGACACCCCGGTGGCAAGGCTGTTGGTTTTCTAACCAGGTATTGTCCTTAAAAGTCACATGATTAAGGGCATAAAAGATGCATCTCTATTACCTTCCACCCCATCCCCTCCATCTGCGTTTGTGACCATTCTCACCCACTTAGTGGAGGTCACGCTCTTTTTCATACAGTCCCCAAATGTCTTCTGTATGCACTCCCCACGCTTAAAAGCTGGTCTAGCCCTTAGAGACCATGCTGTCTCTCTCCATCTGTTCCTATTTCCATCCACCAATATCTTCCCTTGTTTCTCTCTTCCTTCTGATTGGGTCCTCCAAGTTTAGCTTAACAGCTCTCGAATTCAAGCCACAGGGCTGCATCAGACCCTGGGCTAGGAGCAGACAGCTTCTCCATAATTAGCAGGACAATTCTGAGGGTGCAAAAGAGCTGTACCATCACACCAGCTACTTTCTCATGCTGACGGAACGCTTCACACGTGCGCTCTACTGCTGCGGTTTTTAAACATTATAAAATGTAACACCACCTCTAGCCTAAGGGGTGATGTCAAATGTTATAACGCTTTCAAAGCAGCGGAAAACAGCAGTGTGTTGGCTCACAGTGCCATCAATCAGTAGTATTGCACAAAAGTGTTACCAATGACTTCCCTGGTTAACTTATATTGGCATGCCCTGCTCTCCACTCCCTTTCAACTTAACAGTCGTTCCTCGTGCCTCACCTCATCGCCAAGTCGCATGGCATGGCCTCTACTCCTTGGACCAGTGCTTAATTTGGTAACAAAATTAAGTACCAGGGCTGTTCTCAGAAGGTCACTGCAGCCTGCAACACACATGTCCTGCCAGCGCTGCCAATTATGGTATCAACATAACACCTAACCATCACACTCTTACAAGTGTGACAGTTCAGACTATTTCAAGCCACACAAAGCTTAATAATGGCACAAGAGGCTGGTACTATTCATTTCAATATATATGGTCTTAATAAATACGGTTGTTGTGTCTATCTCAAAATTGAAAAGACAGCACCACCATGTGGTCATGTGGTAGACGGTCACTAGAGCCGGTGCTGACAATTAAGTGCCGTGCCGAGCGCCGGAAACCACTGGCACAAATTAGGCATTGCCTTGCGGTGCAGAAAGCCAGGCCTAGGCATGCAGCTGGTCTGAGACTACTCCTCCAGCACCTGAGCGACAACTACAAGCGGTAAGTACCTAGGTGCATTACACCACCGATGGGCACTAGTCGGTAATACTGTGTACTTTCTGATACTCTACATGGAAATGCTTGGTGCCGCTAATCGAAAATTGTACTCAATGCAGCAGAGGCTGGCGTCCCATGCCGTAGCTGTGGGCCGTCCATGGCTGGGTGTTGCCCATACTCCGGCCCCAGCTGCTCCTGCATCGAATAGGTGCTCTTGCTCCAGCTATTCATGTGCGCATAAGAGACATGGTCCCGCCTGCCGCACATATAGGGTGCACATGACAGCTGACTTGCCTCTCAATTCACTAACAGCATTGTCGTCAAGGTGCAGTTGGGGCGTGAGGGGCATAAATATTTTTGTTTGCTTGATGCTTGAAAACTGCCACTTTTTATAAATGCCAATATGTATTGTAATCGGATATACTAAATTTGAAATGCTACGACGTGTTAATGAAACATATATATATATATTTTTTTTAGGAGTCTTCATTATATTTTTATTTGGTGTTTGTTACAAGATGTACATGCTAAACGTTTTAAAAGGATTATGCATGGGCTCTTCGAGCCAAGCCACACACTTGGCTCAGCCCCCTCTGTTATTTTGTTGGTTCACTCCTCCTCGACTCTAGTTAGATCAAGTGTGAGAACCCTTCGGTGGCCTGCGCAGCACGAAGCTCGAGTTCTCAGGAAGTGGTCACCTGGGTGTGATACACAAAGTAGCATAATGTGCACAATCTCGAGAAAAAGAGTTCCAGCTTAGACTTCAAAGTCTATTAATAAGCTATGAAGCAATATGAACCACAGGGCGTTAATAGGCAGGGCTGGACTGGCCGTATCGGGCGTTTCCCCGGGAGGCTGGAAAAGTGGGCGAGCCGGTTTTGTTACTGGAGGTTGATTTTGCAGCAGTGCTGTTATATCGCCCCAGTAACAATATCAGCAGGCCAGCATAATCCACTCTGCATTCACTTTTGTTCCTAGCCTCCCTGTGTTTTGAAATGTTATCTGCTTTAACCACAATAAAAGTGTCACGATAGCTCTGGTGATTAATATTCCTGCTGGAGAAGGATCAGGAGTTTTGTCGAAGGACTATTTGCGAGAGGGTTAACAAGCCTGCTACAAAACACACATATCGCACAGATCACAGAAATGCTTTTAATGTGCATAGCTCAGTGGGTTACAGCTTTTGTCACAGAGATCCTTTCATTATTGTGCAGTTCATAAATTGCAATTGTAATCTAGCTCAGTGAGCTATGAACTACCATCAAAGAGCTGTACGCAAACTCTATGCTACAGACTAGAAACTTATGTTTTTTTCACAGTCTTTAATTATCCTAATGTTGCTTTAAAAGGGTTTGTTTGGGCAGAAATAAATATATATTAGTAAAACCAACCACTGTGTTATGTTTTGATTCCAAAGTTTGTGCTTCTTCAGGTGGCGTGGCTATAACGAGCCGAAAATGGCGGACGCCTAGACCCGCAGCTCCGCGCTGGCCCGTCAAAAAATCCTGCGCTATCGGTGATCCAAGTGAATGGTGGCATAAGTGACTGCTGAGACCGGCGCTGGCAGATCACCCGGGCCTGCCCTTTGCTAACTTACCTGGCCAGACGGTTGCGTCTGATGGAACAGAGCTGCGACTGCAGCCCAAGATGGCGGACGAGGCACCCTGCCAGGCTTCTTGATCGCTGCCCAGGGGCCGAGAGGGACCCAGGGGCCGTGCTCCAGCCCTGATCGGAGGCAGTGCGGCGGCTGGCAGAGTTGGAGCGATTTACAGCCCGCGCCGCTGTAGTTGATTCGGGTCCCGTGTCAGGGTCGGAGGATGGCGGCTGTGGTAGCAGTCCGGGGCGCTGTGAGAGGACTAGGGTGACCAACCCTCCGTAAATTTCACGGACAGCCCGTCATTTTGTCCGTCTGTCCGTTGTCCATGAAGGATTCTTTAAGGATGCCATTTGTCCGTAATTTTAACCGGTCGCACCACCCTAAAGCCGGCACAGCTTCCACCCACCTTCCTTCTTGACTCCGATGCTGTTGAGATCGGGTGTAACAGACTCCGATGCAGTACCAAAGCTCAGATACCCAGCAGCATCGGAGAGGCACAACGGGATGGCAACCCTCACACCTCCAGCCCTTGATGAGCTGTTAAGAGGTGCTTGAAGGTGACTGAGAGGGAGGGATTGCAGCTTCAGGAGCAGGGACATCTATTCAGATGAAACAGCCCTGAATGCATCATGTCTCTGCAATTTAGAGGGGCCTTGCACATTCCCTTTCTGCCCAGGGCCCCAAACATCCTAGCACCGGCTCCGATTACACCGAGGCAGCACGTGGTTCTCTTCACGGAGCTTGATTGCCGTCACTACATTGTAAACAAACCTCGATTCTTCAAACATGCCGTCTACAATGTTATAAAATAAAGAAATGGCACAATCGCACCCACACTGGTTAACAAAGTATGGAGGACAATCCGTTAAACCAGTTCTCTAGGAGTATCTCCTTTAAGTACTGTACATCACAGTGGGGGATGGCAAAACTAACATTTTGGAAAGAGAGCCTGTCTTCTCCTTGTCTTGTCCAGGAGGGGGTGAGGAGCCCTGGAAGAGACCAAGATGATACTAGAATACTGCATGCCCACCCCTGTGCCCACCCTGGTGGATCCTGTTCCCCCTCCTGTGATGGCTCCTGGCGCCCCGCCCCCTCCAGTGATGGCTCCTGTCCCCCAGGGCACAAGTCCTAAAAAAAGAAGTGGGGGGATGCTATACGTTAGGTGGTGTCACTGGAAGTGACGTCACAACAGAAAGTGACGTAAAAAAAGGTGGCTTTGCACCATCAGACTCATTGCCTCCCCTCGCCCCAGAGAGGCCGAAGAGTGAATGTGTGCTTTAATTTGCTCCAGTTATTGGGCTCTCAAGTTTTCCCCTGTTATGTGGGCGATGTCAGCCAGTACTGGTTTTCTTGATTTTCAAACTTGACTCGAAAACTTTAAAAGCCACCTCAACCAGCTTCGCATAGGGAGATCACTGCGCCCCCCCCCCCCCCACCGCCGACTGTTATCATTACAAACAGGGGCCTAGCACAGGCCACTGCAGACCCTGGGGCGCGCAGGAAGCGAGAGAGGCACCCTTTAGAAGGGACCCCTCAGCCCAAGACCCATGAATGCACGGATCTCGCAAATCACTGGGTAAAGGGAAATCGACGGGGCGGCCGTGCGGGCAAGTAATGCCATAATTGGAAGTCCAGCTTTAGGGCGGGGGGGGCGGCGTCCACCCACGTGGTACCCCGACTCGAGCCCTGCTGTCGCCCCATGTGGTGGCTCCTGCTTCCCCCCACCCAGCCTGTGATGGCTCCTGTCCCCCTCCTGTGGTGGATCCTGTCTCTGCCCTGGGTGGCTCCTGTCTCAGTCCTGGAATGGCTCCTGCAGCGAGGGTGACGTTTTTGATGGGCCTCTTCTCAAAAAGGCTCAGCTCAAAATTATTATGAAAAGGTGGGCGAGTGAGTAAGTGAAGGGATGGATGGATGGCTGGATGAATTAGTGAAAGGGTAAATGGATGAATGGAAGATTGAATAGATGGATAATGAGAGAGGATGGATGGATTGAGTGAGTGGAAGAATGGAAGAGAGAAAAGGTAAATAGCTGGATGTAAGGGTGGAAGTGTAGCTAGATGGGTAAAAGGGTGGATAGATGAATGAACGGATGGATGAGTAAAAAGATGGACGGTGAGTGAGTGGATGGATGGAGGAGTGAAATGATGGATGGATTGATGAATTGATAAGTGCTAGGGTGAATGGATGGACGGATGAGTGAAAGGGTGGCTGTAAGGATGGATGAATGAGTGAAAGGGAGGGTAGATGGACAAAAGGATGAATAGAGGAGTGAAGGAGTGAAAGGATAAATGGATGAGTGAAAGGATGGATGAGTGATAGGGTCAATGGATGGAATCATGAGTGGATGAGTAGGTGGATGGGTGGGTGGATGGAAGGAAGCATTGCTAAGTGAAAGGGTCGATGGAGAGAGAATGGGAAGATGGATGGATGACTGAAAGGGTGGATGGGTAGGATAAGTGACTGTGTGGATGGATGAGTAAGTGAAAGGATGGCTGGATGGGTGAAAGGGTAAATGGCTGGATGGATGAGTGAATGGATGGATGGGTAGAAGAGTGGATGGATGAGTGTACAGATTGATAGGGTGAAAGTGTGGATGGATGGATAATGGATGGATGAGTGAAAGAATGGATGAAGGGATGGATGAGTGAAATGATAGATGGAAGGATACATGATGGATAGGTTTGCAAATGGTTGAATATGTTTGGATATGGCTGGGCTTACTTATATACTATTGCGCGACCTCTGATGTGTCTGTAAAACTTATCCAATTGTCCTGAAGTTTTGTCCTGAATTTTGACCTCCTTGTCCTGAATTTGTGTCCTGAATTTTGACCCTTTTCCTGAATTTTTGCACTCACGTCCTGAATTTGCACCAATGCCAGTTGGTCACCCTAGAGGTGACGCTGTGGGCCCCCCGATTGCGAACACTGGTGCCATCCTTGGGTGGGGCCCTACACCATTCTGAGCCCTCCTGGAGTTGCTGTGAGGCTTCGGTTTTGCACCCCTGGAGCCGGGTGCAGGCGCTGTGCAGAGATTCCCTGCGGGGCTGGTCTCCAGCCCGGGAGGTCGCACTGTCTCCTCTGTGACAGTGGCGGGGGCGAACAGGTTGTTCCCTTGCGCTGTGCTCAATTGGGAGCCCCACACAGTGACACAGGGGCCCGGCCAATGCACGACCTGTGGTAGGCAGTAACTGGGAGAAGCATTATTTAGTTTGTGGTGGGCCAGCTGGCAGATAATTGATGTCTGCAGTCCCCACCTGGGGCCATTGGAGATTGGCCCCTGCCACCTGCAACACCCTTCTGCAGTGGTGCTGATCCCCACCAGTGGAGCCTGGAGCAGTCTGGTGGGGGTCCTCTCCATGAGCTGTTGGACGTAGCCTGCTCGATGGTGTGGCTTATACATTGCCTGGTGCTGATATATAGTGGAAAGGGACAGTGCGCAGAGCTGAAGGCTGTGGTCTTGAGTGGACAGAGGTGGACCCATTGGTTGACAGGGCTGCCTTGGGGCCAGACAGTATCCTTGGTGGAGGGGATGCAGCGCTACATTCTTGGTGGAGTTCTGCCTGCAGACTTGGAGCAGCAGGGTGCCTTGCGCCCTATTGGGGACCCCTCTGTTGGCAACGAGCCACAACAAGAAGGTACTGTACTGGCAGCTGGCTGCGCACGCCTGCACATTCAACCCCGGTCATTCACCAACATGGGCAAACTTAGGCCTAAACAGGGGGCCGCGCAACCAGGATCTGGGGGGTTGCTCCCTACCCCCGTCTGAGCTCAGAGAGGAAATTGAGGCAGAGGATACTTTGATACATTCCCATCTGGACAGGGTGTTGGCTGCTATCACGGACACCAAGGCCACCCTTCAACAAGATATTGGGGCAGTGTCGGTGGGCCTGGGACTGCTGCGAGCGGAGCACTAGAAGCGACCGGGTCAAACCTGTAGAGCAGTCATTGGGGGACCTTCTTCCTGCACAGAAAGCAACAGATCACAGGGTTGAGGAGCTCAGACCATAGTCCCACATCCTCTCCCAGTAGCAGATATGGGGTGTCCTAGGAATTTATCTTGTGCGGCAAGGATTTATGTTGCAATCCCGCTGTCAACAACGGACCATAAATCGTGTAATTCTGTCTGTGTTACGAACTGAAAATATATGTGATCTAAAATAGATCAATGGTGTCTAGTGCTGTTCCCTACCCACTCTCCTATTCATATCCTGGTCTCGGCAATACTTTATGTAAAATAAGATTGTCAAGGTTTTCGTGGAACAAGTTGGTGGTTATATGCTACCAGATTCACCTAGAGGCGAGCTGACTGACTGGGGATGTCAGCTGAGGTCACAGAACCCTATTTTACCCATTTCCTAAAAGTGCAGAATTGAAAACTTGCAGCTGGTAACACTGATCAGTAGGTAAATGTAAATACTGCAAAGACTTGTGTGTATAACATTGGTATGAAGTTTGGAGGAAGATGAACCATTAAATGTGAAATAATACCAGCTATCAAGCATCTAGAGAAATTTCAGGATGCTGTGTTCGCTTCATGTGCCTTTAGAAGCAATTTAATTATCTTATCACCTGTTCAGAGACTTAGTTTATCTCTGTATTACATCCTTTATTCTGTCAAGAGTAGGTTTACCATAAGACCTATGCCACTGTATTTTCTCCTAGTATCATTTATACCTTCAGGTAACAAATCAGTGAATTCTGAGAGTTGTACTTTTTGTTCAGCTGAATTCGATTAATTGGACCAGTAGGCCTGAAAAAATGATCTGTAAAAGGAAACGTCCCGGACTGGAAAGTGGTGTCATTGTATATTGAAGTCCTTTGGTCACCCTCATTTTTGGCAACAATAAGCATTAGGTGCATTGTACTTAGCAAAATGGCTATTTTATCGGCTGGAAAAAATGTGCTCTGGCTGTCAATTTGTAGGTAATTAGGTTAAAATCTCCTTTTAGACTATGTCAAAGGTTTGATTAAGCATGAAGGCAAAATCTGAAAAAAAGAGCAGTAGCAGATACAGATAATGTTTAAACACCACCCCTATGGGTGGTATACCCTCGCCGAATAGGGGTCACTCCTCTCACCTAAAAACCTAACTAAAACCAAAAGGTTAATAATAACCACGAAGAACAAAAAAAATATATAATACAAGACAAAGTAGCCACATGGACCAATGGCCACTGGTTTCTTCCTAAAGTTGCCTTCATTCTCACACAATCACATTTGCAACCTTGACAATACAGATTAGTTTTTAGGAAACTATACGTGCTTACAAACCAACTTTGCGAGAATACGATCATGATTCCTTGCCACATCATGTACAAGGTGAATACATAAATTGCACAAAGTTTGTTTCATACATATGGCGACAGAGCTATGTATAACACCTAAACAATGGTAGTCTGACCAAGATCTCGGCCCTAGCAAAGGATGCCTTTTGTTATAAATAAACATCAGTTTCCGGGTGTTTGCAGATGAGTGCTTTGCTGTCATTGGCAAGGTCTCTACATGCTGATGCTTAGGCACAGCAAACTGTTGATATCACTGAGTGGGGAGCCAAGCCCATCCTCCATGACGGGGATCTACATTCTTTCCATTCAGATTACAGATGTTAGATCATCCGCCACTGGGATTCTTGGCAGAAAACACCCCCATGTCTTTGACCCTTAGGTTAGGGGACGCGTAGCAGGGGTACGCCAGATTTCTATATTGTTTTATATGTTTGCATATATACATAGTTTTAGCACGATGGTGGAAGTCTAATGATCACTGCAGCACATATATTTTATACAAGAATCACGTTGGTTCAAAAAATATTAAAAAGTCCCACTGTGTATTCCTTGTATATTGCTCTAAGAGAAAGAAAGCACGAGTGACTGAGCAAAAGGGTTCTAGATCGGGTACCACAATTTCTAGGTGATCAGGGTAGTTATGTTCAGTGGTTGCCAGAACCATTTGCTACTCGCCTAGGGTTAGGGGGGCTTATGGTGGCACTGTGAGCTAGCTGGCCTATAGGACAACATATTCTGATGGGGTGCATGAAATCAGTTGGGCACCATCCCAACAGTTATGCTGTCCACAAATGTGCAGTTCAGTCTGTAGAGTGGAAACTACACAACACAACAAGCTGCTGCTGAGACTGATTTTCAAATTCGAAGTACTGATTTTCACAGTCCACACACATCTGGTGGACTGTTAACATTTTAAAGCGAATGTTAGGAATAACACTAGTGCTCTAGAAACGGCTTTAATGAATAACTAAACATGTATTACTGCAAACACCATAAAGCTTTTGAAAGCATGTTCAATATTTGAGACAGTTTAAATTTGTCAGTTTTAATGAACTTCAATAATTACATTACTTACACTAACAGCAAATCAAATATGTGACCAGTTCTTCTCTCAAGTGACATAGGAAAACATTAAATTATAATATGAAATAAATGTATAAAGATAATTTTCTGATGGTAGTAAAACATATTTTATCCAGTTTTAAGTAATTCAGAATAAACATATTGGTTACATTTTATTGCCTAAAGCGAACACCCTTCTGTCATAACACCTCTTCCAGAAAAGCATGCTTCATGTAAAGTTCAAGCTATATTATTATTGATCTTTCAAAAAAGAGGAACAACTAAAAATGTATTCTCACATGAAAGTAGGTCTAGCAAAATACAAAAGCTTCCATGTAACAAAAAACAAAATAGTTCTTAAACTCAATCTATCTATCTATCTATATATCTATCTATCTATCATTCTATCTATCTATCTATCTATATAAAAAATAACATACTGGCGGTCGCCATTAGGTAGTTATAGTTAGGATCTAGTTTCCATAGGAGTAGAATTTTTTGACTTGCTTATAACTTTGGTGCCGTTTGACGAATCTGCACAAATTTTTTTTTTTAAAGTGACCCGATTCTAGTTGTGCATGGTAAGTTTCCAAGTGATCCGTTAAGCGGAGACCGACAAAAAGGGCGGGTCAAAAAAAGTGCATTTCCTATGTTAATTCCCATAGAGATTTTAGACACGACTACCGCTTAAACTGCTGAACAGGATTACACTAACTTTGGCAGAAAGCTAGAACTTGGTCCTGAAAGATCCATTTTTGTAATTTGGTGTAAATCTGTTCAGCAGTTTGGAGATATTTAAGGAAAAACAAATTTGTATATCTGGGTGGAGCCAAAGCACAGCTCTCATGCAGAGATCTGATTGGCTGTCAGCACTTCAACCAGGAAGTGCTGGCAGCCAGCTTGGGATCAATATACAAGATAGAACCTCATTGAAATGCATTGTAGTGAATGACAGGTCTTGCGGGTCACAAAAAGGAGAACGCATAAAGGGTGATAAAAGATTTCAGTTACATATAGATCATTTGTTGATGGTACCATACAACTTTTAGGAATTGTGGTGTGTTCTAAGGTGATTTTAACCCTCGAAAAATCCTTTTGCTGGGAGTTCATTAATCATGTTTGAGAGAAAACAGTTTTCCTATGATTTTCCTTGAGAGGTTATGGAATGTGCTCCAGAAGCTAAAATGATAGCATATTTTCTGTAAATTGACACTATCTTTCAAGTATGGCACACCTGAGCCATCTTGATTGAATCAAACCAGTAAAACTTAAAACTTTTAATTTAGAAAAGAACCAAATGAGGAGATTTATTTTGTCATAGAAAGTATGGGTTGTGCTATAGAAAGAAAAATTAGGACTGGTTTTTTTTATGAGTTCTTAAATATCTTCCTCTTCTATTTCATTAAAGCATTCTTACATGCAGACTGAAACATGCACTTTCAACACCAGCAGCAGACTGCCAGAGATCAGCAGCTCTACTACAGTATTCTAATGAGCAACTAGAGTGTTAACATTCTGAAAATATTCTGAATTGATGACAAAAGTGTGGCACATCTGAACGCCATCTTGATGGAACTGAAGTGGAAAACTGAAAGCATTTTCTACTGAGTATACTGCAGTAAATGAGGAAATTAGGGCACTCCATAACAAATAAGTCTCCCAAGATGGCTGCAAAAGAAAAAAGAGCCCAAATGTAGCACAAATATCACCCACATGTACCCAAGTATAGCCCACCGTCAGAAGTGTACAAAATACGTAATTTCTATCGATTTTTGCAGTTTTATATAGCGCAGAGTTGACCTGAAAGTATTGGCGTGCTTTACATGAGCATCAGTTACATTACACAAGAACAAATTCATTTTGGTTTTAAGCACCGAGAGAGTAAGTGATTTGCCCAGAATCACAGAATGTCAAGCTGACGCTGAAACTTGAACCTGGTTCCCCAGTTGCAAAGTCTGCAGCTTTGGCCGTAATGCCACATCCTCTCCCCTAAGTGTAACATACAGTCAAGTGATCAAAAAACCGACATAGCAACAAAGCACTTTTGAAACTATTTGCTATTTGAGAACTCAGAAAATATGTCCTAATTTTTGTTTTTTTAAGCAAACCCATCCACTCACAGACCCACTTAGACAGTTATGCACCCACTCACACACCCAATGAGACACTTTTGCAGCCACTCCCAGGCCTACCCAGACACTCACAAAACCATTGAGACATTCATGCACTCACTCACACAGTCACTCTCAAAGGTTACTGGTTACAGTTACGAAATAAAATAAAAAGAGCGCAGAAATTTACAGAAAAAAAACAAATGATACAGGGATATTATAGTTAGGAAATAGAATTTTAAGAACCTTTGAAATTCACTCAAAAAACCAACAGGGATGTTATAGTTAGGGTCAGATTTCACATGTACAAAACCAGCGAAATTAAGCAAGTATAGTTACCTGAGCTAACTATATCTTACGCCCCTGCCCCTACAATGCACTAGGTATGACCTCGCATATTACATCACTCATGACATGGTCATTGACATCACTCATGATGTCACTGATGACATCATCTAGTAATTGTGTGTATTTTCTAAAAGTTTATGAGCGTTAAACATATATATTGAGGTCCTACAAAAGTTAAATTACTATACTTTGTGTACTACTAATGAGTGATACTATTTCTAACATATCTTATGGGAGTGGCTGTGTGACTGTGTGTATTCGTGGGTAAGTGGATGTCCGAGTGGCTGTATAGGTGTGAGAGTGGGTGTATGGGTGAATAAGTGGGCGTGTGAGTGCCTGCATGGGTGAATACGTGGTTGTGTGAGTAACTGTATGGGAGTGACTGTGTGACTGGCAGTATTGATGAGTGAGTGGGTGTAAGAGTGGCTCTATGGGTGAGTGCATGGGTGTGTGACTGGCTTTATGAATGAGTGAGTGGGAGGGTGTGTGAGTGTCTGTATTGGTGAGTGAGTGGCTGTATCCGTGCGTGAGTGGATGCCTGGGTGGCTGTATAGGTGTGTGAGTGGGTGTCTGAGTGGCTGTATCGGTGCAAGACTATGTGCCATTGTCTATATGGGTGACTGAGTGGCTGTTTCAGTGGGTGTTTGGTTAACTGACTGGTTGTGTGAGTGGCTGTATTGGAGAGTGAGTGCCTATGTTAGTGGCTGTATGTGTGGGTGGTAGTATGGGTGTCTGAGTAGTTGTATGGGTGAATAAGTGGGTGTGTGAGTAGCTGTATGGATGAGTGAGTCGCTGTGTGAGTGACTATATGGGTGAGTGAGTGGCTGTGTGAGTAGATGTATGGAAAGCGAGTGGCTGTATGGGTGTGTGAGTGGACGTGTGAGTGACTATGGATCAGTGAGTGGGTGTGTGAGTGGTTGTATGGGTGTGAGGGGGGTCAATGAGCAGTTGTGTGAGTGGATGTGTGAGTGGTACTGTGGATGATGTAATCAGTGTTGCCATTTGAGATGTCACAGACCATGTCCTGAGTAATGTAATATGTGAGGTCATAAGCAGTGCATTGCGTGGGCCTAAGTTATAGTTAGCTCTGGTAACTAGAACTGCTGAATTTCACTGGTTTTGTACAAGTGAAATCTGAGCCTAACTATAATGTCCCTGTAACCTTTGTTTTTGTCAGTGATTATATAATATATTATATAGGTAAAAAAATATATCTAGTGCAAAGTGTAAGTCAAAGTTGCGAAGAATTTGGCTCCTTCTTCACTAAGAAGACAGAAAACATGAAGATGGACCTACTTAAGGCCTTAGTCACTCATACTGACACCCACGACACTTCATCTCCCTCTCTAGCAACCCCTAACGTATGCACACCAAAGTTCGCCCTCAAAAATAATGCTGCCTGATCCTCCTTCAAAACTTTTTTTTTTATTGAGCGTAAAACAATAGCAGACATGTTAACCAAGGTCCTCCTTCAAAATTTACAGTGACAATGCTATATTAAAAGCGCTCACGTCATTGAACCTCTCTACCCACTTCACCGATCCTCTTCCCGCAAATTACCTAAAAGAGTTCATACCGCTGCAAATGACACTATGGACCAAGATTATCAATACCGGTCTGTTTCAAGGAATCACTCCAGAAAACCTTAAATCTGGGCAGGTGTCCCCCATCCTAAAGAAACCAACCGCTGACCACACAGACTTAAATAAATTACCGCCTGATCCCCAACATCCCAACTCTGGCTAAACTCTTAGAAAAATATGTACACATGCAGCTGGGCAACCACATCGACCATTTCAACCTGCTCAACCAATATCAATCCGGCTTTCGTGCAGGGCGCATTACTGAATTGGCCATGACCCACATAGTAGATGACGCACTAAAAATTCTGGACCAAATCAAAGCTTGTCTGATAATCCTGCTCAACCCATCTTCGGCGTTTGACACCGTCAAACATGACTATCTTCTAGACCTCCTGAAATATAGAATGAGCTTATTAGGATCAGTACTAAACTGGTTCACCTCTTTCCTCCAAAATAGATCCCAAAGATTTAAGGTTAATCAACCCTTATCCATGGCCGTCCCAGTCACATTAGGAATCCCGAAGGGCTCATCCCACTCACCTACCCGTTTCAACCAATTCATGGAACCGCTCACCAAACATCCACTATCACATGTATGCAGACGATACACAACTATACTTAAATATCACTTCTCTGGAGGACATCAAATCGCTCAATTTAACGCGACAAAAAAACTCTGACTTGACTGGCGGAAAACCACCTGAAACTAAACCCCTTCAAGACCGAGTTCCTCCTAATCACTCCACCCAACCAAACTACCATCATACAAGAATGGCTTAAAAAACTAACAGCGCTCAACTGCCAACCTTATATTATCGACTCGACGAAAATAGCTGAGATTAAGACCTGCCAGGAATCTAAACATGCAGAAACATATCAGTGCTGCAACAAAAGGAGCAAACATTCACATGAACACGTTGAGAAAATTAAAACCCTTCCTTCTCGCAAATGACTTCAAACTGGCAGTTCAAGCACTAGTAATCCCAAAACAAGACTATAAGATTGCAACTCTTTGCGGCGTCCCAGATCTACAACGGCCCCTCTAATAGCTTCTCAATTGACTCAGCGGCCAGGCTCATCATGGGCTCAAAAAGAAACTGCCACATTTCCCCCGACCTTAAAGCTCTTAACTGGCTGCCATTTGAAGCAAGAGTTCAACTAAAAATCGCGTGCATGACTCACAAAGCCTTACATCACAATACTCTATTATCTGGCCCAGAAGCTGGTGCTCTCATGTGGCAACAGATCCTCCAGAAGTTCCAGCAATCTTCTTCTGAAACCACAATGATTTGACAAAAAAAAACATACAACCGTGCCTTCTCTGGAATCGTGCCTAGGATATGGAATGCACTGCCCCCAGAAACCAGACTGAAACCCTCTACTGCCTCTTGCAAGAAAGAAGTAAAATCTCTTCTCATGAGTAAATTCACATGAACAATGTATCTAACTCTCATAACTTGTATAGCAGGACATAACTTTGACATACAGTGTTCTTTTGTTCATCTTTTTTCCCTTTTAAAGCACTCTGATACCTGCAAGGGTCATGTTCGCGCTATATAAAACCTTCAAAATAAATAAATAAAATAAATAAAAGTTGCCAGAACAGTTTTAGTTTTGCCTTTTGACAGTGTTTGATGACTCTTCATGAAACTTTCCCAAAAAAGCTCCTTCCTGGAGAGCTTTGGGGGTGGTCCATCAAGCAGGGGCTGAAAAACAGGGTGGGGGGAAAACACTTTCTCCCCCCCCAGGCAATTTTCATAGGGAATGTTAAATAACGACAGAAAAAATAACTACTGAACATAATTACAACAAATTTAGCAGAAAGATATACATATACTCAGAAAGTGTTCTTTTTGTTGTTTGGTGTAAATCTGTTTAGACCATAATAAATTAAGGTTAAAAAGTTAGAGACTGCAAATTAAAGAAAATGTAAATTAAAATCAAAAAATGAAAACTAAAAAAAAGAGAGCATTTTGATTAGTGGCAAGGGCTTTTTGTCCCCATAGGCAGTCTTACTGTTGTTGAACCGATCAGAGCGCCCCCAGCCCCTCCCCCCAGACCATTTGGGGGAGGTCTCTCTTCCTGACCTAAAAAAAAAAAAGTAAAAACGTTCCACTGTGTGACTCTCGCAGGAGTCAGCACAGGCCTTTTTCTCGGACGGTAGTCCTGGGGGACCAAAATTGTTTTGTAAAAAGGAGAATCTGGAGTGGGGGACTGCTGCCAGTTGGCAGCTTGCAGGGATGGCCCCTAGGGAGGGTTGGGTGAAGCACCTGGGTGCTGGCAAGCATATCACTCCACAAACGTTTGTTTCTTTCAGTGAATATAAAAAGTTATTAGAAAAAGGAAAAGGTTATTTATCAGAGCGGAGTCAAAAATCTTTCTGACCTATACTCTCATCCTCATCTGAAAAAAGCCTGGACAGGCAGCATTGGCTTGGGTAAGTAAATAGGTTTTCCACTTTGAATTTTTTTCTCCCTATGTTTAGCTGGATGTCAAACGATCATGTGTACGGTTCCCTAAATGGATTCTTAAAGTCTGTAGTACCTTTCTACCTAAGAATAGAAATGGATTACTGGACTTGAGTCAAGGAATAAGGCAGAATGTTGTTCCATCTAATAAATACCAACCAGTCCTTCCTCGTGGTAAACATTCCAGTTTAGCCTTCACTAGTTTGTCCGTAAACACCCTCACCAGAAGCCCGAAGCCCAATGGGAGCTTCTGGTTGTAAGCCATCTAGAAGCAAATTAGACTCCAGGAAGCGTTCCACTAAAATCTCATCAGCATAAACTCCAGTGAATCTTAAACCTCTTGATGATGCCTTTCATCCTTATCAAATTTGCAATGACACTCTGTTTGAACTGTGAGAATGATCTTTGGCCTCATCAACCATGCCCATGGAGCTCACCAGAGTAGCACCTTTGTCATCCAGCCCATAGTTTACATCTTTTATAAACCACATAGAGAAGGCATGTAATTTGTCGTGCTTTCTGGTGACTGCATGTTCAGAATAATCAATCTCATTCAGTTGCCACTCAAGAAATGCCATTAAGGCATTTTCTTCCCCAGTAAATCCCAACTCGTTAGAGGAACAACTGGGCCTGAGGAGCAGCAGTTTGAAAACATAAAATCATCCCATTTTCTTAGTTTGCCTCTTTGTCATAGTGCAGTTTGCAGGGAATCTAGCAAAATGTATTTGTGCCATTCAGTGGTTTTACAACTTGTTCACTTATTCAAAATATACTACCCTTCTCACAAACCATCAAATACTTTGACATCAATGATCCCAGACTCCACGTGGTTTGTGGTACTTGCTCTCCTACCTGAGAATGTCTGGGTTCAAATTCCCTATCATTAGCATCCCAGAAAACAGAGCTCGGTCATAGATCTGCTCAAGAATAAGCGTTGATCATGAAGACTGACATTTTTCACTGAGCTTTAAATTGTATAAACAAGTAAATATTTCTTGTGTAATGGATCGTGCTGTTGAAGCAGTACAACTTTCATACAATCTTTGGCTCAGTGGGTTACCTTGTAGGCAGCAACCTGGTCACATCAAATGGGATGTTCACAAAAGACAGTTGCAGCAAGCAGACACCAAGGTCTGACCGTTCAACTATGTGAATGATAGCACTGACTCAAACTCTGGGTCTTAAAAGAAGGTGCTGGTCAAGCTTCAGACGGAGTCCATTATTCTGCCAATATGGCAACAAGCAACTAGACCTTCTTCCCGGGTTTGCTACCTGAATATACTAACAAGTAAGCAGATCGTACACTGCATGGGTGCTAATGAGCAGCACTACTACCAGCTAATATAATGTAATTGTTTATTACTAAGTGTAATATGATGCATGTATGTCATTTCCAGGCCAAATATTGCCTCTGTCACAACTGAACATTTAGGTTACAAATGAAGCGGACAACTGCACTAACACACAATCTCTATGTCAGATTTTGGCTGAGCTGGTCTTTCCTTTATGCCTTCCAAATATCTGTAGTTGAACTTCTCCTCATCAACCAGCAATTGTGCCCCTACGGCATACCACATGCATTCTGACAAGGCATCAGTGTAAAAGTCAGCGATCTGGTCAATTCATCTACAAATATAATTGCCCTGAAAACAAAATCATAAAAGGAGGGTAGTGACCAAACTATTTCACAAACTCGGTCTCCAATCTTTCCTGGTCTGAGAGGGTTCACTCAAGACATGGTATTTTCCTATGCTTTCAAAATGTATATTTTCTAATTCTGGAAATGTACCCTCAAGCAACCACTACTGTAATGGCTTTACAATAGTAATTTCAGGTTTCAAGGGATACGAGAGCCAGCAACTGCTCTTTAACCATAAAATGTTCCAATGACCTTGGCACATTTTTAAGAGCCACAGTTTATGATTAATTCGCTGACCCATCCAGCATTTTACACATGACATATCTATTAAACAGTAAAGATGTTCTACTTCCCCCCCCCCCCAACGAAGGAAATAAAGTTCAAATATAGGTAGACTGTGGACGGAAATCCCCTCGGATCTGAAGACCGTGGGGACAGACTGGAATCATGTGATATGCCCCCATAGCGATAGATGGCGCAGCACAGGGCGGCTGGTGGGAACACAGGAGTCGAGGCTACAGTCACTGGTTCAGGGGACGGGATGGGTAGACACTTAGAGGCGACTCCACACAATGGATCAAGAATTCACATACTTCTCCAGCGTTCAGGAGTCATTCTCCCACCTTGACTACATTTTTATGTCCGCAACCCACATCCACAGTCTTGAAACATTAGATATTCTGCCTAGCGGCCTCTCCGATCACTCCCCCGTGTTGCTGAGGCTGCGATTAAACCCTAAGCGCTCCCTATTCCAATGGCGGCACTCGTCATGGCACCTGCAGGATGAGCAATACAGACTCCATATTCATACAGCCATCTCAGACTACTTCTCTTATAATACACGGACGGTAGAATCCGCCAAAACCCTATGGGAAGATATGAAAATAACTCTCAGGGGCGAAGACTTTGCATACTGCACAGCACAGCATAAACAGCGCCGCGAGAAGCTGATACAGACAGAGGCCCAATTTATAGACCTTGACCGCAGGAGTCAAGGGGAAGAGGGGAGTGCGGCCCGCCAACAATTGCTTCATGCGCTACAACTATATGCAAGTGAACTGTTGGACGAGGCTAACAAACACTTTGCCAACAGACACTTTGTCCAGTAGCCATCCCAGGTATTCGTGGTCCCACCGGTGAGATACTCACGGACCCTGTACAAATTGGGGTGAGCTACGACGATTATTTCACAGACCTCTATGCTCCTAGGGCGACCCTTGCCGGAGACTACCATCTACCAGTTCTTGATTGATTTGCCTCCGTGGGCTCTGACCGACTCGGTGCAAGAGGAACTAGACGCTCCACTGATGATCAAGGAGCTTCAGAGTACCCTGTCTGACATGCGCTCGGACAAACCACAAGGCCCGAATGACTTCCCGTGCGAATTCCACAAAATGTACCAATCTTTACTGACAGCCCCCTATTTAGCTGCACTTAACGCTGCTGTAGATAAAGGGTGCCTTCCACAGGATTGGCGACACGCAGAAATAGTTGTCTTTTTAAAGCCAGGCTGACCCCCTGAACTCCACACCTCATATCGCCCAAAATCTCTTCATAATTTAGAGGCTAAACTCCAGGCCAAAGCTATCGGCAACAGAATCGTACCACAGATCAGGGATCTGATACTCCCTGATCAAGCTGGCTTCATGCCAGGCCGCACTAAAAGTGGTACAAAAAGGGGTGGTGATGGACGGAGCATCTGAACTAATCAAACACTCACACCCAGTCAACAGATCTGGGTTTAATCCATCACCGTTCTTTAGCCCACTCTGCCACCCCAGTTCAGACATAGCCATATGCAAATCAGTCTGACCCTGTGCCTCATGGGAACAGTCCAGCCCGAACTGCCAAGCCATGCCTTCCCTGGACCGGAAACAAGCTTCCGAGGACCGGTTTCTGGCATTTCAGCCGTATTCAGCCCGGCTTGCTTGAATCCAGTGGCAAAGTGAGCAAGGGACTCACGTCTGAGCATACCCTGCCAACTTATGGCGAACAAAGTGGTACAAAAAGGGGTGGTGATGGACGGAGCATCTGATCCAATCAAACACTCACACCCAGTCAACAGATCTGGGTTTAATCCATCACCGTTCTTTAGCCCACTCTCCCACCCCAGTTCAGACATGGCCATATGCAAATCAGTCTGACCCTGTGGCTCATGGGAACAGTCCAGCCCGAACTGCCAAGCCATGCCTTCCCTGGACCGGAAATAAGCTTCCGAGGACCGGTTTCTGGCATTTCAGCCGTCTTCAGCCCGGCTTGCTTGAATCCAGTGGCAAAGTGAGCAAGGGACTCACGTCTGAGCATACCCTGCCAACTTATGGGGAACAAAGTGGTACAAAAAGGCCGCACTAAAAGACACAATATTCGTCGGGCCCATAACGCCATTGCGATGGTAGACCTTCTAGAGGGATCGGCTGTGCTCCTCCTTGCAGACATTGACAAGGCCTTCGACTCGCGTAGCTGGATATATTTTTTTTTGCACTAGAGTCGATTGAACATTGACCCCCGCCACCTCACCTATATCCACCTTCTCTACACTGACAGTACCGCGTCCGTCTGTGTAGCACATTCGACCTCGCAGGCCTACTCTATTGGGCGTGGTACCCATCCGGGTTGTCCCCTTTCTCCCTACCTCTTTGCTCTGGCTATGGAGCCGCTTGCTGCCTGGGTGAGGACAGACACACAGGTCCGTGGCTTTGAGTGGTCATGTCAGGTCTCGGACCGCATAGCGCTATATGCAGATGATGTCCTGTTCTTCCTTACACACCCTAACAGAACAGGTCTGAGACTACTTAGGATTATGCAGGTCTTCGGCGAGACCCCTGGTCTTTATATGAACGCTTGTAAGACCTTTTTGTGGCCACTGTGAGGTGGAGGCCAATTTGGCGAGTGGACGCGCGAAGTGACGGTGGCTCCAGACAGGTTTAAATATCTTGGGGTGTTTCTGACGGCCTCCCAGGCCACTTCATGGGATAAGAATTTGCCCCGGCTATGGGTACAGATCAACCAACAGGTGCGTTCCTGGTCACACTTACTACTTTCCACGTTCTGCAGATGTTACCATAATTAAGATGGATTCCTTTCCTCGCCTTTTATATCAATGTGGAGAAGAAGCAGCCCTTACCTCCCCGGGGAGACGTCCGAGCCTGGGATCCCTGACCTCCGCGACCGGTCATGCAGCGTCCCTATCAAACAGGACTCCTCCTCTCTCTCTCTTCCCCTACAGGAACCAGCAACAACAGCCGAGCCCGAAGGACCGGAAGCGATCTCCCTTGACCCCGGAAGTGAGGCGCCTTTTGAGGAACCGGAAACGAACGCCTCTGACCCTGGAAGTGCTTTTTCGGAAACCTGCCCGGAACACAGAAAAGTCATCAGGAAGGAAGGAGAGGGGTTCCAAGCAGCGGACTCGTGGCAGGAGGCAGCGGCAAGCGAAGAACCACTGACAGCGAGCGGAGCGGAGCAGAAGAACCGAGACGAGGAGGAGGACGTCTGGACCGAAGACTGGTGGCGTCCTCAGGAGGTGGCTGGAGAGCGGCCGCAACTCGCAGGAGAGTTGCGGCGGGGCACGTGAGTACACTCTACCCTTTCTCCGTGTTCCCCTGTATTTAGCTGTAAAATACTGTAAATAGAGCCTCACGAGCACGAAAGCACTGTATATTAAATTATATCACTGGCACTGTAGAGAAGACCCGAGCACCGTTGCCCCGCCACACGCAACACCCTCTTCCCGTTCCCTCTCTTGCTTGCCTTTTCCCATCCTACCCTACCGTCCCTTCCTCACGTTCGCTTTCTGATTCCCTCACTACCCGGTGTAGGTGGAAGTACTCAGAGGTCCTTTTTGCCCAGGACTAACCGCCCTGTACTCTTCTCTCCCTTCTATACCTCCGAGGAGTACCAGTGCCCTACCTTGGAAAAGACGACATCGGCCCTGCAGAGGATCCCCTCCAGACGACCCCGCCGCGCCAGACCCTCATCCCAGTTACCCCAGCCCTGCACATCCACCCGGGACTCACCCATCAACACTTCGATCCAAAAAGACTTTTGTCCTGAACTTTCAATAAAAGCCGCTGACCATAGCACACTATATCTGGCCTCACCGCCTGTTATTCCGGTCCGCCCGCACCACTGCTCCACAACCAACTTCAGAATCACCCTATCCAATTCCGCCCACCTGGTTTCGACAAATGAAAGCAATTCTTGGCCAATTCCTCTGGGTTTGGGAGCTCAGCTTGGGTGGCTATGAGAACTTGCTTTCAGTCTACATATTGTGGAGGTATGGCACCTCCCAACGTCCAGGCAGAACATGCAGCTTCACACCGTCTAATCCTCAACGATTGGTGGTACAGGGATAGATGAGATCCCGCATATGCGGTCGGACGTTGGTTGATGAAAACTATGTCACTCCACACAGTCGTGTATTCGTGACAGACACTTAAAATGTTGCCGCCAGATACTAGGACAGTGTTTGTGACTTGGAGGCAATCACTGCGTCGCATTGGGTGGTGGGGCAGACTGACGAAGGAGACACCTCTCTGGCACAACGGTCTCCTTCCTCAGCTATCAATGTTGTCTAACTTTGGGGGCTGGAAAGCAGTCGGCATGGATACGGTTGGGGATGTTCTTCATGCTCAAACTCTAAAGTTCTTCCAGGAGCTTAAAAAAGAATAGAACAGTGCTTCACTCGCAGTTTTATAAATATCCCCAATTTCGCCATTTCATGGAGGAACTGGGCAACCACAAGATTACCAAGATTTACCGAACACTCGTGACTAATAGCCCCACCACACTCGACACAACACGCAAAACCTGGCAAAAAAGACCTAGGCCCCCATGATGATGACTGTGCCGATGCGCTGGAGTCCCCATGTGGTGCGGCTATTGCGGCATGCCTACCACTCATACAATTCAAATACCTCTATAGGTTCTATTTCACTACACACAGGCCCTGGCGGGCTGGACTGGTTGATTCTCCTCAATGCTTGCGCTGCAAAATTTAAGATGGCACTCTCATACATACCATGTGGCTATGTACAGCGCTCTCGAAGTTCTGGCGGGGGGTGGTCATGTGCCTTTCTGAGGTATTGGTACGAGACATTCCATATTCGCCACAACTGGTCATGCTACATATCACCGACGGTATCGGGAACAGCATATACAAACGCCATCTACTGCTCCTTGGCCTTACATTGGCGAAACGCAATATCGCCAGGGCATTCCTGCCATTAGTAGGGGTGTGGATGAGGGGACTCAATTTCTGTATGGAGATGGAGATACCAATATTGAAGGCGAGGGAGTGCCCCCAGAAACACTCCAAGATTTGGAGGAGGTGGGCGGAATATCGGGGATTATATTTAGAACCTGCTCCGGCTGTACCAACAAGTAGGGAGTTGGTAGGATGACAGGATGAGCGAGAGACATTTGGGTATGTAATTACATAGTCATTAGATTTGGGTGGCTGGGAACTGCATGTTGTAGACTTTATATCAGATATATGGCACTGCTGTTTATTGTTGGAGTCATAGTTTTGGCATTGTTATATTCTAAACCATGGTGTTCAGATATTAAAAATGTTGACATCAATATTGCTACCATGCATTACTGAAAACCTTGGCTTTACCAGGGCTACTATGGCTGTTGACAGTAACATTTTGAAAATGTTAGAGCAGAACATCCTCTAAAGATAATACACATTCCATACAGGCAATCTAATTACAATAACCTCTTACTCACACTGACTGATTTGTGATCCATTTTGGAATAATGCAAGACTGCTTCTATACCACTGGATTCACAAAACAATTCAGGCAGTGATGGTTTGATAAACATTACGGCCAAACACAATGAGAACAAAGAAAATAAATTCAGGATAAACTGATCTTCTATCTTACCCTGATAGCAAAACATGGAACCAAAGAGCAAGGATCAGTAAATCTTTGTCATCAACTAACAGATGACTCTTTAGTCCTCACACTGTTGTTTCAAGCTCCAGCAAAAAGGGTTAGCTTTCGTTTTTTGACTCAATTTCTTCAACACGTCACAGAAAACCTAGATCATTTCAAGTGTTCCCTGTTCTCATACCCAGGAGAGGAGGTGTAGTACACTACCTCTTGGAATATTTATCTACAACATGTTCAAAACAGTGACTCAACTTAAAGCACAATGATTGAATTAATTTGTGCATGAGCAGCATGCTTTACATTTTCCTGGGTCCTCCAAGCAACTGAATATGCAAAACGTGTGTGTCAAAACAAGGAGCAGAATAGTATTTGGCATCTGCATTGCACAAATTTCACACTTAAATAATTCACGAAAATACAGGAAGCTCTGGCAATGTATAGGACTACAGTTAGCATTTATGCAACAATTCTCTAAAAAAAACCTGAAAAGTGTGCTTGCCAGCAGTTCCCTAAAGTCAGCTGCTGTTTCCGTCTAAGTTACTTTTGCTTGGCAAGTGATCTGTGTACATGTTCTTAGAACTCGGAGTTTATTTCCTTATGCTGCTTATAATAAGCATCTTTAAATTGTCTCACCTCATGTAGCAGCGTTTTTTCCTCATGTACTTTGAAAGGAAAAAAAATATATATATATATATATATATGTATTTAAAACCAGGATGCTAGGGATTGCATTTGTAGAGCGAGGCAAAGTCACAAGGCAGAGGTACATACTTTCTGGTCACAGTTTGCCAAAAATAATTTTGCAATGAGAACGTTTTGGAGGATCTGACCCACATACTAATAGTTGTTCAAAAAAACTAACTTACCTCATTAAAATGTATGAAGTAGTTTACAAATTATCCTTAACATAAGAGGGAGGGAGAGGGAATAGTGGATTCTGTCTCCCCTAGCAAATATCATAAACAAAATGGAATCCACAAGGTGGAAGGTGGTTGTTACCACAATGGTGGGGAGCAACCAGTGTTGTTAAAATACCCCTCACACACCAACAGGCCCCTTGGTGTCATGCTTCATCATCGGGGTCTTCGCAAACCTTTACGCGTGGAGGGGTAGGAAGCCAGACAGCCCTGGGAGTAACCGTTGCCATATCGGGTAGAACGGACCCCCCAACACGCTGTGGCTCATGAGGCCATGTAACCTCTTTTCATAAGTGTCTTTAATCGCCAATTGGGCGCAACGGACCTTACTTTAAACATAGATAGGTACATTTTCACCTTATCTAATTTTTGTAGAGCACACTTTAAAATCTACACACATGTGAGTAAGGTGGGGATAAGTAGTGCACATCCTCGTCCTGAAGAAGGAGTTCTTCAAACTCCGAAACATGTCGACGCACTGACATGGTTGGGTTACCCTAATTAGTAGACCACAACCATCCCAGCACTCTTTTAACAATACCAGCCGGAGACTTAATAAAAAAAATTTTCAGTACTCACGTGCCAGGTATTTTTTAATTTTTTCATTTTCACCTCACCACTCACATTATTTACCCACACACACCAAACACATAGTTCACAATTAAAGTGCTCCTGCGTAGTCGTGAAGTCGTAGCACGCCGCATCCCGTAAAGGTTTGCGAAGACCCCGATGATGAAGCATGACACCAAGGGGCCTGTTGGTGTGTGAGGGGTATTTTAACAACACTGGTTGCTCCCCACCATTGTGGTAACAACCACCTTCCACCTTGTGGATTCCATTTTGTTTATGGTAGTTTACAAATTGCAATTCACTCATGGTGCTAAGCTAGGCGCAGCAGACCACAATGTTTGTGATTGACCTGAAATAAACTACCTTTAAATACAAAAAATATAATAAAACAAGCATTTACAATGCAACGGTCTCGCCTTTGGAAAAGTTAGAGCTACTGGCATTGTAAATGACAAAATTTGTATTTATGTGTTGGTTTTGAAAACAGATAAATAAATGGCATTGTCATTTACAATGCCAATTGCTTAATCTCTCGCAAATGTGAGACCTATTGCATTTGCACCGACGCACACACACACACACAGAGCCACACACACACACAGAGCCACACACACACACAGAGCCACACACACACACAGTGCCACACACACACAGAGCCACACACACACAGAGCCACACACACACAGAGCCACACACACACACAGAGCCACACACACACACAGAGCCACACACAGAGAGCCACACACACACACAGAGCCACACACAGAGAGCCACACTCACACAGAGCCACACTCAGAGCCACACACACACAGAGCCACACACACACAGAGAGCCACACACACACACAGAGCCACACACACACACACACAGAGCCACACACACACACACACAGCCACACACACACAGAGCCACAGACACACACAGAGCCACACACACACACACACACAGCCACACACACACAGAGCCACAGACACACACAGAGCCACACACACACACACACACACAGAGCCACACTGTACAACATGGCTAAAACAATCACATTGACAAAGCTAAAATGCTCTAGTCCTACTTTTATTGTCTGGGCAATCCCGGTTTTAACTCCTCAAAATCTGGTCACCTTAATCTTATTGGACAGAAGGGATTCTTCGACAGGTTGGTGGATCAAAAGTTTATACAGAAGGAGACTGACATATTGGAGAAACGTACATCATTTCAACATATCAGCCCAAATATCTTGAACAGCAAGACTAACCTTAGAGAACGGGCACACCTCCTAAGATTTAACTACAGCAGTTTTACTAGCGGGTGGTACTTTTCATAACTTCAAGGAGGTACTGGGTTGCACACGGTGTCAGTCCCCAAATTGTAATAAGGTACTGAAGAGTGGAGGAAACACCCACCAGCACCTTGGAAGAAATGTCTTTGTATACGTTTATTACACTGACTTGTACACATCCCTCAGTTCCTAGAGAGATGGAACGTGCCTCCTTTATGAACGTTTAATGATGGAGCTATGATGCACGAGTGAAAAGTGGGAGGGGTCGCAGGATGACAGGGTCACTGTCAGAGGGCAGTGCAGGGAAGTAGGCACTGACCATCGGAGATTACACCCTGCAACCAAGGGACGGTTTAGTCGTACTACCTGTTTTGAAGAAGCATATTAGCATTTAATAGGCCAAATAACCACCCACCTCCGTGTTGGGTCTCTGCCGACCCCGTCCACGCGGGTGCCGCACCTTTTCACGCACTCTGAGGTGTCCAAACTCTGGGGTCAGGTCCTATTCGCTCCAAATCCAAGATGGTCGTCAGAGGTCGCTGCAGGGATGCGTCACGAGCTCAACGACAGCATCCGGTCACACAGGCAATTAGGGACTATAAATCCCAACAGTTCCCGTTACAAAGCAGGTGCGTACACCAGATTTCCCATCTGAGAGCGCGCTAGTAAGGGTTGAATTCAGTTTGTGTACACCTAACATGGCTGCCTACCGCAAGTGTTCCTGAAAATTGCTGCACACACCAGTATTCGTTCGATACCACCCCAGGGGCATATGTAACGTGACGCAACCTAGGGACGCTCTAAACAGACTTTCCCTAAATCTACGACTGGAATTAACGCTTGCAATTGTTATTTTATTGTTTTGCGTTTTTGCACGAGGACGATATTTTGAAATGTAACTGTACCATGTCATTACAGTTTACGGGCAACAACACGTGGGGCTCGGGAGATTAAACCCTTTGTTTGGGAGTGCCACGAAGCACAGAGGAGAATGGTGGTGCGCGGCCTGTTTCAGACCTCTCCTCCTACGTACTTCGAGAAAAGAAGGTCTGCTTGGATGGAAAGCAAGTATCGACAGTAGGCATGCGGCTCGGAGGGCCTTCTTCCTTGAAATGTTGGCAAAGGTGACCCATATAATTACAGTAGGAACGTGCCAGGAGCGGCAGACGGCTATTATGTTGCATCGAAAATGCAAAATAAGGAAATTGAATATTTCGGTTGCAGACGCGGCAAAACAGGGACACGCAAAAATGCACTGCATGACGACACAACAGGTCTGTTTTCATACTCTCAATGTTTGCAGAGGTGTTAGTTTTACAGCACCGCACTGTTTAGTTCACTGCATGCAATGGTTTAAATGGGAAGACGGGCAGACAGGCAGCAGGAGTCTGTAAGCCCCGTCCTTTTCAGACTGGGGGCGTCTTTTTCTTTCTCCCCTCTTCTCCATTGGCTGGAGCAGAGGAGAGAAAGAAACGGAAAAAACACACCCCTCAATCCGAAAAGGACTGGGCTTACAGCGAAAAGAGAACGTCACAGAGACCTCTTCTCCAATGGCTGGCCACCGTTTAGGAGGCCAGCCAATGGAGAAGAGGGGCGGGGTTTACCCTCGCTACTTTGAGACATTAAGTCTCGCTGGGGAGACTGCGCATGCGTGCAGCCTACGCCAGTCTCGACCTAAAAAGGAGCCGGATTTCTTTAAACTAAACAGGGGTGCCTTAAAACAAATCATGTTTTTTTTTAGTTTCTTTGAGTGTTGGCAGTGAACCACAGGACTACCACCCACTCACCCAGAAACCTTTCACAAAATTGACAAAAGGGGAAGGGGAGCCTCCTCCCCATGTACTTTATTTGTGAAAAAATAAGTTATGCGGCTCAGATATGTATCACAGAATCTTGCTACCAAGGCTGCCGAATGTGGAGTTTACATTTGATTTATCTGGCACCAGACACTCCCTGGCAAAGTACGAAACGTCTCAGAAAAAAAAGTTTTTGTTTTTGCTCTAATGCGTTTATTAAAACAACGTTGTATATAAATAGAAGTATATCTACCGGCACCACTATAAAACAAGCATTTGCAATGCAATAGGCCTCGCATTACTAAAAGTTTGAGCTGTTAGCGTTGCTAATAGTAATGCAATGCTAATAACTCAAACATTTAGTAATGCAAGACCGATTGCAGAGCGTGTGCCGCCATTATACCACAAGAAAAGAAATAGAAAAAAAGTCTATTTCTTTAACTTTGGTATAATCCCGGCACCCGCGCTTTACTTTTAATGTTAAAAGTAAAGCGCCGGTGTCGCGATTATACCAAAAGTAAAGAAATAGATGTTTTTTTCTATTCCTTTACTTTTGGTATAATCGCAGCACTGGCGTCTATTATGCGCTTGGTGCGCGTAATAGACACCAATAGGCCGTGGGAGGAGCTATGCGCGCGCCGCTGGCCAATTGCGTGCAGTCTTTTACAATAAGACACACACAAAAGCCAATAGAGGAGCTGAAAAGGAAACGCACATGCACGAGCGTGTGCGATTCCTAAGTCAGCTAACCAAACCCCGTTTTTCACCTCCTAAATGCCTCGCGCTGCACGAGCAATGCTGCGCAGTGCAACGCTAGGTGCGAGGCCTAAAAATAAAATATTCAAAAGTCCGCGCTGGCTGACAAACACACCACCCATTTAATGTGCAGACCTTTTTTCAACGGGGCCCTCCTGTGTAGAGAAAACAAAATTGTTCTCTTTCCTAGCCCTGCGTCTCGAATGGTCAACAACAATAAGCATTTGAGAAAAATGTTTTGTTTGATGACCAACGAGGCTCGGTACTGGAAGAGGCTGAAAGAGAGGCACTCACTGGCAGATTCACACTGAAGTCGAGCGGTCTCATCCAGCTTAGCAACCAACAAAAGAGTGCCCAAGAGGCTGTCCAAGGCAGCGACTTGCACGCAACTGCAGTCACCTCTGCACACCTCGGGTGTGCATTCAGATTTGGAAAATTACTGCACTGCCACTGCCCGCATGAAAGATAGCTAGCTATAGCACCGGCCCTGTAAAATACGTGCAGGTGCTGAGCACTGGAAACCACTGGCACAAATTAAGCAGAGGAAAGAGTTACCACCTGTTTTGACAATTCAGTATCTTTTCAATGGTTTTGCGATCAGAATTAAGCTGCCAAATTACTATTTGAAAAAAAACGCCCACAACACAGCGCTGCTAAATAGCAATACGATTTCTAAACTAATTTACAGAATAGCAAGCACTTTTGGGATTCAGTAAATCGGTTTAGTATAAAAGGTAACAACTTTTAGTGGCACACTCACTGATTTAGTGATTCTCATGGTGTGCGACCACTAAAAACGTTAGTATAACGGGCCCCATTTTGGCTATGAGCAGAGCTGTGCAAAGTTCACTGTAACATGTAATATGTAGGCAGTAGGGTTTTCACGTCTGTTTCAGTGTACTGTGGCAATAAGATGAACTGACCTTCGCAAAGCAATGATATCTGTGTCTTTATATGGCACAGTTGCTTTTAATAATGTGATATTGGGACACCTTATTTTACTGACTTGTTATATATGTTTGGGTTCTTCTATTGCAACAGTTAGTGGTATAACAATCCACATTTTTCAGGGACCAGTGAAATCGGGATTACATTTTACAGGTGCATGTGAAATATGGATATTATAATAACAGCCACATGTTTTCCTGTACTCTGGATGTTCTTGTTTCTTCATGTTACGACACACCTTGCTGTCTATTTGTGGACTCTAGGAATTATAAATCAGTTCCCGGTAGGGACCTGTCTGGGGACTATTCCAATATCTTTGCTAAGGCGTCCTAAGGTGTGATTAGAAAACTAGTCATTGTCGCCAACCTATTAGGTGTTTGGGGGTAATGGGTAAGAAAATAGTACATTTTGGAGCATAGACATTTTGTAATTCATTCCTATAACTAATTTGTATACCTGGGGAATATAGCTAAATCTAAACAAAATGCTTTATGAAGTTAGTTTTGGTCTTTGGGCAGGGATTGGGGGCTGCTATAGTTAACCAGGAAAGAAAAACGGTTGCATAATTTTCACTCTGTTCTACATCACACCGACCTCTGTTCTAGCTTAGTTACAGAAGATGTAACTTAGCTGCATCTGATAACAATGTAGCAGACTTACTGCATGGGAGCAACAATATTTTAGCAGAATGTAATATCCCTAGTTTGGTAGACTTCTGAAAAATGAAAGTCCAGATTGTGCAACACTGCAACTTTGACTCTCTTTTTAAAATGACATTTCAAATGCTCACTAAAAAGGTAAGAGTGCATCAAATTTACCAGAAGAGGTTTTGTTACAATGAAGATGTCCAGTCAATGCCTGACAGAAGATACAGTGTTGTACTGGAGTTGTAGCTGGGTCTGTGGGCTGTTGCTAAACAGATTGGCAGATTGAACTGTAAGAAAGTCTGCACCAACAGCAAAACTTTCCTGCTCATTATTACCATGATGTGCCCCAACCTCCTCCTACTCCCCCATCTTTTGTTGTTCTTCTATTTGAGTTTTATCTCAGGTCATACACTTGTAGTATGATGATGTGTCCCCACATCCTACACAGAGCTGTATTTTAATGACTTTCTTAACGCTACTCAGATTTAACTTGAGGTGGTTACTGCCACTTGATGTATAAAAGTAGAATGTGGTCTACTCATGTATTCAAGTGTTTAGGAAAGTAGGATCCGCTTTCATGGAAACCCCCACTTTTTGCCTGGTGTATGTATGTTTTTGAATTAGTTTGCTTGGTTCCTGCTAACCGGGACCCTAGCATATGTGCTCTCTCCCATAAATTGACTCCGGTAAGTAGTTTGGTACCTCCAGAATTGGCTACTGGTGTACCCTTATAAGACCCTAGTATATGGTACTGAGGTACCCCTGGGATAGGTACACCCATGGGCTGCAGCATGTATTGTGCCACCCATGGGAGTCCACTTAAACTGTGACTACAGGACTGCCATTGTAGCCTATGTGAGTTGGTGCCAGCACCCCTCACAACAGATATAGGATTCCTTATATCGGAACTCACTGCATTTAGAACCTATACGTCACCATGGCATGGCTGGCTTTTCAGTCCTGAGAGTTGGGTGCTTGGTTACAAGTGTGAGAGTGCCCCTGCATGAGCAGGACACCCCTACAAACCCCGGAGTTGATTCTCCAGGCTCTGAAAGTGCAGTCAGCCACTTTAAGGTATATAGTGGACATTAATCATTATGAGATGTCTAACTATATAGTGGCAGACATGGTATCAAACATGTTGGAATCATGCCCCAACACCAATTCTGAAGTTGGAAGTTAGATCCAATTCACTGGGGGGCTACTCCCAGTAACAGCCTTTCAGGGTCTGCCAGCAAGCTAGTGCTGCTGCCGACCACAGACATGATACTACCCTCCTGCCGCAGAGTTGAGTTAGAGTGGGGGAAGATGGAACAATACGTTTCTTGTCACAGGGAGGTGTGACCAGCTCCCAGACAGGACTTAATGTAATGGGTTGGGGGCGCTTTGTAGCGCCACCAGACGGCTTTGAAGGGCACATTTGGTGCCCTCTTTGCATATTCTGGTTTCAGCGGGTTCAGGAACCCTTGGATCCCGCTTTGGCGTGAACCTGGAGTATCCTCCCCTCTGTCCTGCCCCTCCTCTGGGAGGGACCTCAGAGTCGTTCCAACCCTTTTTTTAGGGTACCTAAGGGCTCCCCTGTGGGTGGGTCCTTAAAATTATATTGGAACAAGACTCACCTCTGAAACCAAGACAGTCTTCGACCTTCTGGACACTTGTACTTCATTGGACTTTGACTGTAACCAAGACTACATCAAGGAAGAATACTGCTGCTCCTGTTCTCGCTGTTCTTCAAGTCGTCTTCTGCGTTGTCTGTGCCTTTGCTTCATCCAGGTTCACCAGAAGGCCATAGGGCATCAAGGACACCCAAAGTAATCGCCAGGCACCGTATCGAAGATGACCGCTCTGCCGCTCGGGACGTCTCACGGACTTCCCGAGACCCAGCAACACAGGTTGTGGTTTTGCAGCTCACTAGAGGCCTGACCTGTCTTCTTTGCAAAATTTTAGTACAGTATCCCTCGTCGGAGCCACTGGGACCAAACCCCTGTGCACTGCATCAACTTGCAATTGCCAAGGCTTGTTGGCTTTGCACTCCAGAGATCTTCGGGCTTCAAGAAGCTTCAGCTTCCAGCACCTCATCCCTGGAAGATCAACGTCATCACTGCATCTTCTGAACCATAGGCCTCCTTCTTTGGTGAGCTGCTCGAGGTTCTCTTGCGACTCCTGTGCCTTAGGCCTGTGGGTCTTCTCTTGCTGCAGTGGGCTTCCCTGCTTCCTCGGGCCTGCTCCGACTCTCCTGCACTTGAGGAGTTCTTTGGACCTTTCTGCTCCCAACGTCAGCATCTTTTCGCTCTCCACACCAGTTGTGGCTACCAAGACTTGTTGGTACACCCGCTGGACACAGGCCACCTTGACACCGACATCTGACATGGGACAGCTTGTGCATGGCTCCTGCTCTTTCTCAGTGTCGCCTGGTCATCACAGCTGCAGCGACAAGGTCACCGTTGTCTCTTCTGAACCTCCCAACATCGGTGGGCATTGTGCTTCCATGCCTCCTGGTCAGCTGCAAGTGACATAGACTCTGTCCCCTCTGCTTGCAGGTCCCTTTCTTCAAAAATCCACCCTTGGATTCCACCGGACTCCTTCACAATCTTCTCCAGAGGCATCTTCTTCAAAGTCTCCCATTGTCGCCTATGGCAGGTTCCGACGTCACTTCACCCCTATGCAACCAGCTTCCCTGGTGCAGGTAAACTGGTTCCTAGGGCACCTACGGGTGGGGTGGGGTGGCTCTCCAACCTTCTGTCTTCTAAAGGGTTTCTTTAGGGTCATCCGGTAAGGGTCCTTCATCTTTACAACTGCAACCTCTCCATTAACTTCCATTGAGCACGCCCTGTTTTCCCACCCTGCACAAAGCCTCCATGGGGTTCCTGGGTACTAACCATGGGTGGTTGCTTGTGTAACCAGCTTCTCTTAGTCTTCTGGTCCAAGTCCTGTTCGCATTTGCAGTTCGCATTATCCTTTCCTAGTATATTGTTTGGTCTCCCCCTGGAGACCAGTGTATATTTGTGCTACTTACCTGATTATTTTGAAGTCTTCTTGTGTGTATTGTTGATATCTCCGGGTAGGAGATATACCAATGTGTTAGTGATTGTGTTGTGTAATAAATAGAATTATTTTCATAACACACTGTGTGGTTCTTTTTCATCTAATCGACACTGTCGATTAAATGAGGTAAAACAAGCTACTTTACACTCCAAGATAAGCCTGAGGGCTGCTCTCCACGGCTACCACTTTGAGAGCTTTCTATGGTTATCAAAGACTACTAGAATCACCATAAGGGTTGTCTGGATTAGTTCAAGGTGCATAATTTGAATAAGTGTGCACCATATACTAAGCAAGCCTTCTACACAGTGCTACTGGCTGCGTACTGTTTACATTCTTTATGTCAACAAAATTGAACGAAAAAGTGCCTTATCCTCTACTCTAGACTTCTCTCTCAGCTAAAGTCAGGCTAACCCCACTGCTGCCAGTCCCAAAATAATATTTACTTAACCTCGAGACTCACTAATGCTGCTCCACCCAAATCTGGTCTCCATACAACTACTCACAAGCTACATATGTACCTTTTCACATGATGCACTGACTCCACCATCAGCCTCTTACCTTTCCTTATCAAGCATCCTCTAGCTATGTGCTAGCATGCAACTCACTTGTTTTTGTTGTTAACTGACTTGTTAGCCAACATTTATGCTAAGAAATCAAATGTTTATTTTATGATTAATTAAAATCTTTAAAATGAAAACTATCTTTTTGAGCAGCATGCATCCTATTGCATTTACATATGATTTGAAATTATTGTTAACATTTACAATGTTTTAAAAAATGAACATTAAACACAAGAAACGTATTTCAGTCTTAGAGTTCATCCAGAAGTCCTGATATGCATAAACTGAAGAGATGCTAGTCACGCCAGATGGGCAAAATTCTAGTAGATGCTCTTGCTCACTCAGACTATGGGTGTACACAAATATAACTATTCAATACGTCTGAGCTAAAGAGAATATAGAAGGACTATTAAACCGATAACCAGTGACAAATAAGGTTAGGGGCTTCATATAATTGGAGTACCTAATATGTGTGTTTATTTTGCAATAAATCTGCACGATTAACTGACCACGATTTCATCCTCAGGTGAGTTCTAATCAGAGGTTTTAAAATGGGGAATAAGTCGTCTTTGGATTGCCTAACAACCTTTATGTGTAGGTACAAGAGTGATGCACTGTAAGGTTCTAATACTGTTAGAGGCCCTTATTAAAGTATATCTTCAATGGCGTATGCAATCAGCCAAATTATATTACTGTGCACTACGTGAAGTGTTCCTGTTACAAATGCTTTAATTTCGGGACACACAAAACAAAATCTTAATAAATAAAGGTAATAAAAGAGACTTGCTTCAATTCAGTCATCAAGCCGCAGTACTCTATAGAATTGCCTAGTTAAATATATTGCCATGTAGTTTAATTTGGCAAACGGTGCAGACTCCATTTTCTTCTAATGTGGTCTCACCACGAAATCGGAACAGAAACCAAAGCGGGGACTAGGCACATTCTAAATGCGAGAATCAAATTGAACATGAAAGTTGTCTAGAGAACGTTTGCGAGAATTTCCTAATCGAAAAGACCTCGTCTAACAGATTTATGTTTGAAGACAAGCACCCAGCAATGAAATTCAAAAATCCCAGTTAGTAATGAAGGGAGAAGTCTGCAGTGAAAGCTGGGGAAATGGAAGCAGTATATAGTACAGTGATAAGACTGGAGTGTGCCCAAGAGCCGGATATAAGCAGACACGCTGCTTTCAATTATGGCCTTTTCAGCAATTTCATCTGGACGTCCTGAAGTGTGGCCAAAATCATTATTACCACGCAGTCAGCTACTTCAACTTCCTTTTCCTGCAACTGGCTAAATGCAAAAATAAACATAGCAAATGTAAAACAAATATACAATTATTTCAGTAAGACATTGACAGCGGTTCCTCTGAAGGCACATAGATCGCCAATCTTTAAATATGGTGGGCTGTAGTCCGTCAGGATGACGGATGTAGGTTCCCTGCCACCCTCACAGACAAACTTTAGATATGAGACGGAAGGAATTGAAGAGTGTGAAGGGATTGATGAAGAAAATGATGTGTCTCCTGAAAGCCTTAGTCAGGATGGAGGAAACAAGAAGTCAAACTAGGGAAAAGGTTGCAGAAAGGGTGACTGCAACAGATGTAGAAGACAAGAGGACTGGCAGGAATCCCCACAGCAATTACAGCAATGCCTGGTGATGTTCCAAATAGAATCTGCACAAAGACTGAATAAGTAAGGTCCAAGGGTGGACAGAGAAGGTGCTACCGAATGGGAAGTCTGAATGGTCGTCAAGACAGGACTGTGTGGTTATCAGACCTCATGTAGGAGGTGCCACAGAGCAGATAGGGGCTACTGAGCCACAACCGTGGTAGTAGATTTAGTTTGCCACTAGTGCCCTAGGGTCTATCCAGTTATGGCTCGGCTATACATGCCAAGTACAACTCTTTCTGTAAGACTCTCAGGTGACAAGTGTAATCAGTCAGACGTTTTCCAGAGAGGTAGTGTAGAGTGCAACAGCTTACAAGTCAACAGTCAACCAACACACACAATAACTTAAATGTCTAACCCAGTGCTTGCTTTTTATATAAGAAATTACTTTTTCACAATGCAGAACTATATACTATTCAGATCAATTAGATTAGCGAACACACAGTTGCATCCCTGGTTGCGATTTCAGTCAGCACTAAAGCCACCCCTCCTCGTATTGTCTCCCTACCCAGTTGGCAATAGTAGCAACCGTCTCCAATATTCCGTGGCAGTTGCATGAATTATGGACAGATACAGATTATGTCACTGTTAGCCTCACAGGTTTAGAAGTGCAACCCAGTTCAATAGGTCTTTACCTCAGGTTTAGTTTGCGCAAAAAGTCAAGCCCACATACTCAATTTCCTCAGACTATATTTGAGTCCAGGTTTCAGATGAAGCCTTGCAGTACCTGGCCAATGGTCTCGCCGATCAAGTGGATGTGACAAGCACAGCTCATTCCTTCCATCCTTGCTGCAGCCTCTCACTCATCGCTAGCACTGATGATTACAGCAAAACTGATAAAAAGTAACTGTACAACGTATTTGGCATTGGCGGCCTCCCAGACTGAGCGGGCTCCACTCAGCAGTGATTTGTATTTACAGTACAGTGGTATATAAAGGCTGAACTAGTTTAATCTTCTATATGACAAAAAGTGTCCCATTTGCAAGTTTCTTGTTAATATTGTGAATAGCCTTACTAACGGAAATAGATAAGTGAGATATGAGTGGACAGATTTCTAGGGGCGATTCAAATGTGCAGAGAAGGGATGCTCATCAAAAGAGTATAATTTTAGACGGTTGAGGTCCAAAACTCAAGAGCTGCAGTAGCTGTGTATTTGCAAAAAAGTGAGTTGCTTCAGAATGTAAAGACTGTAGGAGTTGCAAGGGTAAATGGGGCAGCTTCAATGAGTCTGGGGAAGCAAGGTTAACTTGATGAACTAAGAGCCTGATTTAGAATTCGGTGGACGGATTACTCCGTTACAAACATGACGGATATCCAGTACTCTGCCCTACAAGAGCATTATATCCAGTAGCCCTTGTAATATGGCAGACGGGATATCCATTGCATTTGTGATGGAGTAACCCATCTGCTGAACTGTAAATCAGCCCATAAGGCGCCTCAAGTGAAATAGCAAACCAGTGTGCTTACTGAAAGAGCAAAAGGATTGTAGAGGTGCATGTAAAAAAACACTCTCGCTATAATGTGCCCTCCGGACACCTTCTTCATCACAAATGTATAGCAATAAATCCATTCTTTTTTGTGTTCTGGTTAGTTAAAATACTGAATGATGTACTAACTAAAATAATATCAGAATAGAAAGGATTAAATATCGTGCTCAAAAGTGTCGTAGCCAGTATCTCAAATATAAAACTATTCTGAAAGTAGCTATACATAGGAACATAGGATTACTGTACTAAATTCCACTTCTTGGCACCTTGATTACACATACATATATTATGTTTTACTGCAGGCCTTCAAGCAGGTAAATATATTCTGGATGGAGGAAAAACCTGAAATATAAACCAGCTCCTAATTAGCAGTACAGCCGGCACGAGTGGCTCATCCCAGTACACAATACAGGGATTACCAAGAACTGCCCTCATTTTGTCAGCCAGTTTCGCTCTGTCTCCATACAGCAAGAACAAAAACATAGGCGTGGAGGGAGCAGTTCACTGCCATCCCGGTCTAGTAACCCTACTGAAGTCATGTCCTTGGGGAGTCGATTTGTGGCTTGTCTACAGTGCAGGGGTGACCAGACACCATAACCGAACCCCCACATCCACCACCTTCTCGATCCCCACACTCCTTTGAGGCAGAGCTCCATTCACAGATAATGAACAAGAGGGTGGGCTGCCATTTCTGACATGTACTTTTGACAGGACGGCGGAAAAACTCCCTCACCTTCCAGAATGGACCACTAGGAATACGAGCCCGCACCGCAGGGACACTTCAATCAATGAAACAATCCGGGGATGGCCTGACAGGCCTTTCTAACCAAAAACTCCCACTTGAGACCCTCCTGAGAGTACCCCATCCCTCTTTTTTCTGCCAAATAGATCGAGGACAAGAGCGCAGGGGCAGCCGGCAGGGCATGACAGACAAATTTCAAATCCTTCTCTAGCGGAGCAAAACCAGGCACATAACATCAAAGAACAGGAGATATCCCCAGCAATGATCCTTCAGTCTATCAGTGATACTTATGCTGCAAGTGGGGTAACTTGAGGGGGCCCCCCTGCAAAGTCCCTGGCCCACAAACCTTTGCTGAGGGGGCCCTCTGGAGCTCAGCACCCCCACCCCCCCAGCACCACAGGGGCTTATTTTAGACCACTGCATGCTGCACTAGAAAGCAAGACAGGAGGAGTGGAGGAGAAGGCCTCGCTGCTACGTCAAGCTCATGTAGAATTTCCCTCAGATGCAATGGGAATCGATCGGAAGAAGGCAGATGATTAGAACAAATCTTGACCAAATAGCTTAAATCCTAGATTCTGTATGAGAGATAGTCATCCAGATTCAAGATCGAAAGAGCTCAAAGGACAGTGACTCAGAAAACCCCTCAGGCCACTCCTCCAGAACATTAACCACATGATTTCTGAATTACCTAGATCTGGGTGCTACCCTGAGAAAACACAGGAATAGAGGTAAATTACAAATTAGTTCTCAAAGGATTACCAAACTATACGTCACTCATAAAACAGGTATGAAAAGTGTTCATGGACATCAAAAAAACTTAGAGCAATGTTACTTTATTCACTACAGTTGATAACAAACACCCAGGGAATGCCTTTTTTATTGAAACTCCGGAAGAAGGCAAGGACTGAGCCACAGGAAAGACATGTATCTGGAGCAGATCCAAAATGGGGATCCCCTCTCACTGAAGGCCTGGAGATCTGGGTCCGCAGGCACCAGTGCAATGCAGAGAAAGGAGGTGGTGTCAAAAAAGGAGAGCGGTAGGAGAATAATAGGAAGAGCAAGGAATTGACAACCATTCCATCAGCAGCAGTGAAGATGATGAAGAATGATCATCTGGGCTGAAATTCATTCCAGATAAAACCCAAAAAACATAATATAGCACAATTAAAGGAGGGGACTTGGAGCTTAGAAAATTTGGATAAAAACTGCAAGACCTTCACTGAAGGAGAAGCATGGCGATAACATCCTCCTGAATACTTGATTGACTAACCGGTATTATTCTTTGGCCTGATCGGGCAAACATTCTTCAAGAGGCACAATATAGAGCCAAGGTCAGTTTGTGGACCCTCCAACTCCCTAAGAGTTATTTCACATTTATAAAAGGCAACATATACATCACGGGTCGAGGTATGGGTGAGGGTAGTTGGGGAGAGTGATTTTATCCATTTGTTACGTTTTTAATGTTAGACGCAGCAGGCGGTAGGATTCTCATGTTACAACCTCCATGATGCAGGAGGCACAACAAAGGTCCTTAGGTATCTTTTTCTGAAACTTAAATGGCCTTACTGGCAAATTTTAAAAAGTGGAAGTGCTGCAATATACAAAAAAACACTCCTGCAACAAGAAACGCACCTGCTAAGCACCAAATGTGGACCTTTGTTAAGACAGCTTCACAGTTGTGTATCTCTCCCTTTTACTGAAGGGTCTGGGTGAGTAGCCATTTTTGAGCCATGAAACTTTCCCACGGTCTGTTACCTAAATAAATAATAATCCTACAGGGCAATCTGCAATGGTCTCAGGACAACCTGATGGTTGACCTTGGATGACTGCTTGCATATACAAGCCACCCAAATTAGTTGGCGGCAGCCTGCAGGCCTTCACAGAGCAGTTAACCACCTTCAGATCAAGAATGAGGGAGTTTAACACAGACATGTATCCCAAACTTGATACAAATAGCTCTACCAGCCCACAGAGGGCCCCATGCCTATCAAACTGAGCCCCAGAGACGAACCTCTGCGACATATGGCATTCATGTGATATAAGTGACAAGGCATATGATCATTATTCCACTCCCTACTGCACACACTTTAGTACTGACTATATTTTCCTGTCAGCAGTCAAACTGGGGTGAGCGGCAGCAGTAAATATCCTTCCCAGGTGCCTCTCTGACCACTCCCCCATGGTATTGCACTTACACCAACCAGGGCTAAGTTTTAAAGGCATGTAGCATCTGAACGCCTTGTCGTTCTTAGATTAAAATTCAAGGATTTCCTGCAAGAGGAACTAGATTTGTACTGTGTATTCCAAGATTACTCTATGGGAAGCCTTCAAGAAATCATTTGGGGAAAGGCGCTGACCTACTTAATAGGCAGAGCCATGGACCATTGCACACAATATGTCTTGATGAGAGAAACAAGAAAACACTACTGCGATGTTGTTATTGTTTTAACCCCTTCCATGCTCATGACGAGCTCAGCTCGTCATGCAGTACAGTGCTCCTGTGCTCATGACGAGCTGAGCTCGTCATGACCACACCCGTTTTTATTGCTGTCCAGCACAGCAGCAAGATCGCTCTAGCAGCGATGTGGTTAAAAAACATAAAAATATATATTTTTTAAAGATGCTGTTCATGGTAGTACATAGGTTACAATTATACATCCAAAAGGTTAACAACCAAAGGGGGGAATCTACTGTAGTATTTGTACTTCCTGTATGAGGTAGTGGCACGTTGTTCCAATACTGGAAGGAGTAACATTGAGAATGATGTGTGGTGACAGAGGAAAGGCAGAAGGACTGAACTGCTTGCAGTTGGCAAAAAATGGCCCACATTCTTGACATGGGTTACCACTGTGACCTATGACAATAAATTGGTTAACTAGTACTAAATTGTCTTTCAGAAGGGGCAGTTGGTGGGGCCAGGCCCTGATTTAATGAGACTGAGACTTATTTTTCATCACAAGACTTTGTTCTGGAGCAAGAAAAAAAAAAGCTTAAAAGGAACAACGTAGAAAGAGAAAGATACAAAAAGGAGTGAAAGAGGGGTAAAGAAATCCCTGATGAAAAAAGAATTTGCAAGAATGATAGAGAGACAGGAAGTTTAGAGTGGTGTAGGGAAGAAACATGAAGTGGAATCAAGACCAGGAAGCTGATATACTTTGCAACCTGTCATTCAGCAGTGGACTCCTAATAAAACTGTGGACTTTTTTTATTCACGAATTAGACAACGAGTCTAACAACCACTTAAATCAGAAGGTAAAATAACGTCTTAAAAGCAAGTGCTGAATTCATACTAACGTACGTGATACTGTATACCGGCTCAAGGGATATACAATAATAATATGCAGAGTTGTAGCGCAAAGCATCTCAAAGTCAAGACACAAAGCAAGACATTGTGGCACTTTAGGAAAAACCTGAAATAAAAATGTGATGAGGACCCTCAGGCATATTTATGCTGTCCCAGCATGAACCTTTCACTGAAGTTCACTGGGTTTGTGGCACAGCACAAAGGGCAGCACTCGGTGGATCGTACAAAAGGGTGGGTTTCCCAGCTTGGGTGGTAGTATTAATCAATGGGTCTTTAATTCAAACATGATCTCTTCCCACTGCATGCATTTGTACAGAGGGGTGACCAAGTAAACACATTGCCACCATCTGAATTTCAGACCACCTCACTTCTGATCTATGAGGGTGGGTCTAATACAATGTTTTAGAGCAGCATTTCCCATGCTGCTTGTCGCGACCCACTGGTGGGTCACGTAACAGCAATAAATAAAGACATCTTTACATTTTGTATTTATCTTGTCACATTTGCTGTGCTTCAAAGACAGAGGTCAAATGTCAGGATATGCCTTCTCCTAAATTGCTGCTTAATCTTTTAGCACTCTTGTCTACTTTTCTTTCTCTAACTGCAAAGTAAGCAGAGTTTTTACAGGGCACAAGTCCTGTAAAAAGAAGTGGCATGACTAACCAAGTTAGGCAGTATACAATGACATCACAGCGCATGACACTGCATGTTGCATCACAAGCCATGACTTTACAGGAAGTGACATCACATCTTAAGACCTCACATATATCTTTAGCAAGTCTTTCAGCAGTACTTTTGAGTGTATTATGAATACACATGCAATCCCTCCTGATTTAGGCAGAAGATTCACTTTTGTAAGCTACACATAAAACAATGTTCCTGTTGTCAGTGTAAAGCTTCTGTTACCCAGTTGAACCAACTAACTCCACCTACAGCCACTCAACCAGACATGATATACCATATGCAGCAAATTTCCATGTAGATGTGATTGATTTAGCTGCCTGAGCGTTCCCGAGGTGAGATTGCTCTCCTATGCAAAGTATTCTTACTCAGCCTTACTCACCTACACTCATTTTAGGAGATTGGGGCACCAACAGATCATGACCCAAAGCCAGATAGAAAGACAGAAAGGGAAGAAAGAAGAAAGGGAGATAAGAAAACAAGGATGAATGCAGCAAAAGAGATGAACAAAGAACCTGCAAGAATAAGCAATTGTAGAGTAGTGAAAGAAAAAGCTTATGGCAACCCTGGCAGCAATAGGGCTCCGAGTTTATATTTTTACAAATTACAACCTACACCTAAAATGCCACCTCCACATGTAGCGGCAGAAATCTCTCATGTTCTTATTGTTGGCATAACTATTTCTAAACCACCCTCAAATTCACCAGCACAACCTGACAATGTACCCTGTAAATATGTACCACCAGAATGCCCACACAAAGAATGGACCATAAATTTTCAACGTAAGAGGAATCAGCTCCACATGAAAATAAGAGTAAGCCATATAGTACCGAAGTATGAGAAGGAAATGGTGACAAAGGTAACTCACAAGAAAAAGGGACATGCAACTCCAGTCCCACCTATCACTCTGAAGAAAATATTGGCTTTCAGAAGAAATTCCTACTAGCTGGCATAGAAAAACTATCCAAGTGGGGAGATGTAGGAACAGCGAGAGAGAACACAAACTATGGCCTGTAATCAGAATCTACATTAGACAATGCATGCTAATAAGACCCTTGCATATCCTAGACATATTACACTGCTAACATGGTGCACCTACTTGACCTACTTGTTTACAGTAACACTATTGCTGTGGGCTTGCCAATTCACTTCTTTAGCTTCTTCCTGAATGAGCCAGCCCTAGCTAAGCACAGATGATCTTTATTTTCATACATAGCATAACTCTGAAGTACATCAATCTCTCAGACCTAAGAACATTGTAACAACGAAGCGACCCTGTGTTATAACACAGTACACTGCAAAGTTTGCAACATCGCTGCAGTAGGTAGGTGTGAGAAGGGCAAAAAACAAAACCAACCCATACTTTGGCAGGGTAACAACCTGGTCAAATTTAACACAACCATATTTAGTGCTCTCAAATTTCCAGAGCTACAAAAAAGCAATGTGTCTTCCTTTCAAGGAAAACAGCTCTTCAATATTTAGTTATTGGAATGTGACTGTGGCAGATTTAGCTACTTCTGCACAAAACCGAAATATTTGGGTTATGGAGGAGCAAGCAGGATTATGCAAGGCATTCCTTATTTGAAGTGAAAAGTGCACAGTTGTGGCTTCTGTCTGCCACCCACGCTTCAACCTCATATGTCACGACTTAAAGACAAAGCATTAACCTTTGAAGTAACACAGGAGAAATAAAGAGATGTTTATCTAATGGCTGAAATGAACGATGTGTAAGCAGAAAACCTGGGATCAATACCAGCTTGTCAGCTGGACCAAATTCTGTGATCCTAGGCTAATCTCTTGTGTGTTTGCTTCAATATGCTGTGATGTTGCACCTTGTATAATATGAATCTTGGATGCATGGGAAGGAATAGCCAAATTGGTTCATGGCCAGGAAGAGGCCTTTGATGAAAGTTTGACTACAAGGTCCCCCTGCCTACTTACCCTCATGGGGCTCTAAATAGAACGCTACTAAAGAAATGCGCACATCGGGGCTAAATGGGTTGGTATGCATGGCATGCATAAATATGGTGAATGGAATTTTCCCAATTGAAAGCATACAAATAGAATACTAATGGGGTCCTTGTGAGGTCCTGTCGGAAGCCAACTAGACCGGTGAAGCTTTGTTGTGATGACTGAAACATGCTGACCCAGGGATACAGAGGATACTAGTTTCCTTAGTGCATTCCCACCTGTTAACTCCATAATGGTGTCCTTTGAAAATAAAATTAACACTCAGGACACCCTGACTATTTTAAATCTAGGACCCACCCAATAATCAAAGAGCTTCCTTGGCTACCAAGGTTGAGCCTGCCCAGGTACACTAGGTATTTGGACGAGGATTCTATGATGAAGCATACCACTTGGCATTCCAGTGGGTGAGAGTCCTTTTAACAACATAGGGTTGATCCCCTTGGGCTGGTGGTATGGAGAGGTAGGCTAAGCATAGTAGGGGTTCCCTCCTGTTGTTTTTGTATGGTTAGGTGTTTGGGAAGGTGAGCGAACCCTGTATTACTTCTCACTCCCTCCTTCTTGGAATATAGTAATAAGAATCTAGGCCATATATAGGATGCAATTAACACTTGTCCTTCATATGGCTTCTGACTGCCAGTGGCACTCTACCCTCATGCGCCAAGAATAAAAGACAAAACATTGACCTTTGATGTGAAAGAGGAGAAATAAGGAGATGCCCATTTAGTGGCTGACTTGCACAAAGTAAATGCAGAAAACCTGTGTGCTGCCCGTGCCCTCCGTGTGCCTGGTTGGGGCTGTTGTGATGATTGAAGGCTGTCGCCCTGGTGCACTGATCTATCACAAAGAGGGTTGTTGCCCTGTTGCAATACTGTGAGCCTGAAGGGGCCGGTTTCCTGTGTGCACTGTCACAAACCCTGTATGCTAGGAGAAGGGCCATGGTGAAGTGTGAGGGCTGTCGCCTTGGAGCAGCGTGCAGCTTTGAAGGAAAAGCAAGCCATTACCCATGGAGCAAGAGCAACGATTCAACAATCCAGGAGGACCCAAGACCTGCCTCCAGATTCAGGGAGGTTTACCATGTAGGTATAAGAGAGTGTGGACGCCTGTTTCCTCTACTGTAGCCTCCAGTCTGTTGCTCACCACCAGGCCGCAGATGCGTGTCAGGGCTCTCTGAACATCCACTCCAGAGAGCGCGGATAAGACTGAATACTGGGCCGCCAATACTGGGCTTTCTCTCGCTGACACACTGCAGTGCAGAGGCACTTAGACTTTCTCAAAACCATCATGGAACTTCTAAGCCTTGAACTCACTGGTGGGGCCTAGCTGGAATGCCGCCCCACATAAATTGGGAATAACCTTAATCCTTTTACAGGGAAGTGGAACTCAAGAGCTGATCTAAAGCAAGCTAGTGTGCCCGCCTTTAGAAGACTGTGTTTATTATTTGACCACAAAGTACATGGGTGGACTTATGGGAACGCCAATGGATCACCCATTTAATGCCTACCCAATGCATGGTAACGCAAGGCAGCGCAATGGGCTGCCTTGCATATTTATTTTGTTTTCGTTTGTTTTACAAAGCCATGCAAAACTATCCTATGAGGCTATTTCCTCTTTGTGTGTGTGCTGCAGAAGGCAGCATACATGCAAATTGGTAATAATGAGGAGAAATGAAATTAATTCTCCTTGTTACGTCAGTCTCTGGTAGAATCACAAGTTTGGTGCAAACCTATGTTTACAATTTTTTTAAATATGGGTTTGCGTTAAAATACCTAGGTGAATGCACTGGAACGCCCAAGCACCACCCATGTAATGTCCACCTAACATAAGGTAATGCAAGGCATAGCAACATGCTACCTGTGTTCGTTATTAATATTTTATTTTTTCACAAAGATACATAAATGCGATTTGTATGGCACTGTAAATTCCAAAATATATTTTACATCAGGGTTGTGCCAGAAAAGTGACGCAACCCCAGTGCAAAAATCTGGGCCTCAACTCATACATTTTTTTTTTTTTAACTCTGCCTCAAGGAGAAAACTGATAGTAAATCTGTTCTGCTTAATTAATTGCAAAACCTGAATTTTAAAATATTGTATGGGGTTAAGGCACCTTCTGCAGAGATCTTTGTGTTCCCAGTAAATCTGAGTGAATAAAAATGATGGCGGAATTTGGCATGTTGTGCTGCTCGTACTAATTTTTAGAGCCAGGAGCTTGTTCTACACATTAAAATCAGTGCGAGCAGCACCACGCACGGTGCCAGAGGGTGCTGCTTTTTTCTGCCACTCAAGTAGATTTTCTACTCAAGTGCAACTTTCTCAAAGCGAATGGTCTCGACCTGCCGTGACCGCCCATGTTGAGAAAATCTCTCCAGGTGGCGTACTATTACTTGAAACTAGCTCTAGGGGACGCAAATTCTTGCTTGCATGAAAAAACTGCAGCACGCGGTGCTTGGTGGAGTTTTGCCAGAACTCTGCGATACTCGCATTGCGCGGAGTGGGCTAAACTCCACTGTCAGAGCAGAATTTTCCGCCCAACCCTAACTTCTACACCCTGCAACCCTCACTGTTTTACATAACACATCCTGTATATAGATTTACAAACTCATATGATTTTTTGTATATGTAATGTGTACATGTGACCGAAAGCGCTCTTTCAGCCTGTACTGGGATGAGTAGTGCTATGAAAGAAAAAAAGTGAGGTATTTAAAATGCTATTTCAACGCCTCGGCAGGGGTAGTAAGATTTACATAAATTAAATTTATTCTGTGTAAATACTGGGAAAGACCAACAGACAGCCACAATGAAAAACTGGGCCACATTTTAACCCCTTCGATGCTGGTGACGGAACCGTTCCGTCATCACCGCGCCCTGTTCTGGGATGTCCAGCACAGGGCGCGGCTAACGCGCCGCACGGAAGCGGTTAATGCGAAAATGGATATGAGGCCTCACACACCGTTGAAAGGTTTTTTCAAATTTGCTAAAATCACTAGTATCAACACTAAGATTTTTCAGAAGCCTTGTGATGTTAGTGAACAGATGCCACAGGGCAGCACTCCATTATGGAAAGTGTTCCAGCTCTGGTGCAGTCAACCACCTGTCCCTCATATGGGCAGATCAATATCTTGATCATGGACCATCAACGACATATTGAAGGGCATGGTCAACGTCGTGAGATTTACAAACAATTGCTGCTAGAGAGGAACACAAATCATTGTGAAGAGTATATTATATTGGTAATTCACAGCATTTTGAAAGCATGTCTACTATTACATTATACAAAAATCGCACCCACCTCATGTCCATTAAAGCTAGGTGGGTCGCGAAAATTTGCAGTTCTAAAAATAGGGTTGTGCTCCGAAAAAAGTTTGGGAAGCACGTTTCTAATGGTTCACAGCGAAACAGCAAGCATGGTTTTAATGAAAAATGGACAAAACGAGGATCTAGGCTTAAGAGACATGCAGATGTGTAGCTCAGCTCTAATCCATGCGCAATTAGGTCACACAAGCAAGACAGTTTTCTTTGTATTCTTGCTGCTATGTTTATAACTTTAAAAAATCAGTACATAACTTCCAGAATGCAAATAAATAAATCTGGGCTGGATGACCTACTCAAGCGGGTCTGGGAAAAAGAGAGAAAAGAGAGTGGAATGGAAAAAGAGAGAATCTTTTGCTTATGCGAATCACTGGTAGATGTGATACATGTTAGGACAGGTAGAGGTATTTACTGTAAAAACATCAGTGGGACTTATTCCTACCTTACTGTGTTCACAACTGGACACATCTACTAAAAATGTAAAAAGTTCCTTCAGATACAAAATTGAAAACTGCGACTTCAACTAAAGTGATAAAAATAAACACATCACCACAAAAGAGGATTGATTTATTAGCTGTTTCACATGCGTCCTCTCTACCTTCTCCTTGTAAAAGCAACAAATGTGTTGCAGTAAGTAAACGAAAAAGTGTTGTAATAGGTAGAGGAATGGGAATCCAGTAGTAAAGTAATACATTTCTCATTCTCTGATCGCCTTTAAAAAGTGTTGCCCCTAGCAACAAGTATTTGTAGCCAACGACACAATGTTCACATCCCTAAAAGCCTCATTATCAAATATTCATGATGGAAGTCAGCCTCATCGTTAGTAAATCACGATATCTCACTGCCTAATTGTCGCACGTGTAACGACACAGAGCCTCAAAGACAAACCAGTATAAAATTACCATAATAAAAGGCTATATAGTCAAAGTTGTATTGCCGTACCATAATTCTAATGGTCACATCATGATGATACCGTCATGACTGATGCAGGGTTTCAAAGCCTCGTCGCCACACACTCACGGTGGCGCCAAAGCTCACTGTCATCATGCGTTGCTGATGTTTGAAGGGCAGACTGCCATGGATACATGTAAAGCAAATCTTGCGAAGTCACAAAACAGAACAATCAAAGATATCACGCAGGCATGCCAATAATTGGATGCTACAAAGCTTCATCCCATCCTGCAGCACAGCCTCGTGCACTGATGCTCCCAAACCTGCATGACCCAACTCTAAGTGATGCTATCTGCATCATGCAATGATGCTGCTTCAGCTTCATTCAGTTGCACTATCGGAGACTCGTAGTGATGCAATACGTGAGCTTGTGGTGCACACACGAATGACGACGGTGGTCGCTTAAAGGTCTTTCTGTGCCCTGAAACCCTACCCCGTCTCCGCTCCTCCTTACCGTGTACCCTTTGGGCTCCAGGTCACTCTCCTCGTACCGAAAGGAAGGAATGAACACCTCCATGGGAACAGCGAGCGGGGCGCCGTGCACCCCACAACCTGACGTCACAATTTACCAAGAGCAGCAACAACCGTACATCAGTGACGTCACTGCTGAGCCTGCAAACCACACCAAGTAGGAGGGCGCAAGAGTGCAAGGAAAGTTACACATCCAAGGCTGTGGGAACCTTGGGTAGCGACTGTGGCTATTAAAGGAAGGACCCATAGCAACGCCGCTTGCGTTTACACCACGTGACAAGTACGCGGCGGCACGTCCTAGGTATGTACGTCCTGCGCTGCGGAGAGTTTCCTGCACGTACTGTTAGCGGAGGAGCGGGAGATTTGTGATGTTTGTTACTGGCACCGGCGGCAGAGTCTTGGAATCCCCAGCCGCGGGTTTGGAGGGAAGGCCCTTTTTTTTTGCACACGATCTGCTGGTGGTCCAGCAAGTAGTAGACTCTCCAGAACTGAGCCCTCTGTGCTACTCCTCAGCGGGTCCTCAACAGCCGTGGTCCTGAGCTTCCACTTCCTATCGCATACGGCCTACATTGTCCCTTCCCAGTCCTCAGCCTAACCCCGTAAATTCTGGAGGTAGCCTGCAAGCCCTAGTTTAAAATCATCTTCTTCCGAACAGGCATATGGTGCACGTCGAGAGTTATGGCCTGCTATTTTTCGCCAGGAAGTTCTTTAGTCATTGTAAATTTGTCATATATATTTATATTTTTGTTTGTACATTCTGTGCTTGCTGTGTATGATATTGTGTTCCTTTTGCCGGAGTTGTTTTGATTCTATGCCCTGCTATTTTTGTGTGTTCCATTTTTGTATCAGTTCTGCTCATGGTTCTATTGTACAGTGCTCTGACACCTTCGGGTAAAGTCTGCGCTTTATAAAAATGCATTAAATAAAATAATAAAAGTGTTATACTCATCAGCCTCTCCCTTATAATTTCAAGCAGGCCAGGCTTCAATGCAATCACGTGGATCCCAAGCATATTGTAGTATTAGTTTAAGGAAGTCCCTGTTACCACGCCTAAGCCTCGACATTTTGCACTAGGAAGACTAGCTACTTCCTCCTTGCAATTTGCCCAACACCGGTTTCTTTGCACACTGTGAACTTTGTAACTAATTTCATGACATTCTTTTGTGGTGTACTGTAATTGATGATAAAAGTTTTAAAAAACAGCAACACATTTGGAAAAAAGAAATCAGTATTGGTTGACTACTAAGAGTATTTTCATGCCTGACAAGTGTAAAACCTGTAATTGCAGTCAAAAAGGTAGCCTTCTACCCTGACTACCCTGGCTGCAGAAGAGTCTGCAGATGCTTGTTTATCTCTTTCTATAATACTGATAGCGCTGGCACACAGATATAGCCAGCGCTATATTCAGAGGGCGTTCCCTCATTGACCCCACGCAAATGAGAGACTCACTGCATCTAAGCCCGCCACATATTAGGGATGGGGGCGCAGAGGCAAACAGGCACACAACGTGGGAAACCAAAGCAGTCAACTAGACTTACAGAATACTCCAGCCATGGTTGGTTTTTGATCCAGTCTGAACTGAATGCTTCACAAAGTGCATTTCCTTCTCTCAGGTCAGGTCATGTTATTTTGATGTATGAAGCGCACTCTCACACAGGAGGGTATCCTAGCACTGAGCAGGTGTGATGTTAACTGTGTCTAATGTGACTACTCCATAAGGCAGGTCTTCAGCTTCTGGTGGAATTCGGGATGTAAGGTGGAAGCTTGGATGTGTAACATCACCTAATTTTACGCTTTAGAAGCAATATAGGAGAAAGCTCAACAACCAGATCTGGTTTTCCGTATACATGGGATGTGTAGAAATAAGACTCCTGCTGAGGGGAGGTTTCTGGAAGGTTTGTCATAGCAGATGGTATTATTGAGTTATCCTGGGCCAGAGTGCCTTGAAAGTTTGAGTGAGGAGTTTGAAATGTGCTTATATGTAAATGGGTAGCCAGTGCAGCTCCTTGAGGTGAGATGTGTGGGTTTAGTGGGAGGTTAAGAGTGATTCTGGCTGCTGAGTTCTGGATGTTCTGCAGACTCCTGAACTGACTCCAGAAACTGGCAGGTGTCGCAGAATCGGTAGCAGCGTTTGCAGCTCCTGTGAGTTGATGGCTGAAATATTGCCGGACAGCCTCGTCGGGCACGTCAAGCCTCTTCTCTATATTCCGGTCCGAGGGCAATTCGGGACCGAAATATAGAGCGCAGGCTCAACGTGCCTGACAAGGCTGTCCGGCAATATTTCAGCCATCAACTCACAGCAGCCGCAAACGCCCTTATAAATTCTGTGACACCTGCCAGTTTGAATATTACGCCTTGAAAAAGCCCCTGGCTTGTATGCCTCAAGGGGGGAAAGCATGTGTTGGCTATTTAAACATGTAAAGTTTAGTTCTAGTGATGCTGATTTCAAAAGAATCACCTTGGATTTCTGTTATATAAATGGATTACTACAACTGATCGAATGGAATTTTCCAATTGATAAAAACATTTTTGAACTTGCCTTGGCTCACTGTACATAGTCATGAACTTAATGGGCGAGGGGTTCCCCATTTCCAAGGACAACTAACTACAAATATAGCCTCATTAAGGCAGGCCGGGCCAATATCCAGGATTTTACACCCTTCTGATATTGTTTGTTGACTGTGACTATTGAGTCTTTTCTGAGTCTGGTGTGTCAGGAAAAGGTCCGAAGAGTTCACCAAAACCACAGCAAGTACAGGCCTAAAAAAATCTACTCGCCTACTCTCTATGGCCAGTTAGATTTGATCAGGTTGAGCTATTTTTAGAATCTACTCGCCCGTTCTGACGAGTTGACAAAGAACAGATGTTCTGTTCATTCAGAAAGTGAAGGAGCACTAAAGATGCCTTTAAAATCTTGTTTTTATCTAGTCACATTTACTCTGTGTTCAGAGACAGACGTCAGAAGTCAGTTTACTATTTCTTCTCCTTCTCTGACTATAGAGTTGGATTTTGTAAAGTGAACTGGCTGACATGCTGTACAAAATGTGAAATGAAAGGCTGTAGGTTATCGGGTTTTCCTAACACATTTAAATACCTAATAAGTCAACCGTACAAACAATTAAAAATATTTTTCAGTAGTTGTGAAAGCCCATTTTTTGTACTTCTGTGTGATGAAAAAACAATTCAGAACACTAGTTGGTGAAGTGCAAATGATAAATAATATTTTCTGAAACCCAATTTTTACAGACTGTTTATTTTTTATTTAAATTTTATTTGCAAAGTTTTATATAGCGCTGGCTAGACCCGGAGGTATCAGAGCGCTTTACATGAGGATCATAGTTTTAGAAGTTACATAGTTACATCAATTGCAGGCTTCAAGTAAAGACATAGAAAAAAATAAAAGAACATGAGATGCGGGGGAGAGAAGGAAACACAACGGGCGACGAGGAAAACAATGTCAGATATCCGGCTGGGTAGGTGTTGGCCGAGAGGTGAACCAGAGCCAAAAACTCCTCTATAGCTGCATGGGACAGCTCCACCGGGCATCAGCCAAGGTTGCTCGGGCTTTGAGGTAAGAACACACAGTTACGGTATCCGCCCAGGGGGCATCGTCCAAGGTCCATCGAAAGGCACCGGTCCTGGTGTTAGTGAGAAGTGTTGTCCGCTACGTTCTCCAGCTGGCCCCTAGAGGAAAATGGTGAGAGGAGAGGTGGAAGGGACAGATTCCAGGGTCGGCAGGTTGTGGGACATCCCATCGTTCTTGCCTTCAAACCTCATTGGCGGATGTGGAGCTGAAGAGGGGGTGTGCCTAAAGACCTTGTCCTCATCTGACTTTAGTCTTTTATAGCCCCCCAACGCGACATTGTAGATTTGTTCTGGGCACCATTTTAGAGTCAGACAAGCCGGGCCTGGTTTTCCTGAAGTCTTAATTTTGAGCCCACTCAACGAGATCTATCTATGTATCTCTGAGAGGCTCTTGCATCCTTTTAGATTATCAGAGGTTTATTCCCCTTCAGTGCTGTACTCCTCCCTGGTCATGCAGTTTTTCCTTTTCCAGTTACTCTACATCTAATGTGTATTATCGCCGTGCCAAGGTTTGCTGGATTCCATGTGGGGACAGGTTAAGATTGCGTCTGCATTACGTTTAATTTAGTGCTTTGTCCCCTCACTTGCTGTAATTGGGCCTGTGAACTGTAGGGGCGTAACGACCAGGTGACATCTTAGGGTGAGGCAACTGGCTTCTCCACTTAGGACCTCTATTACTTGGGCCCCCCTGCCGGATTCCCTCGCTCCGATCAGGTATTTTGTGCCCGTTTCAGTGTGGGCTGAAACGGGCCTGGATCCCCTTCTTTATTCTCTAAGCTGGCGCCTTATGGACTCTGCATGGTGTGCAACATGCGGCTCACACTCACCTTCGTCCGCGCGGGATGGGCCCACACTATTGTCTGTTAGACTTTGTGCGGGAGTGGAGGCTCCCACGTACCGGGCTCCTCACCCTGTTCAGGGCTCCTCTTTAGCCCCGGTCTAACCTCCAAAGCCGCGGGAATCTTTCCATGCCTCAACCAGGCTGCTCCTGTTTCTTCGCAATCGGGCACAATCAGTTCTCTCTTCACTTCTGACTCACAATTTCATCTCTCCCCAAGCGCTATCCATGTACCAACATGCAGGGGTGTTGAATTTATTAAAATATCTACTAGTCCATGGGGCAGGTCGATTCCTAAATCCACTTGTCCCTTTGGTGCCATGTTGTGCGGCGACAAATTATGGCAGCAATCTCATTATATAAGAGCTCTTATATAGCCTCTCTAATTATGCCAGGGATCATACCATAGTAGTGTTTGAATACTAGCAATCCCTTTTTGTTGCTGCGTTTCCGCAGATCTACATGCTGGGACTGAAGGTAGTGGTAAACAATAGTTCCAGGGTTGGAATGTCCTTTTGAGTCTCTGCACACCTACTAACTTGCATGTTTTAAGGGTTTTCAACAACTTTTCTCTAATCTTTTCCAATACTGAGAAATGTCGGAAATTTACTCCTGACAATGGCAGATGTAAACCTTCTTCCAGAGTTAGGAAAAAAGTGGTTGGAGGGATAATAAACTTGCCAACACTCAGGTTTTCGCATAAGCAAATCCACACATGCATATTTGCTCATGCTAAAATGCAGTTCACAAATATTTTCTAGGAGTACTATTTCTTGCCCTACTGCTGTAAATTCTTGTGAATTCACGAAAGCCATATAGCTGCCTTTAATGCAAGGACATATACCAAGGGGGATCTTTTGAGACTTTCTTTAACAATTGGGCCCCTGATTTAGTCTGGCGTTAACCATGACCGTTTGTGTTTATTAAAATTCTCTCTCTGTATCGGCTGGCTTCATGGTGAGTGACAGCATTCTGCTCTTTCACAAGGAGCATATCGGGACACAGTCGTTTTGTTCAGTGCCAGTAATTAATGTGGCAGTGTGTGCATTTTGGAAACGAAAACATGTTTTGCTTTTGCCAATGTTTATTATAATGGTGAGGGTCCGGAAGCTCTCACATCAATAAGGTTTTACAAAAACCATGCCAAAACATGTCACGCATTCCCAAAACTAAAAAACAGACCACCATTTCAGACTTACTGGATTTGCCAGTGCTTGTTTATTTGTATGTTTTCCAAAATCTTATTGAAACTGGTTACACTGATATTCTAATATGAATATTTTGGGGAAATACTAGCATGCATCAACACACGTTGCTAAATGATGCTGCAAATAAATGGTACCTGAAATTTTGCAGTAGTTTAGCAAAAAAAATGTTTTCCTACTTTCATTTTTTTGGAACATTCTATATAGAAAGCAAAGAATCATTAATCTTGCTTTCAAGCTTCTGCAAATATTTGCATCTAATTAGAGAGCGTTTTGGGAGCATTATGCATAGCCTCATATTGCTAAACTTTGAAATCGTGTGTCCACATTTTTATACTGGAACCACTGTCAGTAGTGCAGACAGAACTTACATTTACAGAGAACGCTCAGCCTAATAACAAAGGCTCTCAATTAATTAACCATAAATACAAGTTTAAACAGCATTAACATATGCACAAATATTAACTTAACTGCAGGCAGTGCCCTTCCCTGATCCTTAATGTGGTACTGCAAACTGGCAGCCAAAGGGTTTGTGCTGCAGGGGGTTGGGCCTGCTTGTCCCAAGGACAAAATGCACATTAAAACTTGTTGCCCTTGACCCCAAACAATATGTCCTGGGCGTCGGGCTATAGGAATTCCACATCCCTGAACATGGTTCCTCCGCAGCCGCAACCAGACCTCAGAAGCAGAACGGGTAAACGAAATTACACAATGGGGCGAAGGGTCAGCAGGCTCTTCGAGATGAGGGCCGAGGGGTGGGGGCATTGATTGTAGGAAAGAACGGAGGTCGGCAGCATTACGGTGCACTACACTCGGCACCTGGCGTGTTCTCACAGCTCCCTGGGCGCCATCTTAGAATATTCACAGGCGGGGATGTCACAGCTGATATTTCAGCGATGCTCTATCTGAGAAGGGCGATAATGCTCTCCAGGTGATCCACCTGCATTCCGGTGGCGGAATCATTGTTTTGGGTGGGAGAACAGTGTGGCAGAACGCCACTCAGGAAACTGGAAGAAGGGTTCACCACGGAGCATCAGCTCCGAACGGCCATGATGGGGGCTGGCTCCACCCAGTGTTAATAATCTATATAGTTTATCAGTAAAGCTGCAAGGTAGTGGGAAGGTTTTGGGCTATTTCTAGGCAATCTACTATCTGTAAATGATGGTTCACTACATCATCATACTTATTTAGTTATATATTTATTGCAAGTGAGTGTTTCAACATGAACTGAGAAACACTGCTGCCCTGATGGCAATGCTACTTGGAAACTGAGAGGCAAGTCGGGGATCATATGTACCCTGTATGTGGGCTAGATTCTTATTACACATGGAGCATGGAGCTAATCTTTAGTCTGTATAACCAAACAAGAGTTTTGTACAGCAGAAATGCTGAACTCACATATTTGAAGGTGCACTCATATGTGAGAATGAAGGAAAAAGCCTCTGTAAAATAAAATATTTTCCAATCATCACACAATTTGAGACTAGTTTACGGGTCAAGTGCACACAACATTTAGGTCAAGTAGATTATTCAAGTTACTCGGTCTGCAGGTCTAGTAAAATCTTTAATGATTTTTCGTGGCCTGAATATGAATACTGCTGTCTTCCCAACTAAACCTCCCTCCATTGGGATGCCATTTTTAAAATTAGCTACCATATGGGTGTGAAAGGAGTTTGGGGGAAGAATTTGTTGCCTTGCATGAACCACCCACCACATGTCCTGCTTTCTTAGTTTGAAATGGCAGCTGTGATTCACACAGACATTTTAGAAGGTGAACTGGACACTATCAGCGGAAAACACTGGCAGTTGGGATGTAGTCTGCTGACCAGCCAGGTGAGGCTAAGTGTGGACTAAGAGCATGTTTGTTTGAACTTGTTCTTCCCTTGCTTTTTCTCGTATCACTGCCTACTCTTTCTGTTATAACAACATAATTCTGTCCGTAGAAAGCATATCTTTTGCAGAAAGCGTGTGAGCAAATGGCCCTTTTTTGTGGTCTCACCAATTTATTTGCTTAATTTTAATGCTGGTGTTTAGGCTCTGCAAGCTGGGGCATTGCTGCTTAGTGCCCAGTGTATGTGCTGTGATCCTTAAAGTGTGGTACAGCTTTCTGACTCCTAACTGGCATACCTAAGGTTCCAGTAAGACCGTAGTATGTGGTGTAGCAAGCACATCTGTCGTATGGAAATTTAAATGTCACCTGTGGACTGAAGCGCTTATTGTGCCATTCACTAGTATGACAAAGAAAACATGGCTTCAAGCCTACCAATGTAGACTGAATGCTGCAGTTTAAACCTCCATTCCGATCTGTCAAAATAGCACATTTGACAGGGGAAAAACCTTTAATTTAAATATTAGTAAGTCACCACTTAGTAGCCATTATAGGCCAAAAGGTAAGTTGCTTAGTATTTAAAAGTGGGACATGTAAAAATATAATGTTGGAATATACTTATGACAGGCTCCAAAAAGCTTTGCTGAAGGCTATGGCTTTCCAATGAGGAAAGTAGAGTACAGATTAATATACTAATTATGCTACCTCGGGGGTAGGGCAAGCAGGAGAAATGGTACAACCACTCATTTTTAACATTTATTAAAACCCCAATTCATTGGTGATGTTAGAAATCTAGTAAATATTTAGGGAAGGTTATCCTTGCCCTGTCTGAAGCTCCCGGAGACTAATTTGTATTAGCCTGTAAGCATCTGTCCCGGCAAGTGCTTTACATTAATGAGATGTGAAACCTGGTCCCAGAGTAGGACAGTGTCTTGTGCCTGTTAGGCAGGATGGGCTGCGTGTGAGGTATGTGACACCTTTCGGCCCAGGAAGAGCACCTGAAGGCGTTCAGGACTTTTTTACTTAAAAGTGACAAAGATGAGACCTGTTAATCCATAGTCATGTATAAAGTAAACCTGATGAAGGAAAGCATTTGATCCCTAGGACCTCAGTAAATGATTGAACACCAGCTCAGTGGCAGGTGACGCGCGTCTCAGAACCAGTTCCGTGTAGCTGGGGATGGGACTGCTCATTACCCTAAACAGTCTCCTGGCTGTCCACTGGCTCCCTTTAGTGGCAAAAGGTCTGTACCATCTTGCATTCCCCTTATAATGGTGCAATTTGGGATAGTTGCAGTAAGGCAAACAGGATGATCTACAAAAGTGGAAGGGTTTTCTTCATTGGTTAGGAAGTGTCCTGGAGTCACCACAACCCACTGGCTAGTAAATCCTACAAAAGTGGCACCTCACCCACAGCTCAGGAGAACACTTTATGAGCCTGCGGAAGAAGAGCATAAGGACTGCACCTGATGCTTGAGATCCTTGTAGAGACCTGAAGCATTGGACCTGACCCCACTTGTACCCAGGATAAAGAGAGGTACTCCAAGGGTGAGTTGGCTGTCCTCATGTGTGGCTACAGGCACATCAAAAATTGTAAGAGTCATTTTTCCTGATGTGACCAGTTGCAACTTGAAGAGGACTGAACACTGCAGGTGGCCTCTTCGGAGTGAGTTCTGATCCCGAAGTCCTTTCCTCAGGGTATTGGCAACCTTTCCTTTGGAGCCTTTGCAGTGTCAGTGAGGGCTGATTGTGAAATCTCTGAAAAATGTGTATTTAAAAAAAATCTGGCCTTCTAGGCCTGCACAGGGCCAAGACTGTTCAACCACCCAAGTCAGTTGCCCGAGATGGGACCTTGCTGGGCAAAAAATTCAGTTTGGTCTCACTCAGAGCTTTTTGCTGTCTAAAAAATTTAGTTCTGCGCACTTTTGTGGCAAGCCGGTTCAGCCGGTCCAGAAAAGGCCTGATGCTTTTCCCCACTTGAGGTATCTGAGCTCCAAAAAAGACACAGGGGAAATTTTGATCGGGTGAAGCCACTAAATGTATCAGGCCAGCGACAGAATGTCTTTGGGCATGAAACTTGACTTTTCAAACTCAGTGTTTTTCCCACCAAAACCACGTGCTTCAGCGGGACCTCACTCGACCTCTTTGCTGGGTACAGCCTGCTGACTTGCCCCGCAGGAGGATTCTGGCCCCCCACTTCATGGGCCATACTTTCTATTGGCAATTTACTTTTTCTTGGTGTTTTGTCTCCTGAATCTCAAAAGTCATATCTCTCGTCCCCCATACTGAATTGTTGTCATTTTATTAATTTAATTATTCCTTATGTTCATAAATTGGAATTGGATTTTTATTTTGTTTGGTTTTGGTTTTTTAACTGTTTTGGTACTTCTAAATGCTTCACACATTTTCTCTAAATTAAGCCTCTCTGCTCTGTACTATAACTACTAGGAGGTGTGCTCAGCTTTAAAGTATCATGTTTAACCTAAACAGGTTGGTGGTGACTTTATTACTTGTGGTGAAATACCACCCACCTAAGTTAATTCACTTTCTTACAAAGTTCTACAATCAAACTAGTTGACACCGATGTGATGATGCATGGAAAAACATGATATGGCAATCTCCATTCAGGCTGAAGGTGTAATGGCATAATTGCAGCTTCACTAGACCTACCACATCCATTGCTCCACCCTAAAGTGCTCCTCACATGGCACATTTGATGTACTCACACTGTATAGGCTCCTGGTAAAATAATTTTTTTGAATTGATATTTAACTGCAGTGAAGTGTAACTTAAATGGAGTTAAACACAATACAATCATAGCATCAAAAGACCAAATGGTTCAACTTATCTCATGTTAACTCCTTCGGTGCAGAGGATGGCTCCATGCCATCCTCAGTACCTGTCCACATGCTGAGAGCGGCCGCATGCGCAAATCAAATAAAACCACGGTCAATGAGTCATTCTGCAAAACTCCCACTGAACTTAGTTTTTTTTGCTTGCCCGTCATGTGCAGTAGGGTCCAGCCACACAACTGAGGTAGCATTGTTATCGGGACAAGTGGGAGAACGCTGGGCGGTAGGAAGTTTGTGGGTTTCTGTGGATTCCGGAAGTTTACGTCACAGAAATGCAAGGAAAATGTGCAATTGTAGGCAACATTTGAGGTTTGCAAGGTGCTATGGGTAAGAAAACCTTGTGGGATCCATGCAAGACATACCACCCTGGACTCCCCTGGGTGTCTATTTTTCAGACATTTCTGGGTTTGGTAGGGTTCCCTTAGTGGCCGTCAATCCCTGGCCAAAAAAAACCACTGCTACTCCCATTGCCAAACAGATCATTTGTGTGACAGGAAATGTTTATGTTGCCACAGTGTATTTTGGGGCCTTTCCTTACGCGGGCACTAGGCCTACCCACACAAGTGAGGTACCATTTTTACCAGAAGACTTAGGGGAAGACTGGGTGGAAGGAAGTCTGTGGCTCCCCACAGATTCCAGAACTTTCCTCCACCGAAATGTGAGTAAACTTTTTTTTGTTGTCTAAGTTTGAGGTTGGCAATGGATTATGGCTAAAGTAGCCTGGTGAGAGCTGTGCAAGTCACCCCATCCTTAATTCCCCTAGGTGTCTAGTTTTAAAAAATTTACAGATTTGCTAGGTTTCCCTAGGTGCCGGCTGAGCTAGGGCCCAAAATCCACAGCTACCCACTTTACAAAAAATGGGTCAGTTTTGAATGGAAAAATGTGATGTATCCACGTTGCATTTTGAGCGGTTTCCTTTCGCTGGCACTAGGCCTACCACACAGGTGAGATAACCATTTTTATTGGACGAATTAGAGGAATTCTGGGTGGAGTAAAGTTTGTGGCTCCCAGCAGATTCAAGAACGTTCCATCACAGAAATGTAAGGAAAATGTGTTTATTTTAGTAAAAGTTTGCGAGGGATTCTTGGTAAAACAATCTGGTGATAGCCACGCAAGTCACTCCATCCTGGATTCTCCTAGGTGTCTAGTTTTATAAAGGGTACAGGTTTGCTAGGGTTCCCTAGGTGCTGGCTGAGGCAGGGCCCAAAACCCACAGCTACCCACTATGCAAAAAACGGTTCACTTTTGAGTGGAAATATGTTATATATCCATGCTGCAATTTGGGACGTTCCCTGTCGTGGGAACTAGGCCTACCCCACACCAGCGACCATTTTTATCAGAAGACATGTGGGAGCATAGAATAGTAATTATTTATTATTACCATTTTGACCGCTCTGCATTTGTGTTCTCCAAATGTAAAACAAGAAGGGAGTGGCCCCACTCCCCAAGAGACAGGGTACCAAATACAATCAATGTAAAAAGAGTTTCTCGGGTGATAAATAACAAATGTCAAACTCCACTACATACAACCATACACAATCCCTAGAAGCATTCACATTTACTAAATGTATTTCGAATTTAGGGCCCATAAATCAATTATAAACACAAGAACAACAAGCATTTGCAATGCAATAGGTCTCGCATTTGCAAGAGTTTAACCTATTGGCATAGTAAATGACAATGCCTTTCATTTATGTTTTAAAAACTAACACGTAAATAAAAGGCATTGCCATTTACAATACCAATAGCTCCAAAACTCGCAGTTGCGAGACCTATTGCATTGCAAATGCTGGTCTACTTCTGTTGCAAAACTTAAAAGTCAATAGTCACGCCCTATATTCACGTGGGTACTAACTTCTATTTTGTTGCTTGTTTTTATGTTATAATTCAACTCATCGTGGGTCCTCGGGAGAGCATAAAACATCACCATAGAGTGGCACATTAAATGCGGTGATGCAGCTATATGGCTGCATGTTCTGCTAATAACAGCTCTCAAATAAATAAATTAAAGTTTTAAAATAAATGAATAGTGATGAACCCGTCAGATTCACACAATAATGTGCTACATACAACACCACACCTAAATCTTTTAGAGTACAGTTAAATTATTTTATTCACGTGGGAATTCATTGACTGGTCCTCTTAGTGATGTGGTTTTGTAGCTATTTATATAGCGCACAGTCGATTATATGGGGAAATGATTATCTAGTTGGTTCTGAGATTTCCATCACAGAACAGTGTCTGATTCACATTAAGAAGACGTGCATTCAGGCGTGTTAAGGGGTGTGCCTCTATTAAGAGAGTGCATAAGCTTTGTAAACTGTGGCTGACATGTTTTGGCCTGTTGAGCTAATGTCTCAGCCTTCTCCAGTAATAAATACCCCACTGATAGACTCTTAGCTCACATACTAATGATGTCTGGGCCCCAAAGGTGATAGATCGGTACCCCGATTTAGGATTTCTGGTCTGCCACCACTTTCAGCATGACTATTCCATGCATGAATGCCACATAAGTTATGCGGCTCATGGCTAGAACTACAGACAGATGTATTTCCCTGACTCAAATAACAAGCACTCTCAGCCGCCTTACAGACTAGCTGTCACGCACTGAATAATTCTTACGCTCATCACATACTAGCAGACAACAATCCCACACTGAGCAGCATTCACATACTACTGACGCACTCTGCATCTCTCAAAGACCAGATCTCTAGCAAATACCTAAAAGGGCTTGGTAGGAATGAATGCAAGTTGGTCTGGCAGGTCTCCCTAAACAACGCGGCAGTAGCAGCCCAGAATAGAGACACGCAAAGTCAGAGCCAATAGACCAGGTTTGTATTTTCATGTACAACTGAAGCGAAACCGATTAACATTGCCGATGATTTAGTTGCGAACATCTGGTCACCGTAGAACTACCGGAAACCGTTCTGACATGGGGCCGATTTTCTATGTCCGAGCAATTGCAACAAGTGGTTAGATGACGCATTGTTCGAAAATGGCCTTATGCATTCAAATTGGCGTTGGTTCCGAATCTTTTTCGATGTAATTTTTTTTATTATTTATTAAAGAATTTTCCTACATGTGAATAGGGTGGGGGAATCAGAGGTTCAACAAACATGTGCGTGTAATAATAGCAGAAAAAAATACCAAGGATAATAACTGCAGATGCAACAAGGTTGGAAGGAGCATGAGCTGTCGCAAAGCGCGCAATGGTAGCGTGTAAGAAACCGAAACCTGTTGTGGGGCGGGACTTCCGTCTTCTGAAGCCCGCGCCCCGGAGTGGCTGGCCAGAGGAGCAGCAGTGACGTGGAGGCTGCAGAGTCCGGAAAGGTGCCGATGCGGTGAGTGGGGGGGGGGGGGGGGTGTGTGTGTGTGTATGTGTGTGTGTGTGTGTGTGTGTGTGTGTGTGCTCGTGGGGGGGGTGGCGGGGGGGTCTCTATGTGTGCGTGTGTCCCGAGGCATTGTGCCCGCATGTGTGTGTACGCATGCGTGAGTGCGGCTATGTGTGATTGAGCGAGGCTGTGAATCTGAGGCAGGGGATGTGCACGGCGCCGTGCGTGCCCATGAGGAGAAATTGGCGCACGTGCCCATCCCCTGTCTCAGTTTCCCAGGAGACTGACAACAATAGTTGTCGAGCTAGACGCATGCTACGCATGCGCGCTTTAGCTCGACCTAAAAACGAATTCAAATATCACAAAAGATCTTTTATTAAAATCACAAATTCATAAAGATTAAAAACCAAATTTAGACAAATTAAAAAAATGTGTATCACAAATTCATACATATGACTAACATATTGCTTTCAATATACGAGAGACAAGAAACAAGTGAAACATTAAGAAAACACCATGGCTCGGTTAGTTCGATTGAATCAATTTTGTTGGAGTCAATCATTTCTAATATGATTAGACTGAGATGTTCCTTGAATTTATCCATACAAAAGAGGGCATCGACGCGTTTCGGTGGGCTTAATCTATTTGTAAACCACCTTCTTCAGGACATTAATTATTATTGTCTCTCCTAACTTTGGCACAATGTAATATATGCTTATTTAAAAAAACAAAAAGTAATAAAATATGTCAAACAACATAATATTATTCTATAACTAAACAGTCTCCTAATAATTATATCCTTGTTGAATGAGGATGACTGTCGGGTGGGATATAATTTTTAGAAGGCTGTTTAGGTTGATTCCCTCATAATAATATATTATATTTCTTAAATGGGGATCATGTTGTACATATATTTTTACTGTACAAATGTTAGTTGGAAAGATATATTATATACATCTTCCAACATAATGTGCTTGTTTAAAAGAAAGTGTGCAGAGTAAATGGTAGTTATGTATACCCCGTGGTTTGAATGTGTTTAAGAATAATCTTTTTGGGCCCTTAAAACAGTTATAATATCACACCATTGAGAGGGATTGTCCAAGAAATATATGTTTTGTAGCATTATTTATATGTACAGGTGATAAAATGTTGTTTTTTTTTTACTCAATGCCACATATGTTGTTTTGATGTATGTTATATAGATTAGTATTATGTTTTTTGATATATTTTATTACTTTCTTTTTTTTTTTTAAATAGGCATATATGACATTGTGCCAAAGTTAGGAGAGACAATAATAATTAATCTCCTGAAGAAGATGGTTTACAAATAGATTGAGTCCACCGAAACGCGTCAATGCCCTCTTTTGTATGGTCAAATTTGTGGAACATTTGAGTCTAATCATATTAGAACTGATAAAAATAATTAATTCAATCGAACTAACCGAGCCATGATGTTTTCTTAATGTTTCACTTGTTTCTTGTCTCTCATATATTTTAAGCATTATGTTTGTCATATGTATGAATTTGTGATACACATTTTTTAATTTATCTAAATTAGTTTTTTAATCTTTATGAATTTGTGATTTTAATAAAATAACTTTTGTGATATTTGAATTCGTTTTTGTTCATGTGTTTATACTTGATTTATGGGCCCTAAATTCTAAATACATTTAGTAAATTTGAATGCTTCTAGGGATTGTGTATAGATGTATGTAGTGGAGTTTGACATATATTGTTTATCACCCAAGAGAAACTCTTTTTACATTGATTTTCCAAATGTAAGCCAGTGTGTAAGAAAGAAGACATACAAAAATCATATCCTCAGGTACCCACAAATTCAGAGATGTACAAACAAACCACTGATCCTTAACTCCATATCTTGTGCCCATTTCAGTAATACATGGGTTACCTTGATACCTTTTTTTCACTCTACAAATTTCACCACATATATTGTTCTCTACTCTGTACACAACAAAAAACCATTGTACGGTGCAGCTTTGGGTACCTCAGATTCTTGGAGTACCTACAAGCCCTATATATCCCCACAACCAAAAGGGTCTAGCAAATGTTTCCACTATCTATGATACCTTTGTCTTAAGACCAGTTTATCCCCAGGTTATCCAATCTGTCATCACATGCTCTACCCCAGCCCAGTCTACTTCGGTAACCAAATTAACCGAATCCTGTTTCTCTAATTTCAAACCACTCTCTAATGAACAAACATCAGAGCTTCTATTAGCAACAAAATCCGGCTCCCTCCTCGATCCCTGCCCTCCTCGAGTAACCCATCTATTAGTAGTGCCAATTGCTTCGCCACTCACGGAGGTCCTCAATCTGGCCATAGAAACAGGTTCCTTCCCCTCAATGTGGAAGAAAACATCAATACTACCTCTGTTAAAGAAATCAAACCTGGATAAAACAGAAGCCGGAAACTATTGCCCTATTACCTGGCTACCCTTACCGGCGAAATTATTAGAGAAACATATGAATCAGGAACTGACAGTTTTCATTGAGAACAATCACATTTTGGATCCTACTCAATATGACTTTAGAGCCTGACACAGCATTGAGCAGGCTTTGATCACTGCAACGGAGGAAGTCAGATGGGCGGTTGATAACAGAGGATCGGCAGCCCTAGTACTATTAGATATATCAGCCGCCTTTGATACGGTGGACCACGGCACTCTGATTCATCGGCTTTAGGAAGCTGGAGTAGAAAATTCAACGCTAGCAGTTCTCAGATCCTTTCTGCTCAGCCAAGAACAATTTGTCGAATTAGGCGGCTACAAATCTAAATGTTTTCAGCTTTCTTGTGGGGTGCCACAGGGCTCATCATTGAGCCCCACCCTTTTTAATTTATATGTTGCTCCTCTGGCACGTTTGATCAAATCCCACATGTTTGAATTGGTGTCATACATGGATGATACCCAGATTATTGTATCAACCTCAAGCGACAATCCTAAAATAGCACAGAACTTTAAGGAGTGTATAAGATGTGTCAGCGTATGTGATGGCCGAGAACTGCCTTAAGTTGAACTCGGATAAAAAGGAGGTACTTCTCTTTGGGAAAGTTACCTCCTTCTGGTCCTTAGAATGGTGGCCAGCAGAGCTGGGGACCCTTCCAACACCAGTTAATAAGGCAAAAAATCTCGGAGTCACTATAGACACCACCCTTTCCTTCCATCACTCCGTAAACAAACTCACTGCTTCCATCTATTACATCTGGAAAATCCTGAAGAAAATACTGCCCTTTATACCGACAGGATTGCAGAAAACAGTGGTGGCAGCCTTAGTGTTGTCTAAACTTGATTATTGTAATGGAATTCTAGTTGAAGCAAATAAATCATTAATAACAAAACTACAGGCTCTCCAGAATTCCACTGCTAGACTGCTCGTCGGTCTGTCCAAATATTCATCTGCCAAACAGGCCCTCAATACACTGCACTGGCTACCGATCGAGATGCAAATTATGTTTAAAGCATCGTGTGTCGCTTCAGGGGAGAGATTTATTCATTAGAAGTAGTTTGCCTGACAATTCTTAAAAAGAGGGAAGCACATTGTTTTTCAGTTTTTGTGCTTGCCCAGTTTCCTCTCAAGACTTCTGTTCCTTTAAACACTGCTATGATTTGCCTAGCCTTCTGTTGGTTTTGCTGATCCCATTTTACCTTTACATAGGCTCGAGTGTTTACTTGCTGTGCACTGGTGAAGGTTAAAGCCAAATCGGAAGAATTGTGGTGCCTCAATAAGCTGTATAAGTCACTTACATCTTATCCATTTTATTTACATGTGACCCAGGAATGTTAGATTATCACACCCATTCTGTCAATCCGATAACTGGGTGGGACACTAACATAACTTGAAATATTCCAGATTTAATGTAGTATAATTCATTCAATCCTGATTATTTTCTTTACAATCTGCTGTGTGTCCTGGTTTTTGGACAACACGTGTCTAAATTCAGAAAAAGCATCTGGATCAGATGTGCTGTTCATGCTTATAAGAAAACTTGAGAAGTCTGGGTACAGTCTCCACGGGCTATCCTGCTTCATCCTTGCCTCGCCAGTACTTTGGCCATAAGTGCAGGTCTCACCTCTTTTTAATGCATTTCCACTGGGAGACTGTACTATTCATCCACTCTCTTAACAAGCACTTCTAACTGTACTCATCCATTCAGTCTCATCATTACATCTATTTCTAACAGTGAAAGATATTTTCTGAAGCTCTTCCTTATTACCTTTCGTAGCTTGAGTGTCTTTGATTTGCCTCCTTATCCATCTGTTTCATCCTCGGTGTATAAATGTTGTGTATTATGTTCATGTTATATGGAAATTAAGCAAAAATAATAAATCTGGTATTTCTAACTGCACCTTTACCCAGCACATGGAATCTTTTTGCTGTTTAAGTTTGTCAGGAACAACAAGACTGTTCTCATTAATGGCTGTGGGCAGCATTCTTAGGCTACGAAGTGACCAAAGCCTCCAATGTGTTAAAAAAATTTCCTGAACTGCATCTGTGCCTTTTACAACACATTTGTGAGTGGTCCCAACCCAAGCACTAAGAGCCTGCGGACAGAATGGCAGACGCAGAGAAGCGTATCTGTCCGCAATTGCCATTAACGCTCCTTTTGTCACTGACATCCCAAGGACTCCCCTACATTTACAAAGTGATATAGCGAGATGAGTAGGAAAAAAGGGTGAAAGGTCAAGTCAAGTCAAGAAATACTTTATTCGGTTCGTTTCAAAAACCACAAAAGTACAAAAACAAGCAAGAAGGTCCAAAAGACACCAGACCACATAATAACATAGAAATGCAATTTAAAAAGGAGGAAATATCCAGTTTAAAAGATACTTGAAAGTGCAGAAATATGGTGTCAAATTTTAAAACAGGAGGTATATACAACATTCCATTATTTTAAAACGGATTATAAACATTTTAAAAATTGAGTCAAAAGGCAGAAATTAACATTTATAGTTATTCATCTAAGTCCAATTAATCGTTTTGCTAAGTCTCACTGCTATGGTTAAAAATCTGGCTACATTGCAAATTTCCCATAAGTTAGACAGTAATTGGAGGTACAGTAAGGCTGGCTTTACTTGCTTAAATCCTTTCCCCTTTAATAGGGGTATAATAAACTTTTTTCCTATATCTATGAAGTAACCACAGAAAAACAGGAAGTGAACAGTATCCATAATCGAACAACCATCACATTTACACAAATCCAGGTCAAGAGGCTTAGTCCAACCAGGGCGGTCAGAAATCAGAAGGTGGATTTTGTCTAACCGGAACTTAGTTAAAAGGTATCTATGATTTGTGTTATTAACAACCTTTAGGTAAAGTTCCAGTTCACACCCAGAAGATACAATCAATTGGTGAGTTCTCACGGATGGCTTTGACAGCTCCCATCCTTCTCTATCCATCCCTCTGTTCAACAGAAAGGTATTTTTGACCCACTTTAGGTCACCCTTCACTAAATTGGATGGCTTGTTAAACAGTTCTGGCCGGCCTAACTTTAGAGATAATTGTTGGACGTATTTCAACCAGGGGATCTTGTCCCAATGATCTAGGATAAGGCAGTCCTTAAAAATTTCGTGGTTCACTTCCAATTCCGGGTTAAGCCAGACTGAGATCCACTTAAGTAGGGGGGCCATGGCAATTCGATCCTCCAGATAAGCTACGCCGCATTCCTGGTGTGCTATGAAGCCGGCCGTAGATCTTGGCAAGGAAAGGATCGTTTTGAGAAAATTATCCTCAGTTATCTGGAGCATCTTGACTGTCCTGAAACCCCACAAGTCTGCGCCATACATGGCGATAGCTATACATTTTGCAGCATATACCTTTAATACCGCCTCCAGGGGTTTCACCCCTAGTTTACGCGAGAAGCCCAAAACTGCTGAGATAGAACGTGCCAGGGCATTTTTTTTCTCCAGCAATTGGGGGTGCCAGGTAGAACATTCATCAAATACAACCCCCAAATAGGGAAATCAGGAGACTCTTGTCAGTTTATGCCCATTGCATTCTAGTGCCATTGCATTTTTTTTCCGGGCCCTGCCTTTCTGGCCCACCACCATAACATGAGATTTACCATAATTAACACTTAGATCAAGGGATGACATAAAAACATAAAATGAATTTAACAGACATTGGAGACCCACTGCGGTGCGAGCTAAAAGAGCGGCATCATCCGCATATAATAAAGCAGGCAATGAAAACTTTCCTGCCCTCGGTATGTCCTTACAAGCTGCTCCCAGGACGCCGCCCAAGTCATTAATATATATTGTGAACAACAAGGGAGCTAAAATACATCCTTGCCTTACCCCATTGGTGATACTAATCTCACCCGTGCAATTACCCTTTCTATCGTATCGCACCGTAGCTGTAAGATCCCTATGGAGGTCTGCTAAGAAATGCACAATGTTGGGATCTATTCCAATTCTAAGAAGCTGGCCCCATAACTTGGACCTATTTACTCGATCAAATGCCGAGGATAGGTCCATGAATGCGATGTACAGTGTTCCTGGCTTCGCTATTGTGTATTTCCCGATGAGCAATTGCAGATTTAGGCTTTGATCAATGGTGCTTCGCCCCTTTCTAAAACCATACTGTAAAGCCGAGAGGGTATTAGTGTCCTCGAGCCAATCAGTAAGTTTACTTAAAACCACTCTCCCTAGGACCTTTACAGCTGAATCAATAGTGAGATTGGGCGGTAATTGCCCAGGTCACCCCTATCACCTTTTTTGTAGATAGGGACAATCACCGACTTGGACCATGTCTCCGGGATGCCTGTTTTTGAGATTCTATTAAAAACATTTGCTAATACTTTGGACCAAAATGCTGTATTAGCTTTAAAAAGGTCAGAGGGAACTCCATCCGGCCCGGGAGCCTTATTGCTGGTCATTTTGCCAATAGCTTCTACCACCTCGCCCTCATCCACAACTAAAGTATATGGTAGACTGGAAAAGGTGGTCGAAGCCTCAGTCCCCGAATTCTCTTGTTCATAAACTGACTTGAAATGCAGGTGCCATTTATCTTCTTGTATTCCACAGTCCAGTTCATTGTTACGGGAGTCAGAAAAATAGGGTTGGTTGACCACAGCCCAGAACTTGGCGCTACTTTTCAACACGTCAATTGACGTTAACTCAGCCCAGGCATCCTCTCTGATCTCTCGCCGCCTCCTTTCAACGACTATCTTATATTCTTTCCTGAGGGCAGCCACGAGCAATCTGTCCACTGGTTTGCATTTAAGGGCCACTTTAAGTTTTCGGTTAGCCGCTGAACAATTCCTATCAAACCAGCCTACCTTTCCAGGCGCTTTGCCTTTGCCATGACGTGTCAGATTAAGTACAATGTCGAGGCAAACCTTTTGGTACGCCTCCACTACTTCTTTGTCCCCTGCCTGGGCATCCAAACAGAGCTTGAGTTCCTCCCGGCTACTACAGCAGAGGTTTGAAAAGAACTCCTCTGGGACTAGCTTACACCATTTGATTCTGCAGGCTTGGTCAGTCAACCGCAAGTCGCATTTATCCACCATGTTCAGCCTACTCTCCGTAGTTATGATTACATCATTTACCTTTAACAGGACTGGATTGTGATCGCTGAAATGAGACCGCACAGCGGAATAACTGATAATATGGCTACCGCAACTACTACTTAAAAAAATAAAATCTATTACAGACCCACTACCGTGTCCTTTAAATGTAGGAATGTCCTCACCGCCCCCAGTAGGTAACATTAACCCATTTTCGGCCAACATGGTTTCCAGTAAAATGCCCTGGTCTGAAGGCTCAAAGTGAATGTCGTCTTGATCAGGAGGACCAAATAGAACATTTGGTGGGCATTTGTCCTGACAACCATGAATATTAAAGTCCCCCATTAACATAACGGTACATTCAGGCTCCAAGGACTCTTTAATTTTTAGGAGAAAGGAGTTTAACATTATCAAATTACTAGTTGAATGAGTCCTATCAAAAGAGTTATAAAAATGTACTACCAGGACATTATGGTGGCCCTTGTGAATTATTTGAACCGCAAGACAGTAGGGGCAACCAGTGACTATTTCTTTATACATACCAGGAATTTTAGCAGATACCAGGGTGACCAAACCCCCCCGCGCTCGCCCTCGTGCAGAGGCGATAGCGGGCAGGAAAAAAGTGGTAAAACCATCTACAGTAAGTATATTCTGTGTGTCCCATGTCTCCTGTATACATATTATATCCATGGTGCCTATAAAGTCCCTCCATATAGGGTCATCAACTTTACTTCTGAGGCCAGCAATGTTCCATGTAGCCACAATTAACTCCCCTTGCCCTGTAGCTTTGTCCCTTTTTCCAGGTACTGAATCGCCACCTTCAACACCCTGAATAATAATTGGGATTAACGGTCCCGCATCTATATTAGGCTCCTGGGCATTTTGAAGACTACTAGCCTTTTGTGGAGGGGTTGAGTGGGTGTTTTCCAACGAACCAGGCGATCGGCCCTGTGTTTGTCAATCAACCCAGCCTAAGTTGGACAAACAATCATAGCGATTGGCCTTGGAGATGTTAAAATAGTTTTCATGACCATTAACAGTCTGGGGATAACTGTAAAAATGGCCATTTTGCATCCCTGCACCAAACCCACCTTGAGTGGATCTACCTCTTCTTCTCTGGACCACGGTCCAACCAACCTCGCCTCCCTCACCCCATCCATAGGGTTGCTTATCCCATGGGGGGTTAAACCTCCGCCTACCCTTTTGGTCATTCGGATCCCTTAGCCAACTCCATCTTTTATCCACTTGCTCCACAGGCGAATAGAAATAAGAGAGTGGTCTGGCAGTGACAGTGTTAGCTTGATAGCGAGATGTTCCTCTGCAAATATGCTCTACCACCTGTGGGTTTTCAAAGGTTACCACAATGCAATCCCCTTGTAGGTTTTTTCTATTTCCACCCACCCAGGGGGTTCTCTCCACCATTAAGATGTTACTAGGCATATTCGTGGGTGGGGGATAGTTGTTGGATAACCAGTGGCACACCTTGTTCTTTAATGCCTGAAAGGGTTCCACATAAGGTGGTGTTAATTCCGTTACCCCAGTCAGGACCACTACATAAGGGCAGGCATCTGGGGGGAGGTGAATGTTTCTTCGAGGCTCCACCTTTTCTATAGGGGCTGAATCCAGATTTGAAGTCAAAGGTGCAGAATCCTTAAATTTAACTTGAGGGGTTATTTTAGACTTAACAAGAGTAGGTGTTTTATTAGGATCAGGGGTCTTGACTTTTTCTCCTCCTGAGTTGGAGGTGTTAATCGGGTTCTTTAACACAGTGCTTTTACTTAGGACGACATTTTTAGGGGCCGGTGGTTGTTTACGTGCTGTGGTCGTCACGTGGGAGGCCATGTTATTCTGGTTAAAACTAGGGGCACTTATGTCCTTATGGATGTTTTTCAGCACTGTTTCTAGACAGCGTAGCCTTGCCTCTATGGGTTCAAGAAGGGTTTTTAGAATTTCTAAGATATTACTACTTGTCAGACTTGCCCCACCTCCTTCCTGACGAGTATCAACCCATATATCCTCCTCCCCACTTGCTCCCAAAATTTCCTCCAAACTGCTATCTACAATCGTGTCATCAGGGAGACTCAATGATAGGGCAACAGTTACTGGCTGTACTTCCCCTATATCTTCAATGCTTACAGCCGAATCCCCACTCACAGTCACGGGCTGTAAGCTGGGAGTGACCTGGTTAGAATTAATTTTAGCTTTCCTAGCTTTGTGGGTGGTCGATTTACTGGCCCTTTGTTTGGGAATTGCCCCCTCTTTCAGCCCTCTCTGGTTGATATCAGAGGTCGTCGGTCGGTTATTCTCATTCGTGGGAACCAGATCACTGTCCAGGCGACCCTCTGACAAAGAGTTCGAACCAGGGGGGGCGTCATGACCCTGTTAGGGACTTAATGCATGATGATCCACATCGTTGTCTAACCTTGCAATGGTGTTAGGGCAAATCCTGATATCAGGCGTTCGTGCCTGAGCAATAAGGCCTAATGAAGATCTTTTAGCCTTAATCAAATCTTGGGACACCCTTCTGTCCATTAATACAATCCCTTCATCAATCAGTGCATTGGTACGGACTATGAAATCATCCAGAGTGCCGGTCAACTTTTTTGCCCCCCCTGCAGCCATACTTCTGGTCTCTCGACATTCCATGTCAATACCTACCCCTGGAAACTAAAAGAGCTAAAAAGAGCTATGGGGTATAAATCGTTAGATATTGAAGCAACCAACAGAAACAAACAATGGGTAGATATACACACCCCTATTGGTTTTTACACATGTACTTCGAAATATTACTCCTATGCTTACGGGTCCAGTTGTCCAACTGTCAGTAGGTTAGTGTGATTGGGGCAGGGTATATGGCCCAGGCCAGGCTCCTCAGGCCTCGGAGGGCCACAGAGGGCCCGCCCTTTGCCCGGGCTTCGCCCCTGGCTTCGGCCCGCGCACGTCCCGCGTGCGCGTATGTGGGTGGAATTATGTAGACAGGAGGAGAGAGGGCGGGAAGAGTCGCAGGTGCGCTGATGTCCAAAGCGCTACTCCTGCTGGGACTCGCAGTCCCGCCCTCGCAGACCGGGCAAACTTCAAACTCTCCCCGTGTAATCCAGACAATCCAGGCAAGCTACGGCAGAGTTCAGCTTTTCCCCGTGATAGCAGTCACAGTTAGAGGGTGAAAGGTCAAATTATGGTCCAATCCCATTGAAGCTCCTCTTATCATAGGTGTGGGGAGCTGTCCATGGCCTTTGGTGACTTGTTGTGTGATGTGTTGAATTTGCCGTGGCTTAACTAGTCCTAGCTTTTTAACTAATAACACAATCTGTGTTGGGGCTTCTGGTCCAAAACCTACACTAGGAAGTCTGAAAATGCAAATTCCAGAATACCAAGTATTATTGACTTAAACATGAAGACTGACAAGGGTCACAATTTACCTTTTGCATGTTTAGAGGTTTCAGAAAACTGTAGGCTACTAGTCATCTCTAAGTCTTGACTACCGAAATTCAATTTATTTTGGTCTCACTAACTTGATTTTATGGCAAGGCACGGAGGCCAATATTATGCATATCTCTTTAATTCCCAACTCACAGCAGCAACTACAAAACATTGTAAGAACTTAGAATAGGAATGAATAAGAGTTCTAAAGAGTATTTGGTCCTTATGATGCAGCCATCTTCCTTCCTTGTTGCTGCTCACAGCTACAGATAAGTCACTCATTTAGGTTATCTTATTTGTTATGATAAAGGATGTTTAAGGTTTTGTGCGATGATTGGATTTTGCTGGTTAATGAGACTGGTGTGGATTTGGAAACCTTGTATGAGTGAGGAATTTCTGTTCTGCTTCGATTTCTATTTTTGGCATTTTTAGCGTTGTCCCCGTTTTTGATTTAAATTTATGGCATAATCTTTAACTATCCGGCTTTGTTTCATTCCGGGCTGGGCTGATTATTAGATCTTGTTGTTTATTAGGCTCGACTCCACTGTGTTTTCATGTGCGGACTCAAACTGACAGTTGGTGTTGTTGTTTAATTTTCTCGAGTCACTCGCTGTTTCTGAGGCGCAGGGCTCGATTCGGGCATTTGTGGAGAGTCGCGTGACTCACTTCATCAATACGGGAGAGTCGCGCATTGCCTCTGAACCGCGCGACTCGCTTCTGGTGTATGGATCGAGTTGCGCGCTATCTTGGGCTGTGCAACTCGCTTCTGTTCTGTTTTTGCTCGAGTTTCTCGATTGGGGGCATGTTTTGATTAATTTAAATCCTAAAACTATTAATTTTAAACATTAGAAGCAATTTGTGAACAAAGTGAGACTCACCTCACAAGAGATGTTAGCTGCATTCTTAATGAGCCACAGGGGCCACCGTAGGCCGTCATGTGAAACGGCGGCCATATTGGATTGGGAAAATCCAATAGAGTTATAGGTGTCTTTTGGGCAGACCTCTTTTGGGCTGTTTTATGTGTTCTGAATCGTTTTTTCACTGAGGGAGTCAGTTACCTTTGTGTGAGAGTTCAAGGTAGTTGTGTTTTTATGCTGAGGGAAGTTACTTTTGTATCTTTGTTCTATTTTAACTGCTGTTATCTGTGTTTTGACACTTTAGTGAAGAATTAGATTACATTGACAGATATATTTTTTTTTCAACTGTGTTTAGGCACTTTAGGTGAGGAATTAATTTGTTTGACAGGTCATTTTTTGTGGTGAATATATGATTTATAACATGGATAAACAGAGGAGTATTGAAGGTGATGTTGAAGGGAAAGTCCAGGACTGTGTGGATAAGGCTGTTTCTGTCCTGTCTTCACAGTTCGGTAAAAAATTAGATCATTGTATGGATAGATTAGAAGGAAGATTTGCAAGAAAAGTTGATGAGGAACAATTCTGGTCGGTGGAGGAAATACAGACGGTTAGTGGTATTGGTAAAAAGGCTTCACAGAAAAGAAAGCATTTGTCTGAAGATAAAGCAGGCAAAGAAAAAGGGGCAGTTCATCAGAAAGGCAAAGAAAGGCTTGCCTCAAAGGAGGTGTATGGAAAGGATATAAAGGCCACAAAAGGGGATCACAGAGTGATTGCCTGTGATGAGTCCTCTAGTGGTGGGGACATTGTTATCTCTTGCTCTACCGAGTTTGACTCATCAGATGATGAGGTCATTGAGACTAAAAAGGTTAAAAAGGAGAGGGGTAAGAGAGAGAATGTGGATCAAGTAAAGGACCCCCTGGGCGATCTGATGTTCCACCCAAGTACTATTCAACACCCTTTATCTTCACAATGGGTTCCGATTAAGCATGTTGCAGAGTGTGTGGAGTTTTGGATTAGGAGAGAAATGCAAAAGCGGTCTGTACAAGGTTGCCATCACTTGCCAATAAGGTGGCTTTCACGCCAGAACTGGATGCGAAAATGTTGTCTTTCCTGAACAAGCTGGGAAGAGATCCAAGAAGGGGTCTTGATAAAGGATTGAAGGGATGTCAAAATCGCCTTCTTGATGTTTTTGGACCTCTAACCAAAACGTTTGACATCTGTGAAGAGGCGTATCTTCAAGAGGGATCAGTTGATGTCTTAGAGTTGAGGCAATGGTGCAGACGGCATTGTGTTTGCTGGGGAATGCAAACACATCACTCTGCTGTGAGCGTAGGAAGAGCCTACTGACGAAAATTGATCCAAAGCTGTCAGAGTTGTCAGGAAAGGAGTCAGGTAAAGAGGCTAAGGGGTTCCTTTTTGAGGAGGAATTTGTGACGGAAATGGCCCGTTATAAGGGAGCATTTAATTCAATTCAGAAAGTGCAAAATGATATTAAGAAAGTTTTTGAAACGGCTGGGAGAATGCAGGGTCGATTCCCCGGCCGAGGTTATGGTGTTCTTATAGTTCATTCTCGCATGGATATAGACCCGGATGTTTTCAGTCCTCGTGGGCTTCACACCCAGCTTCTACCCACAGAGGCAACTTGGAAGAGGACGGCTTAGTGGAGATAGAAGAGGAAAAAGACCATTCTACTATTTCGGTAAAATTGGGTGGCAGACTCGCACATTTTAAATTTTAAATTTGTTTTATTGGTTACAGTAGCAACAATATACAAAACATTGCATGAAATACATGTCAGGCGCATGCAGCAAGCAGGCAAGGAGTTATGCGGTGTGCAGCAGTCCCTTGTGTGATTGTCTGTATGCAGTGAGTCCGTTATGCAGTGCAGGGAGTTAAAACACTCCAATCAGCCTGAAAAGGAAGTCATGGTAAGAAAAACCCCCAACGGTAGCCCCCTCCCCTCCCCCCAACTCCCCTTCCCGCCCCCACCCCACCCAGTGTGCCGAACCAAAGGGACCTATAATGTCATAGGCCTGTGTTGAACGGTATCATCAGTCAGGTGAGTTTGCAGGGACCTTCGCAGTCTCAGTGAGTCGCAGAATGCGCAGGTACTTGGGGCACGTGATCTCATTGAATTCTTTGGACAAAAGGGAGAGTAACGGAAGCCACACTTTCTGATAAGCGGCAGTGGAATGTGTGAGTGTGGCGTGAATGCGCTCCATGCCCAGGACAAACCAGATTTTATGTAGCCAACCTGTATGTGAGGGTTTGGTGGTGGAACCCCACAGGGACAGGACGTGTTGTGTAGCGGCTTGCATGGCGACCCCCATCTGACGGCCCCTTTGGGATTTTAGGGGAAAAGTGAGTGCGTTGGGTAGGCCCAGGAGGGTGTACGCTGGGAACCTCGGGATTTCTGTGTCGAATGTGGAGTTAATCTCGTCTAAGACAGATTTCCAGCAGTCCTGGACCTCACGACAATCCCAGAGAAGGTGTGTCAGGGTGCCCTGTTCTCCGCACCCCCTCCAGCACAACGCGCTTCGCGCGGGGTTACCCTTGTGGAGCCGGGCCGGCGTGAGATGCCAGTATATGGCCAGCTTCGTCGCTGCCTCCCTAGAGGCCGTGTTGCGTGTGGTGTGGGCAGCCCTATAGTATACAGATCGCCATTCCTGGGGCGATAAGGCCCTTCCCAGTTCTTCCTCCCACCTCTTTTGGCCCGCCGATTTGCCTTGGGGGAGGTACGGAGTGAGCATCTTGTAGAGGTCTGATATGAGGTGTTTGTCAGTGTCTTTCGTCACCAGACACTTCTCAAAGGTAGTCATGGGTCTGCCGACCAAGGGTGCGGCCTCTGCATGGGTGAGCCAGTGATGGAGCTGAAAATATTGAAATAAGTGGGGGGGAGACGACATCATAGCCCAGGGTAATGTTTGTGAGGGTGAGAAAGCCTTTCAGGTCGAAAAGATGACCGGTTGAGAAGTTACTGATGTTGCGCCATTGTGGGAAGGCCCCGGGGGTGTTGCCCGGCGGGAACTCCGGGTTGTCCAGGACAGGCGTTAGAGGGGATGGGAAAGTGGTGAGTCCTCTCTTGACCACCACCGTGTTCCAGACCTGCAGGACAGTGCGGGTAATGGGAGACTTCAGGAGGTAGCGTGGCCGGTGTTGTCTAAGAAGAAATGGGACTTTCCAAAGAGAGGTACCTGCCATGGCTCTGTCCTGGAACAACCAGCACTTTTCGGATTCCGGCCGGAACCATTCCACCAGATAGCGGAGCTGCGCTGCCTGAAAATACTGCAAGAGATTGGGGATGCCCAAACTGCCCTCATCCGGGCTTCTGTATGCTAGGTGTTTGTGTATGCGCGCTCGTTTGCCCCCCCCAAATGAAATGTTGGATATCGGACTGCAGAGCCCGAATGGTGCCAGCAGGGGGGAAATACCGGGAGTGTCTGAAAAAGGTATAGGATTTCAGGCAAGGTCGTCATCTTAATCGCTGCGATACGGCCCAGTAGGGAAAGGGGTTGTTTGGCCCAGCGTGCAAGGTCGGATCGAATCCGAGAGGACAAAGTCACGTAGTTGAGGGCCAGCATTGAGGTCGTGGATGCTGTGAGGGTGACGCCTAGGTAGGGAAGCTGTGTCGTTGACTGAATTCCCCCGCCGTGCGCAGGCGGAGGAGTGTGCGCTTGGGCATTCCTGCCTAATGGCAATATGAGGGATTTCCCTCTGTTGATTTTGAAGCCAGAGACGGCTCCAAAGGCCTCCAGTTCCGTCAAAAAGGCAGGGACAGAGCGGTCCGGACTCTCTAGGGCAGCAATGATGTCGTCTGCGTATAAACCTATTGTGTGGGGCTCCCGACCAAAGGTCATTCCGTGTATGTTGGGGTTGTCACAAATTTTTTGCGCTAGAGGTTCTACGTAGAGGGCAAATAGGAGGGGCGAAAGGGGGCACCCCTGCCTCGTGCCTCGCTGAATCTCAAAGGGGTCAGAGCGTAGACCTCCTATGCGGACACGGCCTGTGGGCGGTAGTAACAACTCGCGATCCAGGCCTGGAAGCGGTCTCCCACCCGGTAGCGCCGCAGGACTTGTTGTAGGTAGGACCAGTCTACACGATCAAACGCTTTCTCCGCGTCTATGGCCAATAATACGGAGTCTGAGTTCTGGTAGTGGGCTTTATCAATGAGGTGTAGAATGCGTTTAGTGTTGTCGCTGCATTGGCGATTAGGGACAAAGCCGGACTGTTCCGGCTCCAGAATGCCTGGCAGGCATGGGCCCAGGCGCGCGGCCAAGATCCCTGTGAAGATCTTCAGATCGAGGTTAAGCAGGGATATGGGGCGAAACGTGGAGCAGCTCGTAGGTTTTTTACCCGGTTTAGGTAGCACAATGATCTTGGCCGCTAGCATGTCTGGGGAAATGGAGCTCGGCCCTTCGAAAGAATTGAAGAGTCGGGTGAGGATTGGGGCTAGTAAGTGGCTAAAGGTTTTATAGAACCCGGATGAAAAGCCGTCTGGTCCCGGGGATTTAAGAGGGCGTAAGCGAGAGATGGCAGCTAGGACTTCATCCAGGCGGATGGGGGCATCCAGGGAGTCCGCGTTGGCTTGTGACAGCTCTGTGATCTTCGCGGTCTCGAGATATTCACCAACCGCGTCCGGCGAGACAGAGTCCGCCCTGTACAAAGTGGCATAGAATGTTCTAAATGCTTCCGCAATTTGGGACTCGCCGGAGATGTCCTGACCGGAGTCATCAGTTAGATTAGAGATCTGGGATCGCTGGGTTTTCGCTCTCAGGGCGCTGGCGAGCAAGCGGCCTGTTTTATCACCTCCGACGTAAGAGTGACGGAGGCGCAGGGCAGCGAATTCGGCCCGGTCAGTATCCAGGCTGGCCAGCTGGGCCCTGGCTGACTTCAGTTGTCTCCAAACTCGTGGGGCGCCGGTGCGGCTGTGGACCCTCTCGAGTTCAGAGACCTGAGCCGTGAGCTCGTTCCTCTTTTCTTTGCGGTCTTTGGCCTCCGCCGCCGCGATGGCTATGAGTTCGCCTCTGGCCACCGCTTTCAAGGCCCCCCACAGGGCAGTCACATGAGTACCAGGGATGTCATTAGTGGCTATATAGTCGGTGAGGCGTGCGTGCAACTGTGTGGTGACCTCCGGTCGGTGTAGTAGGGTCTCGCGCAGCCGCCATGAGCCGGGCAGGTGGACCTAGGGACCTGTAGGGTGAATTCCACAGCGTCGTGGTCAGAGAGCGCCGCTGGTGTGATGGTTATATCTTTAAGGATGGGGAGCAGTTCAGAGGAGCCCAAGAAGTGGTCCAGTCTGGCGTAAGTGTGGTGAACGTGGGAGTAGAATGTGTAATGAGATGCGGTGGGATGAAGGGACCTCCATAGGTCCACCAAGCCCTCGTCATGTAGCCAAGTTTTACGAGCAGGTGTTATGGCACCTCTGTCCCCATATCGGTGGCCTGATCTGTCCATGTGTGAGTTCATCACTAGGTTGAGACCCCCCCCGATTAACAGAGGCGAATTAAGGGGCTGAAGAGACTCAGAGGCTGCTTGTTTCAAGAAGGGTTCCTGGCTGGAATTCGGTGCGTATAATGAGGCAATGGTGAAGCACTGTCCCCCCACCAGGAAGATGTGTGTCAGTAATCTGCCCTTAATCTCTCGTACCCTGTCTCCCACACTGCCGCGGAAGCCCCTAGGGACCAGAATAGCCACCCCCGCTTTCTTTGTCGGCAGCGAGGAGAAGAACTGTTGAGGGAAAGCGCGCAAGCGCATCCTATGCCAATCTTTAGGTAAGAGGTGTGTTTCTTGCAATAAGCATATGTCGGCCCGGAGTTCTCTAGGTATGAGATCACGGCCCTGCGTTTGATCGGGTTGTTTAGGCCCTTGACATTAAGGGTGAGTACCTTCAAACTAGACTCCATGATGAGAGAGCACAAAGACCCTGATGTACGCGAGGCCTTCTCACCTGGTGTGGCCCATGAAGAAGCGAGGGGCGAGGTTGCCCCAAACAGTCCCCTGGCACACTGGGTCCCACCCACATTCCCAATCCCGATCCGAACTCCCTCCTCCAGCCGGCGAGCCCCCCCGGAACAAACAACATCCCTCTCCCCCTCCACGAACCCGCCCCTCCCCTCCCGTTCCCAACACCCCAAACTTCAGCTTTGTATCCTCTGCTCCGGGCCCCGACATGTATGTCAGGATGGCATCCCCTCTCCTTTCCCTCCCTCCCCCACAACCCCCAAATCAGAACAAAGTATAGTCCCAGCCCTGCCAGTCCTTGCAGGGCTGTGGTAAAGTTACTAGATGGGGTCATCTCCAATAGCGGCCATCGCGGCCCCCGCCCGTCACCCCCCCGCCATTCAAGCAAAGTGCGTGCCAAGAGCTGGCTCTCCAATGGCTGTCTTATTCATTCAGGAGGGGAAGTCTCTCGGGCCTCCTCGGCCACCGCCGTCGCTCTCTCCTTGGCGACAACCGAGGCGGTGGGTTTCAAGCGGTGTGACGGGGATATCCTGCGGCGTACCGTTTGCCACCCTCCCCTGGTCGGGCCCGTCGGCTCCTTCACTACTGTCTCGTCCGTGTCCAGTTCTAGGCCAAGAAGAGTGCAAGTGTCTCTTAGTGAGCGCATTTGGTGCAAGGTACCGTTCCATTTAAAGATCAGTCTGAACGGGTGACCCCAGGAGTACGGGATTTCTCGCTGCCTTAGGAAATCCGTTGCCATTTTGAACTCCTTCCGTTTTTGCAGAGTGATGGCCGATAAGTCTTGATATAGGGCGACAGGATCACCTTTAAAGTAGAGGGGCTGCGCGCGTCGAGCTTCTCTGAGAATTCTTACTTTGAGCGGGAAATCAGAGGAATGCCAGGATGTCAGGTGGCGGAGCTGATGCTCTCCGAGAAAGCCCTACCCTATGTGCGCGATCAATGCGGATGTTGAAGTCGGCAGGCACACCCAGAATGTCGCGGAAAAGGTCCTGCAGATAGCCGGTGATGTCTGACCCTTCCTTTTTCGGAGGGACTCCCCGAACCCGTATGTTGTTGCGACGGGAGCGGTTTTCAAGGTCCTCTGCATGAGCCTGGAGATCCACCTGTTGATCGGTGAGTCGTATGATCTCCTGTTGAAGCTGCTCGATCTCAGCACTTCTGGTTTGGTCGGCTTCCTCCACGGCCACCACACGTTCTCCGAGGCCCTCCACCTCCCGTCGGATTTCTCGGACCTCCCCCGCCACATCTTGCTTCAGGGATTTAAAGTCTTCCCTGAGGGAATTAAACAATGATTCCAGAAAGGATCTGGTGATGGGCACTTGATCGTTGGCCGGCTCCGGCGGCATCCACAGGTTTTTCGGAGATGGCGGGTCCTTGCTGGGCCGGGGTTGGGATTTGGCCAATAGCTCCGGGAGCGTCTGGGGCACCTTCTTCCCCCGAAGGCTCGCCATATTATGCCTTCAGAGGGGCCTGGTTTAGGCTGCATCGTTGAAAGAGGGATATCGCAGGGGGAAGCGCGGTAGCCCCGCAGGGTCCCAGGAGGTTGCAGGCCGCGTTCTATCCTTCAGGGCGCTGACAGGCCGGGGGTGCTCGCACTCCGGTGGAGGCCGGGACCAACCGAGGACAGCGGGCAGCAGGAGGCACCCCCAGAGCCAGTTGGTAAGCTTTGTGTGCCTCTGGATTCTTGTGGAAGGGGGGAAAGGGGGGGGTAGACTCGTTTGTGGGGTGGTGCGGGCCAGAGGCCTGGCACCCTCTTTGATTGCTGGGTCACAGGTGGCCCCACGACAGCCGGGCCACCCCTCCCCCACTCAGGTCAGAGGGCATCGTCTCCGGACCCACCCGGTCCGGGCTCCGGGAGCTCGAGTGTGCTCCCCGGGTTCCCCCCGCAGCACCCACCTCTTCTCTCCTCACCTCTGTGCTCAGTGTTCAGTCATTGGGGCACACACAGCGCCAGTCACTATCGCCACCACCTCCGTCGTGCCGCCTCACCTCTGTCTGTCGCCGGCGGTGGTGGGCCCCGCGGTGGAGCAGCAGTCCCACGCCTCCGGATCGGGAGTTGTTGTGCTCTTTAGCTGCTGCAATGGACCCCAGCCGATCGTCCCGTTGGCAGGGAGCCATGTCGCTGCTCCGGCGCTCCCCACGGCCAGGCCCCAGATTCGGGCCCTCCCGTGCTCACCACTGGGTCGCCTCGTCCTCCCGAGGTTGTGGCCTCGCTGCCCCAATCCCCACCAGGGGTACCATCCGGTGATCGCTATCAGCAGGGGCCAGGCTCCGGCACCCAGCAACCGGGGCCGCGCTCGGGGCGTCCGTCCCCGGCAGGAATGCCGCTCCTAGGCCCGGAAGCCGGGGCCACGATTTTTGCGTCACCCGGCCGGGTCACGGGGGGTGGGCCTGCAGGTGGGGGGGTTCCCTGCCCGGTGGGGCACTAGTCGATGACCCTCCGGTTGGTGTCAACAGCGGCGTCAGGTGTCAAAGCGCCGGGGGGGCAGCGAGGGCCCAGCGATGTGTTCCGCTACCTCAGATGGCCGCCATTACGCGTCCCCGCCGCAAGGAGCCGCCGCATGTTCCGAAAGTGTCGCAACGGCACCCGGAGGAGCACCGCTGGTGCCAGACACCAATGCCAGGAACAATCTGGGGGCTGGAGAGCCGTAGGCTGATTATAGGGGCTTTCGGCGGGATTCGGACGGGGAGCCGCAGAGACCCACGTCCGACTAGGTCGCCATCTTGGCCACCACTCGCACATTTTTAAGACCGGTGGAAGGAGATAACTTCAGATCCTTGGGTGTTACAGACGGTTAGTGGTTACAAGATAGACTTTGTGAGTACTCCAGTTCAGAAGAGAAAACCAACCCCGTTGAGGTTCTCTAAAAAGTAAGAGGAGATTGTAGAAAAGGAGGTTCAAGAGTTAGCAGAGAAGGGTGCAATAGAAAGGTCAGACGATTAGTCTGCAGGTTTTGTAAGCAACATATTTCTTGCAGAAAAGAAAGACAAGGGTATGAGACCTGTCATAAACCTAAAAGAATTGAACGAGAGGGGGGAATACAAACATTTCAAAATAGAGGGAATTCACATGTTAAGAGACCTCCTATGGAAAGGAGATTGGTTGACCAGCTTTGACTTGAAAGACGCTTTCCTAACCGTTCCAGTTTGACAGAGTCAAAGAGATCTTCTAAACTTCCAATGGAAGGGTTCCATGTGGAGATTCAAGACCCTCCCTTTTGGTTTAGCGTTGGCACCATGGTGCTTTACCAAAGTAATGAGACCAACTGTGGCTTGGTTACGCACAAGAGGCGTGAGGCCCATCGTTTATCTAGACAATTTTCTTATTATGGCAGAGAGCAAAGATCTAGCCCTCAAACTTACTACTTTGGTTGTGCGAATGATAGAGGACCTAGGATTTGTAGTGAACAAGAAAAAGTCATGTTTGGTTCTGAGTCAGGAGACAGTGTTTTAGGTTTTCAGATTTGGACCTTGGATTGTATATTGAGGTTGCCAATGGACAAAGTCAAAAAGATCTGCAAGGAAGTGCGGAGAGCTTTGGTAAGCGAGTGGTTAACTCTGAGACAGATTGCGAGGATCCTAAGTCTCTTCTCTGCCTCAATTCAAGCTGTCTTCCCTGCTCCCCTACATTATCGGGCATTGCAGAGGTTGAAGACGATATATTTAAACAGGGGATTGAGTTACTCAGGCAAAGTTCAGACGGACTCAGAAACAAGGGAGGAATTGGGATGGTGGCAAGAAAATCTAGAGGCTTGGAATGGAAGGGCCATTTTCGGAGAGATTCCAGATTTGTTCATAGAGTTGGATGACAGTCTTAGAGGTTGGGGAGCAAGGTGTGGTTTGGTGACAACAGGGGTCAGATGGAAAGGTCAGGAGAAAGAGATGCACATACATTATCTGGAACTGTTGGCAAATTCGTTAGCATTGAAAAGTTTTGTGAAGAGCCATGTCAAGTGTTGTGTCCTTATGAGAATGGACAATGTGTCCAAGGTGAGATGTAAACAAGTTGGGAGGTCCGCGTTCAAAGGTGCTAGCGGATCTGGCGAGGGATTTTGGGCATTTTTGTCTAGGAAGGAATATCATGATTCAGACTCAGTACTTACCGGGCTGAGCAATACTGTGGCAGACTGGGATTCAAGACAGCTGGGGGGTTTCACCGATTGGGGTCTGAACAGGGATGTATGATAGATTCATTTTGGGGTTCGATTGAGGTGGACAGTCTTTGCTAACAGAGTGAATGCTCAGCTTCTCAGGTTCTTCAGTTGGAGGCCGGATCCACAAGCGGTGGCAGTGTTGCTTTCTTGCAACCTTGGGGCAATTTAAGGGGTTATGCTTTCTCGCCTTTTGCGCTAATTCAAAGGGTCCTTCTGAAGATGAGAAGGGAAGCATAGGAGATTGTTTTGGGAACTCCATTTTTGGAGTGCTCAGGTTTGGTATCTGGATGTGATGGAGACGTTGGTTGCTGACCCCCTTCTTCTTCCAGACTTCCCAGATATATTAACAGATGCGTCGGGGAGGAATCACGAGTTAGTTGTGCAAGGGCATTTGAGGCTGATGGCATGGCTGATTTCGGGAGAATCTGGCAGGTGTCAGGATTATCATTGGAGACTTTGAAACTCATTAAGGAGTCGTGGTCTCCACGAACGTCCACGGCGTACAAATTGGCCTGGGGAGATGGTTTCGTTGGTGTTCTTCGAGCAGTCTGGATCCCGTAACAGCTCCTTCGGTAGAGGTGTTAATATTTTTTAACAGAAATCTTTCTTGAGGGTAGATCTTATAGTACTGTGAATGTTGATAGAACAGCTACTTTGGCAGGGCATGAGTTGATTGATAGTTTGCCAGTTGGACAACATGAAGTTGTGAAGAGACTCTAGAGAAGTATTAGAATTAAGGTGCCCCCAGCTCCTAGGTATTCATTTGTGTGGGATTTGGATCTTGTTCTCAAGGAGTTAGCCAGTTGGTCTGGGAATGAATTCTTGAATCTGAAGCAACTTTCTTTGAAGTTGGTTATGTTATTATGCCTTGGCTTGTTTAGAAGCGTTTCTGATGTCAGGGCACTGGATATTTCAGGCAGGTTTGTTCCTGAAGGTGTGTGTTTTTATGTCACCAGAAGAACTGTAGTGTAGTTCCTATCTTCCCAATAGGCTCTGCGCATTGGAATAATACCTACAGCAGTAAAGGCCTAGGCCAGACGTTAACTAGGTCTACTACTGTCGATACTAGACTTAAAGTTTTGGGTTTGCCAGCTTAGCTCAGAGTTCGCTAGAAACTTTCTCGAATGTTCAAGGAGGACTTAACTTCCCTGATTAGACAAGAAGGGATTTAATTTCTGACAACCATAGAACATGACAACTTTTCTCTCCCCTAATCAAGAGTCAATCTCGAGAGTCGTGTGAACAAAAGGCAAATTATTTTACTCAGTCAGTACGTGCATTCTTAGTCTCATCAGAATGTAGAGAAAAGGAAGAGACGGGCGTGTTCAATAAAAAGGTGTTATTTATTGATCAGTCTCTTTTCTCATACAAGAGAAATGGATCGATATTATTGCAATACTTATAGTTAAGTAAAGTGCATACATTAAGAGCAATAGTATAAAATAATACTGTAAAAACATTGATATGGTTTCTAAGCCATAAGATGTTTTAAAATGAATAAAATATATTACATACACATATACATTTGACTAAACGTACTCAACTGGTGTTTCTAGATACGCCTACCCCATGTACCTGACCTAAGTCTAATACGAGGGCGGGAATAGATAGTTACAGTTTAAGTTAAGTTTGTTTTTGCCAAGTGAATAACTAAAGAATTCTCTGTGAGGGGTTATTCAGTTCTGTACCTGGAAGTTAGGATGAATGAGGAATGGTATCTCTCTCTCTGGTCTCGATATTCCAGGCTGCCTGCGAGGGCTACCCGGAAACGCCGGTGCTGGATTCTCGGCAGGAGAAAGCAGCTTCTCTCAGCGCGTCAGGAAGGCGGGGCTGCTGCCAGCGGGGTCTGCTCTGCTCTTGGCTTCGGCAAGTATGGCTGCTCCGTCTCGTCACCACGCGTGTGTTTGCATATGGCAAGATCGGTAATATTTATACGTTTAAGGTGCCGAGATTGACGTAAGGATGGACATAGATACGTCAATAAAGATGTCATACGATTTGCTCGTTAGCACATTCTTTTACTAAAGTTCTCGGTGAAATCAAAACAATGGCCGCAGGGTTTTGCCCAGGTTGTCATAGGTTTGATTTGTTATGAGAACTCCGTATGCCTTATCAGGGGCTGGAGGAATATCGCTTGTCTAATTAGATCGCAAGCGTTATGACCTAATCAGATAACACGTTCCTGTGCCGAAGTGTGACTGCGTCAGATAACGGTATCTGCATCATGGGGGTTTTCTGCCTCATGGGCTGACTGCTAGTTAACTTGTTGGTTTGTTTAACTAGAATAGGGTCAGGAATAGGGGGATCGATTCAGAACCTATAGGAATACATGACACCCACTCCACGCTAACTATGGACATATTTACTAATCTAGGCATAGTATAACATAGTACAACATACTATAGAGTAGTGTGTATACCTTACCACCCCAAAATACATAAATGCATTTTGAAATTCTTCAAATATACTGAAAAATTGCAGACATATATATTGTATGCACTCAAGCTGTAGAATAATGCCAAAGTAATCGCATTTGTATACATTATTGCTCGTTTGGTATATGAGAATTACACATGAAATGGTTTCTTAAATACAGAAAAAAGATTCGAGACCATTCCATCACAGAATAAAATATTTATGAACATACCAGGGGGCAGCTAAAGTCTATAAAGTATCTAAAAAATAGAAATCTTAGTTCTTTAGGAATAGTTTCTTACTTTAATCAGAAGATAAGTGTCCCGAAAAACCGAAAAAATGAATTGGGGCTTCTGAAAGAGTTGCTGTCCGTGAACTGGAGTGAAAAATAGTTCATGTGACTTTATTATTTAAAGTTGAAGGCTGAATTCAGGGAACGCCGTGTGCGGGCTTGTTCAAAAGTCTCTATTTCTGTTCGGGTGAGAACATCATATCATTTAGGCTTTCGTAAAAACTGTCAACAGCTTCCTGGGAAAGTTCCACTAACTCGGAAATAGGTGTAATCATGCATTCTTGTGCATGATTGTCTCCATTGACATTCTGATTCGCATTGCTGACAGAAGGTCGTACCTGTTCGATGCTGCTTTCATCTTGAACTTCACTACCCATCAATCGTAGTGGTGAAGCTTCCACGAATGCCGTCATCAGGATTGGTAGCCTTTGAGGGCAGCACAAAGCATGAACCTTGATCGGGCTCAACAATGTTTCTGCATCCATCGGCGCATCCGATTGTAGCGTCAGACAGGTGTCTAACACGCATTCTTCTCCGCATAGCAGACACCTCAATACAGGTAAAACACATCTTTGCCACATTGGTCGAAATGATAGAAACCAAGTCATGTTCAGGTCTCTAAGCCGGGAGAGTCCCAGGATTTTTGATATCCGGTCCCGGTATCCAATGGCTAGGATTGTTTCTTCCCTTGTCGCAAGAGTTTTGTCTGTGACATGGGTTGCCATAACGAAAAATAAGGACTAAGAATAGGATTCCTGCAATTAGTCCCAAGATCAGGGGAAGTCCGCCAAAAATCGAATGGACGAAATCTGGAAAAATACCCAGTATGGCTTTGAATGGTGTTAATGCCATCGAAAATACTGTCTTAAATACCTTTGAGACCCCATTGGTATCAGAAATATTTAAGATTTCATTCAGGATTTCCGCTAAATGTACGGGGGAATTAGTTGATAATAATGTATGTATCTCTGCAGTCGTCCTTGCGACTTGTAGATCATACGTTTCTTTTGATGACGAGAGCCTGGTAGGCGTCTGAAGAAGCACTGTTTTCATTCTGCTTAAAGTATCTATTCGAATAGAAGTAATTTTCAAATCGGGCCATGCCCTTGCCTCCCTGTCTGGGAAGGAGCTGGGGAACAATGAGCGTCCACAGCACTTGACCTTCGCAGTCGTAGTTACTAGATAAGGAGTCCCGGGCATAAGACTACAACATCTACGGTCTACAAAAAGAATGTAACTCCCATTATAGAGTCTTTGAAAGAATGGTCTATTTCTGTTGCAGGTGCGCCTTGCTGGTGACATGAAAGGTTGTATGAATTCCCTTCACAGGCTCCATGCAAACTAATTCCGTCACACAGAAGTGTGCCACTTAGTGACATCGCACAATTGTTGCCACTAAGAAACACTTTCTGTCCTTTATTACTGACACATGCATGTGAATAGGGCAGGTTCCATGTTGTTTTAAGGTACCCCTTTCCCAATTTCTCGTACATGCCAGCCTGTATATATTTTTGGCAGTATTGAAACCTGAAGGTTGAGATTGGAATATTTATTATCCCATGTATTATCCATTCACTGACAGGTCGTTCTGACATTGTCACTGGTAATCTTTCGAGTTTTTCAATGCTCAAGATTGTATAATCAGCACCCTTTTGTGCCATACTGATTTGTCTATCAGTAAGGTTAAAGATTTGGAATAGTGACGTTGTGTTGATTAAACGCCAAGGCACATAGCCTGAACGCAGATTTTGTAACGTCCAGCCAAGCTGTACAATAGAACGCAATTGTGACTGACCGTGTTGTAATAACAGTAAGTCTTGCGATAATATGTCGATTGCTGAAGACACAATGCTGTCCAAAGAAAAAATTCTGGAGGACAGAGTCATTAACCCATTGTCCACTACAGAAAGTGATTTTTCCAAATTAATACGGTCAATTTCCCGTATTCTCTCTGCTGTTTCAATTTGAGTAACCTTCCAGGCCTCATTGTATGCTGCATATACAGAGGCTGCTATGAAACGCTTTTGACGCTGTTTGCGTGGTCCCAAAGTGAAATCACGCAAGTCAGCACCATCAGTAAGTAAAGTTAGGTGTTGCTTAATTTCTGCCAGTGTGGAAGTTTGTAGCCATTGAAGGCATAATTTGCCCACACTGTAGGTTGTTATCCCTGGGTGATGTCTTTGAGGATATCTAGGGTCTGGCCTGGTCATTTTGAACCCCTGTGTTTTGTTCAGGAATCTGTCTTGACAGTTATTAGTATCTGTGGGCCAGATCAACCACTGTTTCCAATCAGGATGTGTTCTGTTTTGGTTTAATATATGGTTTACGTCTATCTCTTCATCTGTATCAGAGTTATTGCTAAACATTGTTGGCTTTGGAATAGACGGTTTATTTAAATCTTTGATTTTGGCTAGGCCAAGACAGGTGGTTTGTTGAACAGTGTCATTTAAAAATATCATTTGTTCTGGGATCATGCAGGCTCTAAACAAAGCTTCTATACCCTGTACTTGCCATTCTTTTGTACCCCAAACACTTTTCAATTCAACATTTTTGTCCCAATATTCAAAACCAAAAGTATTCATTTTTTCAAAGAATGAGTCTGAATATAACAATTTTGTGTTGGTTATCATGGTCTTGGTCCCTGTTTTGTTTGACAATTTAAAATAAAATGTTTCAGCATTACTTGTGTTAAAACCTGAAAAATATGAATATTTGTCAAACGGTTCTTGAGCTCCCTTTTGGAGGTGATGCACAATGTTCCCATTGATTATAATTTAAAACATTTCTAGGTTGTGCAGATCTATGTAAAAACTGGTTACCATAGTGGTTATAGCAATACATACTATCATAATTTGTAGAACCCTGTAAATAATCATGTTTGGTAAATTTAGCAGACATTACTAAGTCAGACATCATAATATTAATGCTTTCGAAGTCCCAATCATCAGCAAATGAGTTTGGTTTTGCAAAGTCACTCAATGAGATCTTAATTTGGTGTGGATATTTCAGGATCTAGACCGGACCATAAATTTCATAGTCAGTGTTGTCCCAGGCTACCCCACCCGGTATCGGATTGGCTGTGAAGTTGGCTGAAGAAAGTTCTCTTTTCTCGACGTGTGAGGATGTGTGTGGTTTGAGGATCAAGTTGATTTTCTGACTTGCTGTGTCCATTTTAGCATATTTTCCCTCAATGAAGCGTCCCAAAGTAAGTACCATGATGAGCCAAAGTATGAGGATAAATGCACCAAAACCCACCCAAAATTCAATCCATGGAGAAATCAGATATGTTTCTTTCAGTTGTTTCAAAAGTTCCTTAGCTTTATCTTTAAAGGTTTTTGATGATGGCTGTGTCTTTGATTCACTGAAGCCTTCAGAGGAATCATCGAAGTTTATGAAGTAGCCGGATGCAGTTCTGTCAATTGTTCCAATTGGTTCAGGATTTCTGTTTCTTGCATTTTCACTTGTTACTTCATTATAGATTGGTGTGTCTCTGCTAAATGTTTTTATTTGGGTTTTCAGAGGTCTGAGTTCTATTGCATTGCTGCATAGTCCTTGTTGTTCTTCTGTAGGCGTTTCGAATGTGATGAGCCTCTTTGTTAGGACCTCTGTACTGGTAGCAAACCTTGGTGTTCTGCTACTTATTGGGAGTCCACTTGGCCTACTGTTTGTTATCGGCCACATGTTGTGGTTTTACCAGGTCGATTGATACAACTCGGTTCTCCTTTTTTCCAGCAAGTGGCGGTAGTACAACTGATCTTGTCCCGTTGACAGACAAGACAGGAACTGCTTTTCTGTAAGAAGGCCCAAATTCCTTCCTTACCGCGATCTTTTCCCTGACTAGATCCCCGACTTTTGGAATCCAGACAGGTCTTGCTGGGACAGGTGGTGGTTCTTCAGTGGTTGTTGGCTGTTGTTTCAACTTTATGTTGCTCAGGTCTTTTCTTGTTTTGTTTAAGTCCTGCAAAATAGCCAAACGGTCTTTGATATCAAAGGTTTTTTCTTTCACCACTGAAGTCTGACTATCAATGTCAGAGATCATCATCCTAGTTCCAAATATTAATTTGTACGCACTGAATCCCTTCAGAGAATTTCTTGGCAAGTTATTGAGACTACGTTGGACACTTATTAGATGTTTGACCCACCCAGCTCCCGAACCTAATATCCTTTCCGTTATAGATTGCTTTATGCCTTGGTTTTTTCTTTACACCGTCCCGTACCCTCAGGAAGGAAGTGAGAAGATTCCCGCTGGACTATGCTCATTTGGCCATGTTTCCCCCCAGGCTGGAGGGCTTGAGTGAAAACAATAGTCAAACGTAGCATGCGCTTAGCGTATATGCCATTTAGACCCGCAAATCTTTGTATAACAGTCCGGACGTCAGCCGAGTGCTGGTGATCTACATTATAAGTGGAACTAGCCTGTATATGTTAATCGCAACCCTTCCTTTTTACTCCTGATTTTTCCTGGAGTAGAACGACGAGGTATTAAACTGTTTCTCTCCCCACTGCGATCTCTGTTGCAGTTTGGGCAGTTTTTTACAAACATGGTATGACGCAGGCTCATGCCTGGCCACCAGTACCGTGATTGTAATTCTTCCAGAGAATCTTTTAGTTTAAGGTGTCTGAGACCCTCGCCCATGTGTGCGTCTGCGATTAACAAGTTTCTCCTGTCCATGTTTGGAATCACTCTATCCCCCACTCCAGGGATTCGAGCAAAAGGGACGGAGTTTGCATCGATTATGTATATATAATTGAGTGGATAGTTGATCGGTAACGCTGAGCAGTCGCCTTTTGATGACGTTTTCACCGCCAGCACTGTTTCACCGTCAATGTATTTTAATGTACGCTTTTTTCGAACTACGGGAGCCGATTTAGTGGCTGCCGCTGCGGCTGTTTCAGCCAATGAATTCCCTACAACGTGAACGCCATCACGCTGATGACTCAGTGAGTGAGTCACGTGAGTCTTTAGTAGTTCTTTTTGTAAAAGAGCTATTTGTTCCCAGAGCAGTTTCTGCTTTATTGGTGCATCTGTGTCATCTTTGTAACCGTTTTGAATCCATGTCTGCAAATCGCTGTTATATGATTTGACGCAGTAATATGAATCTGACACTATAAGTGTCGGGAATTCGCGATCCGCATTATCTAGCGCCATTTTCAATGCTATTATTTCAGTTTGTTGTTCTGAATTAGTTTCTACTGAGTGTGTTTTTGTTAATAGAGGTCTTAGTTTACCTCCGCGCCACACTTCTTTTGTAATCTCACATGTGGGGTTGTATGCCTGTTCTCCCCAAACGGACTGTTGAGCATGTCCGTCTGTATAGATTACACAGGCGTAATGTCGTAAAGGCAGAATGTCGATTGGCAGAGGATATGTTTCTTCATATGCTAGATTTTTCAATTCTTCTAGTTCTGGATCAAAGTAGTAGTATACTTTGTCCGTTGTGATTGAATTCACCCATTGTAACCATTCTGGATCCAATGTTGTTGTTGGTAAATTACACAGTGTTGTTAATGCCTCAAAGGCTGATTCAGCTGTTCTGACTGTGATATGTCTACCGTCTGCTTGATCTTTTTCTCTAGCTATTGCGGTTTGAACTGCATGAACAATTTTTTCTTTGTTGCTGAATTTCTGTTCAGCTTCTGTGTACAAGTGTGATTTGAATGCAATTGGTACCTTTTCTCCCTCATTAGAGGTCAGGTATGTGAATCCACATCTCCCTGGGATGACTCGAATCACAAGATTGCGTGTGTTATCACGTGTTTCTAATTTTGTTTTAATTAGCATGTCTGTTTGTAAGGATCTCAAAATTTCTGTGTGTATTTGAGTCCAATTGGATCTTTTAAAATCTGGTTTAATTAGATCATAAAGGGGTTTGACCCTTTCTGCGTAATTTGCAATGTATGTTCTTCCGAAATTTAGGAAGCCTAGAATCGACTGTAAGTTTTTTAGTGTTCTAGGTGCTTGGAGTACGGCACATTTCTCTAGGAAATTGTCAGCCAGGCTTTTGCCTTCACTTGATAACTCATATCCTAAGAATAGGACTGTCAGATGGGCAATTCTGGATTTTTTAAAGTTGAATTTGTAACCCTCTGCAGCGAACCCAAGTATTATGGTGTTCACTCTTTTCAAGTGAGTCTCCAAGTCATCATCTGTTAAGTAAATGTCATCGACATAAGATAATGCTTCATCATCATATAGATGAAGTAATTCTGTTACTCTCGCTGAGAATACCCCCGGACTGTTCTTGTACCCCTGGGCTAACCGACAGAATTGTTTTTGAGTGCCATTTACTGAGAATGCAGTTAAATATCTGCTCTCTGGTGTTATGTTTTGACAAAAGAATCCATTGGAGATGTCTAAGGTTGTTTTGTATTTTTTGCGCACTATGTTATTCATTAGTGCAGCACTGTGTGAGTTTTGCACTGCAAAAGTTTTGCAACATGTGTTAAGGTGTCGGTAATCCAAAACTAGACGATAAGAATTGTCTGGTTTGGAGACCGGAAACAAAGGGTTGTTCATTTGTGAGGTGCAAGTTTCAATCACCCCCTGGTATTCTAGCTGATCTAGTATTTCATTTACCTGTTTTTTAGCTTCTTGCTTAATTGGGTACTGCCTTTGTGCAGTAGGTTGTGATTTTAACTGGATTTTGTGAGGAGGGGAGTCCTCATCCCATCCTACATGATTTTTATATAAAGCAGGTGCTAGAGCCACTGCCCACTTTCTGGCAAGTGTGTATTTTTTATGAATTGGAATTTGATTTGAGAAGGCAGGCATAATTACTTCTTCGCCATGAGGGCACTCCCTGACAAACTCTGGTGGCCAGTCTTTTTCAGCTAGAAGGATGTCATAACCCTTGGAGAGGTTATCCCAAAATAGTCCCCTTATTTTCCTAGTCTTATCTCCCTCTATACGTAATGTTATCTCGTATATCTTGTGAGGTTTGCTAACCCTGGTGTCTGCAGTTTCCACTTGAAGATATTCATTCGTGTCCACTGTCTCCAGATGATTCATAAGGACTTTGCGAGCTATGCTCACTTCTGCTGCGCTGTCTAGCATTGTCTGAGCCCACTCTCCGTTTTTCAGTTGTGTCCTCAGTATTCTCGGCATTGTTAACTACCTTGATGCTGGCTACCTTCTTTTTTGGAAATTGTAATTTCTTTTTTAGTTGAGCAGGTTCCTTGTCTTTGGACTTGCCGTGCTCTTCTCTTTGTTCTGATCGTCCTCTTCTTTCCGATTTCTGCGAGGAAGTCTGAAAAGATTGAGAGGGACGTGTATCAATGTCTTGATATATCTATCAGGGTTTTTTATATTATCCCTATTTCTAAGGTTATATCTTTTCCCAGAGGGGTCACTCTGGGGTGACCTGTGTCTTTGGTTCGGAGATTTTTCTCTTCGCCTAGGAGACCTTCCTCGGGACTGGAATTTCTTTTCTTTTGGATTGGATTGTTTGTTTCCATCCCAGTTCTTTTTTGGTGAATTATTATTAAAAAATATTTTTTCTGGACTTTCAGTCAGTTGTGGTTTTACTGGTATTCCACCTAAACTATCTCTACCTAGTTCCTCATAGGATTTTTCTATGATTCTGGCAATTTCCGCTGGTTCGTCTGCTATATCTGTCTCTTTTAACCTCTGGCGGATCGCCACGTTTGCTGCTTCACCTTTTATGTTGGCTAATAATATAGCCGAGACCTGCTTGAAGTCTTTCATTAATTTCATACCAAGAGTTAAAGCAGGTTCTGGACCGTATTCGTCTTGAATTTGTTTTAGCACATCTGGTATCACCGAAATGGATGGAACACCGTGCGTTTTTGTGTAGATGGAAGCAAAGACTGTACCCCAAGTGTCACAGTCCTCTATGTGTGGTGCGATTCCCATTGGGAGACAGTCAGAATCCTGTGTTTTTCTAGCGGGGTGGTGTCAGGAAACACCGCCTCTATTTGGGTAATTTTCTGTGCCAACCAGAATGGTATTTGTTCCCGTTTAGCCGGTACTTTACCTAGGCAGGATTGGATGTTCTGTGGTGTAATTTTATTTGTGTTCCCCTGGTGAGGGGTCAGCTGTGGAAGTTTAATCGCTGGCTGAATTGTTGAAGTCCGCATCACATACTGAACTAATTGTCTATGAATTTTTATTAATTGTTTTAGCTGTGTTAAAAGGTTTGGTGCAGACATCCCATCGATGTCTGGATGTGGTGTGTATCCGGCTAGGACCGGCCACGTTGCTCCTGGTCTACCTAAAGGACCGAGCCTGGTGATGTGATTATTATGTTTTAGGGCGCCATCAAATAAGAGCAAATGCTCTTGGAATTTGAGTGGTACTTCCACCTCCTCGAAAGGAGTGTACTCATTAGGAGGTTCCTCTATTTTGTAATAGTGGAAGTACTTTGTTACAGCATTTGCTGCTGGAAAATGTATCCATGAATAGTATACCTCTGTCTGCCGATATTCGTGTGCTTCAATTACGAATATGACTGTACCACCTCTAGGTGTCAGTCCATTTTCTATAAGTTTTAAGGTTATTGATTTTCTTTTAATTACCGGGATGAGTATTATCTCCGGGTCTGCATTTTGTAGTGCAGTATCAGCTTCTGCTATGTCAGCTGCTAATCTAACTGCCTCTCTTTCTTCATAACTGTCTGCCATTTTACCGACAGGATGGTTATTTTGTTTGTTTGCAGATCAGGTTTCTTATGGAAACAAAGATTAGATGCACAATATTTTGGAACTGTTTATCCTTCAACGTTGACTATACCAAGAACCATACATAGGAGTTCCCTCCTGCGAGGTCTGGCGGATATAACCTTTCACCCACTCCAGACGTCTTTGGAGTATTTTGGGAAAAGGGGTCTGAGTGAGAAAGCACGACTGAGTTACTCTAAATGTCTTACGTTAGTTTTATCGCCCTTTCCAAACGCGTTGGGCGCCATGTAGTGTAGTTCCTATCTTCCCAATAGGCTCTGCGCATTGGAATAATACCTACAGCAGTAAAGGCCTAGGCCAGACGTTAACTAGGTCTACTACTGTCGATACTAGACTTAAAGTTTTGGGTTTGCCAGCTTAGCTCAGAGTTCGCTAGAAACTTTCTCGAATGTTCAAGGAGGACTTAACTTCCCTGATTAGACAAGAAGGGATTTAGTTTCTGACAACCATAGAACATGACAACTTTGCTCTCCCCTAATCAAGAGTCAATCTCGAGAGTCGTGTGAACAAAAGGCAAATTATTTTACTCAGTCAGTACGTGCATTCTTAGTCTCATCAGAATGTAGAGAAAAGGAAGAGACGGGCGTGTTCAATAAAAAGGTGTTATTTATTGATCAGTCTCTTTTCTCATACAAGAGAAATGGATCGATATTGTTGCAATACTTATAGTTAAGTAAAGTGCATACATTAAGAGCAATAGTATAAAATAATACTGTAAAAACATTGATATGGTTTCTAAGCCATAAGATGTTTTAAAATGAATAAAATATATTACATACACATACACATTTGACTAAACGTACTCAACTGGTGTTTCTAGATACGCCTACCCCGTGTACCTGACCTAAGTCTAATACGAGGGCGGGAATAGATAGTTACAGTTTAAGTTAAGTTTGTTTTTGCCAAGTGAATAACTAAAGAATTCTCTGTGAGGGGTTATTCAGTTCTGTACCTGGAAGTTAGGATGAATGAGGAATGGTATCTCTCTCTCTGGTCTCGATATTCCAGGCTGCCTGCGAGGGCTACCCGGAAACGCCGGTGCTGGATTCTCGGCAGGAGAAAGCAGCTTCTCTCAGCGCGTCAGGAAGGCGGGGCTGCTGCCAGCGGGGTCTGCTCTGCTCTTGGCTTCGGCAAGTATGGCTGCTCCGTCTCGTCACCACGCGTGTGTTTGCATATGGCAAGATCGGTAATATTTATACCTTTAAGGTGCCGAGATTGACGTAAGGATGGACATAGATACGTCAATAAAGATGTCATACGATTTGCTCGTTAGCACATTCTTTTACTAAAGTTCTCGGTGAAATCAAAACAATGGCCGCAGGGTTTTGCCCAGGTTGTCATAGGTTTGATTTGTTATGAGAACTCCGTATGCCTTATCAGGGGCTGGAGGAATATCGCTTGTCTAATTAGATCGCAAGCGTTATGACCTAATCAGATAACACGTTCCTGTGCCGTAGTGTGACTGCGTCAGATAACGGTATCTGCATCATGGGGGTTTTCTGCCTCATGGGCTGACTGCTAGTTAACTTGTTGGTTTGTTTAACTAGAATATGGTCAGGAATAGGGGGATCGATTCAGAACCTATAGGAATACATGACAGAACTACGACTATGTCTAGAACTATTTTCTATCCGAATTTAGATGAATCTGTGTTGTGAGGTGTATTTGTGAGTATGAGAGAAGACTGAGAGTGTGAGGAACAATTTGGATTCTCAGTTGTTAATTTCTTATAGACATCCACATAGAGCTGTTTCCACCCTTACTTTATCTCGTTGGGTCAGAAAAGTTATGGGAAAACCAAGAATAGATTTGAGTAAATTTGGGGCCCATTCCTCAAGGGGTGCTATAGTGTCGAAAGCTCTTCTTCTGGGTAGTAGGCAAAATGGGATTTTAGCTGCTGCAGATTGGTCTTCAGATTCAGTTTTTAAAAAGTTCTATTTTAAGTCTGTGGAATCTTCAGTTAGGAATATTATGGCAAGGCTTTGAACATTCATAATATTGGCCTCCGTGCCTGGCCATAAAATTCAGATTTTCCACAGCTAGGTGGGTAGAAAAATCATGATTTTTTTAAAGACATGGAGGCTGATATTATCCCGCCCTATAATTTGTTTACGTTTTTTCTTTCAGGAGGAGATTAAAAGAAGTAATAAGGAAGAAATTTGGAGTATTCTTGGGTTTGCAGCACTTTGGAGTGCCTTGTTGGATTTTAATAAGTTCAGCATGTTTTCATTATTGAAGTTGTTTGCATCAACAAAGAAGGAAGAGGGCTGCCTCACAGGGTACTAAATAGCCTTTAGAACTCTTATTAATTCATATTCTAAGTTCTTACATTGTTTTGTAGTTGCTGCTGTGAGTTGGCAATTAAAGAGATATGCATAATATCAGCCTCCGTGTCTTTAATAAAATCATGATTTCCTACCCACCTAGCTGTGGAAGATCTGAATTCTCTCATCTACAAACTGGCCATGACTCCATCTCTGCAAACTTTAGCTAAGTCCCATGATTGCATATGGCTCAAAGATCTCCTTTTCAAAGTTCTATGTATCACTTTCCAAGTACCTCAAGGGACTGCCTCTCCCCTTTCTTCAGTCTGAACTATAGCCCCATGAAACATAGGCAAATATAGCAAATGTTGTTTAAAATGTTTTACGGCTTGGGATGAGGATAGGTGAGATAGAAATGTGAGGCCACAAGAGAAGAAATGAGGAGGACAAGATTGTGAGAATGATGCAGGCAACATGTTGGTGCTGGCATCGCATCGAAAGCAGTGTCAAAGGAGCAATAACACATTGCAAATAGTAGAGCAGGGGTGTTCATGTGTTTATCTTTTACCTTTATGTTAGCCCAAAGTTTACCATAAAAAATACAAGGAGCAAGCACATGTGGTTCACTACCTATCAATGAACTTGCAGGTTGCATGTCAAACATTTCCAGGTTTCCACGATCTGCAAATGAGGGTCACTTTGTTTTTAACTATCCAAAACGAAAAGGGGTTTGCCCAGTCTTAAGATCTGTCCCAGATGCACCCAAAATGCAGGAATAAAAGCAGTACTAGTGCAAATGTTTTTTGGGTTTATAATGAATTTGGTGTTTCAATCCATCTTTACTTAACTAACATGGTATGATGCATAGCATCTGATCCGTCTACTGTTCTACTAAATTGAGCCCGCTCCTCCACCCCAATATTTCCCCATGGTACTAATGACGAGCATTTCCAAACATTTATGCAAGTGATCATTTACCTTGCTTACCTATTGGGCACTGAGATTAATATTTTTATTTCAATACTAGTTTGTTTTACGTTTATATAAACCATACAGTGACAAGTACGTTACAATCATAAAGTGTTACAAGTTTCTGTGGGGAAATGGGAGATAAATTCTTTGACATTTATAGTGAATGTATATGCATGAAGCTTGCTAAGATTTCAGTAGTTGTGGAAATAGTTAACTAAAATGTTTTATGATATGCAGTATTAAATAAAAGTATAAAAAATAGTATTACAATTCCTGAAGACTCTATACGAAGATTCATTCTAAAATAAAAGCATCATAAGAACACGTGTAAATCCTTTCCTTTTCATCAGCATTCAATAATATTTTTGCAACCATATTGTTATCAAATTCAGTAGTCGATTGCATACATTTAGCTAAATAAACAGTCCTAATTTTCTTATGAGATGGATATGCCAGTAGTATATGCAACATTGTCTCTATTTTGTTTCCTTTTGAGCAATAGTATAACAACTGATTTCCACACCGTGTATGCCATTCCAAGTTAAGCGTGCTTTAGTACTCATATGTAGATGTACAATTTGTTTGTGGGGGAATATAAACGTATACTGGTGTTTCACCTGTGATGCAGTCTTTGGTATACATAATGTAAAATGCTTTCCAAATATCAAGTTCTCATCTGACCGGCGTACAGATATTTGAACTTGCCTGTTTATCAGCTTTTGAAAATCACACTGACATACTTTAATCCTCTTCCTGGAAAATAGAATATGCACATCTTTGAAAGCAGACCCCTGATGACATAATTTAGTCAAAACCTTACTCATTAAGGTGCCTTCTGCGGCCACAGCCGGAGAAACATTAATAACATGACAAATTAATGTATTTGAGCTGGACATCAGGCTGAGTTTCTTAAATTCTAATTTGATAATCTTTCATTAAGTAGTACCATCCGCTCAAGATTATGTCTTCTATTGAATCAATAGAAAATCTTCAATAAGGAAGCCGATTAATGCCCCATACGTTAGCAGTGGGACAACCTTTCTTTTTGTGCTTTTAATATAGAGGAGGCGTTATATCCTCCATATTGGGTATCAGATTGGCATAAAGCTCCTCCCACCAATAGAGCATTCTTTTACTTTTTTCATGTTCATATTTTCATTGGGAGTGTATCATCAGCCGTGAGACCTACATACTTGTTTTTCTTGAGCCAAGTTATTTGCTTTCTAATACCATTTACAGGGTTGTGCACTTTACAGAAAATTATGATTTCATTTTACTCTAGTTTACCAGAAATGATTATGCTCTCCATGTACTAAGACTCTATTTAAAGTGTTTGGCAGGCCAGTTGATGCTCTGACAAATATTACCATAGTATCAGCATAAGTCATGCCATGAAGTGAGACTCAACCTAATTGTAAAGAGTTAGCCCTTTTTAAGTCTGGCCTAGAGACAGCTTTATCTATGTGTTATATTGATGTAGTAAAAAAATATGCATGCATATATTAATAATTAGAGCCTCTTTGGCTCAGTGTCTTCAACTATTGATCTTTTCAACTGTCATCCAAAATTTGCTTCCACCCACCACTGTATATAGCAAGGGCCAATGGGCCAGCCTACCTCATCCATTGGCTCTTTGGCAATGTCAGTAACTGAATTGTTTCACATGTGCACATCTGCCTAAAAAGTGTTCCTTAATGCTGGGCTAATGGGCCATGTACTTCACTTTGGCAATGCTTATTGTTTTCAGTCTTTATCCATTTTTATTTTTAGTCATCCCGTTGGGTTTATATCTTCAGGTTACAGTAAGGCAAATCCAATAGTACATTTTCTTTGTGTCAATAAGAATCCTATTTTCCTGTGATGTGCTTTGAAACTAAAATGGGTTTCAATGACAGTTTCAAATCTACCTATCCGCTTGCAAGCACCCATGAGGTTTTTGATGGCTATTTTTAAATTTAATTTAAAAATGTTAATGCAAGCATACGCCAACCATGTTTACGTGGTGCCATTTGTTTTTTTTTGTTTTTTTGGATATGCTTGGAATAAAAAATAGTGGGTCGCAAGCTGATTTTTGGTGGGTCAGGAAGAGGCTAGCCAAGCCAATTGTAACCTCTGGTGAGTCTGTGTTGTACTGAGATTAATTATAGTGAGCAGGCTAGATATTAGTTTTATGGCAGTCAACAGACTACAAATAGCCCTTGCCTTCTCTTCTTAATTTTCACTTCTACTGTAAACCAAGTATTCAGGAACATTATTTTCTTCAGTACACTAAGTATTCTAGAACAGGATGAGTGAAAACCCCTTAGAAGTTCTAAGATATCTATGTTTACTACCTGTTGCTGGAACCTGGTTTCATTCCAACTGATGAAACTCCATGCAACATTATCATTAAGGGTTATCATCTCTGGTGCTGGGTAGGAATTTGGAGACTATCCCTTGTGTATAATTCATCTTCTTCCTCTTTGCTGTAATACTCATGGAAGGTCCCTATTCATGTGCCTCCCACTAATTCAATAGCGTTCATACTGTATAGAAAAGGACAGTCACACAAGACGGCGCATCCTGCACTAGTTGCATGTTGAACCTAACCCTCTCTGCAGGGTCAACCCCAAACCTCTTCCCTTTTACCCGCCACTGTTTTTTGCTGAATTTGATTTTGTTGGCCTTGTGCACTTTGCCACTGCTAAAGTGCTTGTGCTCACTCCCCTAAACATGGTGTAATTGATTTATACCCAATTGGCATATTTCATTTACTTGCAAGTCCCTTGTAGAGTGGTATACCATATACCCAGGGCCTGTAAATTAAATGCTACCATGGTGCCTGCTGCACTTATTGTGCTACCCACTTAAGTTGCACCATGTCCCAGGCCTGCCCCTGAAGCCCGAATGCAGTTTTAAACTGCTATGTCGACTTGCAATTTAAACATCCTTGCCAAGCCTTTAACTGCCTTATTTTTATCACACCTGTCACCCCTAAAGTTGCCCATAGGGGACATGCACTTTTTAAAATGTTTTCTACGTCCTGGTAGTGAAAAACTCCTAGATCCGTATTTCACTACTGTGAGGCCTACCCATCCCATAGATTAACATTGGAGATTCCTTATTACATATAATAAACTGTAATCTCCAAAATTGGAGCTAGTGGCTAACTCATGTTTGGTGTCTGTGAAATTCTAATGATAAACCTTCTTTAATGGTTAAGGTTGGATTTGTCATTCCAATTTTGAAATTACACTTTTAGAAAGTTGGCATTTTCTTGCCCTTGGCCCTTTTGGCCTTGTAGCCTCTCTTGAGTCACATGCATGGGTGTGATTGTCAGATTTGTGAATTCCTCCCACACAGTCACACAATAGTGAGATTAGGTGTGCTTGATTGGGCCACCTGCTGGCAAATTTTGGGGGAGGGGCGAAGCTGGGCGGAGCTAAACACAGCTCCACTTGCAACTGATTGGCCTGTGGCCTGCCTTCACACATAGGGCCGAATGACCCCACATTGTTACTACAGCTAGTTCGGGGACAGGGGAGGCAGGAGGTTCCATGCACTTCTAAGATACTGTCAAGATCTTCCCCCACCTTCCAGAACCAGGGTATAACAAGAGGACCTCAGACACTAGGGGGGTATTTATTAAAAAGTCTTGCAGCACAGCAAGCTACTTTGCTGTGCTGTGCTCCCTGACAGGGAAAGGGCAGGGATGTGTTGTATTTAACAGAATACAGCATTTTCCTGTCTTTTCCCAGGTCTGGCGCACAATGTGGTGCCTAGCGCCAATGCAGGCATCCTTGCACCATGATGGAAGGGTGCCTGCATTGTAAGCAAGATTGTGTGCACAAAAACAATCCTTTGAGGTATGTCCCGCTTTCTGTGTGCTACAGCTATTTAGTTACTCTATTTAGATATTTCTCCTCGTTATGCCTCCCCTGGGGATGCATAGCATTTTTATGCATTCCCAAGTCTACCAGTAATGGAAAATCTGGAATGTGCCAAAATCCATGGGTGTTGCTTGGAAACACCCACACACTACCCATGGAGGGTCTACCTGGGACAGAGTAATGCAACGATCTTCGTGCTCTGGATTGATGAAATCACTGACACCGTTGCGTGGTGCCAAAGAGACACAACCTTATGATGAATAGACCCCCAAATCTTCAGTACACTTTTGGACTTGTGGATATTCTGCCAGGAAGCTTGAGCCTCCGCCAGTCCATCTCTTCGCACAGCAGTATTGGCCGCCCATGAGGGCTGCCTACGCTAAGCACCCTCCTGCAATGCCCTGCCTACTCTTCAGGCCACAACTGCCTCCCGCAATGCTCTCCTTCCAACCCTCTCCAGCGCGAATGGGACTTTTGGCACAAAACCTGAGAAGGTACACCTTAAGTAGGACTAACCTGGGACTGTGTCCGACCTGTGCTGCATTGTGATTGGCCTAAACTTTTGAATTTGACCCAGTGCAGTGAAACCACATACCCGCTTTGTGCTTTTAGGCACCGTTTTCCATTTTATTCTTTAAAAAGTCATCACTCCGGTTCTACTGATTGGATTTTTGTAATTTTAGTTTGTTTTATTTATAACATTTAAAAGAAAATTATTTCTAACTTGTGGTTTTCTTTTTGTTTGGTGTTTTTATTGTGTTACTGTTTGATGTGTTGCACACATACTTTACACATTGCCTCTAAGTTAAGCCTGATTGCTCTGTCGCGCTACCAGGGGATTGAGCACAGGTTAACCTGACAAGGATTGTGGTTGCTGGTTGGCCAGGGGGCAGTCAACCAGTAACCCAGTTTCCCACATTGCACATGTGCAATTTGCTGTAGCTTGTTCCTTCATTGCTGGTTAAATCTCTGTTCAACATTACATTTTTGATCAGAGTTACTACAAAATGAGGAACAGGCCTCATCCCAAGCATCACTCCATCTCTTTTCTCAGGGGGACTGAGTAAAGCCATTCTTCTTCTTCCTGCAACTGTGGAACAGGAGATGCCCTCTTGAAGATGCTGCCTAGAAAGTAAGGAGGAAAAAGGTTTAAAACAACCTTAAGTACACATAACTGCTAGTTCTATAGGTTGGACACTGCAGGACAGACTGACATATTCCCAAGAACAAGAAATGTATCTACACAAAAGCATGAATTAACCAGGTAGAGACGCAAACCAAAGCATTCAAAAGGATAATCATCAAGGGCTTTGCTTTATGTGAGATTCCCTACCTGACCCGAAGGAGCAGTTCCTGAGCAAATCCCCATTATGGATTGAGCAACAGTCTATCCCAATGTGAGTCAAATCACCCACATCAAAATAACATATGCCCCTCCACATCTAACCTTAATACAGGGATAAGAAAGAAGCAAAACTACTAAAATGCCTTATTTTCTATGGAAGATCCATGAACACAAGTCACTAACTTCTTCCACCTACTCTCAGAACCAACAACCAGACTTCAGCTTCATTTCAGAAGCATGGCTCAGCAAAGAATCTGCACCCGCGTTCCATCCCTCCTGATTCTCACATCACCCAAAAAAATCTTATTGGCAACCTTGGAGGAGGCCTGGCTGTCACCCATAAAAAAAACCCATAAATAACAATTACTGAAAACCTCACCATAGACGTCTGTGAATACTTGATGATAAGATGTCCCCCCACTCCAGCTATTACTTATTGATTCCTGTTAATCTTTAGACCACCACACATCAATACAAACTTTAAAGATATCCTACTTGATCCAATAATCAACATCCATCTGGACCTCCCTCACCTATACATTTTAGGAGATAGCAACATTTGGGTTGACAAAAAGAATATAACCACAGCTGTCACAACCAATCTTTCACCCTACAACAAATAATTTCTGGCCCAACTCCTTGCGCAGAAAACATGCTAGATGTCATATTTCCCCCTTAAGAAAGCTAGAGTTGCAGACTGCTACCCCGTAAGCTGGAAAGACAAAAACATCATCACCTTTGAAGACAACAAAAACCTATGACAAACGCTCTTACAGACAATGAGAACACCTAACATGCAGCAACTCAACAGCCACCTTGGCAAAATCTCAAACATGCAGCCAAAAAACGTTTACACCTTCTACAACTGGGTTACCAGTGCACTGCACATACCGATAAGAACAAAAAACACATACAGGGTTTTGCGCAAAGACAACACCACATGGTTTAATGACAACATCAACAGAATGTAAACACAACTCAATATACTGCAACAAAAATTGAGACAATCAGGAGATGAAGCAGGCAAAAGCACACTAAGGCGCAATAACAAAGTGCCATCAGAACCACAAACAAATCTGCAATCCTAAATACAGAAATACCATGATCACAAGACTTTTGTGACAAAATCTCCAATAAATTGATCTAAAAAATTCCAAAGATTGAAAATTACCTGAAAGAGAATGCAGACACCACATGACCTAGCCACCGCAGAAAGAGACCCCACTAATCATCCATCAATGCATACCTTCACAACCCTGTCACAAAAAGATTGCCCCAATATTATCATTGCAGCCAGACCATCGGCATAACCTTCAGACCCAGTACCACCAACAACCTTAAAGATATCCTTTGCTCAACCTGTGCAGGAGAGGTAGCCAGATGCCTACTCAACATGTCCCTGGAACTAGGTTAATTTCCACCTGGGCTTGAAACCTCATACATCAGACCTTTGCTCGAATAGAAAAACCTTAACCCATCTGACCGAGTAAGCTACAGTCCCATATCAAAAGGACCCCATTCTTAGGAAGATATTCGGAGAGAGCTATGTTTACTCAATTCTCAAACTTTTCTGAAAATGATGGCTTTCTGTCATACCAACAGTTCCGTTTCATTCCAGGCAAAGGCACATAGTCTGGCATCATATCCATTTGGGATGATAGAAAACACATAGTGGACAAAAATGGAGTAGCTGCCTTTTTACTTCTTGATCTATCAGCTCCATTTGATAGTGACCTCCACCACCACGCATTACTGCAAGGACTTCACAGTATCTGTGAAAATTATTTAAAATGGATTGCTTTCTACCTCACATACACAGTGTTGTCTACCTACCACCTTTCATATCACCTCCTCACATACAACACTGAGGATCCTTAGGGGTACATCATATCCCCTCTATGATTCAATATTTACTTAAGCCCCTTACCATCTCTGGTAAAACAGCCCCACCTTTTACAACTGTGCAGATGGCACCAAAATCATTTTAAAAATAGATTACCTCAGAGACTGCCAAAATTCACAACTCGATGATTGCCTTTGCTCCATAAACAATTGGATGATGAATAACTATCTGAAGCTCAATACCGCAGTGACGGAGATTATGGCAGGCAGACAATGGCGAAACTACCAGTCTACTGCCATATGGCCTAAGGAATTTGAAGCCCCTCCAACAACTTCAAGAGAGAATTTAGAAACCTGTGAGTAACCTGGGATGCATAGGTTTTATTGTTACCACAAGCTAAAAATGTCACAGAGAGGGCCTTCTACACAATGAAAACGCTAAGTCGCATCTTCCCATACCTTGCACACCAGCACAAACTGCAATCCATCCTCACGCTTGTAATCTCCAAGCTTGACTATGCCAACAGCCTATATTTTGGTGCACCGCATTCATTGTATGCACAATACAACTCATTCAAAGTGCTGTTGTAAGGCTTCTCTAACTTCACCCTAGAGTCCGCATGACACTTGTTCTGCAATTGCTCCACTGGCTCCACTGGCTACCTATAGTTAGAAGGGCCTGAATTGCAAACAGCACATCTCAGCTGCTACCCATATCAAAGGACACATTCTCGACCAAGTATGGACGGCGAACATTGACATCTCTCCGTCCTCAGTTTATCCTTGTACTTGGTCGGACCACTTTTTCATTTTTTTTTCACTGAATCTTTCTTTACCCACTTGCCCTTCTCCCATTGTTAACTTCAGGGCACGCAATTGGAAGCAAGCTGATATTGCTCAGTTTCATTCTATTCTGCTCAATACAATCCCCAGTGACCCTCCTCTAATAAGCACCCAAACAGCAGTTCTCGATAAATGGCTGACACAGGCAAGCGACGTGGTCGCCCCGATGAAAGTCATTAAAACCAAACGCCCGCACGACGCGCAGCGTTGGTATACTCACCAACTCAAACAGAACAAATGAACTCTCAGACAAACTGAGCGTCGTTAGAGGCGCAACTACGATCCCCTACTAAAAATCACCTACATCGACCTACTAAAATTGTATAAAAAATCCATCCTCTCTGCTAAAACCTCTTATTTTTCCCAGAAAATTTAGTTCTGCTTCTAAAACCAAGGATACCTTTTCAATTGTAGGAGAACTCTCTCTGCCTGACCGTATCACTGCGCAACCCCAACCTTCACAAGTTCTCTGCAATTCGCTTAATTCATTTTTTATCGAGAAAATTTCCAACATCAAAAACAATATTCCTTCCCCCTCTCCTTCCAGCGTCTGCTCCTTACCTCCCGTGAATCCCTGCTGTCTGTCTGAATTCCCCCCCATCTCCCTGACCGAATTCACTTCCTTATTACATGCGGTCAGCTCTGGCTCCCCTAATGACTGCTGCCCCCCTCAAATTCTAAAAGCTGCCTTTTTGGCCTGTCCAGGTCCCCCCCTGGCTCTCCTTAATGACTCACTCGCTACAGGCTCTGTCCCCGATGCTTTCAAACTAGCTGTCGTTGTGCCCATACTTAAAAAGCCTGGTGCTGATCCATCTGTTCTGAGCAACTATCGGCCTATCTCCCTCCTCCCCTATCTGGGGAAAGTTTTGGAGACTTATGTCACCCGATGCCTCAGCGCATTCATTGAAAAATCCTCCTTTCTCGATGACCAACAGGCCGGGTTTAGACCGGCCCATTCTACCGAAGCTGTCATCGTGGCTGTGATGGATGCGCTGAGACAAGGCGCCGATAGGAACCTCGCCCAAGCCCTTGTCTTATTAGACCTGTCGGCAGCGTTTGACACGGTCGATCACGTTATCTTGATCGACCGTGTCAGAAATGCAGGCATCCAGGGCCTGGCCTTAACTTGGATCAGCTCCTTCTTACACCAACGTTCTCAATCGGTTCACCTATCCACCTTCTCTGCTCCTTACTCTTCACTTTCCTGTGGTGTCCCTCAGGGTTCTGCTCTTTCGGCCCTCTTATTCAATCTCTATATGCAACCTCTTCTAGCCTCCCTCCGTCACACTCCAGTAACCATCTTCAACTATGCGGACGACTTACAGTTAATCTTCCCCATCGATTCCTCTTCTGCCTCTTGTACCAACTTTCAGTCCACTATGCTTACCATCTCTGAGTGGATGCACTTCAGCCAGCTGAAGCTCAATCCCAGCAAGACGGAGCTGGTACTGACTGGAGGGTCCTCCAATCCTTGGGATTCCAGTTTCTGGCCCCAATCCCTCATCCCCCCCTCCATGTTCCGTCGATACCGTGAGGAGCCTCGGCGTAATGATCTCAAGTGATCTATCCATGAGACCGCAAATCAACGCCGTCACTTCTGCATGCTTTTACCATCTGCGCAGAATTGGCAAAATTCGAAGGTTCCTCACCACAGAGGCTCTTATACTTGTCATCATGGCCCTTGTCACCTCCCGTATCGACTATGCCAACTCCCTATATGTTGGGATTCCTGCCTACCATCTTCGTCGGCTCCAGCTGGTGCAAAATCAGGCGGCCAGACTGGTCTTTCAACAGCCTAAGTACCAACATGTCTCGCCCCTGCTGAAGAGATTGCACTGGCTTCCGGTAGACTCACGATGCATTTTCAAACTGGGATGTACTGTCTTCAAGTCACTCATTGGTCTTGTTCCAGCCTTCACCTCACTCAGCCTTAAGCGCCACATTCCCTCCAGGAATCTTCGATCCTCTGCTCACAACCTTTTAATCACTCCCAGGTTTAAACGGAAAAAACATGGCGGCTCTTGTTTTTCTTTTCTCGCCCCCTCCATCTGGAATTCCCTTCCCTCCGCTATTCGACTGTGTCCAGACTACATTTGTTTTTGTAAACTTCTTAAAACCCATCTTTTCCAGCTAGCTCATGATTAAACCCCTCTGCTTTTCTTTTCTGCTTTGTCTCTGAGCGCCATGAAACCAATTGGTGACCGTGCGCCGTAGAAAACCTTTTAACATAACATAACATAACAGGGCAATGTTAAAGGCACTCTGCATTGCCCAGAGAGCTTTTGAAAGGCAGCTACACCTATAACTTAAATTCAAGCTATACAAACAAAACGGAACACTGCACTCTAGTCTTGCACCACTTATCATCATGGCACCTTACCATAAAAAATCTGCAGGAGGCACTGCTTACTCCTTACAAGCCGCCAAGTCTTGGAAATCACAACTAGTCAACATTAGAAGCACCCAGGAGAATATACAATTCTTTTAAAGACAGTTGGAAACATGGCTCTTTCCTAGATAACAAGAACATGGGGTGTGAAGGACCAATTCTCACAAAGATGTGCGCTCCGTAGCAGGAGGAACCTCTCGTTCCTTCAAGTTTCAAAATCAATAGTAGTCACAAATTAATGTATCACTTTTCCGATGAGTCAAATATTTATTTTCATTATTCACATGTTCATAATGTGCATCTTATGATGTCATGATTTTATTTCATCATTGATTATTATTCCCAATCCTTCATAAACCCAATGCATTTCGGGTCAAAATCAAACGACCCTTCTTCAGGGGTCTGTAAAGGAAACATACAGGACCATGTTAATTACCCACATGTATTGTGCTATATCATACATCATAATGTAAAGAAAAACATGACCAAACAAGTCGAAATAATTCCTAGTGTGCTGAATTAGAAATTGTAAAAGACATGCTCTTTACAACCCTCGTGTGGAAACTCAACAAACTAACATTAAACCAAAAAGCGAGCTAAAACATTATCGTGAAGTCGAAGATTTACGAACAGCATGTGTTATGATTTAATCATGCTAGCGCCTTTCCCATTTCGGACCCAATATGTAACAGTAGCATGTAAACGTTTGTTTTCCATCTAGCACTTACCTAAAAGTCGGGAACAAACCGTCTCCGTGAACGACTAGGAAGTCATGTTCAACGGTTACTATGGGCATTTAACCAATCATAAACAAGGACCTCATCACGTGACGCTAGTCACATGATCTGAGTATGACGGCTTCAAAATAGGCAGTGAATGCGAGGATACGATAATCAAATCGAACCAAGTCCAAAGAGGACTTTTAGGTAAGTGCTAGATAGAAAACAAACGTTTACATGCTACTGTTACATATTGGGTCCGAAATGGGAAAGGCGCTAGCATGATTAAATCATAACACATGCTGTTCGTAAATCTTCGACTTCACGATAATGTTTTAGCTCGCTTTTTGGTTTAATGTTAGTTTGTTGAGTTTCCACACGAGGGTTGTAAAGAGCATGTCTTTTACAATTTCTAATTCAGCACACTAGGAATTATTTCGACTTGTTTGGTCATGTTTTTCTTTACATTATGATGTATGATATAGCACAATACATGTGGGTAATTAACATGGTCCTGTATGTTTCCTTTACAGACCCCTGAAGAAGGGTCGTTTGAGTTTGACCCGAAATGCATTGGGTTTATGAAGGATTGGGAATAATAATCAATGATGAAATAAAATCATGACATCATAAGATGCACATTATGAACATGTGAATAATGAAAATAAATATTTGAATCATCGGAAAAGTGATACATTAATTTGTGACTACTATTGATTTTGAAACTTGAAGGAACGAGAGGTTCCTCCTGCTACGGAGCGCACATCTTTGTGAGAATTGGTCCTTCTCACTCCATGTTCTTGTTGTCTCCAGGCACGGATTGACGACGTGTAACAGATGTAGCGCCAACCTAAACATTTAATTAACTGCACTGCAAGCATTATACCTTAGAGTGCACTGGGATAACACAGATTGGATATTCTTTCCTAGATAACCACACCATCCATATCCCTACAACAAAGGCCAGAAAACAGTTGCACCCTCACGCACAATCATCTTACAACCCACGAATGGCAAACAACTCTAACAGCTTTTGGTTCGCTATGGCATGATACAGTTATGCACTTCCATATGCAACAGTTATGGCCCACAATAATACTAAAACCATAATATGCAGCAATCAGCAGCAAATTGAAACTTATACCTCTTAAGTTCACATAAGACATCACTTACGAGAGTTCATAAAGAGAAGGAAGGTGCACCAGAAAGAAGTCCGTAAGCTCCAAATGTATCCAAATAATATCCTTTATTGTAGCAGTAGTTTAAAATTGGACATCAGCCAACACATTTCGTTCCGAATGGAACTTTGTCAGGGCTTCGTCAGGGCTGCGATGTAATGGCATGCAATGTCATTGACATTGCGTAGTAATACCCGTGTTGTAATGGCATGCGTGGTATTACTATGCAATGTATTGACATACATCCGGATGGTATCGAACGCCTTCTCAGCGTCGAGGGAAAGGAGCAGCTGGGGACTGTCTCGGCTCCGAACAGTGTTCATCCAATTAGCCAGGTGCCGAAGGTTGTAGCGCGTGGCTCGCTTTGGCATAAATCCAGACTGATCTCTGTGTATCAAGGGGGTGATAACCGTTAGAAGACGCGTCACAAGGGTAGTGGCCAGGATCTTTGTTTCTATATTAAGCAGCGATATAGGTCGATAGGACCCACAGTCGTCCGGGGGTTTCCCTGCCTTGTGAATTACCACCACAGTAGCCGTCGGAGGTCTTTTGAGAGTCCCACGCTTTTTTGAAGTCTTAATCATCTTTAGTAAATGTGGGGCCAGCAAGTTACAATGTAGCTTAAAGAATTCTCCCATGATTCTATTCGGGCCCGGGGTTTTCCCCAACTTCAGGCGGCCAATGGCCTCTGTTACTTCTTCAAGAGTTAGGTCTTCCTCTGGCCTATTCCTCTCCTCCTGGGAGAGTACAGGAAGATCAATCTCGTCTAGATATCTGGTTATTTGTGCCCACCTCGCCTGAGGTTTAGCTGTATCCAGTGCTGTGTAATAATGGGTAAAAACACCCATAATGTCTTGGGGTGTGGTGTAGATGTGGCCTCGTTCTTTAATGGACATAACCCATCTCGACTCCATTTCCTTCCTGCCCATCCAGGCAAGTTGTTTACCCGCCCTATCCCCAGTCTCGTATAGCAGGAGCTGGACCGCCAATTGGTGAGCCTTTGCCTCTTGAGTGACCAGCGCCTGGAACTTCCTTTTAGTTGTTTCAATTTGGCAAAGGGTATGATCACTCAATACGGAGGGTCTACTACCTTCAAGACTCACCAGCCGGCGCTCCAAGGCCACGATCTCTTGGGTTTCTCGCTGTTTTTATGGGCGATGATATTTTGGGCACTATCCCATATCATCACTTTGAATGCTTCCCACAAAATGACTACCGACTGTACTGAGCCGTAGTTTTCTTTAAAATAAAGCTCGGTTTCTACCCTGAGTTCCTTAGCAACCCCTTCATCTTTCAAGGCCTATGCATTTGGGCTCCAAGTCGCTACTTGGCTGCTCCTCCTCCCTTCCACTTTTATTAGAAGCGGCGAGTGATCCGAGATGCCCCTAGCTAAATATTCCATCTCCCCCGCTGGAGCAAAGAGGTGGTCCAGCCTTGGAAACACCCTGTGAGCCCCGGAGAAATAAGAGAATGCACGTGCGCTCGGGTGGTACCGTCTCCAGAGGTCAGGTAGCCCAAGGGTTGCTTGGAACTTGGTCAATGATGTGTGTTCATGCGGCCCAGGTCGTGTTTGAGTGCAATCTAACATGGGTTCACTCACGTCATTAAAGTCCCCCCTTATAATGTGCACGGCGGGGCCAGAATGCAAGAGGAGTTCCATCAATTTATCCAATGTACGTTGCTGCAGTCGTGGGGGAGCATAGACACTAATGAGTAAAAACAGTTTATGATTCCAAATGCCCAGTACCGCCACATATGTGCCATCTGGGTCCACCCATTGTCGAGGGACACGGAAGGGGGGTGACTTTTTAATGAGAATTGCCACTCCTCTCGAACCTCTGGTAAAGCTAGCGTGTGCCAAGGTAGTGTATTGCCCCCCTACCCAAGAACAACAGTGCAAACCCATTAGGTGCATCTCTTGTAAAAATATTATGTTGGGTTTGAGCCTTTAAGGTAATTAGATATCAAACCCAGTTTAATTTTGTGGCCTAACCCGTTGACATTCCAAGTCATTACTGTGTATCCGCCCTCAGCCATTGTAAGAAAACTATCAAAATATCACATACCCTACCCTCTCCCAGAGCAATGCCCACACATTGTCATTGTATCTCAATCTCGGTATACATGTAAACTAACTGAAAAGAACCTCCCCCTCCCAAAGAACATAGTCCACAACATTTGACTGTGTACAATGTACCCCCCTCCCTACACTCTTCACGTACCCCCAAATTCGTCAAAATGACAACTCTGGCACAGGCACACCACCAAGAGGTCTGTAACCCTCTCCCTACCCCAATTCAATCAATCAATCAAACAAAAATGCAATATCAACACACAGTAAACTTCCTTTTACAGGCCTAAGTTCCCAAATGTCTGCCAGGCCCTGGGAGTTTCTTACTGTCTCTGGCGGCCGTCCGGCCCCTGTTTATGTTTAAGTTTATGTTTGTATGCTTATATAGCACTCGATTGCCGTGGCGTCTTGGCGCTGGGGCGTGTGGGCAGGAAGGGTGCACTACAGTTGAAGGCCTATGCGGCTATAAACAGCCAGGTTTTCAGACTCTTCCTAAAAAGCTGAAGGTTGGGTTGAAGCTTCATAGGAAGAGGCAGTTTGTTCCAGAGCTTAGCCGCACAATGTGTTATTGCTCTGCCCCCCATCTCGCCCGTCTTATCTTTGTAGTTTTAATGAGACCTAGACTGGCCGATCTGAGAACGCGTGAGGGAACGTACGGAGAAAATAGTTTTTGAAAGTCCTCCACACTGCCACCATAAATTGCCTTATGCACAAGGCTTAGGGATTTAAATTCTATATGCTGTTTAATGGGCAGCCAATGAAGTGATTTAATTCCAGCTGAGGTTGGCTGTCCTCTGGGTATGCCCAGTAGAAGTCTCGCTGCAGCATTTTGTAGGGATTGCAATTTTTGCAGTTGGAATTTGTCGATTCCCAAAAATAGCGCGTTTCAATAATCCAGTTTGGATAAAAAAAAGAGCTACCATCACTGTCTTTTGTAGCTCTTGAGAGATGTATGGAAAAAAAATTGTCAGGATTTTTAAGAGGAAAAAATTCAATTTATCATCAAAGATTATCCCTAAGTTCCTGACCTTCTCTACTGGGCGGGGACATTCTCCGGCTTCAGTTGGCCACCCGGACCAGTTCCGCAGGGGCTGGCCCAGCCCAAACTCCATCACCTGTCTTATCTGTGTTTATTTTCAGATAACTCTGACTCATCCAGGCCATGATCTCAGTGAGACAAGCATGGAACCTGGCTGTTGTGGTCTCAGGCTGATTGGTAACAGAGATGACAAGTTGATAATCCTCAGGGTAAGACGCCAGAGCAGAGCCACGCCTCCTGACGAGATTGGCCAGAGGGGTGACATAAAGATTGAACATGGTCGGGGAAAGGGCGGACCCCTGTGGGACAACGCATGGAAGATGGAAACTGTCCGACTTCATGCCATCCCAGAACAGCCTCTGCTCTCTTGCCTCCAAGGAGGAGGACAGGAGGGCCAGGCGTCCCCCCCCACCCCAATGTCCCTCAGCCGCTGCACCAGAACAGTATGGTTCACGGTGTCGAATGCGGCTGATAGATCAAGGAGCACGAGGACCGCCCTCCCTCCCTCATCCACCACCCTACGGATCATTTCAGCGGCAAGGAGTACGGCAGATTCGATGGAATGGCATAAGCGGAAGCCATGTTGAGAAGTGTCCAGCAGGTTGTTTACATCCAGGTATTCGGTCAACACTGTGTTCAGTTGTTTCTCTAGACCTTTGTCCACAATTAGTAGGCCAGCAATGGGGCAGAAGCGAAGACTTGGTTCAGGGTTGGAGTGAGATTTTCGCAAATCTTATGGGCAGCTTGATGCATAATGGAAGAGGGACAGGGATCAGTAGGTGCACCAGTTTTAAAGAAGAAGTTTTTGTACTTCCACACTGTTTATTGGCTGAAAGCAGGTTAGCCTACAATGGGGGCGTGCCATAGATGTTGCTGTAGCCTGAGGTCATGGGGCACTTAGGAGGTCGTTATAGATTCCTTGCACCTTCTCTTGAAAATACCTGGCCAGTCTATTGCACAGGATTTGATCAGGCTTGAAAGCGTGGTCCTGTTGAGGTTTGGCTAGTATATTAACAATTTTAAACAGTTCCTTTGTGGAGTTGCCTGTCTCCTTTATTTTTGTTGTAAAAAAACAGTTTTTTTGCGGCGGTGATTGCGTCCTTGTATTGTGAAATGGTAAGATTATATATAGATTTCTTTTGATTATCATAATCTTGTCTCCAGAGGCGCTCAGCTCTTCTGCAGCTAATCTTTAAGCTTTTGAGCTCTGGGGTATACCACTATGACGATGTCTTGACTCTTTTAACTGTTACTAATTTCTTGGGTGCAGCCCAATCAGCTGCTGACAATAACCAGTCATTAAACTGCAGAGCTGCCCAGTTGTCGATTTCTGGGATAGCAGGGAAAAAGTCTAGGGCCGACTCAAAGTCGCCGTCCTTGAGTTTGTCCGATCGCCTGATTAATTACTTGGATGGTTTAGCCTGTGCACTAAGGTGCAACTGCGCGGCTTTAAGGTTGAAATATATGGCCTTGTGGTCTGTCCATGGCAGGGCTAACAGGCTAGTCAGGGTGATGTCGGGGTTGCTTGTAAAAGTCCCATCTAACGTGTGTCCTGCCTGATGAATGGGTTCAGTTATAAGTTGGTTGAGGCTAAAAGCCTCAAAATTGTCTAGCAGCCTAGTAGTATCTGTGTTGTTTTTAGATTCTAGATGGTAGTTGAAATCCCCAAGAATAGTGAGGGAGTGAGTCAGTGTATGATTCCAAAAGCATCAGGAGGGCTTGGGAAAAAGCCGCTTTGGGCGATAAATCAGAATCCCCTGAAAAATCTGAAGGTTGTTTAACTTTATGCAGAAACGTAATGCTTCTGCAGGCAGAGCAGAGATCATCTCCACATGCACTTTAAAATGATCGCGATAAATAATCACTTTGCCCCCCCCCCTTTCCCATCACTCTATCCTGTGAGAAGAAGGCATAACCTGCTGGTATAGCAACGTTCCAGTCTGACGCTGATGTGATATCTGTCCAAGTTTCAGTTACAAAAATTAGATCTGGTGTAGAGAGTTGGATTAAGTCTTCCAGCTTATGTTTGTGCTTGACTACAGAGCGGGCATTAAGCAGCAAGCACTTGGCTTACTCCATAGATGTTGCCTTAGGGTCCTTATTTGTCCTGTGCGCGTCCTTATCTCTACTTCCATTTTCATCGTTTCTATCAGTGGCAGGCTCCTTTACATCTCACCCGTTCCCGGATTTGTTTATAGACGTAGGGGCAGAGAAGGATTTGGGATTGATTCTAAAAAAACAGTTTGTGCATCGAGCCTCTGTCCCGGCAACATTTTGAGGGAGCGTATTGTGAGAAGCACACGTGCTTCCTCGTAAGTCAAGCAGTTTTTGCCTATAATATATAAGTGGAGTCCAGTTTGGCGAGGGGTTCTGGTGCTGGTCGTGCTCTGGGCGCAGACGGGCTTGCCTTTGGTGCACCGGCGGCGAGCCCGCTGCGCGGACGCACCAGCGTGATTGATATAGTGGTGGTAGGCAGAAAGACTAGAGCGTCAACCCCAGTGCAGTGCGGTCCCGTCTAACTTCCGGGTACCGCAGGCGCCGAACGCTAAACTAAGCTAAGCTGCTAGCAATTACTTGGGAGGATTCAGGCTGAAAGGTGAGGTGGACAATTCAAAACAGTGCAAATGATCAACGTTTTAAAACACAGCCAAATTAGCGCGATATAGTTAAAAACTTAGGGGCATATTACCAAGCAATAGCGATAATTATCGCTATTGCTTGGTTAGAGACAAAAATTTACCGCTGAGCTGCGGCGATTTTTATCGCAAATAAACCTTGGTATTACCAAGGTTTATCGCAAATGCGATAAAAATCGGCCGCAATGCATGAATATCGCTGAAAAGCTAATGCTCTTAGCCATGTTATCCACCTCCCATTGGATAACATGGCTAAGAACTGCTCAGGGCAGGTTAGCTTTTGGAGATATTCGCGCTTAGCGCGAATATCTCCATAGGTTGGTAATAGGAGATAGCGATGTTAGCGACTGTTTCCAGTCGCTAACATCTTGGCACGCCCACTTTGCATGTCATTAGTGATAAATATCACTGACATGCAAAGTGGGGCCCAAGATGGTTGCTATCTCCTACTAGCTGTCGCTAACTGGTGTTAGCGACAGCTAGGTAATAGGGAGATAATTTTATCTCCGCTTTCTTGGCTTTTAAAGCCAAAAAAGTGGAGATAAACCCCCTTGATAATATGCCCCAAAATTCAATAAAAAAGATTCAACTAAATTCGGCCATTTCAGTGCAGCATTTAACAGTGCAAAACACAGAATTTTCTGTAGCGGGCTATCAAGAAGAGTGACCGAGAATAATGTCCTACCCCCCTGTCTCTCAGTCCTCATCGCCGTTGCTGGGAGGTTGCAGTTGCTGTCTACTATCTCCCAGAAGCATTGGATCTGGAGCTTCCAACCGCTGAATACTCCAGAAGTGGGAGCTCACTGTCCGCATCCGCTGAATCTCCTCTCACTAACACTTCAGTGTTAGGATTGTCGCTCGATCCCGGAAGAGTTTGTGCTTTGCGTACATGGACGATGTGATCGTCTGAGTCTGATATACAGGTCTTACTTTCTCTGGGCCTCAGAGACCTCCCTGGTGTTCCCACAGTGACAATCTGGTGTTTTAGCACTCGTTTCCGATGTTTTCCTTGAGGCTGCTCCTGACTGGAGCCCACCCTCTTTTCCGCAGACAGAACAGAAGCTCGGGGCGAGCCATGCCTCAGTGGAGGTCATTCCTCTAACCATGACGACACCTCGTCTGGAGTCTGGAAAAACTGCGTAGTGCCTTGAAAAATGACTACGTTTGGCTGGGAATAGCAACATACATTGAATCCCGGGTGCTCTAAGTTTTGCTTTTATAGGGTCAACGGTTTATCATAACTTCTGCACCTCCCACGAATAGTCCGGGAACACCATCACCTGTGTGTTTTCGTATTTGATCTCCCCCTCTCTCGCATCTCCCTGATTATTAGGTCCCTGTCCTGAAAAGTTCATGAAATGGGCTATCAGTGGCCAAGGGGGAGCCACCGTGTTGGGCGGACATTAGGTATCCTGCAAGCCCTTTCTATGACAAAACAGGTCGAAAACTGTGCATCCGGAAGTTTCTGGAGAAAGTACCCCGGGTCCGGAAATCCAATGAATCTCAGATTGTTCCCGCGGGGCCTATTTTTGGCATCGTCAACCCTCCAGACCACCTCCTTCAAAGTCCTCCGACATAAAGCCGAGCTTCCTTGAGAACCCACTGGTCATCAGGGCTCAGCTGGGCGCCTCACCGCACCAGACTGCTTCCCCTATGCTGGATACCACGAACAGGGCTCTTCCTGCTACCACTCCAGCCGCTGCGAGTCGGATCGAGGGAGTCCTCCCAGCGGGATCTGCGCTGCGCGAGGGATTCAGTCAGGCCTTACCACTGCTTGCTGCCAGTCTGGGGGAGGAGTTCACTTGCCTATCTCCCTCAAGACCGCAACCTCTGATGTCCCCTCTTCTCATTCCGGGGCGCCTCCGAGCCCTCCCGGCCGCCTCAGGCCGTCGACCCTCTGGAGACGCCGACCGGCGCCATTTTGCGTTGTAGCCACCGATGGCGTCCAGGGTTCCTCTGTGCCTCTCTGCTCGCAGGCAGCAAACTCGACCGCCGGGTGTTTCAGCAGCCGCCAAGCGCACTGGAGGTTCTTTGTTGGTGTTTGTAGACCCGAGGGCAGCCCATTGCTATGATGTATCGGTGGGGGGCAGCGGAGATCAAAGTGCAGTGCCCTGCTGTAATGTGACCCCAGCAGTGTGTTTCTCCTCCTCCTCACCGCGAAGGGCTGCCTCAGGTCCAGTCAATCACCGCAGGCCATCCCGAGCACGGCACAGCAAAAGCTCAGTTCAGTGTGAAATCACCCGTGGGGCACTCGCCCAGCGTGCCTCAGCCTGCACACACCTTCCGGTCAGCACGAAGATGATTTTCTGGCTTCGAGGTTCAGGATATTGTCAGGATTTTATTCACGGCGGGCGGGTATCGCGGAGAACTCAGTTACCCAGCCATGCTGTTGGCCACTCCCCCGCAACTGCGCCAGTTTTGAACTTGTAAAGAAACGCTGTATAGGGTTTTGTAAAGTATATAGACGGCATGCATGTGTGCTTGCTGCAGGCAGTGTGATATCAGGGAAATCAACAGTAAAAGCTGTCTCACCACAGCAAAAGCAGGCCCAAGAATAGCCTAGAAAACAGTCCATGCACTTACCAGTGAGACCAGCCCTTGAGGCAATGCCTAATCTCCTGATAGGCCAGTCCGACCCTGCAATGGACATAGCTTAACACATTGTGTTTGCCTTAGTAAAAAGGTTTTAAAACTAATCCAAATCCTATACTGCTGCCTCCATCCTATGACTGGTAAGCAATATGTTATAGTCCAGTGCATTGGCAGCTGGCTTGTACCGAGGGTGGTGTGGTGAGGGAGAGGGGTAGGAGGCACACTAAAAAAATTCACTTTCCTCCTTGCAGCGCAACATCCTCCTCCCTCGGGTGTCTTCCAGGAAGCTCCCGGTGCAGGACACTGCACTACCCAATCCTGGCCCAGCTTACACAGCATGAAAGCAGTGCCAGGATTGGATAGAGCAGGCTCTCCCAGTGCTCCTAAGAGCACTGGAGGCCGGTGCTTTCTGTAACCCAGCTGTCTAAGACAGCTAGGTTAGAGAACATTAAAATGCGCATGGCTGGCTGGCGTAAGACTGACTCCCAAAGAAGCATGCACATTTTAAAGCACATAGCTCCCTGCTGCTGCCACTCTGCAGCGCTGGCCCCACCCTGACACTTAGTTCAGGACGGGTTGCTGAAAAATAAAATAGCAATAAATAAACTTTAATACTGTTTTATTTTTCTTGTCTGGGGCTTGTGGGGCGACACTCCTCTGCTCAAATGGTGGAGCCGCCCCTGGTAGTGTATCAAATGATGTGGACAAATCAATAAGTATAAGAAAACCATGCTTCCGGCATTCAAAGAAACCAGTACATCAGGGGAGACCAGACTGTCTCAGTACAATGTGGTCGCTTTCCAGCTTCCAAAGACAAGATAGATAGGCCATTATCTGGAATTCGGCCACTCTTTCAAAGATTACATACCCCTAAGGACGTCATTCTCTGACGATGGTTTTGCAAAATGTAAGGATCCAAGCATTTCTTCTTTATTTATGGAATCAAAGCCAGTGTTTTAATGTGGTGTGCATTACTCCGCTAGGGAGTGGTTGATCAAAATGGCTACACATGTTGCTTTATAATCATAGCAAGTAGCTTTAATCGTTGTTAAAAGTATCTTAGTTTCTGTTGGTGTTTGGTCTAAATCAAAGAGAGCATGTTTATCCAACTGGCTCATCAACCTCACCTTTCAGGATGCATTAGTATCGCCACAGTATCTATGGGTGTGCTTTAGCTCTTTTTATGTCCTATTGATTCTTGAGTGTCCTTGATTCTTTTCATTGAAAAATGTATTAAATGCCTCCACCATTCCCAAAGATGGACAAGGAAGCAAGCATCCTGGAGTAACAAATGATCGTAGAATCTGGGACAATGTTTAGCCTGATTGTTGGTGTCTTACATTTATTCGGTTAGATGTCATTCGCTGGAATATTTTTTTCATAAGTTCTCCAGTTTTTTGCAGCTCTGTATGATTATCCTTGAGTCTACCTTTTCCCCATATGGCTTCAAGAGTCTTAAAATGTGCATTATAGCAAGTGAATGGGCGAACCATAACAGATACATTTCCTTGTTCTTTTAGTCTTTTACTGAGTACTTTTATTGCACGTTCCTACATGTTGTTAAATAAATGTGCCATAATCAGCCCCGCTACCATATTGACAGATAATTTTTTTTGTTGACAATTATTGCAGTCCTACCTGGGCTGCCTTTTTGGACTGATGTGGCCTACATGTGAGCAGTGTAAATATCAGCAAGAAATTATCATCCCAACCTACTTAACAGTGCTCCATCTCCACCCTTATGATCCTGAATATGATAATGTCCAGTGTCCTTTAAGTTTGGTGGCTTCTTACAGTAATATCATATTATGGGCGTCTGTGATTCCTCCGAACGTTTTTGTGTGCGGTGAACTGGAGGCATCAAAACATATATTAAAAATTCTTATGCACATGGTCGCCAAGCGGGACATAGCCCAACTGTGGGGGTCCCAGAGGGCACCCTCGTCATCGGCTTGGATGGAATGCATGGATTGGTGTATGTTTAGGGAGAAAACGGTATATGTCGCCCGTGGTAGGCCTAGGAAGTGGGGAAAGGTATGGGGTCAGTGGAATGCGTATCGAGGAGAGATTTGCACTCCCCCTTCCGTAGACCCCGTTGCTGTCCCCTTGTCTCCATGACCTCGCATTCCGAGCACCCTTCCCATACACCACACAGTCTGTTTGTCCACTCTTGGCCCTTCTTTCCACCCCCTTCGGATTTATCCTTCTTTAGGCCAGCCACATTGGCTGGCCCTCCCCATCTCCCCCCCCCCTGCTGGTGGAGATAGTCACTTCGATAACAATCTTACCTCGGACTCTGTTTCTGTGTTGTTTGTTTAAATATAAAATATGATACCTTTTTCTTATCCTCCTACAGCCACCAACCCTGTAACTTGGCATGTGAACATTGCGATTGATTCTAGGGGATGTTGAGCCTTGTATTGTTTTCAATTATGTTGCGGAATATCGCTGACCGGCCCTGTGGGGTTGTAGGTCTGTATTTGTATGACTTTTTCGGTAATAAAGGTATTTATAAAAAAATAAAAAAATAAAAAAATAAAAATAATTCTTATGAAGGACTTTGACTTACTGGAAACTGTGATACAGTGAATTCCTTAACAGAGTCCATAAACAGATTAACCTCACCTGACAGCCAATACACCTCCACTAACTTGACAACAGAACGCTCATTAATTTAAGTAAAATATAGGCATGTTCCGATGGACAGCTGGACAGCAATGGAGGTTGGCACAGTTTCAATGGGAATGGCAGTTCATGATAAAGAACTGCAGTATCTGTCTTCGAATCCTCTTTTTCTAATTTGAAATAGTTCCTGTTATGATTTAACTCCAGCAGAGGAAATGACAAACCCCGGCCTCCAAATGCTCCCATTCTCTCAGTGTGCTAGGCACTTTGTAGGAGTTGACTGATCTGTAGAGCCTGTAATTGTTGTGATGTCTGTAATAGATAAAATACATCCGAAGAAGACATCCTACAATTATTAATTCTGATTTAATAGGAATACCAAACACTTACATAAACAATCACAAGGTTCATGTTTTGGTGTTTATGTTGCACCTGTAGGCATTGTAATTTTCGTATTCCATATGCAGCCACAGCAAGTAGATGCAAACGCTATCTCATTCATCAGATGCACACGTCATGCTCTCTGCTGTCCTTTTCTCTGATCTTGTGCAAGATGAAGTCACTGATTTTGTCTTTTCTGCTGCACGCATAAGCACATCGTTGTATGTTAGTGCTCGTAAGAGAGGACTATTCACTTGGAATGTGAGGAACATCAACACATGAAGTAAAAGAGGCCTAACACAAGACTATTACTAAGCAAAGGTAAGTATATAAGATATGCACACAAGCTAGAGGTCACATAGGGATTCTGAATTTCTTTGAATGTTAAGTAGTTGATACGGTAGCCGATGCTGGAGCATATGAGAAATCGATCTTGTCATCTGATACTGGCGTGGATCACAAGCACTTTAACAAATATTTATGGTCTAAACCTGAATCGAAGTGGTAAAGCCCCTAAACAGAAATACTACAAAGGATAAATCACACACAATACTGAAAAAAGTGCAGTGGCATAACTAGATCACTATAAATGTGCACTCATTAAAGGGTGAGATATAATAAGAAGTGAATTTCCAACCACACCCTTATACATTTTTACATCAATTTAAACAAAACCACTAGTGAAACAATTTAACTTACTGCTATACTAAAAAACAGCTGCAAGAATTTACCCACACCACTGTACTTTAATTATATTCATATATTTAACTTACAAAAGCCACTCCGCTCTGGTCCTCTCAAAGATTGGGTCTGTCCTGCCATCACACAGAGTTCGTTAAGTGGGACACTATTGGTATCACTAAAGTTGGCGATTTAGTACATAAAGGCAAACTTCTCACCTTTAAAGAACTCCAAGCCAAACACGCACTTGCGCCAGGTGAAATTTTTAGATATTTACAGATTAGACATGCCCTTCTCACTAACATTAGAGATGTATCCTCCTTGTCTGACTCTTCCCCTTTGGAAGACCGCTTACTCCTAGAACCACTCCAGACTAAGGCAGTTTCCTACACGTACCAAAAGCTTTGTAACAACATGCCCGACTCCTTCATGACCCTCTGGGAACAATGGCAAAGAGATGTGGGGTCGCTGGACCAAGACGACTGGCAAACTGCATTAATGTCCCCCAGGGAAACAGCGATTAAATCATGGCTTTCGCCTCATCCAATTAAAAATCATGCACAGGGCCTATCTTTCGGAGGTGCTTCTAGCTAGGATAGGAAGTCGAGCGGATCCACTCTGACTTAGGCGACGTGGACAAGATGGCACCTTTTATCACATATTGTGGAAATGCCCTGAAGTTTGCCCTATATGGGATAACTCGACCCGGAAAATGAAAGATACCTTGAGAAAACAGATTCAACTGTCGCCAAAGTTAGGAATATTAAATATATGGGACCCCACTGATTTAACAGACAGCGAGCAACAATAGGTGGCATTGGAGTACGTATTAGTGAAGAGGGCCGTAGCTATGCTTTGGGGATCTGATTAACAAACTTCCACGATTTGGTGGGTAGCAGAGATGGATCGCTGCATGATAGCAGAAAAGGAGGTCTATAAAATGCGGGGCTGCCCACGAAAGTGGGACAAAAATGGGGGGGGGGGAGGAAGGGATCTGTACGTCACCTATGGAAGATATGGCAATGCACAGACGGATTGACCTATAATCTTTATGTGTCTGGCTTATGTAGCAAATGACCATTGATGTACTGTGGTTTATTATGTTTGATGCGTAACATGATATTGCCAGGATGGCTCTGTACTTTCAATTTAATAAAAATTGTTATATTTAAAAAACGATTATATTCATGTATTCAAAGCTAATACAAAGGGGCTCATTTAGTTTCATTGTCTCCAACCAGTGATGTGAACCAATGTGGAAGAGATCTGGGTACAAATATTCCAGGAAGAATAGCAATTTCATTTATCAATCACATAACTAACTTAGAGCATAAATGATAGCCTTACAATATACATGGTTTCAAACTCTAGGATACAAGCTTGACATTTCAGCACGTCCACTAGTAACCGTTGCCTTCTTCAGTACCGCACATTCAACCATGCTTTATTGATTGGCATCCAAATGGTGCAGTTGGGATCAATAGAAAAGCAATACACAACATTTGAAAAGCATTCATGCTAGAACACCAAATCATATGGATAATAAAAGGCATACATAAATGGAAATAAAAGTGTTATTAAATATGACGCAAACCATTCAGCCATGACACATCTTAAAATTAAAGAAAAATGGTTTTGCAATACCCCACAAAAACAGCTGAACGGGACCCGCTAGCTAGTACTCTTGTATGTTGGTAGGTAAAGGAAGGTCAATGATGTGGTGATTGGATTAAAGGCATCACTCTATCATGAGGAAGGACATTCATTTGTTGTTCAAATGGAGAGACGTGTGCCTCAAATTCAAATCATAGCCAAAATGCAAGAAGCATGTAACTACTTGCTGGATTTACAGAGTGCACACTAAGATTTCCTAAGATAATTATCGTGATTACATGCTTACACTGCAAAATACATAATACCTGGTTCCAAAGTTTACTTTAAGATAAAGATCACTAATAAATAAAGTCACAGTACAATTCTGGTACGTAGAGCGGACCACTGAAAGTATGTAATGAGGTTTGACCAAATTACACAGCATAGTATGCTCGGTAATATGGCATGGAAACATCTATGCAGTAAATTGTATAATTACATTCACTGTATGTAACATAATCTAATAATGTTATCAAATAGACTTTCCACTGACAACAGAGTCCAACATTTGCAAAATACTGATGATTACATTTAGGAAGGAAACTATATACATTCAACTGACAGCATGCAAAATAGTACTCAACAGCAATATATGATTATGACTTGGTTTTAAAAACAGGAACAGTCTTACTTGTATTAGATTGTTGAGATTTGAACACAAGTAATTTACAATTTATTTTATGAAAAGTTTTGATAGCGCTACCTAACTTTTGAGAAACCAAGTGATATATAATAAGTAACACATTCCATTAAAGGTAAAATAAGGAGGCTGTAAACACATCAGTGGAGTGAGAGAACTTTAGTAAATCGGTATTACTGATAACGATGCACAGTGAATATCATGAAGCGGAGAATCAGTGTGGCAACAATGGGTAGTACTGCAGGAAGAGGCGAGTATCTGGCAAGCACCTGAAAGTGAACATGTTGAGGGACGGGCAATGGAGGATTCCAGATTGTGAATGCTGAGTCAGGCAATGATTTCTTATACAAGGTAACAGTGAGATGAGGAATGTCTTCGGTGTTGCTATATACGGCCCTGCCCAAAGCAGAGAGTTTAGTTTCAAAGTATGTAAGTCAATTTGTGAACCTTAATAGTTCTGAAGGCGATGCATGCTCCAGTAGGAAGCCAATGGAGCCTCAATGTTAAAATAATGTTGAATTTATTAAGACATAGACATGTGTGCTCAAATTTCATTACAAGACAGGAGGCTGCCATTATGCAAATACTTTATTTGATGCCCAACACGCAGCCCTTTAAAGAATTTAAATACATCACAATAAATAGAACATTAACAACATCATATGGAGACAGTGCACACTCCCATTTTCCTCTTTTGTTCGCTGCTCCTGACACAGCTAAGTACTCTTTTCATTAAGTGGCATTACTTTCTATAACTGTTCTTTAATGTAATATTCTTTGTACTACTTTATTGTGCATTCAGATGTATTAGTTTCCTATAAGCTACAGGACTACCGCCCTACTTTGCCTTATTTCTATTACTGACTTTTTCTTTTCAGCAACCTTCTTCCCCTATTCATTTTATGGCAGGGAATAGGTTTCGATCCCTTCCACCCTCCGATCGCTCTGCGTTCGTTGAAAGGAGCAGGTAAGTGCCTTTGTTTGCCAATAAGTTAATTCTACCGCTCTGCGGCACGTAATTGAATATATCTCTTTTACCAAATTTAGAGCCTTGCGTACGTTTTTTCACTGACGGAAACTGACAGAAGCGGGGATGGAGCAGATTTCATCTGCAGTCAGGCATGGTTTAATTTTTTGTGCTTCAGACAGACTGCATTTAAATTTCCATGCACATTTTGGTGCAAGTTAAAACATGGCACATGAAAAACATGAAAGTGAGGCCTATTCAGTCTGAAATGCTTTTGCTGAATTAACATGTGTTTTTTTTGCACTGTAGAGAAAAGTGGCCTTTTTAGCTTTGAAGATTAATAGAATGTGTTTCTCTCTTCCCAGCTCATCCCTTGCCAATCTAAATTTACTATTCCTGTCTTAATAGACTATGACTTGTTGCATATTTTGATACATATTTTCAGTTAATAACACCTCTTTTTATAATGTATGTGAATTAATAATGCACAAACACTACACAGGGGACTAAATGCTTTTTGCATGAAAAGCTATCTAAAACACTAATGCATGTTGCTGTGTGCACTATATTAATTGTGTGTGCTTTTACATTTTACACTAAAGCATGAAAATGCTATGTTGCAAATTTCACATTTATTTTGCATGTTGGCATAAATAATAGAAAAGCTGCTTTTCAGTAATAGCTCGGCTAGGTAAACATTTATAAGAGATATTAGTATGAGGGAGGGAAACATAATGGGCTGATTTACATGAAATTAATATTATCTTTGTGTTTGTTTTATTTTTGGGGCCTACACAAAACATGGCTGCCTGTGAAGCCAAGGCTATGGCTTGCAATTTAATGAGAAGGGAGCATGCACAGACTGTGGCAGCTTTCCTCATGACAAGAAGTGAAGGACATCTTCAACTGTACATTCTTGTGATTCTGCCAATGTACCAGTGTTAGTTAAAAGTGTCCATCTGACTACGCTGTGGAAGGAAGGAAGGAGAATTAGAATGAAAAATTTTTCCTAGTAAATGTTGCAAATTTTTATAAATGTAGTTATTCATGTATGCTTCTTTTGTTAAAACTGGTAAAGTCAGGATTTTAGAATGAGTCAGGGTATTGAGAACTCATGCCATCATGACTGACCAATCACGTACAAGTTTTCCTTAAGATGCTACATCTTTGTGTAGACTGCCAAGGTTTAGAGTATAAATACTGTCCTCTCTGGCTGGGGGCTGGCTTTTCCTCAGCTCAGCTGGCTTCTATGGGTTAGGTACGAGAAACGTCCCCGGAGATTGCTGAAGGGGAGGTGCGTCCGAGGAGATTCAGGGGGAGGTTTCTTGCTTCCACATCATATTTTGGCACATCAGGCCACATTCCTTTGAGGTCTGGTGAAGGGCGGGCTGTCTCCCTCCTTTTTGCTCTTTAGACACAGAGATGCACATGAGCAGCAACAGATAGAAAGGCTCTTTAGATTTAGATGCTAAACTTTAAGTTTATGCTTTGACTAATTAATTAGGTCTGAAAAGATTTATTTGACTTATGCATTTATTTCTCTTAATGGGAGATTTTTGCTAACTATTTAATTATTGATTAGCTTTGCAAGACTATTTTTCTTAGAAACTCTTTAAGAATTTTGACTGATATTTTGCGCCACATTTGCTTTTCTAAGTGTGATGCTTATATGCAGACTGTAATATGTTCTGTATTAATGCTATTTTTCCTGTTTTCCAAATTCTGTAACCTGATTGATATTTTACTAATGAATAAAGGGTCAGAGAAAAACTTAACTTTTGACTAGAAAATAAAACCCTTTAAAATACTCAACAACTCTCTTTATTGGCTTGAATAATAAATTGCATTTTTGACTGTTCATCTTTATTTAAATTCTCCTGAAGGTAATACATGGTGTGAAGGGCCCAACACCTTTTGAGCGGTAAATTAGAGGTAGCATGAGGGTTTTACATTGAGAAATTATCAGAAGAAATTACCGCTCCATCAGTTTTTGGTAAGCAGCGGATGGTCATTATTGATTAGTTTGGTGATTAGTGATTATTGATTTCACCATCAACTATTCAACTAATGGATCATTGACCTTAAGAGGAAGTAAAATAAATGCCCAAGTTAGATAAATGTCCAAGTCCTGATTCCTGACTCCAATGCTCAGAACCTGAAGACTGGCAAAGCAGTACTGGCAGGTGATGCAAGAAGTGGTGTGAGTATCAATAGGGTTGTGAAATGTTGTTAAAATGCTAGCATGTATTTTTGAAGTGTTGAAAATATTAAGTTTTTTTATTGTTTGTAAAATGTGCTCATTTTGAATTGATGGTGTTATTGATTATATTGGTAATTTCATAGGACATATTTTTTGGTTATTGATTACATGTTTTAACTCTTCATGTTAAGTAAGTGCCTTGTTCTATGTTGTCTGGAACACGCAGGTATGCACACCTGTGGAATCCCGGGAAGGAATAGTGGGTGGTAAATGGAAGCCACACTGCACTGAGGTTACTCGTCGGTTGGAATAACACTGAGAAGCTAGGTAGGGCTGGCAGTGTTAAATTAGGGACTATTTTCTGTGTGAGTGATTTATGGCAAAGAGTTCGCTGGTGAAACTTTGGTCTGATATCACCTAGAAAGGGTCACACCAAAGGAGTAGCAGGTTCTTCTGAGCTTGATTGACAGCAAAAGGGTTCGCTGGTGAAACTTTGGCCTAAGATATATCCTGAAGGATAAGTCCAAAGGAGTAGCAGGTTCTTCTGAGCTTGAGTGAATTGTAAGCGGAAGGGATTTACCTGTAGTGTTTGAAGAGTAAACGGAAAGTCTTACATTGTGAAGGGTAAGCGGAATGTTTTACTCGCAGTGAATATAAATCTATCCTTTATTTAGCACAACAGACAGAGTAGCGAATGTATTTATGTTGTTACTAACAGAGTTATTGATTAAGAGAAATATTGCAGTAAGATTTTGTGGAGGGTCAGTGGTAGGAGTAAAACTGACTGAAATTGAGACTGACAGCTTTGGAGAAAAGAAATTGCATTGAACTATTGCAAAAATGAAAATGTTTGAAGGTTTAAAGAAGCTGTTAGGAGGTAAAGTGAAACATTCGTTTTTTATTGGTGATGCTCCTGAAGGAACACCTGTGCATTTTATGTCTACCAATTTGGGACAAAATACATGTATGTGGGTTCACCAATGGTGCAAGATTGCTGAAAAAGAGGGTGCTTTGAGGTTTCCAAAAGATGGTACTTGTGAATTGCAAATTATTGACAAATTAAGGGAAGTCTTATGTGAAATAAAGACACCATCTAAAGCTGCGCAATTTGAGGCTTTAAGCCTGTGGGAAAAGACAGCAAGAGAGAAAGCAAGTGAGGATAAAAAGGTAAAGATAAATGATAAAGAGCTTCAAATAAATACTAATTCAGGGGATGAAATAATGGATGCATTGTTAACCGAGTGTCCACCACTTTATGTGGTTCCCATGAAAAATACTGAAAATAGTGTACCAGTAAATACTACAGTGGCTACTGCTTCTGTTGAACAGAGAGAAATACAGATTGAGAAAACTGTGCAAACATTTTATATTGACCCATTACCTGTTGATTCAGTACTGACAGTGATACCTCCAGGTGTTACTGCTTCAAATATGACTGATTCAGTTCAAAAATTGCAAACTGCAGATGCACAGATAATGCCTAGAAAAATGATGACTGTCCCAAATAATATGGTCCCTACTGAAAAGGTTCAAAGAGCTGCAGAATCAGTGATTATGGCAGGGTTTATTTCAGAAACTCAGAATATACAGATTATTGAACAGAAATTACCCAAAGTACTGAAAGGTGAGGGGAAAAATGGTATTTACAACATCTGCAGCCCAGAATAAAATAAATATATTTGAAAATGGGATTTTTCAAACCTGCTTTGATGAAGCAGCAGTGATTAAAAAGATAGAAAACATGGGGGAACATATTAACACAGGCCCTGAAAAAGAGAAACAGCTTAGTGTTTTACATTCAACATTGAAACATGAAGAAATTAACAGTCCCTGCTGTTTAAATAATGAAAATGTGAACCAGTGTCAGGAAAAGGAATTAATTTCCCTGAGTAAGGAAACAGCTGGCTGTGCATTAACTACACACAATGGACTGACAGATTTGGCTCAAAAATATGAAACTGATGTTTCAGGAAGTTTTCCATTTCAGAAAAGTTTTAGGGTACACATGGATGATGAAGCAAATGAGAAAATGTGTTCTTCAGGAATGCATTTGCACATTGCAGAAATAAAATATGGTTTTAAATGCAATGAGCTTGAGAAATTAGGAGACAAGTGGGCAAGAAAACATGAGAAGAAAAAGAAACCACCAGACCTAGCAAGGAAACTGGATAAGGAGAAGAAGCCACCAGATTTAGTTGAGAAAATAATAAGCAGAATGAGGGAGAAGCTTTTGCTTACTCATTGAGAGAAATGGTGGGAGAAGTGCATGTTCCTATGCCACAGAATAAAAGTGAACTTGCAGCATTTCTGAATACAATCCCACAATTGAGAGACACATTTATGCTGTGGTACCCACAAGTTGAAGGATTTGATGAAATATTGAAAGAGTTGTGCATTAATTTGGAAATGTTCTTTTATATTGCCATGCTGATTAAATTGTGGTTTAAACCAAAAGTTGTTGTTCAAGGGCCAAGTGAGGAGACAGTGAAAAGGGTTTGCATGAATGCACCATCATTTTCTGTTGTTATGGCGGAAAATATAGCAGTGATTTATTTCCTAAAGGGCAGAGTGCTAGCAAAGGATGTTGATTGGGTACAGATTAAAAGAACACAGGATGGAAGTAAAGGTGTTTTGGTTAGTGCAAATTCAGGTATGGATGTTGTACTGCTGGAAAATGTGTCCTTTTGCCATCTTTTATAACAGATTTGAGCACTGGAAGAAGAAAAATAAATTTAAACATGATGTACAAAAACATGGAGAAGGAGTAGTTTCTGTCCTGTAACTCCAGTTCTGTAGTAGGGGTATCTCTGTTATAGTCATAATCTAGTGAATAGTCCCACCCATATGCGTGGACCCCGGAGCAATCAAAAATAATCTCTTACAGTGTCAAAAAATGCAGAAATGCATAGACACTTAAGAGAGAATTTAAAGACAGATAATGCAGCCAAAAAGGCTACACTGTCCAGTACTTCAACTAGAAATTCCACCACAAAATCCACAAAACAGCAAAGCCTGTACAGATTTCCCTTGCTTAACAGCAAAATCCCTCAGGAATGATAGAGAGAAGAACCTGGACAGACAAGCCCCATAGGCTGCCATTATGTGGCTTAAATAGGATACTGTGCCTTTAAGGAACCTTCCAGAACCTTCTCCCAGTATCCCAGAATGCATAGCAGGTCCAACTTAGTTTCAGTTCTTTTTGAAGGCGTAAACAACGCCAGACCTGTAGCATTATGTACCTGAACAAATCTCCACCGGGGAGGCGGGAGGGCGCTTATGACTATAACAGAGATACCCCTACTACAGAACTGGAGTTACAGGACAGAAACTACTCCTTCTGTAGTAGGGGATCTCTGTGTATAGTCATAATCTAGTGAATAGAATGGCAAGCCCATCCCCACATCAAGCGGCGGTGGAGAATATGAAAATCACGCCACTATTGTGCGAACAAATTCCGCAGCGAAGCCTGCCCAACCTGAGCGTCTGCCCTGGCATCAGTGTCCAGGCAGTAATGCTTAGCAAAGGTATGGACCGACTTCCAAGTGGCCGCCTTGCAGATCTCTGCAAAGGGAACATTACGAAGCATAGCTGTCGTAGCAGCTTTGCCTCTGGTGGAATGAGCCATAGGCTTACCCCCTAAGGTCTTATTAGCTTTGCAGTAACACAATTGTATGCAGGACACAATCCACCTCGAGATGGACTGCTTGGAGGTAGCAAGACCTGTCCTGACTGAGCCATAATTAATGAACAATTGGTCTGACCTACGAATATCTTTAGTCTTATCAAGATAAAACTTCAGCACCCTCCTCACATCCAGGGAATGTAAAGACCTTTCCGCTGGAGATGACGGATTCTGAAAGAACGTAGGCAAAGTGATAGTCTGATTGATATGAAAATCAGAAACAACCTTGGGAAGAAATTTAGGGTGAGTACGCATAACAACCTTAGCAGCATGAAACACAGTATAAGGTTCTTGGCAACACAATGCCTGAATCTCACTCACCCTGCGGGCCGATGTAATGGCCACGAGGAACGCCGCCTTCCAGGACAGGTGCTGCAACGAAGCCTTATGAATGGGTTCAAAAGGCTCCTTCATCAATCTGGACAGCACCACATTCAAGTCCCACGAAGGCGAAGGAAGCCTGACAGGAGGGAACACTTTCTTCAAGCCTTCCAAAAAATCTTTGATCACAGGGATCTGGAAGAAGGAAGTCTGTGAAGGGCCTTTCCTGTAGGCAGTCAAAGCAGCCAGATGAACCTTAATGGAATGGACATTAAGGCCCGACTGCGCCAGATGCAGCAGATACGGAAGGATGACATCTTCCTTGCATGTCGTAGGGTCATAGTTCTTAGACTTGCACCAGATGCAAAACCTCTTCCACTTGTAAGCATAAGAAGTCCTAGTGGAAGGTCGCTTAGCCTCCTTCAGTATGTCCATACAATCTTCTGGGAGATTCAGATGGCCATATTGCACTATTTCAGGAGCCATGCCGCCAAACTCAAAGACGAGAGGTTGGGGTGTACCATCCGCCCCCCGAACTTCGTGAGAAGGTCCGGCCTGCACGGCAGCTTCATGTGAGGAAGGAGAGAGCGGTGAAGCAGGTCCGTGAACCACCACTGTCTGGGCCATTCCGGGGCAACCAGGATCATCCGCGCCCTGGACTGGGACAGCTTGATGAGAACCGCCGGAATCAGGGGAATTGGTGGAAAAGCGTACAGAAAGCTGTTCGACCAGTTGATCCATAACGCGTTCCCCAGCGTCCCCTGCTGGTAGTACCTGGAGGCGAAGCCTCGGCATTTGCTGTTTTCGGCGGTGGCGAACAGATCCACGTCTGGAGTTCCCCACCTTGCGAAGACTTCTCCTAGTACTTCGTCGTTTAAGACCCATTCGTGGTTTTCTTGAATGAGTCTGCTCAGTTCGTCTGCCTGAACATTCTGCACACCTGGCAGATGGGTGGCCATTATAGACAGTCCTCGAGCCAGAAGCCAGTGCCAGATCGCCTGCGCCTCCTGCGACAGAGTGCGCGATCTCGAGCCCCCCTGCTTGTTGAGGTAATACATCGTTGTCGTGTTGTCCGTCTGAACAAGCAGAGAGCTGGTCTGAAAGGACGGGTGAAAAGCCTTCAGTGCCAAGTTCCAGGAAATTGATGTGGTACGTGGCCTCCATCTGGGACCACGTCCCTTGAATTTTTAGGTCTCCGGAGTGCGCTCCCCAACCCTGGAGAGAAGCATCCGTCACGATAGTCTGTGTGGGAATGTCCTTGTGGAAGGGAACCCCTCTGAGGAGATTCTCCTTCGAGCACCACCACTTCAAAGACTGAAGAGCATGCAGAGACAGTCGTATCTTGTCATCCCAAGATCCTCTCCTCTGGTCCCATTGATCCTCCAAGCACTCCTGTAGCGGTCTCATGTGCAGCCGCGCATGTGGCGTCAGGAAGATACACGAGGCCATCGATCCCAGCAGAGAAGACACCGTCCTCACCGTCGTGGACGGAGTAGACATGAGAGCCTGAGCCTTCCGAAGGAGTGATAAACGTCGCTCTTCCGAAGGAGACACGCTTGCCGACAGAGTATTGATGGAGGCTCCCAAGTACTGGATGCACTGGACCGGAATCGGGACCGACTTGGACATGTTGATGTGCAACCCCAGCTTGTTCAAGAGAACGCACGTCTTCTGGAAGTGTGCTTGGGCTTCCGAGAAGGAGGAGGCCTTGATCAACCAATCGTCCAGGTACGGGTAGACAAACACCTTGTTCTTCCGCAGGTGTGCCGCTACCACTGCCATGCATTTCGAGAATGTCCTGGGTGCAGACTTCAGTCCGAAGGGCAGCACCGTGTACTGATAGTGATTGGTGCCGACTTGAAAACGCAGAAACTTCCTGTGTTTGCATGCAATGGGCACGTGGAAGTATGCGTCCTGTAGATCTATGGCACACATCCAATCTCCTCGTTGCAGCTGAGGGTAGATTTGATGCAACGACAGCATGCGAAACTTTTCTCTGCGAATCCACTTGTTTGCCTGTCGCAAATCCAGAATGGGCCTGAACTCGTTTTTGTCCTTCTTGCGGACAAGAAAGAACCGAGAGTAAAGACCTCTTCCTCTTTGAGACAGAGGTACGTCTTCTATCGCCCTTTTCCTTAGCAGAATGTCTGCCTCCGCCTGAAGCTCGCGCAGTTGATACTGCGAGCTGACGGGAGGAATCGATGGAGGAGGGCTGGTGAAACGCAGACTGTATCCATTGCAAACAATATTCAGCACCCACTTGTCCTGAGTAATTTTTCTCCACTCTGCCAGAAAAAATTTAACGCTTCCCCCCACCGGAGCGGGTAACGGACGAGGGGGAAGTAACAGCTCAGGGTCGAGGCCCGGCCGGGCCCTTGGAAGCGGTAGAGGACTGCTGTCTACCTCTACCCCCCTGGCGTTTCTGGAAGGGCCGTCTGTACTGCTGCTGCTGTTGCTGCTGCTGATGTTGTCCGGCAGACTGCCCTCTTCCACGACCCTGCGACCCGAACCGCCGTTGGAACTGGCGGTAGGGTTTCTTCTCCTTGGGCTTCTCCAAGCCCACCGCCGTCAGGGTCTCCGCCTCGGCCTTCATTCTGGCCATCTCGTCATCCGCGTGTTTCCCGAAGAGGGTATCTCCGGAAAACGGGAGATTCGCCACACGTTGTTGTGCTTCTGGCTTAAGAGACGTCAACCGGAGCCAAGCATGGCGCCTCTGGTTAATCCCGTGGCAGTATCCATGCGCAGACAGCAAGGAAATATCCGCCGCGGCGCTAATGGCCTGGTTAGAGACCAGCATCCCCTCCTGGACGATCTCCATGAAGTCCTCTTTGCGGTCTCGAGGAACGAGGTCCGTAAACTGCTCCATTGAGTCCCACAGTGCACGGTCGTATCGTCCCAACAAAGCCGAGTCACTGGCAGCCTTCATTGACGAGGAGGATGTACCACACGCTTTTCGCCCAGCAGAGTCGATCCAGCGGCTCTCCTTGTCCGGAGGCACCGTGGACGCAGGGGAGGTGGCATGAAGCTTCCGGGCCGCCGTCACAATGACCGAATCCGGCGCCGGGTCCTTTCTCAAGAAGGCTGGGTCCGAGTCCGGAGCTCTGTATTTCTTGAGGAGCCTGGAAGGCGCAGACTTCACAACCGCCGGCGTCAGGAAAAGCTGTTCAGCCGGCTCGAGGAGCCCCGGCACCAGAGGCAGTAGGGGGCGAGACAGGTGTTTCTTGTGTAACGTCTCAAAGATGACAGAAGTCGAAGGCGTAGGCGCTTCAACTTTGATCCCCAACTTCGCCGCTCCACGCAGGAGAACCTCTTGGAATGTGCCGATATCGTCGATCGGGGACACCCTAGTCTCCGGCGAATCAGACAGCGTGGGCGAGTAAGAACGGGTCCCAGATGAGCGTGACCTGGACCGACGCCTCCTATGGCGATGCCTGGATCTTGATGAAGATTCGCGGCCACTCCTGGACTTGTCCCGTCTCCTTGAGCGAGACCTCGATCTCTTGGGCCTGGGACGGTCCGCCGGCCTCCCCGGTTCCGGAGTCCGAGGCTTCGGCTTCGACTTAGGAGTCTTCTTCGGCGGCGTCGGAAACTTGGGCATCGACACCGCCCGCGGTGGAACCGGGGGTGGGGGAGTCACTGGAAGCGGGGCCTGCGGAGCCGGTCGAGCAGGCAATGCAGGGGGGGTCGGAGCCTTCGGAGGCGGACCCCTCGGCAAAGGAGGCAGTGAAGGAGGCGCTGAAGGCTTCTTCGGGGTATATACCTCGGAATACGCCGTTCCCGGCGAGCCATCATCCTGTCCAGAATGTGGGGAGCCCCCCACAGTCCTGGGCCTGTCTTTTCGACCTCCTGACGCCGAAGATCGGTGCCCAGACGGCGAGCCTGGGTCCCTAGACGTCGAACGGCCCTTCGGCCTCGACCGCCTCTCACTCCTCGACGTCGAACGGTGTCGACGTCTCGACGTCGACCCCGACCAGATGGACGAGCCACGGAATCTGGACGACGGGCGATGGTGCCTCGACGGCGACCTCGACCTCTTCGGACGTCTCGACGTCGACCTGGATCGTCTCGACGTCGACCCCTTGGAACGTTTCGACGTCGATCTCTTAGAATGTCTCGACATCGACGTCTTTCGCGCCGGAGACTTCTTCCGTCTCGACGGCGGCCTCGACGACGAGGATCCCCTCGACGACGATGTCCTCGACGGCGAACGGCGGTGTCGCCTCAGCGGCGAGCACCGACGCCGGGTCCTCCGATGTCGACCACTCGACGCCGACGAGATCGACACCGGCTTCGACGGCGGCCGGAACACGTCCCTCGACGTCGACGGGCAACGTTTTCTCAACCCAGAGCCCTGGGGAGACCGGGAACTGGCCGTGGACCTTCCCCTCGACGTCGTGGTCAGCGCAACTGACCCAGACGGAGATCTTGGGCGCGGGCTGGACTTCCTGCCCCTGGGGAGCCCCCCAGAGGCCTCAGCATGGGCAGAAGGAGCCCCTCCTGACCCACCTCGTGCCTTCAATCTTCTTTCTTCAAGTCCCTGAAGTCTGATTTTACGCCTGTCCTTCAGGGTCCTTCCAGAGAAGCCTCTACAGATCACACACTCCTCAGGGATGTGGGAAGAGGGAAGGCAGAGGATACAGACCTCATGGGGGTCTGACTTGGCCTTCTTCCTGGAGCACTCCGGGCATTTGTCAAATAATGCTGGCATTATGGACAATAAAAGAGTGCAGGAATCCAAGAAGAAAGTCACTAAAGTACTTTGAAAGCACCAAAAATCGAATTTAGTGTAAAAACACCAACAAAACCCTTGAAAAGGGAGAGCTCAATGCTCCAGGGTCCTGCTTGCAGGAGCCGGAAAAAAGAACTGAAACTAAGTTGGACCTGCTATGCATTCTGGGATACTGGGAGAAGGTTCTGGAAGGTTCCTTAAAGGCACAGTATCCTATTTAAGCCACATAATGGCAGCCTATGGGGCTTGTCTGTCCAGGTTCTTCTCTCTATCATTCCTGAGGGATTTTGCTGTTAAGCAAGGGAAATCTGTACAGGCTTTGCTGTTTTGTGGATTTTGTGGTGGAATTTCTAGTTGAAGTACTGGACAGTGTAGCCTTTTTGGCTGCATTATCTGTCTTTAAATTCTCTCTTAAGTGTCTATGCATTTCTGCATTTTTTGACACTGTAAGAGATTATTTTTGATTGCTCCGGGGTCCACGCATATGGGCGGGACTATTCACTAGATTATGACTATACACAGAGATCCCCTACTACAGAAATGCAGGTGCAAAATATGCCAGCTAAGCAAATGCAAATGTCAGTTCAGAAACAGGTACCAATGGAAGGAATGTTTCAAGCACAGATGGTCCCACAAAATATGGTGTCCAGAGCAAATGTGAATTATTTCCAGAGACAAAATGAGAACCCAGTCAAACAGGTTGCTTTGTTTGCAAATGAGAGTTTTAACACTCTGAATTTACCAATTCCATTGTGAAGGCAGTGGAAAGTCCAGATTTAGTTGCAGGAGTTTTAAACAGAGAAATTACAAACCCAGTGTTAGAAGAATTTGCACCAAAATTAGGCCCATTTGAGGAAAATTGCAAAACTGTTGTCTGTGACTCAGGCCTACCAGGAAAACAATTATTTTGCAAATTAAGCAGCACATATTACTGTACACCAGATAATGTTATTTTTCAGATTCCTGATGAGGATGTAAATTTTAAGATGGCCCAACAAGAGACAGCTGTACCATTATTTTCAGAAAAGACAGTTGAAAAATTACCTTCTGCTTTGGAAAAAATAATAAACACAGAAATAAGTGAGTTCACAGAGAAGGATGCCAGATTAATAAAATGTGCAGAACATGTCTTATTAAAATTAGAACCAGATGACATGTATTCAGGAACACAATCAGTTGCAGGAATTTGACCAATAAAAGGATTTTTTATGGAATTGATTGGAAGTTTGTGTAACTTTCTGATCACAGGTACACAGAAAATAAATGAAAAGAACAGAATAGTGCAGGAGATTAAAATCATATTTTTTCCATGTTGTCCTGTGGTACCGAATCCAGCTAATATATTTTTTTACATTCTATGTGCTGAAGAATGGCTTACACTTATTAATTTTTGCAAAGCTCATGTCACAGTGCCATTGCATGAGAATAGTCAGGAGTACTGTCAAAAGCAAGCTGAATGTCTGGGACACAAAATTGGAAAGGGAGGTAGAAAGGTGTCACCAGAGAGAGAGGAAATGATTTCCAAGAAAAATCCACCTCAAATTCAGAAAGAAGTCAGGACGTTTTTGGGAATGGTTACCTGCTGTAGAGAGTGGTTACTGCACCTTTCCCTAGTGGCTAAGCCTTTACTGAGGCTGACACACAAGGGTGTATCTGATCCACTTCCATTGGACAACAATTGCACAAAAGCATTCCTAGAGTTGAAAGAGAAAGAATGTCGCGCCCCAGCACTAGGATTGAAAGTTTATTTGAAAGAAAATACACCAATTTGCACTGAGAGGGAGGGCTGCGCTCTTTCATTGCCTATTGAAAAAGATGACTGTATTCAAAGGTCTGTGATGTATTGCCCAATGACCTTTGACCCACACTTCACAGAAATGTCAGCTAATGAATTGGATTATGATGAAATTGAATAGGAGTGTCTAAATATCATGAAAATATGCATAACGCCAAATTCAGACGTTAAGGATCAACGTCTGAGTCAGCCCAACAATGTCCATTTTGTGGACTGCCCATGTTTGAAAGGTGACACATTAAAAGCAGCACATGCTGTGCTCCTTATACATTATGTTGTCAAAGCTTTATGGCTTTCAGTAGTTACCCCAGCCCAAAATTCGAAATTGATTGCCCTTACCCTAACATGCAGTATATCTGCTCAACTGAGAGTCACTGTTGTCATGGGAGAGAGAAATGCTAATTCAGTTGCACAAATTTGTGTTCTGTTAGCATATACATTCAATGGAATCTTCACAGTTGAATTAAAAGAGGCTCAAGAAAATGTTTTTGAAGCAGCACAACAGGGTTGTATCAGAACTATTTTTGAAAAAAATAACAACTGCAAAGTGACAAATGTGTTATTGCAAAAACTAATGCCCAGGTATAGATTGCCAGTTTCTCTGAAATCAGATCATAATGTGGACTTAAAGATAATGAGTGCAGAACAACAGATTGGACATGGAATGGATTGTAGCTATCTGCCTGAAGTGTCAAGCATAATAAAGCAACACAATGGCAGCACTGAGTTACCTTTAGCAAAAGACTGTTTTTCAGCATCACCAAAGTGGCTTGAAATGACATATGTAAATGCACTTGTGAAAAACACTGATGAGAACACTAGCCATTGCTGTGTAGGTCTGGTTGATGTACAGTGTGCAGTTTCTCACCAGATTGCAGCTGCTACACAAGATCTGCATAATGGATGGTGCAACAGCTTTGGTCTGAGAGATGCTGTGGTGAAACATCTGAATCTGATCAAAGTGAAAATAAGAGTGAAAGGCCTTGGTTGAAAAAGTGCAAAGGATTGATGGTGCTCTGTCAGAGTTTCTCAGCACCTAAGTAGTCCAATTTGCATGGAAAGTATGAGCCATACTGATGCCAAGCTGATGACAATGAGCAAAGAAATGCTGAAACTGTCCTTTTGAATTCCTTTTTTATTATTTCAGTTACCTATTTTAAAGAAGACTAACTGTTCCAAGAAGCTACTTACAGATTTCTGCACTAAAACATTTGAGCTTGGCTATATATGGTCTGATTACAGACCAAACTTGTGTTTGCCTTAGAAATAGAAGTAACATTGTTATATGCTCAGCTTTTGCATTTAAAAAAATATATATATATTGTCACTTGTGAAATGAAATATGTGTGATGAATTATAATTCATTTTATTATGATTTGAATCATCAGAAGGGTGGATTGATGGAGCAGATTTCATCTGCAGTCAGGCATTGTTTTATTTTTTGTGCTTCAGACAGACTGCATTTAAATTTCCATGCACATTTTGGTGCAAGTTAAAAACATGGCACATGAAAAACATGAAAGTGAGGCCTATTCAGTCTGAAATGCTTTTGCTGAATTAACATGTGTTTTTTTGCAATGTAGAGAAAAGTGGCCTTTTTAGCTTTGAAGATTAATAGAATGTGTTTCTCTCTTCCCAGCTCATCCCTTGCCAATCTAAATTTACTATTCCTGTCTTAATAGACTATGACTTGTTGCATATTTTGATAAATATTTTCAGTTAATAACACCTCTTTTTATAATGTGTGTGAATTAATAATGCACAAACACTACACAGGGGACTAAATGCTTTTTGCATGAAAAGCTATCTAAAACACTAATGCATGTTGCTGTGTGCACTATATTAATTGTGTGTGCTTTTAAATTTTACACTAAAGCATGAAAATGCTATGTTGCAAATTTCACATTTATTTTGCATGTTGGCATAAATAATAGAAAAGCTGCTTTTCACTAATAGCTCGGCTAGGTAAACATTTATAAGGGGTATTAGTATGAGGGAGGGAAACATAATGGGCTGATTTACATGAAATTAATATTATCTTTGTGTTTGTTTTATTTTTGGGGCCTACACAAAACATGGCTGCCTGTGAATCCATCAAGGCTATGGCTTGCAATTTAATGAGAAGGGAGCATGCGCAGACTGTGGCAGCTTTCCTCATGACAAGAAGTGAAGGACATCTTCAACTGTACATTATTGTGATTCTGCCAATGTACCAGGGTTAGTTAAAAGTTTCCATCTGACTACGCTGTGGAAGGAAGGAAGGAGAATTAGAATGAAACATTTTTCCTAGTAAATGTTGCAAATGTTTATAAAAGTAGTTATTCATGTATGCTTCTTTTGTTAAAACTGGTAAAGTCAGGATTTTAGAATGAGTCAGGGTATTGAGAACTCATGCCATCATGACTGACCAATCACGTACAAGTTTTCCTTAAGATGCTACATCTTTGTGTAGACTGCCAAGGTTTAGAGTATAAATACTGTCCTCTCTGGATGGGGGCTGGCTTTTCCTCAGCTCAGCTGGCTTCTATGGGTTAGGTACGAGAAACGTCCCCGGAGATTGCTGAAGGGGAGGTGCGTCCGAGGAGATTCAGGGGGAGGTTTCTTGCTTCCACGTCATATTTTGGCACATCAGGCCACATTCCTTTGAGGTCTGGTGAAGGGCGGGCTGTCTCCCTCCTTTTTGCTCTTTAGACACAGAGATGCACATGAGCAGCAACAGATAGAAAGGCTCTTTAGATTTAGATGCTAAACTTTAAGTTTATGCTTTGACTAATTAATTAGGTCTGAAAAGATTTGACTTATGCATTTATTTCTCTTAATGGGAGATTTTTGCTAACTATTTAATTATTGATTAGCTTTGCAAGACTATTTTTCTTAGAAACTCTAAGAATTTTGACTGATATTTTGCGCCACATTTGCTTTTCTAAGTGTGATGCTTATATGCAGACTGTAATATGTTCTGTATTAATGCTATTTTTTCTGTTTTCCAAATTCTGTAACCTGATTGATATTTTACTAATGAATAAAGGGTCAGAGAAAAACTTAACTTTTGACTAGAAAATAAAACCCTTTAAAATACTCAACAACTCTCTTTATTGGCTTGAATAATAAATTGCATTTTTGACTGTTCATCTTTATTTAAATTCTCCTGAAGGTAATACATGGTGTGAAGGGCCCAACACCTTTTGAGCGGTAAATTAGAGGTAGCATGAGGGTTTTACATTGAGAAATTATCAGAAGAAATTACCGCTCCATCAGTTTTTGGTAAGCAGCGGATGGTCATTATTGATTAGTTTGGTGATTAGTGATTATTGATTTCACCATCAACTATTCAACTAATGGATCATTGACCTTAAGAGGAAGTAAAATAAATGCCCAAGTTAGATAAATGTCCAAGTCCTGATTCCTGACTCCAATGCTCAGAACCTGAAGACTGGCAAAGCAGTACTGGCAGGTGATGCAAGAAGTGGTGTGAGTATCAATAGGGTTGTGAAATGTTGTTAAAATGCTAGCATGTATTTTTGAAGTGTTGAAAATATTAAGTTTTTTTATTGTTTGTGAAATTTGCTCATTTTGAATTGATGGTGTTATTGATTATATTGGTAATTTCATAGGACATATTTTTTGGTTATTGATTACATGTTTTAACTCTTCATGTTAAGTAAGTGCCTTGTTCTATGTTGTCTGGAACACGCAGGTATGCACACCTGTGGAATCCCGGGAAGGAATAGCGGGTGGTAAATGGAAGCCACACTGCACTGAGGTTACTCGTCGGTTGGAATAACACTGAGAAGCTAGGTAGGGCTGGCAGTGTTAAATTAGGAACTATTTTCTGTGTGAGTGATTGATAGCAAAGAGTTCGCTGGTGAAACTTTGGTCTGATATCACCTAGAAAGGGTCACACCAAAGGAGTAGCAGGTTCTTCTGAGCTTGATTGACAGCAAAAGGGTTCGCTGGTGAAACTTTGGCCTAAGATATATCCTGAAGGATAAGTCCAAAGAAGTAGCAGGTTCTTCTGAGCTTGAGTGAATGGTAAGCGGAAGGGATTTACCTGTAGTGTTTGAAGAGTAAACGGAAAGTCTTACTTTGTGAAGGGTAAGCGGAATGTGTTACTCGCAGTGAATATAAATCTATCCTTTATTTAGCACAACAGACAGAGTAGCGAATGTATTTATGTTGTTACTAACAGAGTTATTGATTAAGAGAAATATTGCAGTAAGATTTTGTGGAGGGTCAGTGGTAGGAGTAAAACTGACTGAAATTGAGACTGACAGCTTTGGAGAAAAGAAATTGCATTGAACTATTGCAAAAATGAAAATGTTTGAAGGTTTAAAGAAGCTGTTAGGAGGTAAAGTGAAACATTCGTTTTTTATTGGTGATGCTCCTGAAGGAACACCTGTGCATTTTATGTCTACCAATTTGGGACAAAATACATGTATGTGGGTTCACCAATGGTGCAAGATTACTGAAAAGAGGGTGCTTTGAGGTTTCCAAAAGATGGTACTTTTGAATTGCAAATTATTGACAAATTAAGGGAAGTCTTATGTGAAATAAAGACACCATCTAAAGTTGCGCAATTTGAGGCTTTAAGCCGGTGGGAAAAGACAGCAAGAGAGAAAGCAAGTGAGGATAAAAAGGTTAAGATAAATGATAAAGAGCTTCAAATAAATAATAATTCTGGGGATGAAATAATGGATGCATTGTTAACCGAGTGTCCACCACTTTATGTGGTTCCCATGAAAAATACTGAAAATAGTGTACCAGTAAATACTACAGTGGCTACTGCTTCTGTTGAACAGAGAGAAATACAGATTGAGAAAACTGTGCAAACATTTTATATTGACCCATTACCTGTTGATTCAGTACTGACAGTGATACCTCCAGGTGTTACTGCTTCAAATATGACTTATTCAGTTCAAAAATTGCAAACTGCAGATGCACAGATAATGCCTAGAAAAATGATGACTGTCCCAATTAATATGGTCCCTACTGAAAAGGTTCAAAGAGCTGCAGAATCAGTGATTATGGCAGGGTTTATTTCAGAAACTCAGAATATACAGATTATTGAACAGAAATTACCCCAAGTACTGAAAGGTGAGGGGAAAAATGGTATTTACAACATCTGCAGCCCAGAATAAAATAAATATATTTGAAAATGGGATTTTTCAAACCTGCTTTGATGAAGCAGCAGTGATTAAAAAGATAGAAAACACGGGGGAACATATTAACACAGGCCCTGAAAAAGAGAAACAGCTTAGTGTTTTACATTCAACATTGAAACATGAAGAAATTAACAGTCCCTGCTGTTTAAATAATGAAAATGTGAACCAGTGTCAGGAAAAGGAATTAATTTCCCTGAGTAAGGAAACAGCTGGCTGTGCATTAACTACACACAATGGACTGACCGATTTGGCTCAAAAATATGAAACTGATGTTTCAGGAAGTTTTCCATTTCAGAAAAGTTTTAGGGTACACATGGATGATGAAGCAAATGAGAAAATGTGTTCTTCAGGAATGCATTTGCACATTGCAGAAATAAAATATGGTTTTAAATGCAATGAGCTTGAGAAATTAGGAGACAAGTGGGCAAGAAAACATGAGAAGAAAAAGAAACCACCAGACCTAGCAAGGAAACTGGATAAGGAGAAGAAGCCACCAGATTTAGTTGAGAAAATAATAAGCAGAATGAGGGAGAAGCTTTTGCTTACTCATTGAGAGAAATGGTGGGAGAAGTGCATGTTCCTATGCCACAGAATAAAAGTGAACTTGCAGCATTTCTGAATACAATCCCACAATTGAGAGACACATTTATGCTGTGGTACCCACAAGTTGATGGATTTGATGAAATATTGAAAGAGTTGTGCATTAATTTGGAAATGTTCTTTTATATTGCCATGCTGATTAAATTGTGGTTTAAACCAAAAGTTGTTGTTCAAGGGCCAGGTGAGGAGACAGTGAAAAGGGTTTGCATGAATGCACCATCATTTTCTGTTGTTATGGCGGAAAATATAGCAGTGATTTATTTCCTAAAGGGCAGAGTGCTAGCAAAGGATGTTGATTGGGTACAGATTAAAAGAACACAGGATGGAAGTAAAGGTGTTTTGGTTAGTGCAAATTCAGGTATGAATGTTGTACTGCTGGAAAATGTTTCCTTTTGCCATCTTTATAACAGATTTGAGCATTGGAAGAAGAAAAATAAATTTAAACATGATGCACAAAAACATGGAGAAATGCAGGTGCAAAATATGCCAGCTAAGCAAATGCAAATGTCAGTTCAGAAACAGGTACCAATGGCAGGAATGTTTCAAGCACAGATGGTCCCACAAAATATGGAAAATGCTAAAATTAATTTAAATAAGGTGTCCAGAGCAAATGTGAATTATTTCCAGAGACAAAATGAGAACCCAGTCAAACAGGTTGCTTTGTTTGCAAATGAGAGTTTTAACACTCACAATTCTGAATTTACCAATTCCATTGTGAAGGCAGTGGAAAGTCCAGATTTAGTTGCAGGAGTTTTAGACAGAGAAATTACAAACCCAGTGTTAGAAGAATTTGCACCAAAATTAGGCCCATTTGAGGAAAATTGCAAAACTGTTGTCTGTGACTCAGGCCTACCAGGAAAACAATTATTTTGCAAATTAAGCAGCACAGATTACTGTACACCAGATAATGTTATTTTTCAGATTCCTGATGAGGATGTAAATTTTAAGATGGCCCAACAAGAGACAGCTGTACCATTATTTTCAGAAAAGACAGTTGAAAAATTACCTTCTGCTTTGGAAAAAATAATAAACACAGAAATAAGTGAGTTCACAGAGAAGGATGCCAGATTAATAAAATGTGCAGAACATGTCTTATTAAAATTAGAACCAGATGACATGTATTCAGGAACACAATCAGTTGCAGGAATTTGACCAATAAAAGGATTTTTTATGGAATTGATTGGAAGTTTGTGTAACTTTCTGATCACAGGTACACAGAAAATAAATGAAAAGAACAGAATAGTGCAGGAGATTAAAATCATATTTTTTCCATGTTGTCCTGTGGTACCGAATCCAGCCAATATATTTTTTTACATTCTATGTGCTGAAGAATGGCTTACACTTATTAATTTTTGCAAAGCTCATGTCACAGTGCCATTGCATGAGAATAGTCAGGAGTACTGTCAAAAGCAAGCTGAATGCCTGGGACACAAAATTGGAAAGGGAGGTAGAAAGGTGTCACCAGAGACAGAGGAAGTGATTTCCAAGAAAAATCCACCTCAAATTCAGAAAGAAGTCAGGACATTTTTGGGAATGGTTACCTGCTGTAGAGAGTGGTTACTACACCTTTCCCTAGTGGCTAAGCCTTTACTGAGGCTGACACACAAGGGTGTATCTGATCTGCTTCCATTGGACAACAATTGCACAAACGCATTCCTAGAGTTGAAAGAGAAAGAATGTCGCGCCCCAGCACTAGGAATGAAAGTTTATTTGAAAGAAAATACACCAATTTCACTGAGAGGGAGGGCTGCGCTCTTTCATTGCCTATTGAAAAAGATGACTGTATTCAAAGGTCTGTGATGTATTGCCCAATGACCTTTGACCCAAACTTCACAGAAATGTCAGCAAATGAATTGGATTATGATGAAATTGAATAGGAGTGTCTAAATATCATGAAAATATGCATAACACCAAATTCAGACTTTAAGGATCAACGTCTGAGTCAGCCCAACAATGTCCATTTTGTGGACTGCCCATGTTTGAAAGGTGACACATTAAAAGCAGCACATGCTGTGCTCCTTATACATTATGTTGTCAAAGCTTTATGGCTTTCAGTAGTTACCCCAGCCCAAAATTCGAAATTGATTGCCCTTACCCTAACATGCAGTATATCTGCTCAATTGAGAGTCACTGTTGTCATGGGAGAGAGAAATGCTAATTCAGTTGCACAAATTTGTGTTCTGTTAGCATATACATTCAATGGAATCTTCACAGTTGAATTAAAAGAGGCTCAAGAAAATGTTTTTGAAGCAGCACAACAGGGTTGTATCAGAACTATTTTTGAAAAAAATAACAACTGCAAAGTGACAAATGTGTTATTGCAAAAACTAATACCCAGGTATAGATTGCCAGTTTCTCTGAAATCAGATCATAATGTGGACTTAAAGATAATGAGTGCAGAACAACAGATTGGACATGGAATGGATTGTAGCTATCTGCCTGAAGTGTCAAGCATAATAAAGCAACACAATGGCAGCACTGAGTTACCTTTAGCAAAAGACTGTTTTTCAGCATCACCAAAGTGGCTTGAAATGACATATGCAAATGCACTTGTGGAAAACACTGATGAGAACACTAGCCATTGCTGTGTAGGTCTGGTTGATGTACAGTGTGCAGTTTATCACCAGATTGCAGCTGCTACACAAGATCTGCATAATGGATGGTGCAACAGCTTTGGTCTGAGAGATGCTGGGGTGAAACATCTGAATCTGATCAAAGTGAAAATAAGAGTGAAAGGCCTTGGTTGAAAAAGTGCAAAGGATTGATGGTGCTCTGTCAGAGTTTCTCAGCACCTAAGTAGTCCAATTTGCATTGGAAAGTAGGAGCCATACTGATGCCAAGCTGATGACAATGAGCAAAGAAATGCTGAAACTGTCCTTTTGAATTCCTTTTTATTATTTCAGTTACTTATTTTAAAGAAGACTAACTGTTCCAAGAAGCTACTTACAGATTTCTGCACTAAAACATTTGAGCTTGGCTATATATGATCTGATTACAGACCAAACTTGTGTTTGCCTTAGAAATAGAAGTAACATTGTTATATGCTCAGCTTTTGCAATTAAAAAAATATATATATATTGTCACTTGTGAAATGAAATATGTGTGATGAATTATAAATCATTTTATTATGATTTGAATCATCAGAAGGGTGGATTGATGGAGCAGATTCCATCTGCAGTCAGGCATTGTTTTATTTTTTGTGCTTCAGACAGACTGCATTTAAATTTCCATGCACATTTTGGTGCAAGTTAAAAACATGGCACATGAAAAACATGAAAGTGAGGCCTATTCAGTCTGAAATGCTTTTGCTGAATTAACATGTGTTTTTTTTTGCAATGTAGAGAAAAGTGGCCTTTTTAGCTTTGAAGATTAATAGAATGTGTTTCTCTCTTCCCAGCTCATCCCTTGCCAATCTAAATTTACTATTCCTGTCTTAATAGACTATGACTTGTTGCATATTTTGATAAATATTTTCAGTTAATAACACCTCTTTTTATAATGTGTGTGAATTAATAATGCACAAACACTACACAGGTGACTAAATGCTTTTTGCATGAAAAGCTATCTAAAACACTAATGCATGTTGCTGTGTGCACTATATTAATTGTGTGTGCTTTTAAATTTTACACTAAAGCATGAAAATGCTATGTTGCAAATTTCACATTTATTTTGCATGTTGGCATAAATAATAGAAAAGCTGCTTTTCACAAATAGCTCGGCTAGGTAAACATTTATAAGGGGTATTAGTATGAGGGAGGGAAACATAATGGGCTGATTTACATGAAATTAATATTATCTTTGTGTTTGTTTTATTTTTGGGGCCTACACAAAACATGGCTGCCTGTGAATCCATCAAGGCTATGGCTTGCAATTTAATGAGAAGGGAGCATGCGCAGACTGTGGCAGCTTTCCTCATGACAAGAAGTGAAGGACATCTTCAACTGTACATTATTGTGATTCTGCCAATGTACCAGTGTTAGTTAAAAGTGTCCATCTGACTACGCTGTGGAAGGAAGGAAGGAGAATTAGAATGAAACATTTTTCCTAGTAAATGTTGCAAATGTTTATAAATGTAGTTATTCATGTATGCTTCTTTTGTTAAAACTGGTAAAGTCAGGATTTTAGAATGAGTCAGGGTATTGAGAACTCATGCCATCATGACTGACCAATCACGTACAAGTTTTCCTTAAGATGCTACATCTTTGTGTAGACTGCCAAGGTTTAGAGTATAAATACTGTCCTCTCTGGATGGGGGCTGGCTTTTTCTCAGCTCAGCTGGCTTCTATGGGTTAGGTACGAGAAACATCCCCGGAGATTGCTGAAAGGGAGGTGCGTCCGAGAGATTCAGGGGGAGGTTTCTTGCTTCCACGTCATATTTTGGCACATCAGGCCACATTCCTTTGAGGTCTGGTGAAGGGCGGGCTGTCTCCCTCCTTTTTGCTCTTTAGACACAGAGATGCACATGAGCAGCAACAGATAGAAAGGCTCTTTAGATGCTAAACTTTAAGTTTATGCTTTGACTAATTAATTAGGTCTGAAAAGATGTATTTGACTTATGCATTTATTTCTCTTAATGGGAGATTTTTGCTAACTATTTAATTATTGATTAGCTTTGCAAGACTATTTTTCTTAGAAACTCTTTAAGAATTTTGACTGATATTTTGCGCCACATTTGCTTTTCTAAGTGTGATGCTTATATGCAGACTGTAATATGTCCTGTATTAATACTATTTTTCCTGTTTTCCAAATTCTGTAACCTGATTGATATTTTACTAATGAATAAAGGGTCAGAGAAAAACAACTTTTGACTAGAAAATAAAACCCTTTAAAATACTCAACAACTCTCTTTATTGGCTTGAATAATAAATTGCATTTTTGACTGTTCATCTTTATTTAAATTCTCCTGAAGGTAATACATGGTGTGAAGGGCCCAACACCTTTTGAGCGGTAAATTAGAGGTAGCATGAGGGTTTTACATTGAGAAATTACCAGAAGAAATTACCGCTCCATCAGCGGCGCTTGCGTCCTTTGACTCCCGCGTCTCTCAGCAACCTGCTAGAACACACAGGAGTGTCCCATTATTCCTCATGCATTTCTTGACATCACATCGCTCCCCTCCGGCTCGGCGTCAGGTTACGGCTCTTCTCTTGAGTCCGTAACGCTGCCTGTTCGAGCCGGAGCCTCTTTCCTTCCCACTATTTCAATACAAATAGCACAAATGCCACCCAGTGGCCATACAATATACAAAATCTTAACTTTGGATGATTCTCCTTTATTGTGAGGAAGCGGATATTTGTTTTTAAGTCAGTGTGCTGTTTTCAAGCGTGATTCATCCACCAACTGTGAGTACTCCTTACAAAGGGCAATTTACATCTCTTATATCTTGAGAATAAAATGAATCCTGACACTATCAACCCACCACAGTCCCCTAAAGAACTACTGGGTGATAACCTGAAGAGACTCATTGGGGAAGAACTTAAGTCTTCCGTCAGGGAAGCGGTTGATGCCGCTTTAACTAAAAGAAAGAGGGCATCCCCTGTCGAGATTATTTTTTCTCTTTTGGATGGAGACTCTCCCTCTACATCAGGCCCAAAAAAAAAGGGAAAACGTTCCTCAGAAAGAAAACATATGAATGAAGCACTTACCCGTGCATTTGATATTGGTAGCCCTCGCGCTACAATAGATGGCGGTGCCTATGGCAGCACAAGGGAGAAATCCTAATATCTTGGGACAGAGAGAAGAGTTGTCCACAGCGGCATGACAAATCAAGGTAACCTTTACGGTACAAATGACTTTTATGATGATTCTCTACACTCCCATTGTGAATACCCAGACTATGAGGATTTAGTAATGGATGAGTTCGTTTTTGGAGGATCTTGATGAGTACCTTAATCAGCCTTCCACCTCATCCTCCATTGTTAAAGACCCCTTGGTGGGGAAATGTTTAATCCGACTGCTATTCGCCACCCTCGCATTCCCAAATGGTTGCCAATGGACCACGTCGGAAAATATCTTTGTCAGAGAGTGAGGAAACCTCTAGATAGGGATACATGCAACCTTATGCAAAACGAGTGCCCTAACTTGGATCCCAAACTGATCACCTTTCTCTTTAAATCTGGGAGGGATCCCAGAAAAAGGATAAAAAAAAATGTCCGAAGCAATGCCAGGACAAACTACTTGACGTTCTTGGGCCATTGTCCAAGATTCTCGATCTGACCGAAGAGGCAAGGATCAACGATACCCCAGTCGATGTTAAACTTTTAAGAGGTTGGTCACAATGAGCTATTTGCTTTGTTGGAAACGCCAATGCCAACCTCATTACTGAGGTTCTTTTAAGAATGAACCCTAAGCTCGCTGATCTTTCCACAAGAGATGACATGTGCGATGCAAAGGGTCTACTATTGAATGACAATTTTGTTCAATTCCTTGGTTAAGTATGTGTCCACCTTTAACGCCTTCAGTAGAGCCCAGTCTAGCATGCGCAGAGTTTTTGTAGGCCGTGCAGTTTTTGGAAGGGCTGACAGGAGGGGACAGTCTGTCAGGCGAAACTTCTACAGGTCCCAATTTTATCCCCAAGATGAAAGAGGCTCACACCGTTTTAAAAGAGGCTACTTCTCCAACCCAAACTTCTACCCCTAAAGAGGGAGGGTTTCAAGATCCCACGGAGGTAGATCCACCAATCAAACTTACCAAGGTAAGCCAGAAGTCTTCCTTCCCCTTAAAGGTGGCAGGAAGACTGAAATGTTTTGCACACAATTGGTCAAGAATTACTCAAGACCCCATGGTTTTGGAAACAGTAGTGCGGTTCAAGATAGATTTTTGGAAACAACCATTTCAGAGGAAGATTTCGAAGGGAGTTGACTTTAGACCCGGAAAATTCAAAACTAATAAAATTGAAGATTTCCCAAATGTTAGAAAAGGGAGCCATTAAAAAAGATCCCTATTTCAGAGATTTCGAAAGGCTTTCCAAGTACCATCTTTCTAGTCAAAAAGAAGGACAAAGGTTGGCGTCCCGTTATAAATCTAAAATATTTGAACAACTTTCTAACGTACAGACACTTCAAGATGGAGGGTATCCATGTTTTGAGGGACATTTTGCAAGCTAAGGATTGTCTGGTAAACCATTGATTCATTCCACATACGCATAGAGCAGGATCACTGGCACAAAACTATATGGATCTTTAACACTGCGAGGGGCACATAAGAGTATGGTTGTTTTTTTACACTCACAGGATGGATGAACCCTTTTTAATAAGAATACATATTTTGGGCACTTCACTGTATTTTCAAAAATTATGAGTAACTGTGGCTCTATATATGTTGAGTAAATACCCATAATAATAGTGGGTATTTTATGTTTTACTTAAGGTAACACTCGGGTTGTATTGTCCAAAGGAGGCCAGAAATTCAATAGACCAAAACACGTCAACTTTTTTCTACATAAGGAGCCCACCAAAGATGGAAAAGAATAACCACAAAAGGCACCAATCTAAGGATAACACTAGATTTTTCTGGGACATTAGATTGGGTGGTATTTGTTTACACAAGTGGACGCATTTTAAGACGGATCCTAGATACAAAAAAAGAAGTGGGCCGTCAATTTGTCTTGAAAAAAGAGTGTATATTTTCTGTATTTGCTGTATTATGGAGTATGGTGAACATTGATATTATTCAGCAATAAGAGAAAATAAAAATATGAATAAGAACCAGATTTGGAGCTATTTTGAGCAGTTCGTTTGGCATAATTTTCTGAATTGATTAGTGAAGTTACTGTAACATTCCTATAGTAAATAAAATACTGTTGTTGATTAAATAATAGCGACAATCCATCCCTCAGGGGCCCCTTTCTTTGTGTTACTTATAGTAATTAACCAAGGCCTCAGTGGGTTATTTGGCTATTCCCCCATAGTTATATACAGAATTCACTAAGGCCAGCAATAAGGTGAAGTGGAGTGGAACATACTTTCACAAGAGCAAGAGAACCACCATGAATACCTATCAAAAGTGAGTTGACTTAGTCAAGTCTGAAGATAATCTTGGCCTGAACTATCGCATGGGAGTCAAACGGAAGAGTGAAATGTAATATTTTCTGCGGATGGTGCAATAGTAAGAGGTAGATTTGTACATTTTGACAATGTGACTTTGACATTCAGAGAAGAGTTTTAAATGGTGCCAGTGGTATTGGTACTATATAGGAGAAAGGGAGATGATTTGCTGTAAGAAAAGGGACAGCCCAGCCCTAGATGTAAGAATGAGAAGATACCGGAGAGAAAAGTAAGACATCTGTTGTGGAAAATTACTATTGAGGAATTGGGAGGGCATAGTTTATCCAGGTCAATGACATTCCTTATTTAAAGATCCTGAAGAAAGAGGGGGCATCATCTGCCTACTGATAAATTATTACACTAATATCATTTATTTTGTCTTCCAGAACTCACATATTGACATTGAACAGTGAGAGCTGACCCTGGTTTACTATAGGATTGACATGGATATTGGTTTAGCACACATCTACTGCAAGTTCTATCTCACAATGCCTGTTCTTACCTTGTTCAAATTGTTTACAATCTGCAGCATGCATATGTAGTTGAACAAGGATGTGGTTCTGTGTTACCTGGCTTGGGAAAATGATCTTGCGTGTCCTAGGAGTGCTTGGGATCATGCTTGGGGTCTGAATGTTGGTGAGATTGTATCTAACAGCATTGAGGTACATAGATTACATAAATATTAGGTAACAACAGAAATGAAATAACCAGCATACCTAGTGATAACATTTAGTTGACTCCAAAGCAACATGTGCTCCTGAACCCCTCAAGATACAACAGGATTTTGTAAATAAGGAAAAGTTTTGTTTGCGGAGTGTACATTTCTGTTGTTAAATCAGATGTGATTGTGTGATTGTGCGATACATGGGGCTACTGATTGAATTGTTTAAGTTCCAACCTTCTCATTCACAATTGATTAGTGTTAGTTTGTGATGACTGAGAAGTCTTCCATTTATGCATCCCTGTGAGAGCAGAGCAGAGGTGTCTGAAGCTCGGCTCACCAAGGATGTAGGCAACAGACCAAGAAAGAAGATGCAAAGCTAAATACGAAATTGAAGAGGTGCTGGATACATGGTTAAAACATTCAAGAGCATACCAGGTGACGGGAGTCAGAACACTCATATAATGCATAAATGTTAATCACACTCAATAGTTTCCACAGCCATATGTAACATACGATCTCTCTAGGAGAATAAGGAAGTATGTTGTTCCAAACAGATTTGGAATGTAGGTGTTAAACTTGAATAGAAGATGTCAAAATCCCAAAATGAGATAACATTAAGTCTAATCTGACGTATAAGGATCTCTGGTCAGACAACTCAGCCATGGGGGAAAAAGTGGCTTAATAGGTGTCTGAGCTCCCCTCCTTATCATTCTATAATGTCTTAATGTTCGTATTCCCTGAATTATGATTCAAGTATACCAAACTACCCAGGAAGTGATTCTACTACTATACATGCCTGATGTGTGCAGGATTAATTCAGATACAACGGCAGAACGTCATCTTTAAAGAGTGGCCAAACCCCTGGGCTGCCTGTACATTGGTAAAGCGCTTAAAATGGAAGCTGTGTGCCAATCAAACTGATGGAGGATAATACTGTAATGAGGTAGCATTCTATATATTCAACCGTTTGCAGTAAAGTTGAGTCTTTAATCATCTCTAATGCAGAATGGCCAGGAGAAAGAGAAATCACTAAAAGTGAGATAATACATTTAGTTGCAAACAAAAAATAAGCATTTTTATCTGATGTTGGATCCCTAATTTTACAGTCTCTGCATATACATGAATCTCCTACTATTACAAGTTCAACTTTATTGAAAGAATTGATTTAGACCCCCACAAAGATCAACAATATAATTCACTAATAGTAAAGTGCCTAAAATGTATAATAATACAGGCAGATTTCAAGCAATGAAATATACAATTCAAGAGTTTTTTTAAATATTTGCAAGAAACTCTTAAGACATCTAAATATAAAAAAAGCATACTTTTTCATCCAGCGGATAAGTAATTAGGAATATCAAGTCATGATGCATAGCAATTTTAAAACTTTCCATTAAAGAGAATAAAAATAGCTTTCTAACACCAGTTAACTATGAGTAGAGAGGAAAGACATGAAAAAGGTTTTGAGGACCTAACTCGCACAGTTTATTAACAGCACTACTATTAGTAATGTTTATTTCTTTCCCTTTATGCAGTATCTCTGAGCACAGGTCATGGTAAAGTATTACTTTTAGGCCCTTGCGTTTAATTTATATCTGTAGAACCACTTTCTCAAAGCGGCATTGTGCAGCTTCTGAAGGACCACAATACATGACGAATGAATGATAAATCTTGTAGAGTGCAACGAATACCCAGAGGTGTCTAAGCGCTATAAGTGACAAAGATCAGGCAGCAACCACAACTTCTAATCTCTGAATAACCAAGCTCTTAAAGATTTCCTGAAAACTGATGAAGAGTTGGAGACTTTCAAATCCTGGAGAAAAAGATTCCAATTTTGGTCTGTACAAATTACAAAGCTCCCGCCTCCCCATGAATATCGTTTGTAGGAAGGAACCACCAGATTACTGGTGAAGTTGGAATGAAGAGTCCTACATGGCAAATACCATCTGAAACTTACCTTGAGATAGGCTGGACCTTGTCCATAGACTGCCTTAAATGCAATGCATAAAGCCTTCAAAACTATATGCTGCTTTACAGGAAGCCAGTGTAGCCTACAGTTAGCTTGAGAGGCAGAATGGAATCTAGGAACATTCAAGAGCATCAGAGCTGCAGAGTTTTGTAGTATTTAAAGTATATACAGGGATATTTTAGGTACGTTTTGATAGAGGCCGTAGCAATAGTCTAATCTCGATAAGACTAAAGAGATGGCTACTGTCTTTAAAAGATCAAATGGCAGAAATTTAGCAATTTTCTTGATGGTTCATAAAGTACAGAATAATGTGGAAATAACCTTGTTTACTTGCTCTTGAAAGGTTAGTCTATAATCCACTAAGACGCCAAGGTTGTTAACCTTATCCGGTATTGGAAGAGAAATCAGCTGGTCTGGCCACCACGAAGGGGACCAGAAGGCGGTATTGTTACGGAATAGGATGACTTCCATCTTAGAAGAGTTCAACTCGACAGTTTTTCTCCATCCATTTCCTAACTGCAGTTCTGAAAAGTAGCACTCATGTTGGAACCACTATTAGAGAGCGAGACCACAATCTGGGTGTTGTCAGCATAAGATACTAACGACAATCCAAAACGCTTGATCAAAGTAGCCAAAGGTGTAACATAGAGATTAAACAGGGTCGGGTTCAATGAAGGACCCTGCAGAACCCCGCAAGGAAAAAGGCTCAGCTTTGAAATCCTCGAGGGAGACCGATTGAACACGATCCGCAAGAAAGAGACACAGCAGTGAAAAAGCTGCACCTTCAATCCCTAAGCTCTGTAACCGGTCAATCAAAAGATCATGACTGACCGCGTTAAATGCTGCTGACAAATCAAGTAAGAGAAGGGCTGCATTGCCGCCCTTTTCTAATGAGGCCCTAATTAGTGCCGATTCGCTGCTGTTACCACTTCGGAAGTAAAACTGTGTCATCTAAAAGGTGGTTGTTTGCTATTAACTAGGCCAATTGCATATTCAAGGCTTTCTCCACCAATTTGGCAGGAAAAGGAAGCTGGGAACTAAGCCAATAACCACAAGGATCCTGCCCATTTTAAGTTGGGTTTCTTTCAAAGTGAAAGGAATGAAGCGGATTTCCACTGTCTAGGAAGTGTCCTGAGAAATGGAGGAGGCCACCGAGTCGGGCACTAGATGGACTATCTTAGCGGGACACGGGTTCGTTTGGCATCCTGATTTTGTGGACAGGCAAGCCAGTTTGACTTGTTCATTTGTGAGATTATCAAATTCGATAAAGGTGATCATTACAGAGTTCACCAAAGGCAGAGCAATGGTCTTCTGACATTTGGAATTGCTAGAGGAAAATCTATTAAAGATTGCCTCAACTTTCTTTTGAAAGAAATTCACTAGGGAATTGCATAAAGCCAGACTGATGAGTCTTGCTTGACCTCAAGGGATACGAAGGTCACTGAACAAACTAAAGGATGCCCCCATCACCATCTCGCTGACTTGAGTATTAGGCATCACTACAGTTATTTTCTCAGATTCTCATCATGATCTCCATTCTACAGCCTCTCGACTTCGTCATATAGCTGTATTACATTATAGATCCTGCAGCACACTTTTGAAATATTCTTTACTGAGACTGAGCCCCCAATATTTCCTCTCCCTCCTTTCCATACCTATCCACATAAGTCATAAGGTTTTCAAACCGTTCTGCTACATTGTGAGCAGTTTTCTTTTTATCACAACAGATATGTGCAACTACTTTCCACTAAAGAAAGCTTGGCAGAAAACATAAGTATTATAAATACTCGATTGTATGCGATATAATTACTTAACTACTGGGGTACTATAGTTAACAATAGAAATCGCTTACTTCCTGAACATAGTCACTATTCTCAACCTCCCAGAAGTTTACCTTTTTTTTGCGGCTTTACATAGCGCGAACTCCAACAGCAGTTACATTACACAATGGCACATTCATTTTTGTAGGTACGGGGTGAATATGTGATTTGTCCAGAATCACAAAATGTTAGGAGACGCCGAGACTCGAACCAGGTTCCTTAGTTCGAAATTCGGCAGCTCTGGCCGTTTACCATGTCCTCTCCCTGTTTAATTTAAATCCTAAATGGCTATAAATTTGAGTCTATCAATGAAGCCATGAGGGACTTTTTCTCTTTAGTCACCCCTGGCAAGTCTGTCTTACAATGTCACTATGATACCATGGTCTCTCAGTGGAGATGGAGCACCATTTCAAAACACTTTTTTCCTTTTCATCAAAGTTCTTTCTCAAACCGCAGTGATGTGCCTCTCCGGTTCTTCTTATTAACACATATCAGCTGCCTGAAGAGAAAATAGGCTTTTGGAATGGTTCTACTCTTTTTGCTTCCCTGTCAGAGGGTGTGGTTGAAAATGCGTTAAGGTTAACTCTACTGATGGACCCCTGTTCCAACATACTTTTCCGGTGTTGGATGCTGTGTTAAGAAGTTCAGGTCTACTGCCAAAGGTCTATGGTAGTAGACAACCTGTTGAATGACTGGGCAACCAGAATAAGGTTTAGCCCAAGTGCCTAGCAGTGTCTCAGTGAGGGTTTCAATGATTTGTTAAAAGCGGTTTGGTGGCCAGGCTTTAGGACCTTTTTCAAAACATTTGTTTTTACATTCATAGTGGGGAGGTGGAGGTCAAGGACCTCAGCAGCCCTTCAGATCACTGTAGCAAATTCAGTGGGTTCCTCTGTTGGTGGCTGGGGTAGGAGGGGCGAGTGGGGACCAACTCACTATTGGGAGAGGTGTCCAGCCATCCTGTATGTCCATGTACCAGTTATTAGCATAGGGTGAGCCAACACTTCCCCATCCCCACCATCGTTATCTCTAAAAGGCTGTCTCTGGTCACAGTCTGAACCAAAAAGTTGGTGCAATGTCTGTACGTGACTGTGCAGCAGTGGGTTTGTGTTCAGATTGCTTCAGTAGAGGCGGCGGCACATCAAGCTCTGGATGTGACCGAGAAGATGCCGGCTCCGAGTTGGACATAACAATGGGCTGCAGGCTGTCCTCCAGTGATGGTGAAATCTGTGCCAGTGGCGTCAGTGTTGACATGAATGACAAAGGAACTGTCAGAGATTTTACTGCCGGTCCAGATGTCAGCACAGAACCCAAGCAGGTTTAAGGGCCCAGACGGCACATAGGGCGACACTGCCAGCATTAACCTCTTTGGGAGTCAAAGGCACACTAGTGAGAGCCATAAGCATGCCAACAATGTGTAGCATGTCCTCTCGATGGGCCTCAATCTACTGCAATGCCATAGATGGACCCAGGAGCTCAGGGTGCACAGGGACCAGGGATGGAATGGCCACCTTGAAAGTGGGACCAGGAGGCACAGTGGCAACCTTGTGCCCTCTCTAAACAATGAGATTGGTGGGAAGGCGCTAAGTCCCGCTTCGATTTTTTATGTTTCTTCTTTGAGTTGCCCAAAGACTTTGGCCATGAGGAAGATCTGCCTCAGGAACGACTTTGTGAGCAGGTCCTGACCTTTTAACTTTGCTTTGGAGCAGTACTGGTGCAAAGTTTTCCAGTGTTTCACCATTAACAGCTTCACCATATGTTCATGGATGGCTTTAGGATTCATCTGGACGCAGTGGTTACAGGCCTTGGAGTCACTCAAAGAACCTGAGCACCAGAGGCACATCTCAGGGAGATCAGTCCCAGTCATCTGCCTGATTCCTGTTTTAGTAGGCAACATTACTTGCACACTCTAATTTTTTTTGTAGAGACTAACTCTTTCCAGACTGGAGGAGTGGAGCTCCAGATTGGCTCTGAAGGGAAAGTAGATGAGGGACGGACGGCCACGCGTGGTTGTGTTCGTTCCTAGCAGACAGAAGGTTCCAAGTCCACTGCCCCCCTTTCAAATCGGAGGTATGTCTACTAAAGCAAGGAGTGCCACAGGGCTCTATCTTGAGCCCCACGTTATTCAATCTACACATGGAACCCCTTGCGAAGTTAGTGGAAGCTTACGGGGTGGAGATCGTGTCCTACGCAGACGACAAGCAACTGGTGGTGACACTGTCTCAGCCCCCGGAAGAGGCTGCAGCTAATTTCTCCGCCTTTCTTAAGGGAGCTGGCAGGCTGGATGAATAACAACTACCTGCGCCTGAACGCGAACAAAACCGAGCTTCTAGTTATAGGGAAGGCACCATCAATATGGTCCTCAGCATGGTGGCCGTTGGAGCTGGGGCCGACTCCTAACCCTGCAGAACAAGGGAAAAATCTGGGAGTACTATTGGACATCACTCTGTCCTTTGAACATCACATGGGAGGGGTTGATGGTAAATGCTACGGCATTCTAAAAACCCTGCGTAAAACCCTGGACTTACTCCCCATCACCTGTAGGAAAAAGTGAATCCACACTCTTGTTACTCCTCACCTGGACTATGGGAACTCGCTGTACATCGGTCTTAGCACAAAAGGTCTGCACCGACTTCAGTGTGTGCAGAATGTGGCCGCTAGGTTGGCACTGAACCTTTCCCGAAGGTCATCCGGGAGACGGGCCGTGGCCACCTTGCACTGGCTCCCCATCCGTGAACGAATTGTGTTCAAAACGATGTGCATGGCACACCGTATTGCACAGGGAAAGGGACCTGTATATCTTCAAAAACTACTGACCGTGTACCAGCCAAAACGGTTGCTAAGATCACTTGAGAGTATGCTTTTCCAGGTTCCGCGTATCTATAGAGCACGGATGGGAGGCCGCTCCTTTAGATATTTAGCCAGCAAGCAGTGGAATGCTCTTCCGATTGAGCCCCGCATGGAACCATCCGAGGTGAGGTTCTGTCAGAAATTGAAGACATACCTCTTTCCCAAGATAGTGTAGGTCCGATGCCTATCTCTGGCCCTTCAAGCTCTTTACTGGATGGCCTATTGTAGTCTGTATGGTTTCTGTTTCCACAGCGCGGGGACACACTGTTTTCCTAGTATTGTGGTAAATAAAATATTACCCTGGCATAATTTCTAGGCATTAACAATTAGCATGTATCAAATGAGAGGCAGAGAGTCCGTGGTGTCCAAGTTAAAAGGGCTTTATTCCAATAACTCGAGTTAAGGGAGAATCTGTTCCATCACCTCTAAGGTTCAGGAAGGGTCTTCTAACATTATTTACAGAGAACAACACATATATACATTTTTCCTTGTACATAGGGAGGAGCGCCCCAGGCAGAGCATGAAAGAAAGAGATAAGAGCATGTGGGCGTGCATGAGGGTGTACACTTGATGAGTCACAGGTGGGTGATAGGTGGGTGGCTACATAGAGGAGGAGTTACATGGCAGGCTGGAACTTTGCCCTACTTGTGCACGCAATTTGAGCATGACGTGCAATTGACGTGTAACTGGGAGGAGAGCTGACTTTCAGTCTAGTAGAGAGATCTTTAGTGTCAAGGCGACCAGCACGTCTGGTACTAACTGATATCTTAAGTCAGGGGATGTATTATCTGAAGCAAAGGTTGCTCATCGCTAAGAATCAGAAAAAGCATATATTTCTTCGTTCATTGTGAGCTTTCTATGGATGCAAGCACTGTGATTTACTTCAATGGAGACAGAGAGGCTAGGCCCTATCTTCTGCGGACGGGTTCTGTTTACCTTCCTCACTGGGCAGGAATGTGACTCTGTACAGTAGGCAGATAACTGTTATTCATAATACTATCTTGGCAACCCTTGCTGGGTCTCTTTCGGCTGAGCTAGAAGTATGCGAGGTCAGAGATACGTAACTGCAGCTTTCAGTGTGTCAGGAGTCATGAAAACCCTAATTCAGAAAGTGGCTCAGACTGAACCACAAAAAGGGTTCATTACGATATTTATTTAAAAGTGCACAATGCAAATACATGGGCCTTCATGTTAGCTTAACGTTTGGGAAACTTGATGACAGGCACCTTAATGCAGGACGTGATTGCAGAGGCCTTGTGATTCAGGCCACTGAGAGAAATATGCATGGGTGACATGCACATACATGTAACATAGGGTACACGTAGGGGGCATCTTGGTCAGGCAAAATTTCATTTTCCACATTCCCTCCTTGTCCCCTACTTAACCCTTCAGGATACATCTATATTCATGAGACCGTATAGTTGATCATACAGCATCATTTGTTCGTCCTTAACCCTTTGTATACTTGGATGTGGAACACATGCAGTTGCACACAGGCCGCAAATGGCCGGGCCACACTGCAGACAGAGACAGCAACCAAATATCATAAGTAGGATCATTCCTAGAAAGGACAACACTTTCCATCCCCAAGCAGATATCACACCCCAGAGCCAACTGGACCAAGTCCATGTGCCTGGGTCTTGATGTATGACATGAGCAATCTTGTGGAGCCTTGTTATCGCTGCATACACAGATGGCGCGTTATTTGGGATGAAAACGCAACAACTAGATCGGATCACGCTACAAGCTCCGCCCCTATCCGCCAAGATGACGTCTAGAACGAGGCGATTTTGAAGAACAACAAGTCTCATAGCAGACTGTTCCTGGGTCAAGTTCGCCAGGGCAGATGCAGTCACATTCACTACTGCCTCAAGAGTCCTTGTTAACTTGCGTATCAGTTTACTGTTTTGGACGGGACCTATGAAGAAGAAGAATCCTTTGTTGAAATCTGTATATTGCTCCCAAGCTGTTTCAGTCTGATCAATCCCTGAGGCATCTGTCTCTCTCTTTACTCTAACATGTTCTAGTCGTGAATCTCTATGATAATGGGATGGGGCCAAGAATACAGGTGGCAATAAGAATGCTATATAACAAGTCCCACCCCAGTCTAAGGGCAGATGTACATAGGCTGTCTGACCGCAAATGAAATAGGTATGGCGTGATGTTTTGAAAGAAGAAAGTCCTTTATCATTAAACTCTACTACAACTTTACACTCGCTGTGTCCCATATGTACTGAGCCTTTCTTATTAACACATAAATCACCTTTTGCTGGTAGAACTGAAATAAACGGTGGACCTGTATTTTGCTTGGGCTGAACATTTAACATTATAAAATTAACGGATGCATTTCCCTGCTCGTACTCTTCATTCTCTAGATCGGTTCCCTTCCTTTGGGGAAATCCGTCTTTGTCTGGAAAACATGCTTCATTCATTACTTTATTCAGGTTTCCATATATCCAGCCACCTGGATAAGCTATGTACTTTCTATCTATTGAGGTCATTAAGGCAAACCATGCTCCACATGAACCATTGTGTGAGAACGGTAGAGGATAGAAGGGCAGAACTCCCCTCGCCTTTTGATAAGGTGGCAGTTGGCCACATACCCAGCAATCAGTCGCATTGCTGGTCTGATGAGAATGGTGTAACATTCGAATAAAAGTATTGTTACGCAATGCAAGTCGATATGACAATTCATGAGGTGGCAGTTCACTAAATGTATGCTCTATGGTGCTGTTACTGGAAGAGTGTATATGTGAGGAAATAGGAAAGAAAACATGTAGTAATAAACTGACACAGATTATAACAATGCACAGAATAAAAAGAATGATCAAAGTAACTATACATCTACTGCGTAATAGCTTGCAGTATTTTGCTTTCATGTTTTTTTTCTTACTATTCTCGTATGTGATCTTATACATGTCAGAAATCTAGTCTAACCGATTCACCACCGAGTGGACTTAGACAATTAAACTACGTCTGACTTACTAGATCTTAACTTAGATTTATACTCCTGCTGTGGAGTCTTTTCTAGTAAAGGCGGCGCAGGCGGCGCAAAGTCTGTATTGTCTTTAATGTCTTTAGTGTCTGTATCTTTTACTAAAGTACCAGATTGTCCAAAGTGTCTTTTACAGTGCTGAGCGTGGATCCATCCTTTGCGTCCCTCCACCTTCAGCGCGGTCCTTGTTGTAAGAAACACTAATTTCGGGGTCTTCCAGCGAGGCTCGAGGGGGCTTGAACGATCAAAATTCCGGACACAAATGTAATCCCCAGGGACAATGGTGTGTTCCTTGACCTGGGTGTTGTCAGGGAAGGTGGCAGCAACCTGTGAACGACAAGAAAGTAGTGCAGACATCAAGGAAGCCAGGTAATCTGTCAGCATGTTACTGTCAACATCAGTTATTCTTTTAGGCATAGGCGTACCCCACATATTTGGCGGTCTACCGAAGACTACTTCATACGGGGATAGGCCTGTTCTGGAATGAGCTACCATACGCATGTAAAAGAGGGCAACCGGTAAAGCTACCATCCAATCCACGCCTTTTTCTGCACATATCTTAGCAAGTTTTGTTTTGATTGTCTGATTATGTCTTTCTACAAGGCCTGCTGCTTCAGGGTGTCTTACACAATGGAATTTCCAAGTATATCCTAACAGAAGAGACACTTGTTTTATTAATTCAGAGGAGAATGGCTGACCGTTATCGTAATATACGACCCGAGGCAATCCATACCTGGGGAAGTACTCGCGCACTAATTGCCTGGCTGTTGTCACAGCAGTATAATCTGGAACTGGATATGCTTCTGTCCATCTAGATAGTGCACACACAACTACCAAGACATACTTGTAACCTCTACATCTGTTCATTTGGATATAATCCATCTGGAGGACCTCAAAAGGGTGGTCAGGAGGATGAAATCCGCCTTGTTCCACCGGAATGCCTTTACCTGGATTGAACTGGCAACAGATCATACATGTTCGTACTTTCTGTTTCGCTGCTGCACGCATGTGCTTGTTAAACCAGATATTCTGTAAGCTGTCTATCATTGCCTTTTCTCCCAAGTGTGCTGGACTATGTGCTGTGTTTATGATTACTTGTACCATAAAATCTGGAAGAAACCATGTACCTTTTCCCTTAGTCATCCAACCTTGTTCAGTCTGGACCCCTCCTTGTTCAGTCCATTTCTTTATCTCATCTGCAGTGGCATGTGTCTGTATGTCGAGTACATCTTGAGTGGGATCCCTGACTGTCATACATGTTGTCAGTAATGGTACCTCTGTCTTTGTCGTGTCTGTTGGTGTCTGGGCTGTCTGGGCTGTAAGTTTAGCTGTTCGGTCTGCCAGGTCATTACCCTGGGAAATGGTGTCTGTAACTTTGGTGTGAGCTTTGCACTTCAGGATAGAAATGGCTGTAGGTAAATGTATTGCTTCCAACAGGGCTTGAATGAGCTGGCCGTGCTGGATCTTGGTCCCATGGGAGGTCAAGAAACCTCTCTCCCTCCAAAGTACCCCGAAATCATGAACAACGCCAAAAGCATATTGTGAGTCAGTATAAATGTTTACTTTCAAGTGCTTAGCTCTTATGCAGGCTTGTGTCAGGGCGATGAGCTCTGCTGCTTGTGCTGATAGTGTGTCTATTTTCTGTGTCTCTATGACTTTAGTACCAGTGGTCACAGCATATGCTGCTACTAATTCTCCTGCACTCGTTCTCATGCATGATCCATCTACATAGAGCGTTAAGTCTGGGTCTGGAAGTGCAATATCTGTCAGGTCTTGTCTTGGTTTCGTCACTATATTCATTACTTCCACACAGTCGTGTGGCGGTGCATTTACTGTACTTGAGGGCAAAAGTGTTGCAGGATTCAGAATATTACAACGTCTGATCTCTATGTGTGGTTGAAATAATGTCAGTTCATATCCTGTCAGTCTTGCTACAGTCAAATGTTGTGTCTGTGTCCTGTTTAAGAGAACCTCCACTGCATGTGGAACCTGTACTGTCAGAGGGTGACCCAACACTATCGAGTCACTTTGTCTTATGGCTAGGGCTGTTGCTGCAACTGATTTCAGGCACGCAGGCAGAGCCTTGGCCACTGGATCTAGTGTACTAGAAAAATAAGCGCAAGGCTTGTGTTTTCCTGCTTGATCTTGTGTGAGGACAGATAACGCTGTTCCATCTCGTTCAGTTACGAAAAGCATAAAATGTTTGCTGTAACATGGAGTCGCTAAAACTGGTGCTTGACATAATGCTCTTTTTAATTCCTCAAATGCCAAGGTATGTTCTTGTGTCCAAGGGAGGACAGTCGGAGTGGCTGCCTCCTGTGTAGTTAACTGTATGAGTGGTTTGGCTAGATAGGCATACTGGGGAATCCATTGCCTACAGTATGAAGTGAGGCCAATAAATGCACGTACTTCTTTCTGTGTCTTGGGCTGTGAAAGGTTAGAAATGAGCTGTATGCGTTCTCGTGTTAGTTGTCTACCCTCCTTGGAAAGTAAGTGTCCAAGGTACACCACTTGCTTTTCACAGAATTGCAACTTTGAAGGGGACACCTTGTGCCCCTTGTCAGCCAGAAAATGTAAAACTGTCAGTGATGCATTTTCGCATTCTTTTTCTGAACGTGCTGTAATCAGGATGTCGTCTACGTACTGAAGTAGCGCAGTGTTGGCAGGCATGTGAACACTGTCTAGCTGTCTTTTCAGTGCCTGACTGTAAATACTAGGGCTTTCTGTAAAGCCTTGTGGAGCTCTTGTAAATACAAAGCTACGACCTTTTAATGAAAATCCGAACAGGTACTGGCTGTCGGGATGGATGGGAACACTAAAGAAAGCGTTCTTCAAGTCGATAACAGTAAAGAAAGTAGCCTCAGAATCAATAGCAGTTAGTAATGAAGAAATGTCTGGCACCACTGGATATTGTGGTACTACACATTTGTTCAATTCTCGTAGGTCAATAATTAGTCGGTACACTGGCAGTACACTAGGGTCAGATCGTTTAAGGATAGGGATGACAGGCGAGTTACATACATTTGAGTCAGTCTCTACCACTACTCCTCGTGCAATAAGTTCGTCAACTAATTTCAATAAGGCTGTTTCGGCGTCAGGTGGTAACTTGTATTGTCTAATACGTGGAAGTACTACCCCTGCTTTGAGTGTGACATGGTGTGGTGTTATATTCATGTACCCTACGTCAGTTGGTCCTTGTGCCCATAGGTGCTGTGGCACGTTCTGGAGTCTGTGGTCAAAATCAGTCAGCACATAATGTCCCTTAAAATCATGTAAGAACAGGCGTACTCCTTCTGGAGAGCAGCAGATAACTGCTCCTAGGTCTTTTAATGTCTTCATACCAAGTAAGTTTTCTGGACATGACTTAGTAAGTAGCAAGTCAGTGGTACGTGACAGTGGACCAACCCCTAGGGAAACCGATTTCGATACTTCATTAACAATAGGCTTTCCTGAAAATCCCAGGGAAACATTCTGTGAGCCTGGGAGAGGTGCCCCTGGAACCTCGTCATGACTGATGGTAGTCCTGCTCGCCCCTGTGTCAATCAGAAATTTTCGGTCTTGTCCTAATACACGACTATGTACATACGGACCCTCTTGATCTACAGGAACCTCAATAAGGGGCAAGCCTACTTCCCTCTCAAGGCTGTTTCATGAGAACTGTTGGTATTCTGGATAGTCTGACTGTGTGTACTGATACATTTGTGCTGTGGCATGAACAGGCGGTGGTGGAGGTGGAAAAGTCGCTACTGTCTGCTGTGTGTTCTGTTGCGTGCTATTCTGTCTAGGAGTGTACAGTCGTTCTTTTGTCTTGCCTGTAGCTATATTATGTTTCAGAATAGTGCAGTCCTTTACAAAGTGACCTGGTTGTTTGCAGTAATTACAGTTCCCTTTGACAGGTGTCGTGTTATGTTTGTTTGAATTCGCCGGTACCGTTTGGGCAACCAGCACTTTCATTTTTGTCTCTTTCATGCGTCTCTTTTCCTGATCCTGCTCTTCTCTAATTCTGTTCTGATGATATTGTAGCATCTGTAACATTTGTGAAGGGCTGTTTGCTTGCCAAGTACTCTCAACCTTCAGTACTCTATTCTTGATCTGGGGTAAGGAGTTCTCTACTAATTTGCTCACAAAAAGATGTGGAAATGAGTCGCTACCTGGCTTAAGGCCACTATTAATAGTAAAGCATTTCTCAAATCTATAATAGAAATCACTTGTGTCCTCTTCTTGCTTTTGTTTACAGGCTGAAATAGCATCCCAGTCTTCCTTTTTCGTAATCAATAATCTCGATAAAACTTGTATCAGGAGTTCAGGCAGTTCTCTAGCTTTTTCCCCAAGACCAACCCCAGGGAGCCTGCCTTTTTCTTCCGTTTCCAGTGCATCCCAGCTTAACTTTTTCTCGCCTACCTCCCAGTCTTTTTCCTTAAGCTTTTCATAAATACCAGCAGGCAACAGTACTTTCAGTAACTTCAGAATGTCATCGTACGTATAATCTCCTATGCGGAGGATGTCTTTTAATTCTCGGTGAAACCCCCCCGGGTCTTTATCATGGCAGGGCAGCATCTTTTTCATTTCTAGTATTTCTATTTTTGTTAAGGGGGTGTAAACATACACCCGTTGCAACACATTGTCCGCATCTTTGACGGGATGTACCTCTCGTAGGGGGTTCTGTCTGTCTACGTGTAAGTTATTTCTGCCTTGGTGTGAGGTTGGAGGCATACATGTGGTCAGAGAATTTATGTACTTATGTCGTTGATCCAGAATAACATTAATTAATTCGGTACCTAAACCTGTCCATCTGTCTAGTAAAATGTCGTCTAGTAATTTATGCAAGTGACCAGGATCAGAATATTGACTCTCATACAACGTTATCAAGTGTTGGACCATGTAAATACCAGCCAAACGCTGTTCGTTCGGTGGAAGGCTTAAGAAAGTCTGAGCCACTATATCACTGCTATAAATATTAGAATTAGACACCCACTGGGTGGCTGACCGGGCCAATTCAATTTCGTGTGAGGTGGGAGGTCTCTCGCTCCCTATCCGTTTTTTCAGGGCTTGTTCAGTAGCTTGGAACAGATTTTCAAGGGAATATATTTCTTTTATAGCTGGCCCTTGTTTACGGTAATCGAGGCACTTGGGTCTGTCAAACTGTCGCGCTTTTCCTACATAATTAATCTTGCCTTTCGGATCCTGATGATCCTCTACCTCTTCCGTTGATGACTCGCCCTTCTCGTCAGACTCTTTTCTGTGTCTTTCGATTATTTCCTTTCGTATTTCCTTGTACATGGCATCTATCTGTCCCTGTTTATCATGTCTACCGGCATCTATGTGTTCGCTCCATTCTATCAAACCTTGTTTTACATCTCCGTCTCCTTCGTCTTGTTCCCTGATCAGGCAGTTAATAATAAAACGTAGGATATGGTTCTTAACCCCTACCTTTCTTTGTGCCATGGCTTGTGCTATACTATCTGGTCCCTCCCCCGTTCTAATAAAACGGTAAATTTTATCTAGGTGTTCTTTCATGTCTGGTAATGTCTCTAGATATGCAACGGCTTGTCTTAGCCTACGTGAAATCACGACCATTGAACCTTTTCCTGGTTCTGGATCATATACACAAAATGGAATGGATACATCTACAGTAGGCACCCCTCCCACTGCCCCGGGACCTACGTCATCTTTTACTAGCTGCTGCTGAAGTTGCTGGAGCTGATCCGCTGGTGGGGGTGGAGGGAAACCTGCATTAACGTAGTCCGGAAGGGAATCGTCTAGATACGAGGAAATGAACGCCTCTGATGCTGTCGGCTTTACTCTACGTTCTCTATATGGTACAGGTGGTGGCGTTCGTGACCTACTGGGTCTCTCTGAGGTGGTCACTCTAGCTAGTTCTTCAGCCAGGACGGGATAAATACCAGTAACGACGGCGTTTCTTTCTCTATCAGTCTGTTCTGTTTTGACCCGTTCCCCCTCCTCCCGTAGTTCTTTTTCTTTGGCTTTTTCCTCTGCTTGTTTAGTTCTCTCTGCTTTATTGAATTCTTTCTCTGTTCTCCTATGTGACTCTTTGCGCCACAACTCGATGGCATCTTTCTGAGAGGGTCTTGACTTCTTTTTCCATAGCGCTTCCTCTACTCTCATAATGCATTCTGAATCCCATGTCCCTGAGATAGGCCATCTATATTTTTCCTCGAGGTCCTTTGTATAGTCTACCCATAAATCTAAAAACAAGATGGCGTCTAATCCATGCTTATTATACATATAATGACCAGGTGTGTCTCTAGGCGGGATGTTAACTGACTCTTCTAGTATACCTTTTCTGGTCCCTATCTGACGCAATTTTGAAAACAGTGGCATGTTGAAACCAACACAATGGAAATACAATACACAAAAATAGACTGAAACAATCAACAATCATTCACACTAAAACATCATAACATTAAAACAAACATGATCTAAACCAATACAGAGAACTAAACATGTACTTGAAAAACTATATGCACTGGAATACAGTACAACCATACCGGTCTCAAAAATGAGACACGTCTTTACCGTGCCCACGTTTACCATGGACCCGTCTTGACCGTGCTCGTGTGAACGAACCCGTCTTTACCGTTTTCACGAATAACGTGAACCCGTCTTTACCGTGCCCACGTTTACCATGGACCCGTCTTGACCGTGTTCATATAAAATGAACCCGTCTTGAAACTTTATGCATTCCCCACAGTGGTACTCACCGGGAAGCAAAACTTGAAACTTGAAGGCCTCGGACTTCTACGCATCTACGTCTACGTCTACGCATGCGCCTCGGAACGGGTGGACCTCTGGAAACCTCGGACCTTGCTCTCTCACAAGTCAGGCTCTGGTTGAGACGATCCGCAATCCTCACCACCGCAATCCTCACTGCCTGGTCACAGTCCGTCCTCCTCCTGGGCCTGAGGGAGTAGCGGGAAATCCTGATGGCGTGTACACTTTAAAGTCCGTCACGGCTGTAGAAGGGGGCAAAGCTGAACCTACAATTCCGGCGCGTGGGGAAAGGGATATGTCCCTGTAAGGGCGCCAAATTAATGTGGTAAATAAAATATTACCCTGGCATAATTTCTAGGCATTAACAATTAGCATGTATCAAATGAGAGGCAGAGAGTCCGTGGTGTCCAAGTTAAAAGGGCTTTATTCCAATAACTCGAGTTAAGGGAGAATCTGTTTCATCACCTCTAAGGTTCAGGAAGGGTCTTCTAACATTATTTACAGAGAACACATATATACATTTTTCCTTGTACATAGGGAGGAGCGCCCCAGGCAGAGCATGAAAGAAAGAGATAAGAGCATGTGGGCGTGCATGAGGGTGTACACTTGATGAGTCACAGGTGGGTGATAGGTGGGTGGCTACATAGAGGAGGAGTTACATGGCAGGCTGGAACTTTGCCCTACTTGTGCACGCAATTTGAGCATGACGTGCAATTGACGTGTAACTGGGAGGAGAGCTGACTTTCAGTCTAGTAGAGAGATCTTTAGTGTCAAGGCGACCAGCACGTCTGGTACTAACTGATATCTTAAGTCAGGGGATGTATTATCTGAAGCAAAGGTTGCTCATCGCTAAGAATCAGAAAAAGCATATATTTCTTCGTTCATTGTGAGCTTTCTATGGATGCAAGCACTGTGATTTACTTCAATGGAGACAGAGAGGCTAGGCCCTATCTTCCGCGGACGGGTTCTGTTTACCTTCCTCACTGGGCAGGAATGTGACTCTGTACAGTAGGCAGATAACTGTTATTCATAATACTATCTTGGCAACCCTTGCTGGGTCTCTTTCGGCTGAGCTAGAAGTATGCGAGGTCAGAGATACGTAACTGCAGCTTTCAGTGTGTCAGGAGTCATGAAAACCCTAATTCAGAAAGTGGCTCAGACTGAACCACAAAAAGGGTTCATTACGATATTTATTTAAAAGTGCACAATGCAAATACATGGGCCTTCATGTTAGCTTAACGTTTGGGAAACTTGATGACAGGCACCTTAATGCAGGACGTGATTGCAGAGGCCTTGTGATTCAGGCCACTGAGAGAAATATGCATGGGTGACATGCACATACATGTAACATAGGGTACACGTAGGGGGCATCTTGGTCAGGCAAAATTTCATTTTCCACACTGACACACTGTTTTCCTAGTATAACCAGGCGCTTTATAAGCTCTATTATTATTATTATTATTAAGGCGCTGAAAGAAAGGAACTGATGTTAATGTGCAACTGTGGCACTTAAACGCAATCTGTTCGTCATTTCCGGAGTGGAATGGTGTTGGCATGAAGTTGCATGGTGCCAATTATCAGCATAAAGGAGCACTTCTTGTAAGATTTCCAGATCCAGTCTTGAGCCTGGAGAAATTCACAAGGTGAGGAATCTGCAGCTGGAAGAATCAATCAAAGCAGGACAAATCAAGTTGCTGAGCTGTCAGGTTGGAGTAGCCCATGGCCGAGTTCTTGCAAGCCTGCTCTACTCCTGTGCTTCTTAAGCTTGGGCACCGCCGGCGCGCCAAAGGCAAGCCCGTCTGTGCCAGGCTGTCGCCAGACACGCTTCCAATTTTAGGAAATTATATCCACTTATACCCAGAATGAGTTGCTATCAATCAGGACGATGTCCGGGAGGTGCACTGTCCATGGGTTGGGGGGGTCTAGAGGGCCCTTTCAGCTGCAGAGGCTGTGGTTTTTCATGTCACCCCGGTAATTTTTCAAGATTGTCCTATTTCCCCAGGTAAAAGTTTGACTATCTCATCTGAATTGTCGTTCTTTGGTCAAACACTGCTCTGATGTTTATGACCTTCTTGAAACTGAATCCCCTGACACCTTATTTTTAACTGAGACGTGGCTCTCTGAAGACTCAGTGGCGATTCCAGGACTGACACTGCCGGAGGGTTATGCTATTTATACTTTGAATAGAGACACGAGAGGCGGGGGCAACGCGGCTATTGTTAAAAACTGGTTATTCCTGCACCTTCACTAAACAGCCCATTTTGGGCCATGAGTTGTGTGTTTTAAAATCACTTTTAACCCCAACTACACTATGACTGGTCTATTGGTATACCGGCCACCAGGCCCATCTAAAGCTTTCAGGGAAGTGCTTGTTGAAACGGTCTGTACTCTGGCGGTTAACACTCCCTGGGAGATCTCAATCTACATTTCGATAACCATCTTGATGGGGATGTGGCCAGCTTGATGGCGGATTTTGCAGCTTGTCAGCTGGATCAGCGTGTTTTTGGCCCTACACATTCGGCTGGTCACTTGTTGGACCCTGTTTTTACCAACATTTCGTCTGTCACGGTCCAACCGCTGGTACAGATGGATTGGTCGGACCATTTTTTGGTTCCTTTGACTATTCAGGGCATTGCACCTATGCGAAAATTAGACAATTTCCACTCTTTCAAACGCCCATGGCATAAGCTAAACTGGGATCAATTCCAAGCCCATCTTTTGACTTCCGTTCCATCGCTGCTGACTGACTCTGACAAGGCCAGTTCTGCCTTTTCAGACTGGATCAATCTACCGTTGGATAAGCTGATCCCAGCTAAGTGGTCTCCCAATCGTATGTCTAAAACTAATCCGTGGTACAATGAAAAATTAGCGCTGCTGCAGAAAACTTGTAAAAAATGCGAAAGGGCTTGGAGAAGAGATTTTGATCCATTATTTAAAGATCGCTATCGGGAGGCAGTAAGGATTTACCACAAAGCCATTCATTCGGAACGTGCAGCGTTTTATGCCAAGGAAATTAGTGCCAGCACCAATCCTGCGAAGAGCATCTTCGCCATTGTCTCAGGCCTTAACAATCAGAAGGGGGGCTGCTGGTCCATTAATTACTTCATATATGCAGTGTGAGTAGCTGACCTTGTTTTTTTCAAAGAAGGTGGAAGATATCTATAAAAGCTTTCCCACGGACCAAACAGACTTCTTTGAGCAAACCAATAATGGTACGATGGCCACCTTAGACGTTTTACCTCAGATTCAACGAGACCGTTTATCTACCCTCTGTGTTAAAATCAAGTCAGGCTCTCCGTCTGACCCATTGAAACCGGACCAATTTAGGAAACTTCTACCAACTATTTCTCCTTTCCTTGGTCAGGTGATCAATAAGCTGCTCAGTTCCGCTGTTGTGCCCATAGCATGGAAACAAGCCTGTGTGTTACCACTGCTCAAAAAATCATCTTTGGATGCCAAAAAAACTGAGAACTTCAGGCCAATTTCACTGCTGCCCTGGCCTGCTTAGATCATGGAGGCATACATTAATACCATCCTCTCAGAGCACCTGACCATTAACAACAGGCTAGATCCCTCGCAAAATGGCTTCCGTCCCGGCCATGGCACCGAGTCGGCGCTCCTGGCGGTGACCGAACACCTTTGGACAGCGCTGGATGCAGGACAGACATCGGCACTGATCCTTTTGGACCTCAGTGCCGAGTTCAATACCGTGTCACATGCCATCTTGCTGCACGTCTGGAAGAGGCTGGTGTCGGCGGCCTTGCATTGAAGTGGCTAGCGTCATTCCTCTCTGATAGGACCTATCACGTGATTGCCCCCCATTCTCTTCATCTACCTTTCCCATCAAGCATGGAGTACCACAGGGTTCCTCTCTGAGCCCCCTGCTCTTTAACCTGTAAGTACAACCTCTGGCTGTAATGGCCAGGAGCAGGGGACCGACAGTGGTATCCTAAGCCGACGACAGTCAGCTGGTGGTAGCCCTTTCGAGCAACTCTAGGCACAACGCCGCAAAGTTTTAAGACGATCATGCGGCAGTTGCCAAATGGATGACCGCTAACTGCCTCCAGCTGAATGCCAGCAAGTCGGAGGTGTTGCTGGTGGGAAGGGATCATGGGTTATGGAATGAAAACTGGTGGCCCATGAATCTAGCCCCCCCCTCCTAAGCAGGTGGTAAAGAACTTAGGGGTTTTGATGGATTCTTCTCTTAGTTTCCAGACTCAAACAAAGAAGATGGCGGGCACCTGTTTTAGTTTATTGCGCGGGCTGAAACCTATTTTAGGTTTTTTTGATGCACCAACCTGACAGATCATTATTCAAGCCTTGATTACATCCAGGCTTGATTGTGCAACTCTCTGTACCTAGGTGCCAACAAGGCTGAAATACATAGGTTACAGAGAGTACAGAACGCTGCAGCAAGAGCTCTTCTGGGCCTGCGTAGAGTCTGTTCGGTGACCAGTACAATTTGTCGCCTTCATTGGCTGCCTGTGGCTCAACGAATCGAGTTCAAGGCTCTTTGTATAGCCTTCAAGATCCTGAAACTGACCTCCCCTAATATCTTGACAGATTTGCTCTCCTTTTATGTCCCGTCCCGTCCGCTTCACTCTATGGGCAAACATTTACTGGTGGTACCTCAGGTCAGGAAAAACCGGGCCGGAGGCCGTTCCTTTCGGTATAGAGCAGCGACTCACTGGACCTCTTTGCCACCCCATATTCGAGGGCTTGACAACTTGTCTGAATTTAGGAAAGCTGTTAAAACCTTTCTTTTTCCCCACTGTGTAGACTGCTTCCTGCGCTGATGTTGCCTATTCTGTTACTAGCGCAGGGACGCCTCTTGGCTGTAGCAGCTGTCGCGCTCTATAAATATAAATATAAATAGAATAGAACAGTTGTGATACCAGTAGTTTGCACTTTAACAATTTAATGTTTTACATTTTTTATTTTATTTACTGTACATCATATGACAATTTAAGAGGCAACCCGAAAATGGAAGAGTAAAGATGTATTTAAATTGTAAATCACAATAACACAAAAAACTATGAAAGTGAAAAGCCCAGCATGATGGTAAGTTGTGGTAGAACATTTAAAAAAGTGAGGGAAAGATAACTTGACAGATAACAAAAGCTTAATATAATCTGATGTCTTGCAACATGTACAATAAACTAATAAGGGCTAAAATTCATGAAACCCGTATCTCTATAAAATACCCCAGATATTTGCTGGAACCTCATCTCATCTGCACATAACCAAAGCTGAACCAGCCAGCTAGGTAGGAAAAGGAGTCTAGAGCAAGATGGAACCTTTGAGAGGTGCCTCACGATGAAGATGGCTCAACTCACATAGTGAACTCCTCAGTCACTAAACCAGTGAACAGTTTTCCCCAAAAAAATATGCAGTCACTCAACAAGATTTCTCTTTCACCCACCAATATTAGGGGTACACATATATGGAGCCACTCTTGAGATGAGTGGCCACTAGTGGTGCAGACTTTACACAGAAGGGTAATAATTTCAATAGATAGCTTTTCAGTCAAGCTGGGAGTTGCAGGTGCTTTACACACTCGTGAGGTAGTGGGATGTTGAAGGTAGTGCCTGTAGACGTCAAACTTGTTTTCTTTTAAAAGTGGCATGATACTTACAGTTTGGTCATTTTGAACTTGTGTGCCTATCCCCCTTCCTCAATAGGTTTAAACCAAGTACTGAACACAGTAGTTATACTCTTGACGAAGAATACTAAATATGCACTTTATCAATACAGCTCCATTGGATATTTTAGGATTCGTGACTTCTGCACAGGTGTCTGTCTTGAGATTGACTGTTACTATCTATTCTGGTAAAACAGATACAGTATTTCTCCAATACATTGCCTAGGCGCTCAGCTGTCCATTGTAGTTTCTTTGCACTGATATGGAAAGACTTACATATCTAGAGAAAACAAAAATTGGAAACACAGCATTAGTTTAAAAAAAGGGGCCTCCCACATGACAAAACCTAATGGGAGTTCTCTCAGCACAAGACGGAGGAAGGTAGGTCGGTGGAAGAAAGTCAAACTGAAAATATCCTTACAATTTAAACCTAAGAATCACTTGCTCAAATACAACCTGTCCAGAGTGTGGTCCCAAAATAACAACTCTCTAATTGACCATAGCTTAGCTCCACTCTTCAGAAGCTGGGAACATCTTCTGTTTAAAAAATATGACAATATGCACAGCCTCTGAACCTAAATGTGCCTCACTGAAAACTGTTTTATTTTGTGCGGTAGTCACTCCTGGTCACTGGAAGCACTGCTCTAGAGCATAATGATGGTGTAACATGATTGAGGTTTCTTTTTTTGAACAGTATTTATATTTTAACCATTGAACACCCAGATGGTTAAAAATACATGATTGTTTTCAATAGTAGTGACAATTTTCAAACCTCGAGCCTCATCTGTCTGTAACGAAGACATTGGCCATCTAATTTTGTTTATAAGTAAAGCACACTGAGACACCACTAAGAGTATCAGACATGGTATATCAAAATACATATTTTAAAAAAATGCTTCGTATGTTCAACAGGAGCAAAAGAAAACTGCTTTAGTTCATAAGGTGCATCCCTTTATTGTAATCACAAAATCATGATTTCTGTACAGGAATGTTTAAGTGAACATTAATAAATGCAACTTTAAATTGTTTCATAATGAAAATAACATTTTACAGAACAAAATGTAAAGAAACAATTTAAATGTTTCTTGGCTTGCACTGCACCGTTCAATGCAAGTAATAAGACACAGTAGTGTTCAATTCAGCAACATATTGCAGAACATCATGCCACAGTCCATACTATTCCAGGAAGGTCAGGACATGCAGCTTTGTCAATAAAATGCCATTGTATATAAAAAAGAAGCCACATGGTAATTAATAAAATATATAGTGGTTTATTTGATGATTTCTCTTGTGTTTTAAACGTGGATTTTAGCTGGACCAGAGTGAACATCGACTGTTCTTCAAGCAAAAATACATCTTTCTATGCAATGGCTTTGGCTTCGGGTAGGAATGCTTCCCAATATTTTATAAGCTGAAAAATATTTAAAAAACATTAATGTTACACATAAGCATAGTTCGAGATTGCTACAGAAAAGCTCTTCATGTTACAAACAAAGGAGACCAGTAAATGTCATGTTAATGTCTACAACTCAAAAAACATTAATTATATATTGACTGCTGAACGCTAATGAATTAAACAGTTGTTGGTTATTTACAGCTATAACAAACAGATGACTATACCAAATGTACTACCAGCTTGGAAGATAATTTTAAGCAAATGAGGCATCTACATGCTCAGGTTTAAGGCAAATGTTTTAACAACTTACGAGGAACATTAGCTTTCTAGGTCAGTGGCTTACATAAGTTAACATCCCCCTCCACCCCTTAGCTGAATTTAGTAGGCAATTTTGGAATAACATTTGGAAGGTTTGAAAGAGTTGTGTTCAGCTACTTTTCCCCCAGTTGGGGGACTAATTCCAGCAGGGAGAAGGTCGGGGGCGGGGGGGGGGGGCAATAAGGAGTATTTGGAGAGTTATCTGGTCACTAAAGCAGTCTCAAGACCAGTTACCAGTTACACACTTTACATCAAGACCACCATATGCCGAACGTTGCTCTGGGTGCTGCGCTGTCAACAGTGTTGTTCCTGTGGTTATTCCTCAGTCCATGGGTAAGGTGGGGCGACTTTGGCCACAGGGGCCAGTGTCCCTCCAAGTCCTCTATGAGCCAGTCGATGGCCAACTACGGTTGGGTTACTGGGTTCTGTATGCAGCAGGTCAAGCAGATTCCTTAAGTGAAGGCTGGTGTCTATTTTTGGTGACCAATCTGGACTCAGACAACACTGCTGGTCCAGCAGAGTTGGGTGCAACTTTTAGCCATCGGGGATTGGTCACTTACATTGCCCAACTGCAGTAAGCAGTGATTTAAGGATTGTGGCTACTGACTTGCAGCAGTAGGCTACTACAGCTTTGATGGCCCTGGTACTGATTCCAGAGGGTCAGCCCACTGACTCTTGGAGTAACTTCTTTGGTCTGGGCTCTGGTGTGACTTTTCCAGGAGCCACATGCACAGTCCTCTCTAGGCTAACCCAGGGTTTGGCGAATGCAGTCCAGCAGTCGCTGCAGCCTCTCTTGCCAGGTCAAAGAGTCAGAAGGGCAGTCCTTCTTCGGTCCTTTCCCAGTTCCATTGTGATCCGAGGTTCAGGATGTCAGGAGTACCATATTTATGCCCAGAAAGAGCCCTGGGGGATGAAGCAGTCACTAGCCAATGGGCTACCAAGATCTCTCCAGCTATGTGACACCGTGTGACTGTTTGGCATGTAGCAATCCCAGAGTGCACTATTTTGCCCACTCAATATGTCTGAACCATTCCGTGCCTTTAGGAGGTTGGTAGCCCATCCTAGAGTTGCTGCTATCTATGGGCTACACACCCATGAGAAAACTTGTTTTGCCACTGGACTCACCTTATTGTCCCACTCACTTGCCTGTCTACCTGAACAAAGGGGCAGCCCTACATGAGTGTGATCACATTTGCCCACCAAAGGCAGCTCCTGCTGTGAAGCTTATCTTTTGGGCCAACACCTTGATTGGCTTCCTGAGAGGGGGAATTAACCCCTCCCTTTGTAGCAGGCATCGATTGTCCCTGAGCCTGGGAGTCATTCACATTACTCCCCTGGAAGGTACAAGGCTGTCTGGTGGCCAACAGCTGTGCGAAGCTAGTAGACAAACTGTGAAACAGCGTGGCAATTTTCTAAAAGTAGCATTTTCCTTAAAAGTAAATTCGACTTGGTCATCAAGTCGGGTTTAATGCCACGATTAATTTGATACCTTGATTAACCCATAGTAGTCGCATCCAGATGTTAGCCGGACTGAGATGTCAGCAGGCAACTCTTTGTTGTGCAATGTTTCTACTAACTTTTTCACAGCAAAAATTACAACGTGAAAGTTTTGCTGTTAGGACATATGAAAGATATATGTCCTACTTAATATTATACAGCTACCTGCCTTGGGGATCCATAGGCCTTGCTCACGGGAGACATATGTAGATCTTGTGCGATACCAACTGCCTCATGGGTTATCGTTTGATCAAATTGTGTACCACATTTGTTTTCAGATTGTGCCTGTTTTCATTGCTACTAAAGAACCTCACCAGTTACCACAAAAAAGCAAACCCTCTGCAGTATGGTCAGCAATCTTCCTTTGGAGCGGTGGCCTTATCTACAGTACACGTTTCAAGAAACTTTTTAGCCTCCCAACTACTTCTGGGATTTCTCAATGTTTCTAGTCTAGGATCTGTTAGTAAACTATTTGAGAAGGTAATTTTTTTTAACCCAAGTGCCGATCGGCCATACAAATCAGTCTTGAGGAGACATTGCACTTCCATGGATCTCTCCGCAATAGCGATATTCAGAGCAATTTACGTTTGGGAGTTCTTTAACAAGTGGTATTAAGTATATGCCACAGTTATCTATTTTGTAGATATGACAGCTCTATACAAATATATATTCATAATAAATTAGAAGCAATTGAACTGCGCTTCCTGCTATACATTTTTCTGGTCTGTAAACTTTTATATATAGGAGCTTCTAATAATATCAACGAGTATTTCAGAGGTTTCTCCAAATGGAAAAGGTTATGACTTGATGGTATATAGCCAATCCAGATCAAGCACCTAGGCGGGGACACTAGGAGAATAAGCAATAAAAGAATTACATGGATTATGCAAACAAGATCCACATAAAGGCTTGAACAGTGGTGTTTGTTTTGGAGTCAATGCAATACTGTTTAGAAAAGATGTGGATCGATCCATAAGAGGCAAGCCTATACATTTCAGAGACCGAGATATTTCTAATGAAACAAGCTCTATCATCCTAGTCTTGAAACAAGGCCTAAGTATGCTTCCCTTTTGATAATATATTGAAGTGCATGAAATTATCCATGCTGCTTTGGTTAGCTTTTCATAGGTCATACCATTGTGGATAAACCCTTAATTTACAAAACTATAGTTTATACTTCTGTATCTGTAGTGGTCACCCACATTTGCAATGCTCTAGTGCTAGAAGTAGCAGTAAATTGATACACACTTCCCACAATCCATTATCCCATAATTTTACTTCCATTTAATTATATGGTTCTGTTCCTTTTCTTCCTGACTTGAACCTTATTGCCATTCTTAGTGCTCGGGCAATCCCCTTTGCGCTCTTACTCCTGGGGCAGTCCTTAAACATTCCCGCAAGGATTTCCCTTCAAGTCAGGCTTGCTCGTCAGTGACCTAGGCCTGCTCAAGATCAAGTGATCACCACTAGGCCCTTGCTTTTGACTACTCTTAATCAATCAATCAATCAATCAATCAATCAATACATTTATAGAGCCTGCTACTCACCCGTGAGGGTCTCAAGGCGCTGAAGGGAGGGGGGGTGCTGTTACTGCTCGAATAGCCAGGTCTCGAGGTGCTTCCTGAAGGTGAGATGGTCCTGGGTCAGTCGTAGCTTTGCGGGGAGGGAGTTCCATGTCTTGGCGGCCAGGTAGGAGAATGATCTTCTTCCGGCTGTGGTTGTGTGAATCCGTGGGACGATGGTGAGGGCGAGGCTGGCGGAGCGGAGCTGGCGGGTGGGAGTGCAGAACGAGAGGCAGTTGTTGAGGTATTCGGGGCCCATGTCGTGGATCGCTTTGTGTGCGTGGGTGAGGAGCCTGAACGTGATCCTCTTGCCGACGGGGAGCCAGTACAGGTTTCTCAGGTGGGGTGTTATGTGGCTGCGGCGAGGGATGTCGAGGATGAGTCGCGCGGAGGCGTTCTGTATGCGCTGAAGTCGTTTCTGAAGTTTGGCTGTGGTTCCTGCGTACAGGGCATTCCCGTAGTCCAGTCGGCTGGTGACGAGGGCCTGGGTGACTGTCTTTCTGGTTTCGGTGGGGATCCACCGGAAGATCATTCGGAGCATGCGCAGGGTGTTGAAGCATGAAGATAAGATGGCGTTGACTTGTTTGGTCATCGTGAGGGAGGAGTCCAGGATGAATCCCAGGTTGCGAGCGTGGTCCGTGGGTGTCGGTGCGGTGCCTAGCGCCGTGGGCCACCAGGAGTCGTCCCAGGCGGATGGGGATTGTCCGAGGATGAGGACCTCCGTCTTGTCTGAGTTGATGTTCAGACGGCTGAGCTTCATCCAATCCGCGACGTCTTTCATTCCTTCCTGGAGGTTGGTTTTGGCAGTGGCTGGGTCTTTGGTGAGGAAGAGTATCAGCTGGATGTCGTCGGCGTAGGAGATGATGTTGAGGTTGTGATTGCGAGCGATGGCGGTGAGGGGGCTCATGTAGATATTGAAGAGGGTTGGGCTGAGCGAGGAGCCTTGGGGTACGCCGCAGATGATCTTGGTGGCCATGGAGCGGGAGGGAGGCGAACACTCTGGGTTCTGTCGGTGAGGAACGAGGTGATCCAGTCCAGGGCTTTTCCTTGGATCCCAGTGTTGTGGAGGCGGGTTATTAGGGTGCGGTGGCAGACGGTATCGAAGGCGGCCGAGAGGTCTATTGCACACATCCAATTTCCCTGATAACACTGAGGGAATATTTGATGTAAAGCTTGCGAATGTACTTGTTCAGCTGCCTTAAGTAGAGTATTGGTTTGTATTCTTTGGTGGGACCTCTTTTCTGAACCAGAAAATAACGCAAGTAAATCCCTTGATTCCATTGTGGAATAGGTACCCTTTCTATGGCATGTTTTTGTAGGAGCACTTTTACTTCTGCTTGCAAAAAGTGGTGTCTTTGAAGAAGCTTTTGCGGTGGAGGAATCGATGGTGGTGAGGATTTGAAACTGAGCAGATAGCCATTCTGCACCATATTCAAAACCCACTTGTCCTTTGTTAACTTCTCCCACTCCTCCAGATGTAACATAACACTTCCTCCCACCGGAGTGGTCAACAGGCATGGAGGAAGCCATCCCTCATTGCTTTGTTGATGGTTTAGGAACGTAAGACTGCTGGTTAGTAGATCCTCTGCCTCGTCCAGGTCTTCTCTGTTGATAATTGGTCTTGGATTGACTTTGGCCTTGATTTTGTGTGTTCCAATGAGGGGTTTGAACCCTCTGTTGAGAGGAACATCGATCATAAGGACGGAATCTACACCTAAACTCTTTTCTCTTCTATAAGCCCAAAGCTTTCAGAGTGTCTAAATCGCTTTTTATTTTGGACATTTCGTTGTCCGCATGTGCAACAAACAGAGAGGATCCGTTAAATGGGAGGTTTATGATCCTTCTTTGCGCATCAGGTTTAAGCCCTTAAGGCAAAGCCATGCCGATCTCCTTGAGCAGATGCCATACAAATATCCATGGGCTGCCAAGTCCGATGCATCTGCCGCTGCATTTATAACCTTGTTAGCTACCAGTCGGCCTTCCTGCAATATTTCTTGGAAGCTTGCTGATCTTCCTTTGGGAGTTTGCTTGAGAATCTCGAAAAGGAAACCCAGAGAGACCTGTCTTAACGACCCAGTAAGGCGGAAGCACTAGCCACCTTCATCACTGAGGCCGAAGTATTGCACACTTGAATACCTAGACAGTCCATATTCTTACTGTCCTTCTTAGGTGGTGCCGCAGAAGATAATGTTGTGGAATGTGCTTTCCTGGCCGCAGCTACAATCACTGACTCTGGTGGTGGTAAATCACGAAGAAAAAATGGGTCCTCGTTAGGTGCCTTGTATTTCTTGGCAATCCTGGTAGGAACTGAACCCACAGTGGCCGGAGTAAAGAAGGTCTGCATTGCAGGTTCCAACAGCCCTGGAGCCAAAGGAAGAAGGGCTTTGCAGAATACTTGTGATGTAAAGTCTCAAAGATTACCGATGTAGAAACTGGTGGAGTATACATTGTGATACTGAGCTAGTTGGCACCCCTACAAAGAACTGCATTAAAAGTTACAAGATCGTCCATAGGGGACACCCTAGATGGGGGTGTAGAGAGGGAGAGTAATCTCTAATCGAAGATCTCGTTGACGCAGTTGTTGTTAGAGATCTACGTCTTCTTTTAGGAGAAGGAGAGTGGCGAGAACTTGAACGCCCTCTTGACCTGGAGCGCCTTCTTGACCTTGAACGCTTTCTCACAGGTGATCGGGACCTTCTTAGGGGCCTATGTGGAAAGGATCCTCCAGAGGTTCTAGGTGGTGATAGAGATTTGGAGAATCCTGCACCAGGAAGTCTAGGTGGCGTTGTCCAGTGCCGAATACTCTCCAGCCATCGTTAGTAGGAGACTTCTGTCTCGGAGCCGGCCATTTCTCAGGTGTGACTTAAATAATGTGAAGCCCAGGAGAAGATGACACTACTCTCAACGTCGACCTCTGTGTCCTCAAAGTCGATCTGGGTTTTTCTGGTACTTCCTTAGTAGTGGCAACAATCCTTTCCCTCGACGGCGACCGTTGTCTCGACATCGATCCAGATAACACCAGCACCGACGTCAAACGCTGTGGAGACACACTGGCGGATTCATGTCTCTGTTGAGATGTCCTCGACGTCGGTCTCTTCGATGGCGAACACGACCGTCTCCTCGATGGCAAACGTCGATGGGTATATGGTACCTTCGACGTTGATTTCCTCGTCGCCGATCGTGCCCTCAATGTCTACCGTCTATGGGTCTGAGAGGGGTTTCTCATTGTCGAACTCCACAACGCCGACCTTCCAGAAGGGGCGGAGATCTCGACGATCAGTGTCTTGATGTCGACTGATGTTTTGACGTCGACTTAGACCTGTCTTCGTTCACATGCTTCGAGCCCAAAGCATGCCTCGATGTTGACTTACTTTGTGTCGATGCCGGTTCTTGTCTCCTCAACGGCAATCTGCCACTTGACGTCCTAGAGTGGCTTACCTGCTTTTCTGAAGCCGATTTTGACGGCGAACACTCTGGAATATGCTTTCTCCTGGAAGCAGGTGAAGGAGATCTGTTCTTCTTATGTTGTCCATGAGAGGAAGGCATCTTAGAAAGAGACTCAAGGCCACTGGTGGTTCTTCCTCTCTCCATCGTTGCGTGCAGTCTGATCATTTCTCTGTCACGCAGAGTTCTTTTAGAAAATTGTTGGCAGTAGTAACACTTCTGTGAGGATGGTAAACACACAATACACACAGAGTGAGGGTCGGACTTCGCCATCTTCTTCCCACAGGAAGGACATTTGTTAAACAAAGCTGGCATTTCTGATATAAAAAGATGGTCAGAATGTCAGAAAATAGTTAAAAACTAATACCAGCTAAGAAAAACGTCGAATGAAGTTGTAGAAAATCAATTGCTGACTGAAAAAGTAAAAAAAAGACCGAGCTCAAGCTCCAGGATCCTCACAGAAGGAGTCGGAAAAAAGAACAGACCTAACTGTCACCTGTGGTGCATGATGGGAGCAGGGGGCTCCTGGAGGTCTTAAAGGCACGGTGTCCAGGTTCTTTGGAGCCTTAAAGGCAGGGTGCCAAGTCTTTTGTTATGTGGGGATAATTATTCATCTATGCAGCCTAAGAACAAATTGCCTGCAATTACCTGTTTTTCTTTATGAAAACAAAGGGTTGCTGTTGAACACTACTGCAGTATATGTTATTTGCTACTTACTTTATTTACATGTGATATTTTTTTACAGCAGAAATCCATGTAATTTTGACTGTTCAGTCTATTAGACATATTATAGGCTGCATATCTGTGTGTGTATATATGTATACATGTATGTTTTTTTCTGGAAGTACTGTGTACTTGGGGTTCTAAACATACATATAGATGTATTTTTGTATATGCTCCGGGGTCCCGCACATGGGCGGGGATTATTCAGTGCTTATGACTATTGATGAGTATCCCCTGGAAGAGAAAGTATCTATTTTTCAGCAAATCCTGACAATTGTATAAAAAAAGTAAATCACAATCTAGCTATGCATGGCAAGACACTGCACAGTGAGCACAGTGGAATTGGGGATTGCGCAATATCCCACAGTACACTGCCAAAGGATGTGCACTGCTGGGTCAGTGGCGTTGGGGCTGGAGGAGGGTCCGAATACATCCCCATATTAAAAAGTGGATTTGGGGGGTGGGTGGAGATACAGTGGTAAGTAAAGTGCAGGGCCTGACCTCTGGCCATTTACCGTGGGAAACCCCTGCTCTAAACAGGTGAACAAGTATTTGGATTCAAGAAACATCTGTATGAAAAGTGTTTTTAATTATTTCACTAATGCTTCGGAGGAGCAGTGGGGGGAGGGGTAGTGTGTTCTGGCTTTGTAAATTTTCCGAGGGCAACATCCATATGCAGGCCTATTACACTGCTGTGGGAGGTGTAGGCAAGTGATGAGGAGATTTGGGTAAAATGACCCCTTTTGCCTTCTCCACCAGATTTCCAACTGGCATGGGAAATAGTGTAGTCGTCAGGCATAATAGGTCTAAACGGGGGACCGAGTTGGAGTATCACAGTTTTTGCCAGAGATTCAGTAAATAATGTCAAATGCATTCCAACAGCTGATCTTTTGTTAGTCATGCAGCATGCCAAAGTCATATTTTGTGTTGTCATCACAAACTTTAAACAACAATGATCTGGATTCAGCACAGTTTTTAGGTTTTTCTATCAGCCCAGCTCTGTTTCCCATATGTCCGTTCTTGAAGGCGAGCAAATGGTTCCTGACCAAAGGCTTGTCCATGCGCTAACATGACCAGGCAGTGGTTCCCATTTTTGATTAGTTTTATTTTAAAGATGCCTAGGCTGCAATACCAAGGCATTGGAAACCAGAGGGTGAAGGGAGTGCACGGCGGGGGAGATTAGGTGAGGGGACCAAAGGGTAATGGAGGTGTGCAGGGATTACAAAGTCATGTGTGGCCAAATTGTCTATTAGGGCAGAAGAAGCTAGCCCTGAGATCAAAGATGGGTGGGTGCCTTTGGGAAGGGAATGAATAGTTATTTTTTAACATATTGTTGGACATTTTTCAGCCAGGCCTAGCTTTATCTAATTCTTGATGTCAGTGACTGTCTTCTGTGCAGGTCAGTACTGTAGTCTTCTGAATGAAAGATCCTTTTATTCCCTTTTCTAGCTTCAAAGACACTAAACCTGGATTATATAGTCACGGCCTGGGTGATATGTGGCCATATGTCCAAGTCATCGTACATGAAAATTATATATTTCAAGTAAGATGAAAAACCACTTTCGTGCACTAGGTTGGTCTAATTTTACCTATTCCTAATATGTAACTTATTTTGCTATGCTATTTCTGAACGTGAATGTTACGCTGCCTTTTCACAATGGAGACAACTTGTGTAATGAATGTACCATTCAGCTGAAGTAGTTAGAATTCTAGTGCCCTGCTTGCAGAGTGTAATACTTTATTGTTCTTAACAGCTGTGCACTCATTAGATGACTGGCCGGATTGATCTTTGAATGACAATGCTGACTGAATTGTTGTATCAGTTAAAAGAAGATAGGGATGAGGGTGTGAGGAGAAAGACTCAGAAGAGCCTGAAGCTCCAGGCTCTGTGGAAGCAATTTATTTTTTTGTGGAGGTAAATTTTTTCCACGGGGTCTAACTTTGGGAGATTTGTTAGGGGCTACTTTGTTGATTACTGGGGAAGGTTCTACTGTCCCTTTGGCTCACTTGATCAAATGACTGAGAATAATGATTTTTTTTTTTTTTACCATTACGAAGGCTGGGTGAGAGGCTTATGTTTGTACAGATAAAGCAAGTAAGCCCCAGGATTACAATGAAAGCAGTAGTGTTAAAAGGTGACCCTTACAAGCCACCAGAATGAAGAAAACTCTGGTAAGAATGTGTACATGACAGCGCAACCACACATCTTCACTGGCTACATAATATTCTTGTAAGAAGCTTCCAGGAAGGTCAGACAGCCTGTGTAATAAACATACCCAAGCAATTATGGAACCTCAAATGAGGTAAATCAGGATCGATCAAAAATAGTTTTACAATCACATCACCAGTTTAAGCTTTTACTTCATACACAACATGTTTCCTCTAAGGTGTGCCTAATGGGTGTTGATTTGTGTAATTCATCCAATTCTAGAAAGTCTTAACAGCCAAAACAGCATATGTTTGAGAACAGTGCACAGACATCACGTTTAGTGCTGCAGATGCTTCCTTGATGTAGACTCCACCAACATATGAATAAGAGCATCATTCTTTAAAAAATAAATCCCTTTATGACAAGGGTTCCATTTAGACTGGTAATCAAATTCAACACTGGGGGAATATATAAAATGCTGCATATGAAATATGAAAAGCTGTTAAGGTATCCAAGAGGGTACTGACTATAGTGTCCATGTAGTGTACCACGTTATAAGACCATATTATTTAAAATACAATGGCACATTATAGACACATACTGGAATTTTGGAATATACTTTGGCAGTATTTGCAACTACTGTGCTGTGCCATTTCTTTGTGTCATGGTAATCTTTCAATACTCATTGACATCGCCAAGGTAATCTATTAACAGTGGAGATCATGGAAACTGCAGCCTTGCTTCCCTACATACAAACCATAGGGAATTCTAATGAGCATCCGTTTTACTGTAATGATGTATATTGCCATTCACACAGTCCTTTCTTACTCCATATGTGGCCCAAATCACTATCTGGTTGGGCCAGTGAGTATGCACTCTGTTATCCACCGTTGCAAGGATGTTGTAAGCAGCGTTGCAGATTTTCCAATTGTGTTTTAACAGTCACGCCATTGTGCAATTCTGTAAGGAATGTAGCGATGGTGTGTGAGAAGTAAGATTGCAGTTTGCATATTAAGACCAGTAGTAGGTTTGATCCAACAGTATTATGTTTCAGGAACAGACAGGTCTTTAGGACCCTTCTAAATTCTAAGTAATTGCTGAATACCTTTACATTTTTTTGCACTTCTGGAGCATATTCCAGAGCTTGCATGTTTCTACAAGCAGTCAAGGTTCTTTTATTTTTAAAGGGCAGAACCATTATAGATCGAAGACATGGGTCCAGTTCCTAGCTCAGTGGTATCTGAAGCAGAACTCTATATGTAACTCTTTGAGCCCAGGGGAGCCAGTGCGAGACATTGAGGTGATGTGTGACTGCTCAAGTTTAGCACTTGCTTAGCTGCAGAATTCCTGACACATTAAAATTTGGTGATTAGATGTCCCAAGAACCCACTGTAAATTCTATTGGCGAGTGGAGGCATGGCAGAGTTGAAGCTATACAGGATAGAACCCCCTGAGAGAAGCAAGGGAGGTAATACATTTTTGATCATTCTGTTGGTCATGCCTAGTTTCTTTAGTTGAGTAGACATTTTTGTGGGAGGTCCAATTTCTTTAGACAGATGGTGGTGGAATCATTTTTGCCAAGCTCTAAATTTTAGGATCTGAGCTTCAAGTGTCCTGTAGCATCCAAGTGTCTGCTGTCCACAAGCATGGGCAGAGTCCACACTTGCCCACTTGCTTCATTACCGAACTTCTGACAGATCTTGCAGACTCCTGCGAATACCTTGCACTTTCCATATGCAGCAACACCTTCCAACTGTGCAGACGGCACATCTTTTACCACCCCCCAGACATGAATGACATCTTCACTGACATCACAGCCAAGGTTTCCCACAACTCTAAAGACATTTTCCTGGGCGACTTCAACCTGCATTGGAACGACCCCAAGGACCCTCAGGTCAACGCCATTAGAGACTTCCTGGCTGACCTAGCCCTTACCCAAGCCTGCACACTCCCAACTCACTCGAAAGGCACCACTCTAGACTAGATCATAGCTAAGGAATCAGTGGTCAAGCTTATCTCTATAGACCCATGCAATTGGTCTGACCACCACGCTATCACTTTCCTTCTGCCTGGCACCCACTGGACAAGGGCACCACAACCCGTGATTCCCAGACGTTGGGTTAGAGACACCAAGAAACTTGATCACGGGAAACTGGCTGCTCACTGCGAGACTGACACCCCCCCTATATCACTACGGCCAACAACCTCACATTACTCCACAGCTTTATCCAACATTCTTGGTGATCTTGCTCCGCTAAAACTAAAAAGAACCCAAATCAAAATCAGGAACCCCTGGTTCAACGATCCCTCAACAATGATAGGCAATCCCTCCGGCAGGCAGAACGAAACTGGAAACAGCACCCGTCAGCAGCCCATCTAAAACTTCTCTGCCAGGCCAGAAATGCCTATATTAGGAAAGTCCTCAACTCAAAAAAAGAATTCTTCATAACAGAACTGGGGAACGCCAAGAACAGACCTTGCAAGCTACTCGAAATGGTCTAACACCAATCCAACAAACTGGCAAAAACCTCTAAAGAAACCCCCAAATCTCTAATATCATGCAAGGAATTTTCCTCCTGCTCCGACAAAATCACTGCCCTAGGAAACCATCGTAGATCCGCCACTTACTCTCAAACCCCTCCGGCTCAGCCTCATCTATCTGTGCTGTTCTCCATACATCACCCAAAAACCAAGAGCCCTGGTCCAACTTCAAAGTTTATGATGAACATTCCGTCTTAAAAATTCTATCCTCCTTAAACCCGAAAAACCAATTTAATGACCCTCTCACTGCTTAGCCGCCGCCTCTCAGGCTATCATCCCTAGTTGGACTGCAATAATCAACACCTCCCTCCTACAGGGATCGATACCCGACTCTCTTAAAGCCGGCCAAGTCATCCCCATCTTAAAAAAACCTATGCCGGATCCTGCTTCCCCTGACAACTACAGACCTATATCTAATATCCTACTCCTAGCTAAAGTTCTGGAGAAATGTGTGCAACAACAGCTGAGCCAACACATCCCCATCCCCATCTTCCATCTACTATACGACTTCCAATCCGGGATCAGACCTGGGCCCAGCACTGAAACAACCCTCCTCCACATAATGGATGATGCCCTCCAAGCCCTTGACCAAGGCAAAACTGGTCTCATAATCCTCCTAGATCTATCCTCGGCTTTCGATACAGTCAACCACGAAAAACTCTTTGAAGGCCTCAAAATTAGGATGGGACTGGATGGCCCTGTTCTTGAATGGTTTAGGTCCTTCCTCCAGAACCGCTCCGAGATCCTGGTACTTTGTCCACTCCCTCTCAGATCACGGTTGGAGTCCCCCAAGGATCAACCCTGTCCCCTACACCCTTCAACCTTTACCTTGAACCGCTCGCAGAAGGGCTACGCACCGCCTGTATCTCCTACCAGAAGACGTCAGCTTGAATACGCGTGGCCACTTCAACTCGATGGCCAAAACAGCCAGATTTCACCTCAGCTACCTAAGAAACCTGAAACCTTTCCTTGACACAGCCGACCTAAAAATGGCAATCCAGGCACTAGTCATTTCCATACTTGAATATGGATGCACTACCCTTGCTGGCCTACCCAAGATCTCCCTGGCCCCATTACAAGCCATCCTCAATGCTGCCGCCGGACTCCTAACAGGTTCAAAGAAATTCGACCACATCTCCGCACCTTAAAGCTCTGAATTGGCTTCCTCTTGAAGCCAGAATCCAACTTAAGCTGGCTTGCATAACTCACAAATACTCCAATTCCCCTGCATTTCTCGCCCATAAACTCGTAATAACCGGAAGAGCCAGAAACTCCTGGTCTGCCAGAGACCTCTTGCTCCAGCCAGCACGCTTGCGGAAAAAAAAAGTACAATCAGAAATTCTCTGGGGCCGCACCAAAATTTGGAACTCACTCCCGTCCGCCAATTAGAAGAATACAGTCTCTGGCACGCTTTCAAAAAGGAGGCCAAAACCTTCCTAATGGCCAAATTCCTCTCCTAACCCTTGCATTACAGTCACCTCAGCAACTTTGTTCTGCCTCCTATTACGGCCTCACCGTGTTTTTTCAGGATGATATCCACCCGGCACCTCTGGGCATCCCACCCTGGGATCTGAAACCGCTTGTTTCTTGTAAAATATATCTACCTGTTTTCATCCCAAATGTATACACCCTGGGATCTGAGACTGCTTGTTTCTTGTAAAATGTATCTATTTTATCCCTAATGTACCCACCCCACTAAGTCTTTTGTATACCACTTGTCAATCCTATAAAGCGCTCAGATACCCTTGCAGGTCTAGTTCGCGCTCTATAAAACACAAAAATAAAATAAATGGTTATTCCAGCTTTAGGATAATTTTGGTATGTCCCTGTAGTGAAAACAGGATGTGGCCTTTGGTCATGCCTGTGCCAACACTACCTGCTTAACACTTTTTTTTATATATTCCCAGAGTGCATTGCACGGAAACAGACATTTGACCAGGCCCTACGCCCTGGGTAACATATTGTCACAGCTGTAAGCTGTGTCCAAAGTAGACCAGTTACTTACGCCATTCCCCAATGTCTTTCGATTAGGACTTCAAGCCGTCCCTCATTTTAAAAAAAAAGTTGTTTAGTCTGCAGGGACCGAGGGGTGCACATATTTGCTCTCCCTAAGATTGCCCACAAAATTTTAATATTGGTCCTCAGATCTCTTTTTGAGGTTTTTCGTAGAGTAGAAAAATCATTTTTTACCCCTCTGATGTGTTCAATAAAGCCTAGAGTGGGTGGGCAATGCACAGAATGCTACCACCCTCATTTGCCCCAGACGTTTGATCCACATTATGGTCCACAAAACATACCAAATGGTGGACCTGTTTGCACAAATATTCAAAGGATTAATGAACTGGAATTTTTTTGGGAGGCTTTGTGCAGTTTTTTCAGCAAATGTTACTGCCCTGTAACCATCTGCTCTTAGCAAGTAGAGATGTAAATTCCCATGCTGTGCATACCCCTGCTATCTAGTGTTGGGCCTGGGTGTTTGCAACTTGTTTTTCTTTGAAAAAGTTTGCAGTCACAAAACCTGCTGCAACTCCTCCCTCAATATACAATGCGCCATGACAAAGATTCCACCTCAGATTGTTTCCACTCTGCTGGTGAGTAGTCTAAGTGTAGTGTAGTGTAGTGTCAAAGACAATAAATTAAAGTTGGAAAGGAATAGTAAAAACATCTGTGGTCATCTCTACCTTCTAGGAAGGAGGGTGGATGCATGTGAATCTACAGCACTGCATACTTCGAATACCTGGTTACAGGGAAACATTTTCTGTTCATGGCATGTGTGGCTGTAGTTGTAGTTGCAAATGCTCTGCACAGACTGTAAAGCAGTTTCTCCCTAAAGCAGTGGTTAGCGATCAGATGATGCAGGTGTTTGAAACAAGCTTTTTAACAGTCTGTTGACAGGCTTGAAAGACCACACAGTAGTGTTTCATGAATGTATGTGGAGTCGACATGTGGCAGTTTTTAACGATATATCCTAAATGGATATTATCTAAAAATGTCAGAGTTTCTCCCTTTTAGGAAGATGCTTTAGGAGGCACAGATAGTGTGCCCTTGGCTTTGGCACTGCTGGTTTGTTATACACTTAATCCACATTGCAGTGCATCACCTGGAGATGGAGTGTCCCACATGAGGTTAGCAAAGGCTACGAAAAGTTGGACATAGTACTGTCAATGTAGTACATGAGCGCCCCATTAACATCAAGTGTGTGTAAAGCCATTTCAACTACGCATTCGGTGTAATGGAAGAAGACAGACAGCTCAATGGCTTGAAAAACTGAGAAAAGGTTAGACTACCTTTGGCAGGAATTTGGGACTGGTTTTAATGATCACCCTGTCCCTATGGAACGGAATAAAAGCTAATTTCATGTCTAAAGCCTGCAAATAACTGATGCGTCTCAGAGAGGTAACTTAGCAAGAAGATCACCTTCTATGACAAGAGCTGCAGCTCACATTAGCAGAGTTGTTCGAAGGGTGGGCCCATGACCCGTGTGAAACCTAACTAAGATCCACAACAGGGGTAGTAAGCACTAAATAAATGCAATTACAATACAATACAATATGGCATTGAGGGGCTTTGGGAGGTATACCATGAAGGCTTTAATGGCAGGGATTTTAGAAATGGGACACATTACCTGTTTTGGATGTATGCTGCAACTGCAGTCAGTTGTAGATGGACTGAAGTGTATGCTAACCCTTCCATCTACACATATAACAGGTAACAGATTATGCCTTGTACAGAGAACTTCAGCGATCTCTGTTTTTAGTGATGCAGTAGTGGACAAACGTATTCCACTTTGCTGCATAGCAGGTGCATAGCCTGCTTGCGTGCCTCATGCAGAATAAGCATATATTGCGACCGGAGCTTAAGGTATCCAAACTATAGGACCTCAGGTGCCAAAATGTTAGACTGAGCTGTTTGGAGTTTAGGCGTCTGAGCTGACCCTGATGCAGAGTGAGTCCGGCCTCCGCAGCTATTTCTCGACTGGGCTGACCGACATCTCTGGAGCCCAGATCGGCGCCTATAGGATGAGGATCATGAACTCGTGTCTCATTTCCCTAACCACATATGTGGTGAGAGAAAGGTGGAAAAGCATAAGCAAATTTCCCAGATCAGTTCATCCATTGCACATGGATTTTGAGTGTGGGCACCTGGAGGCAAAGCTTAGGCATTTTGTGATTTGGGGAATGGCGAACAGGTTGATGGTCGGGGTGTCCCACTAATGGAGTACCTGTGAAGTACAGGTGGACTCAGTTCTGATTTTATGGACTTGTTGATAGTAGGTCTGCAACATTGTCCCCACACCGACAACCTCCAATACTCTGGTGACCGAGGAATGTTGTGAATGACCCAATGCCAAATCTCCTGGATGAGTGCAGACAGCTGGGGGAGTGAGTCCCACTCTATTCTTTGATGTAGAACATGGTTATGTTGTCCATCTTTATGAGGACTGTTGTGCCCACTAAGGGCTGGAGGAAACTCTTAGGGAGCTTGATAAAAGCTCTTAGGGGTAGGCAGATGGGCAAGGTCTCCAAGTAGTAGATCTGATATTGTAGGGTCCAGGTGCCTAGCACAGACATACAGTGGAGGTAAGCTTGTCCACGCGAACGGTCACATGTGGAAGTGGTCAAGGGAAGGCCAGCTGAGCAACAACTTGTTGCGGTTCCACCATAGTAGAGCGCTCTGAGTTTTGTTTTTTACCAACACTAGATCCTCCCACTGACCCTCTGCTTGTGACAATTGAAGTTGGTGCTTATCTAGAATGGCGTGTGTCATTATGGCAATACAAAAAGCCATCATCCCTAATAACCATATTACCATCCTTCCTGGAAGAGGACATCCATTCTGAACAAGCATTGGAAATGCAATCGGGCTCAGATTTATTTGAGTTTGAGCTAATGGCATTGTAAATGGCAATGTCTTTTCGCCATGTGTTATGGAGTGTGTGCATGTGGTGTGTAGTGGAATTATGTGGGTTAGATTGAAATTGTAGCAATGGTGGCATGCTGTGCTTTACATGAATATGTTTAAAAGTAAAGTGTACCATACTGAGATTGCTACAATAGTTAATTGAACCGAGCTAATGCTCCTAGGACCCTCAGAACCGGCACTCCCCCTTCCCCTTTGGCCCCCCAGCCTAGGTCTGCCGCCAACCCCTAAAAACGCAATCAAAAGTCTTGGGGTATGGCTGGACGGCACACTCTCCTTCAATACTCAAGCCACTAAGCTTTCAGCTACTTGCTTTTCCATTCTGAGGGTATTAAACAAAATCTTCCCTATCCTCCCCCTGGAAGCCAAACAGGCAGCCATCCAAGGACTCATCCACTCCCGGCTCGATTTTAACAACACACTCTACCTGGGTGCACCTGAATATACCCTTCGTAGGCTGCAAACTGTTCAGAACAGCGCTGCTCGCCTTTTACTTAAAATCCCTCACAGACACTCAGTTAGGACCGGCTTAATAAGCCTTCATTGGTTACCGGTCCGACAAAGGGTTCTATTCAAGGCGCTATGTATAGCCCACCAAGCCTTCTGGAACATGGGTCCTATCATCACCCGTAACCTGATCTGTCAGTACATCCCGAAACGGAATCTCCGCTCTAGCCAGACCTTCTTGGCAGTCGTCCCAAGAATAAAGAGATCCAGAACAGGCGGAAGAACGTTCATGTACAACGCAGCGAAGGCTTGGAATGCCCTACCACTGCATCTTAGAGCCATCCAGAACCGTAATACTTTCCGCAAACAACTGAAGACTCATCTCTTCGCATCTGTTTGCTAAACTCTGCTATCTTTCTCTCCTCTCCATGTGCACTGTAGGTCTACGTTTTCCCTAGCGCTTGGACGCCCATGGGCAACAACTGCGCTCTATAAATCCCCAAGTTTACAAGTTTAATTGTGGATGCGTTAACAATTGATGCGTGCACTGATGGCTGGTGGTGTGTGTGACTGCCTGTAGAAATTGTGCATTGATGGCTGGTGGTGTGAGTGCTTGGTAAAAGACTGCACTGACGGCTGGAGGTGTGTGTGCCTGGTGGAAGGGTGCACTGACGGCTGGTGGGTGTGTGGTTGGTAAAAGCGTGCACAGATGGCTGATGGTGTGTGTGTTTGGTGAAAGCGTGCACTGACGGTTGCTGGTGAGTGCGCCTTGTAAAAGTATGCACTGACGGCTGGTGTTGTACGCCTGGTGGTGTTTGTGGTTCGTGAAAGCGTGCATTGATGGCTGGTGGTGTTTGGCCCTGGTGAAAGCGTGCACTGACGGCTGGTGGTGTGTTGTTGTGTGTGTGGTTGTGTGTGTAGTGGTGAGCGTGTGGTGGTGAGCCTGTGGGAGTGAGTGTGTGGTGGTGAGTGTGTTACACCAATGTGGTACACTGGTGCCACTGCACCTGCTGCAGCAATGGTACCTACGCCACACTGGTGCCACTGCACCTACTGCAGCAATGGTACCTACACCACACTGGTGCCACTGCACCTGCTGAACAATGGTACCTACACTGCACTGTTGCCCCTGCACCTGCTACGCCACACTGGTGCCACTGCACCTGCTGCACTAATGATAGCTATACCACACTGGTGCCACTGCACCTGCTCCACTAATGATAACTATACCACACTAGTGCCACTGCACCTGCTGCACAATGGTAGCTACGCTACACTGGTGCCACTGCACCTGCTCCAGTAATGATAGCTATATCACACTGGTGCCAGTGCTGGTACCACTCCACCTGCTCCACCAAAGATACTTACACCACACTGGTGCCACTGCACCTGCTGCACAATGGTAGCTATGCCACAGTGGTGCCACTGCACCTCCTGCACAAGGGTAGCTATGCCACACTGGTGCCACTGCACCTGCTGCACAATGGTAGCTACGCCACACTGGTGGTACTACACCTGCTGCGCAATCATAGCTAAGTAACACTGATAACACCTCACCTGCTCCACGAATGGTAACTACGCCACACACTTGTGCCACTGCACCTGCTGCACAATCATAGCTAAGCAACACTACCACTGCACCAGCTCCACCAAGGGTAGCTACCACTCACCAGTACCACTGCACATGCTGCACCAATGATAGCTACGCCACACTGGTGCCACTGCACCTGCTGCACAATCATAGCTAAGTAACACTGATAACACTACACCTGCTACACAACGCCATCTACCACACACTGGTGCCACTGCACCTGCTGCACAATCATAGCTAAGCAACACTACCACTGCAACTGCTCCACCTATGGTAGCTACCACACACTGATACCACTGCACCTGCTGCACTAAACTGGTACCACAGCACCTGCTCCACCAATGGTAGCTACGCCTACGCCACACTGGTACCACTGCACCTGCTCCACCAAATATACTTACACCACACCGGTACCACTGCACATGCTGCACCAATGATAGCTACGCCACACTGGTGCCACTGCACCTGCTGCACAATCATAGCTAAGTAACACTGATAACACTGCACCTGCTACACAACGCCATCTACCACACACTGGTGCCACTGCACCTGCTGCACAATCATAGCTAAGCAACACTACCACTGCAACTGCTCCACCTATGGTAGCTACCACACACTGTTACCACTGCACTAAACTGGTACCACAGCACCTGCTGCACAATGGTAGCTATGCCACAGTGGTGCCACTGCACCTCCTGCACAAGGGTAGCTATGCCACACTGGTGCAACTGCACCTGCTGCACAAGTGTAGCTATGCCACACTGGTGCAACTGCACCTGCTGCACAATCATAGCTAAGTAACACTGATAACACTGCACCTGCTACACAACGGCAGCTACCACACACTGGTGCCACTGTACCTGCTGCACAATCATAGCTAAGCAACACTACCACTGCTACTGCTCCACCTATGGTAGCTACCACACACTGGTACCACAGCACCTGCTGCACTAAACTGGTACCACAGCACCTGCTCCATCAATGGTAGCTACGCCTACGCCACACTGGTACCACTGCACCTGCTCCACCAAATATACTTACACCACACTGGTGCCACTGCACCTGCTGCACAATGGTAGCTATGCCACAGTGGTGCCACTGCACCTCCTGCACAAGGGTAGCTATGCCACACTGGTGCAACTGCACCTGCTGCACAATCATAGCTAAGTAACACTGATAACACTGCACCTGCTACACAACGGCAGCTACCACACACTGGCGCCACTGCACCTGCTGCACAATCATAGCTAAGCAACACCACCACTGCACCTGCTCCACCAATGGTAGCTACCACACACTGGTACCACTGCACCTGCTGCACTAAACTGGTACCACAGCACCTGCTCCACCAATGGTAGCTACGCCTACGCCACACTGGTAACACTGCACCTGCTCCACCAAAGATACTTACACCACACTGGTAGCACTGCACCTGCTGCACAATGGTAGCTATGCCACAGTGGTACCACTGCACCTCCTGCAGAAGGGTAGCTATGCCACACTAGTGCAACTGCACCTGCTGCACAAGTTTAGCTATGCATGCACAATCATAGCTAAGCAACACTACCACTGCACCTGCTCCACCAATAGTAGCTACCACACACTGGTACCACTGCACCTGCTGCACTAAACTGGTACCACAGCACCTGCTCCACCAATGGTAGCTACGCCTACGCCACACTGGTAACACTGCACCTGCTCCATCAAAGATACTTACACCACACTGGGGCCACTGCACCTCCTGCACAAGGGTAGCTATGCCACACTGGTGCAACTGCACCTGCTGCACAAGTGTAGCTATGCCACACTGGTGCCACTGCACCTGCTCACCAAAGATACTTACACCACACTGGTGCCACTGCACCTCCTGCACAAGGGTAGCTATGCCACACTGGTGCAACTGCACCTGCTGCACAAGTGTAGCTATGCCACACTGGTGCCACTGCACCTGCTGCACAAGTGTAGCTATGCCACACTGGTGCCACTGCACCTGCTGCACAAGCGTAGCTATGCCACACTGGTGCCACTGCACCTACTGCACAATGGTAGCTACGCCACACTGGTGGTACTACACCTGCTGCGCAATCATAGCTAAGTAACACTGATAACACTGCACCTGCTCCACGAATGGTAACTACGCCACACTGGTGCCACTGCACCTGCTGCACAACTGAAGCCACCGTCTATATAAACACAGCTATAGTCAGTAAAGAAAACCAGATCTGCATGAAAAGAGGAAAAGCGAGTAATGTCTTTGGTAGAAGGAGAACACAGAACAAGCACGAACGCGCGCCATTCACTGCAGACTGGTGAACGCGCCCAGAACATCTGGATTACATTACCGCGGCCCCCTGACAGCTAATTGAAATTTATAACACTCCCGTGCGCATAACCACACAAAATATGGCGAAAGTGGCCAAAATGAATAACATATAGCCTATTGCGTGAAGGCTACTAGAAAGACAGCACCGCGAAGACCAATTACCATGCAGATTCGAAAAAAACTACTGAAAAATCTCGCGCACTGAGGAATTTTTCCTGCACGATTCAGAACCCCTTAACAATAGGAGCTCGGAGCTCCGCCCCCCTGCTGACGCAGTCGTGACGTAGGCCGAGCCCTAAAAAGAGGCAGCAGCTTTTAGAATGCCATCACCTTCTCTTGGTTGAGGTATGCTTTCCCAGGGAAAGAGTTGAGTATGGACCTTAGGAATGGCTAAATCTGTTGGGACTGGAGGTGGGACTTTTTGCAGTTGGTGGTGAATCCCATCTTGTGAAGTAAGGACACAGCTTTTTGAGTGTTTACTAGATATTGTATGCTGCTACTCTTGTGAGTCATCTAGACATGGAATGATGTGAATGGTGTTTATGCACATATTCAAGGTAACCACTGCTAGATGCTTTGTGAACATGCTTGGAGCTGTAGTGACCTTTAAGGATAAAACTCTGAAGTGGTAGTGTACAAGTAGTGGCCAAGATAAATTGGGATGTGGAATTAAGTGTCTTTTAGGTTCCGCACCACCATGAAAGAGCAGTGGTAGGTTCTTGCTAGATGGTCATATGAAAGTGCTCCTGCGGATGGTCCCATGTACTTTTCAGACAACTGGGGAACGAAACATTGACACAGAGATCATCACAATTATTATAAGGAGGTGCAAATCCCTTGTCTCAAAGTAATCTTTTTTCAACTATAAGGAGAAGGAGGACAATATTATTAGTTATCCCCGTGGCACCTCAGGTCACTATTCTGGGACTTTCAAGTATTGATCCGAGTGTTACTAAGGAAAAGTGAGACTTGATTCAACTGTTTGGCCCTGTTTTCTTTGTGTGATCAATACCCTTACGTTATTAATAAAGTAAACTTGATATTCATACACACAGAAGCATGCCTCACATCTGATATCATCTATTACTGATTTGCAATGTATTGCATGTAACTAGGTTAGCAGATATATCCTTTAAAGCTAATCTCAAAATACTCTACAGAAATCTTTTCCTTCAGGGGATTTCTTCGTGCATTCATTTGAAAGAACAGCAGGACAAACTGTACATGCAAATCCATGAAATGCATTATGCTATTTATTACAGTTCTTGAGAGAAGGAACCTCATGACACATTTGAGGCTTCAGCTCTATTGAACAATTGCTCCTTTCCACATTTTACAAGGTTAATAAGCAGCATACTAATCTCTGTGTATGTGTGTTTACATACACATACATCTATAACATGTTTTTCATCAGTTTTGTATACTGGATTCTTATGCGATGTAAACAAACATTCTGCATGCCTTTTCAAAATCAGTTCTAAAAAATAAAAAACAAAATAAACTACACATCCATTACAAATTCGAGTTCTATATTACTTAACATCAAATGAAAATAGTTTAAGCTTTGTCAATTAAGTATGAAATAAAAAAAACAGTGAATGTTGATATTTAAATATTCATGTCAACAATAACCATACCTGTTGTTGTGTTTGGACTAATGATTCTAAGTACTTGATGATAACAGTTTTAAAGTCCTTTACTCGTTGTTTCTGTAATATACATGAATGCAGATTAGTAATCATGAAACACAAAGTTTCATTACAATGATGCTACGACTCAGCTTATGGTCAAAATACAAGTGTTCTTAGGAGCAAATATACATGCCTCAAACCTTCCAACTTCTTTGCGTATGGTTTTCGAGATCTGATCAAATTCTCGTTCTCCTTGTTGAACCTTTGCTTCCCACTGAGAAAAAGAAAAAAACATTAGACATTTTATAGCATTTGAAATATACATTTCTTATTCCAACAGCATACATCATATTCAATGTCAAAGTAAACATTTTTCATACTAACCAATTACAATGTATTCTAAGGAAAATCTGAACAATATAACTAAAAACATTTGCGTTTCGTAGGAGTATCCGGATTACTGTTGATGTCATAGCAAATCTCAGCTTAGCTGCTTTCAAATAACTCAGAATATTTGCAATTTGTGCAACGTAAAAGGGAGACTAATTTTAGTCAACTTCAATGCCTCTACTGCGGGTCACTAACCAATCATAAGACTGAATGACTAGAACATGTTGTAAGAAAATGGGCTATTAGTTGAGCTGGACAGGAGACCACTACAAGTAATAAGTCCACAACTTTCCCTGTTAAACACAGTTTCAATAATGTAAACTTGGGCTCAACCCCTGGTAGCTATGACAGAGTGGGCTGGTGTAACTTAGCAAATTGTGTAAAGTATTTAGCAGTACCAAACCAGTAACAAAAAAACAAATCTACAGACTATAGAAAAAGAAATCCAACAACCAATTCCTACAAATCAAGAACAATGTTATAAAAAAACGACACCAACTCCGAAATGTTCAGAATCCAAAAAGGGGATCGGAGAATTTTTGACATTTTTAAGTCAAAAAAGCATCTGTGGGAGCAGTACATCAGGACTTGCGCTCAAATTCAGAGCGTATGCGATGCGCCACAAGCAGCTGAGCCTAGTATGAAGACCCAGTCCAAGAAGTTAACTTCTGTGGGAGGCTTTTTTAATAGGAATTCGAAAGGGGAAAGGCTGAAGTCTGTATCTGATGAAGTTCTGTCCAAGTTGGATGTTGTTTGAGGTCCTGCCGAGTCTGTTGTTTTTGGCAGGAAAAGCCCAGAGCAGCAAAATTCAAATTTCGCACCTGCTGAACACCTTTTGTCGGCTAGATACTTTTCGCACCTTCAATATTTCTATGTTCAGACTTTTTTGGAGTTTGAAAATCTCTAGTGGGACAAGCCTGCAAACTTTAGCCAGGAAAAATCATACAAACGCCAGATACCTTAGCTGTGCTGGTTTGCTGAAGTTTTATCTTGGGCACCAAAAAGCTCAGAGATCAGGACCAGCCTTATTTTTTGCTTGCTGAGGTTGTGCCTTCAGCAGATAGCCTTAGTTGGTTAGTGGCAATCCTCCAAAGGTGGAATGTTTTCGTAGTCCCAACTTTTTGGTTAGCTCCCCTTGGCCACTCCTGAGGCTCCCAGGACCTAAGGGACAGCACTTGAAGTCCAAGACCCACATCAGCAGAGGTCACCAGAACAGTCCCATCAGGATCCATTTGCCACTGGTCACCTAGTGGCTACAAGAAAACACCTATATCAGATTTGATGTCTTTGTACCCACACAGAAGGTCAGCCAACTGGCCCTTGGAGTCCACTTCCCCGTCCCGAGTAGAAGTGGAAGCAGGTCAGTCCTTTCAGGTTGCAAAACAGGTCATGGACAGCAGGTCCAATTCTTTTTTAGTTTTTCCATAGGTCCAGACATTCTGAAGAGCTGGGGAATGGGTGCTGCTTTTGTTCAATTTAATAGTCTGGGTCGTGAGTGGCTCCTAGAGAATCCCAAACCAATTGGTAAAAAAATCCAAAGGGTACCTCTTCCTTCTTTTCCAGCACATCCAGTTTATTGGACTGCAAAGTACCCCAGAGTGCACCTTTCTCACTGAAATCCAACATGGCAAACCCTCTCTGCTCCTAAAGAAGGCTTGTGGCACACCGAGGGGTGTATCTAGGGTACAGAATAGCCCGCTCCCAATCAACCACACTAAATTGGTTCTAGGGCTAACTCTCTCCTCCACTGTGAATGAAGCCAGGATTGCAAAATTGTATCCTGGGTTCAAAAGGTCCCTCTTTTCCAGGGCGTCCTGATTCCTAAACTATAAAAGAACAGGCCTTCTTCTGTTGGTCCCTTTCAAGTTAGTGATGTTCCTGGACCCACCTCAACTGTCCTCCGTGGATTAGGCTGGGTTGCATACCTCACTCAGACCATCAGGTCCAGTCAGACTCCTGCCATGGTCTCAGGCCTGGAAGCATTATTTCTCACCTCATCAAAGGGTAGCATTGGCAAGGTAGCTTCAAGAAGTCTAATATTAGTCTACTAGAGTAATGGCAGGAAAAGTGTAATATTCTAAAAGTTACTGTTACTGTGTATTTATCAAAAATCCAACTTCACCACTGAATTTGATTTTTAATAAATATCACAAAAATGGTATAACATACTTTGCAGCTTGTTCTACACAAAACATAATGCATACAAATACGGATACTAAAACAAAATTATTTTAATTGTACTGTAACTTTTCTTATGGAAAAGGTACAGCCTAAAAAATTAGCTTTTCCAGGCTAGTTAATGTAGGAACAAGCCAACCCTAATTTCTTACATGTTCCACTTTTAAATACTGGGCACCCTAACTTGTGGGCAGCAAGGCCTGCTTAGGGGTGACCTAATATATAACCGTAGGGTCCCTTTCTGTCAAAAAGGGTTATTTTGACACCTTCACCTACAGGTTTAAACGCTGCAGCAGTCAAGTTATGCATGTAGACCTGTAGCTACATTTTCCTTGTTAGCCTAATGGATGGAACAACATCAGCTTCAGTCTGCAAGTGACATTTAACCTTCCATTCCATTGGTGTGTTTTATGCACCATATACTAGATCTTATTGGAAAGCTAAATATGCCAACTGGGGATTAGCCATGTTTACTATGTTTTAGTGGTCTGTTCACATACTTTGGGGACTGGTCAATAGTGCCCCAATGTTTGAGGTTAAAAAAAACAGCAGTATCAGTCAGCAACAAAATGGGGGTTAATCATGTCCATTTAAAAAAGAAAAAAGAGAAAACTATTAACTTATTATGTTAGCATGCTTGCTTTATATGGAAAGGTTATTTAAGTTACAAAACTGCTGAAATTAAGAATACAACATTTAAAAGGAGGAGCACACCTGTTTAATATCAAACATTACATTATTTTACCAACAACTTCAACAGCTTTCAAACATTTTCACCTTCAATGTGGGAGGGTGCATGTGAAATTACCAGTTGGGGACTGCCTGAAATAAACCCTCATAATGAGGGCTGCTTGCAAGTCCAGCTGAAGGATATGAACACGCATCAATTGTTACAAAGACTGGCCATTGTCATCCAGGAAGTCAGTGTTTAGTAGTGTAAATCCATATAAACATGGATAAAGAGCTACGTTGTTCTAAGGACCAGTGTAAATGGTTTCTGCATCAAAACTTTCTACAAAATACACACACTCAATACTTAAATATGCTACTATACACCCTCCAGCATTTAGCGAGCCGCAAATTTATTGCGAAATCAGCGGACGAGGGCGATGACCGCAATATTTACCTTTTGGGACACAAAGTACTGTACAACCATGCAGACATGCGTTCACAGCTTGCATTCTCTAATGTGTGGCTAGGCATGTGGTTTCCGAGCTGCGCACACATCACAGAATGAAGGGAAAGCAATGCTGTAGAGACGAGAAAACGAAAGTAAAATTTTACTGGCAAACTCTGTAAAGTGCAGCTCATGTATTAGAGTGTGAATAAAACCGATCTGGCCACTTTGTCTTGTTATATTTATTTCACAGAGTTATGTGAGTAACCTTGGCTAAAATTGCCCTGTGGTTCTGGTCTCCTGTGTAGAAGTGCCCGAGCCCTGGAGAGTATGGAGCGGTGGGGGTGAGTCCAGGGCTATTTTTAGGTTTCGCCTGTTTACAAGTATGTGGCTTTTTCCCGCCTTTGTCTTCCATTGGCTAGCTCCATAAATGGAGGCTAGCCATTGGAAGAGAGAGGCGTCCGTCATTGTGCGAGGCGATTCGTGGGCGTTCCGTCAAATTTTTCTCATCCCGCCCCTTTGTGACGCCATTGCGGCGGTGGCTTTTTTTTTTTCCATCATGTTTTGGTCAGTTTCGAAGTGTCTTTTGTAGGAGTGGGGTGTCGCTGTCCGTGTGCCCATTTCCACCCCCCCTCCCGCTGTCCGTTCGCGCCCCCCCCTCGCGCTGTCCGTTCCCGCCCCACCTCCCCCCTGTCCGTGTCTCCGGTCTCCACCCGGTACCAGTCCCAATCCTGCAGTACCTGCTCGGTCCTTACCGGGACTGCGGGCTCCGGAGTCCTGACCATCTACCTCCCGCCGGTTCGGGCTGCACACTGACGGCCTGTGATGCGTCAGGGGAGGAGGCGCTGCTGCTGCTGCCGTGCTGTCCCCCGGGAGCTCCTTTCAGTCCGTCTGTAACGTGCCTCCGTCCTCTGACTTACTGCTAAACTTCCCTCCGCCTGCCTCCTTTCTCTCACACCACCACCAGCAGACCACCTCCTGCTTCCTGAGCATACACCACGCCCTTCGAGGCAGACCCCCGACAAACACAGGCCTGTCTCCAGAGCCGAGCTCCAGCAGTCAGGAAGCGCGCCTCTCCCAGGGCGACCACCCTTAGCAAATAAGGTCCCCCGGGTCCACCCGGTCTGCCGCGTTCCGACCGCATCTGCACTCACAGGCTCAGTCCCCACCCTTGCCATCGGTGATTCTGCCCCCCGTGTCACTTGGCCCGCCCACGCACCACCTGCTGCCGCCACAACCCTCAGAAGAGCACCCCTGACCCCCCTCCCAGTAATAGGACGTGCCCTTTGCCCTTTCTCTCTCTCTCTCTCCCCTTGACCCGCCCCCGTCCCGTCTTCCATCCCTGTTTCCCAGCGCTTGTTTAATTATTTCCGCGCTTCCCGCTCGACGCGCTTTCATCACTCTCCTTGGACTCCAAGCACAGCGGGGCCGGCAAGACTGAAAGTTTGCGAATGGCATCTGTCAGAGAGGCAGGCGCCACGAATGAGCAGTGTGCAGACTAGCAAGGGCAAAGAGTGAGCTTTGACTGTGTTACTTTCATCGCATCTCCAGGGTTCCGTTGGTAACAATGCCATTTCAAATATTAAATTAAAAAAAACACGTGGCAAAGGACAGCCTTGGCGTTAGCGAGCACTGCCATGGCGTGCACCTAGAAGCCACAACAATACTTATTACCTCCCCTTTCGTGATCTTTGGTCTTTGAGACAAATCCAAACGGACCTTTCTCTGGCACAGCGCACCTTTAATCCAATACGCAAATGTCGGCCATTCACCCCCCACCCCACGTGCATCACTCTTCTTTCAGTGGCATCGAATCGAAATAGCTAAATAGTGCCTTGTTGCAAATAACTGTCCACCCTTGATGCACAGCATTGTGCCACCTGTTCACCCAAACGGTTTTACCCTCCATATATATGCACAACACACTACTGCAAGAGCATGTTCCCAGCGGTACCTCTTGCGTTCAGCGTGACAGGATTAATGCTACACTTTTATGTGAGGCCATAAAACGGATGGGCCTGACAGGCAGTGCAAGCACTCTTATCATGATCCGAATCCCAAAGCCATTCCTAGTCCTTCTCTTTCTTTCTCAACATAGGAATTAATCATCCCCCGGTTCTAGTACTCTGACTTTGTTGTGCCCTGGCTGGGCTGTGTCTTTTCTGGGTGCCGCCTGCCCACCTCCTCCTTCAGGCTGTTTTAGACACCTTGCCTTGAAAACCAAGGGCACACTGGCTAGCTTCCAGTACGTGGTAGTTGCACCAGTCAGTCAAGGCGAGCCAAGTCTACCAAAGTATATGCCAACCTCTGATTTGCCTGGGAAAGATGTCTAGAATGTACAATGACTCCCTGTGGAATACAACGCAGGGATGACATTACGCCACGCCCTTCTCTTGCTGTCCAGCGTAATTATACTTTACTTCCTCCCTAGCCACTCAGTTGAAGCGTTTGACAGCAGACCAGCTGTGAGATAGAGACGCTTCCAATTGGCTTAATTCCCTGACCTCTGTAGATATGCATCTGTGAAAATGCTAACTGTTTCCCATTTGCACAATATACAAATGCTAAATGGAAGCGAAAACAGCAACACAGGTTGGTAAATGGCAGTACAGAACTCTAGATTCATGGCAGCCTCAGTACTTCTGCCATTGGACGGGTGTGCCTGCACCTGTAGTGTCAGCCGTCGAACTGCCATGCACCTGCCATGGCTTGCTTTACGTTCTGTCATGGATTGGACTGATGTGCAGTCCTCTTCACCCCTACCAGTATCCCAAGTTCAATTGTAGTTGGCACCGGAACCAGTATTTTGAGGCGTGTCTGACATCACACCATAGCTGGGCAAGTAAGGGGAATGAGTGTACTTCAGCGTATAGCATCAAAGCATGCTAACCTTAGCTTGAGTTAGAACCGTCTTTAGAAGACATCCAGCAGCGGGTGCTCCAGAGCTTCCGATGGGGGCATTTCAAAGTAAGGATCAGAGGAATTTCTCTCAGAGGAGCACAGCAGGGCTCCGTGGAACACGGCATTGAAGAGGCATAACGGTATGCTGCCACAGATCACAGGTGAAATCTGAGGAATGCTGGGAATCTGCTTAACATTCAGGTGGACTTTTCTTCCGCATGTCCTATGATCAGTATGCCTAGTGTACTTTCTTTAACCCCTCCCCACACACCACTCCTCCCTAGAGGCAGACTTCCAACAAGTTGGTGCTTTCAGAGCAGTTCACCTACACATCCATAAGAGAGAATGAAAACTAATATTCCAAGGAAAAGTCTGCTATTCCCCGCCTTTCCATGTGAAGACCACAGTGTTGTGAAGATAACAAGTACTGTGCAAATAGCTGCAGTAATCTTCACAGCAATGAAAGCGGTAAGCTTCCGGGGCGTTATCAGCAGGTGAATGCTGCGAGTGAGTCCCAGGCAGCAGTAAACATTCCTCCTCCAGATGCTGCAGACAGCAGCGTATTATCTCTCCATGTACAGTTGCTTTTGAGCACCTGTGTCTTATCTCATGCTGTGCCTTTTCTGCTAATCACTTATTTTCCATAAATAAATTGATTTTTTTTCCTACCGCTCAGCCGCTCTCATTTTTTGCCACTCGCATCCTCTCCTTTCTGGCCCGCCATCTCTCGAATGCTTGCACGGCTTTCTTCTGCTTATCTATTGGTTTTCCATTCTTTCCGCTCTTCTGTTTTCTTCTCCTACTTTTCCCGTGCACTCCATATCCCAAAACGGCATCGACTTTCAGACAGTGCCTACGCATGAAGGTCCAGAAGTTTCTATCTTTTATGCGCCCTATGCCCTGACTACTTACAAACCATCAGAAATAAGCAGTAAATGAACTCCTTAAATGTTTTCTCATTAACTTTGACAATGTGGGAATCTTCATTAATGCTCTCAGGATTAGGCATTTAACCCATTAAATAACTGGATATTTAAATGTAAATTGTTTTTATTGGCCCTCACCCACCATGAAGAAAATAATTGAAAAGGAAAACATAGCCCAAAATGATTTCTGATTATTTATGCATCCATAGTATTTTTTTATTTGTATTTATTTCATATAGAATAGGATTAATTTGTACGTCTGCATTCTGTCAACTCAGAATCTCAGATCACATCGAGTTTGTCCACCCGATTTACTGAACTGAAAAGAAAAACACCAATAATTTGTGAACTGGTATCGCCCACTCAGAGCCAAGTATTATAGCCTATTATCTCTGACTAGCACATTGCTGAGCCTAGAGGTAGAAATATTGGTAAAGAGGCCTAGGCCTATGGGACTCCATTACCATGTCTAACCGTATTGGGGCAGCAGCCTCTAGGAAAGATGGAACTATTTGGCTGCTTTACAGGAACCCGCTCCCAATGCTGGTAATGCGCCAGGCTGTCGTCGCCCCCACACATAATAAGTGTGTGAAATTCTCCATATGCATCCTAGATACAGAGATTCTGGCCTGCCATCGGTCAGACTAGACAGAAGCTTGAAGGAGCTCCTCCAGGGATCTCTGCCAACTTAAGTGAACATTAGCCTAGGCACGCGCTTCTTCCTGAAAGAGCATCAGTCAGTGACCAATGATCTGCCAGGGATCTCCACAAGGTCCTGAAATGCAGGATACTGAGGTTAGAATAAGTGACCAAGGTAGATGGTACTTTCATCACTGTTTCCAGTGCCACCTAATCGATTTGCCCCTTGGTTTCATCCCTAGTCTATTCGTTTACATCTGTTGACAAGTGCTGTTATGGGTTCAAGCAGCATATGCACTCTGTAGATGTTTACACAGTAATTAGCACCAGCTTGTGGTTGCCAATGTTGCTGCTGATGGTAAATAACGTGGGCAAAACAGTTACAGCATTTTTTTCACATGTTGTTTGTTGTCCACTACAAGTGAGATCATAAACAGAGGTTTGAATAGTGCCAATTTCCGTGACCTAATGGTATTTGCACCCGATTGTTTTTTCACCTGTTATTACCTCATGTGTTTTAATGACACAATAGTGTCTGAACACTGCCAAACAAATACGCGAGGACGCCATTGTTATGTGAGAACCGTAAGGCAAAAAGGGTGTCTCCAGACAAAAAAGTGTGTGTCACAGCCACTAAGAACGAGCGGTGTTTAAGCATAAAATACCACTGAGCGAGTGTGGGCAAAGCCTTGAAGTCAAGTTTTTATTCAAGTCAGACTTTACCCCTTTTTTTTTTAAATACGAATGCCAGTCCAGATGAATAAGACTTCTTAAACTTCTAACACACGTCGCTACCTAATGAACATTTTTTAAAGAAGAAATACACAGTTAAGAGTACGTTAGAGAAGGCCACACAAACATAGTGGTGGGAACATCACGGAATGTAATATTATATAAGAACGGGAGTAATAACTACGGTCTTGAAAAAGAAGGTGTTATAGGATTGAACCTTCGAAACGCGTCGATGCATTTAGCACAGCCACAAATGTAATTGTTTATCTATCACATTAGATGGTAAAAAACGGAGTAGCCGATAAGGTGTTTAGTTTCTAAAAAATCTGTAGTAGCATCTAATTGTGGCATTTAAAGACAAAGGTTACTGTCTGTATGAACTCTCGCAGGACATATTGTTAATTCTTTTGTGATTTTAATGTGTTTTTATGGTGTATACATAGTAAAAAATGATTATGATGTTTTGAACTCATAGAATGTTTTAATGAATTTTTGTGATAATACATTTTAAAATGAATTCTACAAGCAATTAGGTATTTTTGTGCCAGTACTTGGGTGACCTTGAGGGTAACATTTGGAGTCTTTGAAAGCAGGGTGTAGAGGAATGTGCAATATGTATATGGCGAATGAAAGTGAGAGAAATTAATTACACCAAAGAATTTTGTGTGCCCAGAGGACACTTTTTAGGTTTCGCCTGGCGATCCGCTGCGCAGCAGCGTTCGCGCAGGCGAAATCTTATGTTTTTACCAGTGTGGGGCTTTGTCCCGCCTTCTCTTCCATTGGCTAGCTCCATAAATGGAGGCTAGCCATCGGAAGAGAGATCTGTCCGTCATTGCCGGAGCAGATTCGTGGGCGTTCCGGCGTTTTTTACTCATCCCGCCCCTTTGCGATCTTCATGCGGCAGTGGGCGGTTGTTTATTTATTTTTTGGTCTCGGCATGTTTTTGTCATTTCCCCCGACTGCCGCCAGAAGAAGATTGTGCGCTCCTTTCTTGTGTAAGTGCTTGTTACAGAATATAATGGAACGATAGCAGGAGAAAATTGTGCCCCGGGGCTATAATGGAACGATAGCAGGAGAAAATTGTGCCCCGGGGCCACGTGCAATGCTTTCCTAATTGACATTCTTTTCCAAGGCGGCTTTCGCTTGTTTGTGCTGCACAGAAATGAGGGTGGCCGAGGGAACACCCTGTCCTCGGACAGCAGCATGCCCCCTACGGGCACCACTCTCGCTGTGCGTTCCTCGTGCAGAGGGGCGCTCCCTGTGCCTGGTGCAGGAATCCACCTCCAGTTGCTGCAGGGTTCTGGCTCTGCCCGGCTTCCTTCACCTGACCGACCACGCCTCCAGCCGCGTGCCCTGCAACGCGATCCGCGATCACAGGTCGCGGAGGAGGCGGGTGCGAGCGCTGCCCCAGGAGCTGCGGGGACCGGGCGTTGTAGCCAGCGAGGGACCGTCAGGCAACCAGAAGCGCTCACCCGCACTGCCAGGAGGGAGCCCCAGCGCCCCGGGACATCCGAGCTCCGCCGGGGAGTAAACCAACATGGCTTCTTCCCCAGGAGGCGGCGGCGCCCTCCAGGTGCCCCCTCCTGCCCGTGCAGCCCGCATGGCACCAGTGCCCTCTGTCCCCAGAGTGACAGGAGCCCCAGACTAGACACGCAGCTTTGCCAACAAGGCGTAGTTTTCAAACTCCGCTGTAATGTCCCACAGACAGTCTGAAACGTACAACCCGTCATTACTCATAAGTGTCTTGTTCCTAAGAATGTCTTGCGCTCTACCAAATCCGAATAGAATAGAATAGAACTGTCCATTCAGTTGCCTCCACATTTCTACTTGTGGCCCTGCAGTTCTGTTGTTTACCTATTTTAGCTAAGTGACCTATTCACTTTTATGTTTGATCCCATGTTTCACTTTTGATCTGGGCTTTATCAGATTTCATGAAGAATGGCAAGCCTGCACCAAAATACCAGATACAACTTTGTTTTGTTTTTTCTTGCCTTCTGCCTTTTGATTGTGCCTGTGCCCGTTCCCGCCCCTCCCTCCCGCTGTCCGTGTTCCCGTTCCCGCCCCCCCTCCCGCTGTCCGTGTCTCCGGCCCCACTTGTAAATGCTTGTTTTATTTTTGCAGTATATTTCCTTGGGAAAGCACATGTCTGTAGTTGCATTTGGGGAATGAATCTCTGAAACTGAGATCTGTTTTGAATTTGGGAAGTGCTTCTCTTAGAGACAGCAGCATAGTGTGGGCTGTGTGAGCTGTGTGGGCTGTGAGAGCTGTGTGGGCTGTGAGGGCTGTGGGAGCTCTGTGGGCTGTGGGAGCTCTGTGGGCTGTGGGAGCTCTGTGGGCTGTGTGGGCTGTGGGAGCTGTGTGGGCTGTGAGAGCTGTGTGGGCTGTGAGAGCTGTGTGGGCTGTGAGAGTTGTGTGGGCTGTGAGAGCTGTGTGGGCTGTGAAGGCTGTGAGCTGTGTGGGCTGTGAGAACTGTGAGAGCTGTGTGGGCTGTGAGAGCTGTGTGGGCCATGAGCTGTGTGGGCTGTGAGAGCTGTGTGGGCTGTGAGAGCTGTGTGGGCTGTGAGAGCTGTGTGGGCTGTGAGAGCTGTGTGGGCTGTGAGAGCTGTGTGGGCTGTGAGAGCTGTGAGAGCTGTGTGGGCTGCGAGAGCTGTGTGGGCTGTGAGAGCTGTGTGGGCTGTGAGAGCTGTGTGGGCTGTGAGAGCTGTGTGGGCTGTGTGGGCTGTGAGAGCTGTGAGAGCTGTGTGGGCTGTGAGAGCTGTGTGGGCTGTGAGAGCTGTGTGGGCTGTGAGAGCTGTGTGGGCTGTGAGCTGTGTGGGCTGTGAGCTGTGTGGGCTGTGAGAGCTGTGTGGGGTGAGAGCTGTGTGGGCTGTGAGAGCTGTGTGGGCTGTGAGAGCTGTGTGGGCTGTGAGAGCTGTGTGGGCTGTGAGAGCTGTGTGGGCTGTGAGAGCTGTGTGGGCTGTGAGAGCTGTTGGCAATGTAAATAACAATGCCATTTATTTATAAGTAAAAAAAAAAAAAGAAATGTCATGAGCAATGCCAATAGCTCTAACTTTTCCAAAGGCGAAACCATTGCATTGTAAATGCTTGTTCTAATTGGGCCTTAATGCCATCTGCACATTACATACGATCACAGGGACGCCTACCGGCCCGAGGCTCTGACCAAATCATTTCACCATGAGAGTTAAAATGAAAGAAAAGTTTGAAAAATGTAGGAAATGCTGCTAAAAAGGCACAAAATGTATCATTTTTTACTCTTGATTAATTTTAATTGGGTGAATGCAGATGACAGCTATGAATATCCGATACTCGAAGCACCATGTCCTCTGGCTACACAGCTTCAAGGAGCTACTCTCCGTTCCAAATTTTTCCTTTTGGGAAAGATCTGGTTTCCAATGCGCTGTATTTCATTTCAACAGCTTTGCATGTTTATCATTAGCATACATGTGGTGAAATATATATATATATATATATATATATATATATATATATATGTATATCTATCCACAACAACAGGAAACCCTTTTGAAGTGAAGCCACAAGAGACTGTGACAACGCACCCACTGGGTAACAAACGTGAGCACTACATCACCCAGAAGGCCATGGTGATGGCCACGCCCACGACGGCAGGTGTTTCAATTAATTGAGTGCTCTCTAGAGCGTTTCCAGTCATTCTGCAAGACACGCCACTGAAGAAAGGCTTACCCCTGAAACGCGTCTGGCGTATATCTATTGAACTTTGCCAATCCTTGATGGTTCCTGCCGGCAGGCTGTGCATCAATAAAGATAAGCTGAAACTTACCTTCGTGTGGCTTCACTTCAAAAGGGTTTCCTGTTGTTGTGGATTTAAAGGCGGCCCTTACCCGGTCGCGAAGTGGAGCTCACCGCAGTTTCGCGGGTCAAAGGCAGCATCACGTGGGTGCGGCTACATTTTGGACGAAGGCAAACTGGCGCCCTTACAGGGAGGGAACCAGTTTAACAGCTCCTGTTGCCAGCCTCAAAGCGGGGCAGGACCCGCCATGGACATTTGCATCATTTACTTATTGCCACGAAGAGACTGTGACAACGCACCCACTGGGGTAACAAACGTGAGCACTACATCACCCAGAAGGCCATGGTGATGGCCACGCCCACGAGGGCAGATGTTTCAATTAATTGAGTGCTCTCTACAGCGTTTCCAGTCATTCTGCAAGACACGCCACTGAAGAAAGGCTTACCCCTGAAACGCGTCTGGCGTATATCTATTGAACTTTGCCAATCCTTGATGGTTCCTGCCGGCAGGCTGTGCATCAATAAAGATAAGCTGAAACTTACCTTCGTGTGGCTTCACTTCAAAAGGGTTTCCTGTTGTTGTGGATTTAAAGGCGGCCCTTACCCGGTCGCGAAGTGGAGCTCACCGCAGTTTCGCGGGTCAAAGGCAGCATCACGTGGGTGCGGCTACATTTTGGACGAAGGCAAACTGGCGCCCTTACAGGGAGGGAACCAGTTTAACAGCTCCTGTTGCCAGCCTCAAAGCGGGGCAGGACCCGCCATGGACATTTGCATCATTTACTTATTGCCACGAAGAGACTGTGACAACGCACCCACTGGGGTAACAAACGTGAGCACTATATCACCCAGAAGGCCATGGTGATGGCCACGCCCACGAGGGCAGATGTTTCAATTAATTGAGTACTCTCTACAGCGTTTCCAGTCATTCTGCAAGACACGCCACTGAAGAAAGGCTTACCCCTGAAACGCGTCTGGCGTATATCTATTGAACTTTGCCAATCCTTGATGGTTCCTACCGGCAGGCTGTGCATCAATAAAGATAAGCTGAAACTTACCTTCGTGTGGCTTCACTTCAAAAGGGTTTCCTGTTGTTGTGGATTTAAAGGCGGCCCTTACCCGGTCGCGAAGTGGAGCTCACCGCAGTTTCGCGGGTCAAAGGCAGCATCACGTGGGTGCGGCTACATTTTGGACGAAGGCAAACTGGCGCCCTTACAGGGAGGGAACCAGTTTAACAGCTCCTGTTGCCAGCCTCAAAGCGGGGCAGGACCCGCCATGGACATTTGCATCATTTACTTATTGCCACGAAGAGACTGTGACAACGCACCCACTGGGGTAACAAACATGAGCACTACATCACCCAGAAGGCCATGGTGATGGCCACGCCCACGAGGGCAGGTGTTTCAATTAATTGAGTGCTATCTACAGCGTTTCCAGTCATTCTGCAAGACACGCCACTGAAGAAAGGCTTACCCCTGAAACGCGTCTGGCGTATATCTATTGAACTTTGCCAATCCTTGATGGTTCCTGCCGGCAGGCTGTGCATCAATAAAGATAAGCTGAAACTTACCTTCGTGTGGCTTCACTTCAAAAGGGTTTCCTGTTGTTGTGGATTTAAAGGCGGCCCTTACCCGGTCGCGAAGTGGAGCTCACCGCAGTTTCGCGGGTCAAAGGCAGCATCACGTGGGTGCGGCTACATTTTGGACGAAGGCAAACTGGCGCCCTTACAGGGAGGGAACCAGTTTAACAGCTCCTGTTGCCAGCCTCAAAGCGGGGCAGGACCCGCCATGGACATTTGCATCATTTACTTATTGCCACGAAGAGACTGTGACAACGCACCCACTGGGGTAACAAACGTGAGCACTATATCACCCAGAAGGCCATGGTGATGGCCACGCCCACGAGGGCAGATGTTTCAATTAATTGAGTACTCTCTACAGCGTTTCCAGTCATTCTGCAAGACACGCCACTGAAGAAAGGCTTACCCCTGAAACGAGTCTGGCGTATATCTATTGAACTTTGCCAATCCTTGATGGTTCCTACCGGCAGGCTGTGCATCAATAAAGATAAGCTGAAACTTACCTTCGTGTGGCTTCACTTCAAAAGGGTTTCCTGTTGTTGTGGATTTAAAGGCGGCCCTTACCCGGTCGCGAAGTGGAGCTCACCGCAGTTTCGCGGGTCAAAGGCAGCATCACGTGGGTGCGGCTACATTTTGGACGAAGGCAAACTGGCGCCCTTACAGGGAGGGAACCAGTTTAACAGCTCCTGTTGCCAGCCTCAAAGCGGGGCAGGACCCGCCATGGACATTTGCATCATTTACTTATTGCCACGAAGAGACTGTGACAACGCACCCACTGGGGTAACAAACATGAGCACTACATCACCCAGAAGGCCATGGTGATGGCCACGCCCACGAGGGCAGGTGTTTCAATTAATTGAGTGCTATCTACAGCGTTTCCAGTCATTCTGCAAGACACGCCACTGAAGAAAGGCTTACCCCTGAAACGCGTCTGGCGTATATCTATTGAACTTTGCCAATCCTTGATGGTTCCTGCCGGCAGGCTGTGCATCAATAAAGATAAGCTGAAACTTACCTTTGTGTGGCTTCACTTCAAAAGGGTTTCCTGTTGTTGTGGATATATATATATATATATATATATATATATATATATATATATATATATATATATATATATATATATATATATATATATATTTGCTACTACTTATACAGTAAATTAAATGTACATTTTGTTTTGTTGTAAAATGTGGCAGTCAATCCCGCCATGTCCCACTGAGGTGTGTGATTCGTAAAATACCGAAAGAAAAGACAGGTCAATCTGTGAAATGAGCTGCACACGTGGTCAATATTAATGAAAGTGGCTTTGTAGTAAGTGAAGACAGCCAGGCATTAGTCAAAGTGACATTCTGACACCCCCTATTGTTGGTGGTACATGGATGGTTAACAGCCCTAGTAGTGGATGACGTTACAATGAGTCGTGATCGTCGAATCAGACTTGATCAAATAAAGCTACATTCTGATTACCTCATTGTTGGTGCAGGAATGGTTAAATGCTCAAGTTGTGGGTAATGTCATATTGGGTCTCTCTTGTGGAACCAGATCTGATCAAACAAAGCAACTCTGATGACCTCATTGTTGGTGGTACACGAATGGTTATCAGACCAAGAATTGGATGACATATTTATGTGTCTCCCTTGTCGAACCAGACCTGATCTGACAAAGCCACACTCCGAAGTCCTTCTTATTGGTGATTCATTATTGGTAGAATATGATGAGTTTCAAAACTAACTCAGAAGCCATCCTACAAAAAACATTCTTTTATCCTCATTAATGAGGATACATGACTGATAAACAGAATCTCTAGTGAAAGATGTCACGGTCGGATTCCAATGTCCAACTAGGGCTCTTCAAATATTGTGTCAGTAAGAGGCCAGGTGAAGAAGAGGTGGAAGGGTAATCTAGGGTAATCGCAGGGCAGCTGCTGGAAAACCCTGAGTTTGGCTTTTACACATAGTTGGAATATCAAAACAGTGTCCTACAGCAGATGGCTCGGGACTTGGACCTGCTAGCCCCAAGACTGCACAATGCCATTAAAAACAGGATGACTAGCAATCCTGTGCATTTTTGCTTGGCTTAACCTATGATCCAGAATGTTACCACAAAGGAGAAGATAGCAAACAAACACTCTCAGAAACTTTAAACATGCCTTTCAAAGTGAAATACTCTGCTAAACCAGTTTCCATTAATTTAAGGCTGAAAAGAAATGATTACAAGTAAAATAAAGTGCCACAATAATGCTGCAAAATTTTCATATTTGTGCCGCAAAATTTCTATATCCCGCAATATCCTGAGGGGTCTGACTATGCTACCAAAACATCATGGAGGCAGGTATAGATGGGTAACTATATATTTACAAAATTTTATAACCATATTTATTGAATTGTTACGACAAGGCAGGGTATCACACAGTGCAAACTATGTTTGATATACATGAGTGACATTGTGGCAGGCTTCAGTTCTGGAGACGTACAACATTACCATTTCAAATCGAAAGGCTGTAATAATCACACCATTTCCCCCATATCCACACATGCTTTTTGGGGCAGCAACGAGCTTCGATGACTGATGAGCGCACCAGTCCAACCCTGCCTGCCAGTACCCAATTGTCGATGGCTTTTGTTGCTTCCATGCACGGGCCACATCCAGCTTAGAAACCAAACCAGCCATCCTCAGGAATGCACATTCAGCTCTGGGGCCCCCTATTTCCTCTGGCAGCCCAAGCAAAGCCATATAAGGGGTGAACTCCAGGGGGCAGCTTAGGATATCGGAGAGTATGTGACTCACCTCCTACCAGAATGGTCACAGCACCGGAAATTCCCAGACAACATGATAGAAGTCTGCCATTAGAAGTGCACATTGCATACATGCCACTTGTGTATCCAGGGGCACGTGTTGTAAGTGCCTCAGTGTGAGGTACGTCGCATGCAAGTAGTTGAACTGGATCATATGCAGTTGTGTGGAGATTGCCAATTCCCTAAGCGCCATGTAAGCCACCCTCCAGTTTTCTTAATCTCGTACTCCCACCCAGGATTCCCATCACCACCGGGCTCTGGCAAGGCCATTCAGTGCATGAATAACCAGTGATCGATAAATCGCAGAGGTTGCCCCCTTAACTAATTTCCCCTGGAAAAGTAGTACCTGCTTTTCAACTCCTGAAAGGACACAATGCTCCCCCTCCTATAAACATCCCCAAGACATGGACTCCCAAGACGGTTCCAAGGTATAAAGCCCTCTAGGGCAGACAGCTGACTCAGCCACGTTCCCCGCCATAGGGGGTCACCCCAGTGAGGAAGCGATGCCAAAAGGCGAGGGACACCTGGGTACAGGAAGACAAAGTACTCAGTAGACACCGTACATAGAGGAGATCAAGCATGCCATCCATCCCCAGTGTATCTCCAATCGATATGCCGGATCGTCCCATCCCCCTCTGAACGAGTCATTAACTGGAACCAGGTGTGTCGCAAGGTAATATAGGTAAATATCTGATATGCCCAGGCCACCGTCAAAAGGAGACTTACGCAGTGATTGGAATGCCACTCTGTGCTGGCCCCCGACCCACACAAATCTGGTGATCTTTGCAGTCAAGAAACAAAAATAGTTGCTCAGCACATACAAGTAGCGCAGCAGACAAGAGGGCTGTGTGCCCCATGGGATTCAGTGGGAGTGTGGCCCAGCTGTTGAAGTTGCGATCAAGCCTTAGGTGCAGACTCCAGAAGTTGAGGGCCCAGGCTAGGTCCGACATGGAAGACACATGGACCCCTAAATATTCAAAGGAATTATGCCAAGAGGGAATGTTAGGGCACCAAACCCGCCAAGAGCATCATCCCTAGCCTCCACTAGGCAATATTTGCCTTCGCTAACCCGAAGCCTGGCAGGTTCACCATAGAGCTGGAGAATTTTAAGGCACTGGGGCCTGGAACGCTGTGGGTTACTCAAGAACTAGAGGATATTGTCGGCACATAACTCTAATTAGTCCTTGAGACAGACTCCCCACTGCCAGCCCCACACCTAAGCATCGCACCGTATGAGCTGTGCCAGAGGCTCCATCACCAAGGCAAACAGCAGGGGGACAAAGGTCAACCCTGGCGTGTGCCATGCTTGATGGAGAATGCTGGAGACAAAATCCCATTCACCCTGACCTGAGCGGTGGGTGAGTGGTAAAGGAGCCGAACCATGCGGCAAAACCCCACCCCCAGACGAAGAACACCATCCAGGAAAGCCCATGACACTGTCTCTAATGCCTTGGCAATGTCTATCAGCAGGAGAGCCAGTGTGTCGTCGAGGTCTGCCACTCGGGACAGCACCACTTGGACTCTCCGCATACAGTGGCGCGCACTACATCCTGACATAAATTCACACGGATCCGGATGGACAAGGTGGGGTAGGGCCTTGCCCAGCTGCATGGCGGGTACTTTCGCATAAATCTTGATGTCCGTGTTGAACAGCGAGATTTGCCGATAAGACGAACACTGATCTCTAGAACCACAATTGTAGTGCTATCCAGTTCTGGTGGGGAAAAACCCCTGCTGCAAAGTCGCTACATAGAAGTTCAGTGGACAAAGAGCCTCACAAAAGCGTTTGTAATATTCAATGGAATACCCGTCAGAACCAGCCATCTTACCAGCTTGCAACCCGACTCCGCGGCACACACCTCTTCGATCGTTAAGGCCTGGTCCAGCTCCTGTGCTAAAGCACCCGGCACAGTTGGCAGTGGTATACTATCCAGAAGGGGTTTGGGGACTTCTTCAAACAGCGGAGGGCATAGCGAATACAACCCAGATAGAAATCCTCAAAGATCTCAGCAATCACTGAAATCTCCTTATGGGGACAACCTGAGGAGTCACGAATCACTGGGACCACTCTGTCAGAGACTCAACGGGTCGCCAGCCAATATAATAGTTAGCCTGAGTGTCGCCTGAGGCATAAACCCTATGTGTCGAGGCCTGCCAGCACTGTCTGGCCCCCTCAAAAGGAAACCTTCCGTACGAGCTATGGTCAAGAGACGACGGGACTGCTTGCTATCCTGGCAGTGAAGAGCAGCCTTCCTCATGGAGGATCTGAGCTACCAAGTCTGTCCGGCGCGCAGCTCGGCACGCCTCAGCCTGATGAACCTAGCCTTTAAACCGGCCTCTCAGGGCGTGCTTTCTAGCCACCTCCTGTGTTGCTGCCGATTCAACGGACCCTGCGTTGAGCTCAAAATATTGACGTACTTCCTCTTCAACAAAGGCATTGCATTCAGAGTCCTGCAAGTACCAAGCGTTAAACCTCCAGGCCAGGAGCAGCGCAGCTTGTTGAGCTCCCTACGGCAATAACAATGGGGCATTATCAGAGATCCCGCGTAGAAGTAGTAGTATTGACTCAATCGAGAGCCGGCTGCTGTCGGTAGCCACATCAAGTCTATACGGGAGTCTGCCGCGTGCGGATTGATGGGTGTAAGCCCTCAGACCATGATGCCAGGAGCACCATGCGCCACAGAGGCCCAGCGAGTCCACCCAGGAAGACAGCCAGACGGGTTGGGAACGCCTGGCAGGATTCGGAGCAGTGGAGGCGTCAAGGACTGGGTCCGGAAGCGCATAAAAATCTCCAACTATCGAGAATAAGGGATCTCAAAGTTATGCAAACAGGGCTGCATCAGGAATGGTGGGGCGTAGCAGGATATGAAGTTGTAATGCCTCACCTCCAGACGACCCTCAAAACCCACAAAACATACCTGGGAGTCCGTGTGACGTGCAATAACTGCGGGGGAAGAGCCTCGTGTAATAATATGGCAGCCCCCCGCCCCCCCCCCCCCGGAACCGCATGTAAACTCTGAGTGGTAAACCCTTTCAGATTCAAAACAGCCTAGAAGGGGACACTTTGTACCCATTAGGTGAGTCTTCTGCAGTAGGACGACTGCTGGTCTGTAACGCTTAATGTATAGCAGTACTGCAGACTGCTTAATACGGTCCAGGAGGCTATTAACATTCCAGAAGAGCACCATTATGTTAGTGGAAGCCATAGTATAGCTAAGAGAGAGCAGCCCACACCCAGCCCAAGAGGGATATGGTACCCCACAAGCCCACCGTGTATTGCCACTGCATGAAAGCCATTACAGTCTGTGTGATAGAGTTACGGACCTAGAGGAAGAAAAAAGTGTTATAGCAAAACATGTCATAAAAGAAACAAGGCTCAAAAGCCTAAGACAACCCACCCGCCAATGCCCCCCCACCCCACACTTCGTCCAAGGCAACATCTGTCACAAGGAACACCACAACTCTAACTAGGGGGTAGAAAACTGCTGTGGTCCGTAGGCACCAATACAACAGGATCCAACACCTGACAACGAACTACCGCTCATACAATTGAAATGGGTTCCCTCAGATCCCAACAGAAGCAATGACCAAGGCAGGAGATGAGTTGTACAAGTAAGGTACCCATGGAGCCAAGGGAGCCAAGCCCGCCCCTACCCCTTCACAATCTCCCCCTGACCCACCATCCCCCATACTAGTGTCAGTAAAACAGAGAAGGAGCTTCCAGATCATGCTGCATCCGACAGCTGGGAAGAGGAACCCAAGTCCACCTCTGCAGACCTGAAGACCAGTGGAGCAGCTGACAAGTTCTCAGTCTCCCGGGTCCTCTCCACAAGCCCCACGTTCGACCCAAGACCCCGGGGAGCGCCCCCCCACCTCCTCGTTGATGGCAGGAAAGCGACCATGTACGTGCCTTAGTGCCCGCAGGCAGGATCAGCAGGAGGGGCTACAGTAGCCGGTGTTCAGTTGACCACTCTGAGGCCTGGTCCAGTGCATCAAAGAGGAGGGTGCAGGACTGGAAGAAGACCTTAAGGCGAGTGGGAAACAGGAGCATGTAGCGTAGGTCCAGGGCACGAAGTTTCTGTTTCACCTCAGCAAAGGAGCACCTCTGTTGTAGTCTGAAAACAAGAGTATCTTTGAACTGTCGAACCGTAGACCAGGATGGGCCCAGGCTCTTGCAGTATCACATCCCGCTCTTTAAAATTGAGCAGCCTTAGATCACAGGCCGCAAGGGGAGGCCCATGTGGAGGCCTCGGCACCAGAGAACAGTGCGCCCTCTCAATGACAAAGGAGGGCAATTTGTTATTGGGCACACACGTTTTGAACCAGTCCTCCAGCACTCCAGATAGACACCTATGCTCCAAGGATTCTGATAAGCCAATCACCCTGAGGTTGTACTGCCGTGATCTGTTTTCTGCTTCCTCTGCCCGCTCAGTCACGGCGGACACCAAAGCAGAAAATTTGGACTTCTGGTTCTTGAGGGGAGAGAGATCGTCCTCAGCTGTGAAGACTCTGTTTAAAACCTCTGTGGTCTTGTCCACCATGATGCGCAGGTACTGCCACCACACAGATAAATCTATATGGAGGCTGTCCACCTAAGACTCCACAGCATCCCTTGAATCCTGTATCGCCTTGAGGACCACAGCCAGGTCTGCGGCTCCCTGCTGCACCGCACCAGGCCCCTGACCCATTGAACCCTCTCCTGGGTCATTAGGTGCAGTGGGGGGGGGGAAGTGTATATTGATCCATCTTCGTTTGAGCCCAATGGCTGCAGCAAATCCTTCCCCCACCCCATCTCTCAGGTCCAGGTGAGCACCAACAGGATCCCTCCCAGAACAATGTGCAGAGCGGCAGGAGGGGCAGGTCGGTAGGGCAGGTCGGTAGGGCAGCCAACCACCCAAGCCGGAGAGGGCCACTCCCACTAAGCAAGGCCGGGCTCGGGGGGTGAGAGCTATCCGGAACAGCTGCAGGTGGGCGCGCATTATGGGAGGCCCCCGATGCAGCCAACAATCACCGCTCTCACCTGAAGATATATATCGTTAAATAACAAATGTGAAGGCAAGGTAAAACCCAACATATACATTTCACAATTTAATTAAGGACAAAAACAAGCAGCACTTCAGTACTGTGAAATGAAAATAAAATTTTAACAAAAAAACAAATGAATCCTAAAACAAAAGCAGCAAAGTGTGATCTATCAGATCTCAGGACTTGAGACTTCAGGAAATTAAGTCTGGAAAAAGCCTTCTCCATTAGAAAAAAAAAAATACGCTCAGCAAATCAAACATAGCATCGCCTTCTCTAAACTCCACATTAGGAAAAAAAGAAGAGTATCATCTTAAGGAAAACAAAAGAACTTTTCTCAAACCAGCAGAAAGTAGTCCGGAGTTCCTCATCCTCGGATCCACCCCTTCAGCCTCGGACGACTCCTGGTGGCCGACCACACTGGGAACAGTCCCGACACCCACCGACCACGCACATAACCTAGGGGGTCATCCTCGCCTCCACCCTCTCCATGACTAAGAAGGTCAATGCCGTCTCCTCCTCCTGTTCAACACCCTCCGCATGCTCCGCAGGATCTATAAGTGGATCTCCACCATAACGAGAAGAACGGTCACCCAGACCCTCGTCACCAGCAGGTTGGACTATAGAAACTCCCTCCACGCAGGAGCTTCGCCCAAACTCCTGAGACGGCTCCAACGCATCCAGAACGCCTCTGCACATCTGATCCTCGACATCCCCCACCGTAGCCACATCACCCCCCACCTGAGAGACCTGCACTGGCTCCCCGTCAACAAGAGGATAACCTTCAAGCTCTTCATCCAGGCACACTAAGCACTCCACACCAGACCAGCATACCTCAGACGACTCAGCTTCTACACTCCCACCCGCCCGCGAAGCAGTCTCCCGCATCCAAAGAACGACTGCCGGCGGCAGATCCTTCTCCCACCTTGCCGCCAAGACCTGGAACGCCCTCCCCACCCACCTACGGCAGACCCAAGACTGCTGGCCTTCAGAAGACTGCTCAAGACTTGGCTCTTCAAGCAGTAGCAACACCCCCACCCTCCCCCGCGCTTTACAAGTGACATGATTGATTGATTGATTGAGTAATTCAAACAATCCTATCCAACTGTATGTTTAATGGGCATAGACAAAGTTTCTGTTGAAACTCTTACTGGAAGATCAGCACCTCGCTTTCTGAAGTTTTCAGAAATTCCCCAGTACAGATACATATGTTCCAAATGAGCAGTTTTACTGTTGTGGACTAATGTTCATATGCTCTACAGTGTGATCAAAATACTTAAAAGTATGGTTTAGCGATTGTATACTATCCGGTATTTAAATCTGAACATGGCCTTAGCTCACCTTGACTAGCTAATTAATTTAATTTAATAACCACCAAAAGAAAAACAAAAAAACAGGTCCCCTTTTATCCTTCACACCATGATAAACCTTTCCATGCGGTAAACGAAAAAAAATGAAAGGGGCAAGTGTTTTGCCAACACATATTCCCTGGCTTCCTGCTAACCTCATATCTTCCCAAGTTCTGTAACAGCAGAATGGTTCATCAACTTGCAACATACGTTGTGACTAGGCTCCTGCGAACAAACTTCTGGCTTTTTTCCAAATTAAATAAAAATAAAAAAATTTATGGAAATCAGCTAGAACTGTTACTTCAAGATAATATGTCCTTAGCTATCCCATCCTAAGGACAATCTTGAGTTATGTGTTTGGGTAGGGTAGAAGCGAAAAGCTTTCTCTAATCGCTCTGTCCGGTAGGCTGCTTCCTGACTACTGGTTTCTACCAGAAATAATTCCGTATTTATATCACTAATCAATAATCAGTCTCTTTATTGCATTTTAACGAGCTGACAAACTCTTATATAAGCTGTACACATAGATACCGAATCCTATACACTTACCTCATGTCTGCATAAAGTTACATAAACGTTTACAATTGGTAAATCCAGTTTTTCTTTAATATCAGAATTTATCTGCAATTTATGTTTAAATCTACCTGTCTTTTGCCTCTCTAAGCAAGACATTAAAAACATTATACAGGAACACATATACATTTACTTGGTTAGCAGACTGATAACTCTGTAGAAATGTGTGCTATCACAAAGGGAACTTATACTGAAAATGAAATCAAACGAAACAATACTCAAACATACACATGAGAATATATATTTCAAAACACTGGCTACGCAGTTCAAATTAAGATTTCTTCCTTTTTGTTTCAAAAAGCTTTTATCCACAGGCTATTAGCCATGTGTTTTTCTTTTCATGTCCGCATATATGTTACATTTAGGCTTCTTCCTGAGTCACATGAAAAATCATCCAGGGCTCAACCAATATTGATTCTGATCATTTCCAGAATGCTGTCTGAAGGGTTCTTCTTAGAGTCACTCCAAGTGACCCTGGTGTACTCCGGAATGGGTCCACAATCTCATTGTGCTATAGAAACTCAAGCAGCACTTGACTGAAGAGGTCCCTTAAGGCTGGACCCAGTCTGGGGCTACTGGATTTCCCTTTTAGAGGAGATATGGCATAGCATTTCAGGATGTACACCTTTTTGGGTTGGAAATGATTTGCATACCATTGGTGTGTTTTTTAAATGGATCGCTGAGAAACAAAATGGGAACAGAACGTTACGCTGAGCCATACCAGTGTTTACAAATAATTTAAGAAGTCCATATACAACTCCTTTTGTTCTCTGGCAATACTGTGTGCCTGTCAGCGGTTTTCCTTTGCAGATTAATCTATACTTTAACCACAACATTCTGAATGCGCTACTTGCCACTGTTGATGCATTTGAGTATGCCTTCGGAAATCAGTGAAATGCTTCGGGTGGCATGGATCAAACAGATACATGTGTCTGCATAGGATCTATTCGCCAGCACACCTTTGTTTAAAGGACTGTCAGCCACTCTCCGGTGTGTGTGAGTAGTTATTATGCTCATCAGATTATTGTTCTATTGTGTGTTAAAAATACAGCAAGACTAAATTCTGCTACATCCCCCTTTCAAAGCATGATATGTTAAGAAAGACACCAAGGCACCATAAAGTCATATAGATAAAACCCCCAAAATATTGACAGCAATGACAAATCAGTAATTTTCCCCCAAAATCCCAGATTTTCAGCAAGTTACAAACACAGGGATGACAAGCGACAAATGACGCAAACAAAACAAAAAATAGCGGTGACTATACAAGTCTGATAGGCAATACGCCACTTGCAGTCATAAATAATAGCATGTAAATAATGGATGGTCCTACCTCTTCAATTTCCTTGCGAAGCATTGCAAAAATGAATAAAATAAAAGTAAATGAAACAAAGACAAAACGCAGTGCTCAATTTATTAGGGCAGAGAACATTTGAGAGAAATTACGCAAACATGCTCTAAAAGAGAATGCACCAACCTGTCTCAAACTTTATTTTTTCAAATGAAGTAACGTCCAGCTGTGATGAAGTGCAGACATACATCTTCCACATTGTATTTTTAGCATAGCACTATAACAGGGGTGAAAATGTGTAGCAGCTTGGCACCTCCTTAAGTGAGTAGTCTTATTTTGTGGATCTGTTAGTTACATCGAGGTTTATTACCAAATCTTAAAGGAGGGTGTATATGTTGATACCAAGCGCAAACATATTGTAGCAAGTCGCCAAACATAAATCTGATTTTAGCCTCCAATACAGCTTTCTTTTCAACTTTATTTTTGCTATATTTAGTAGAAATACAAATATGTAATCAAAACGACAGTCCATCAGTTCTTGAACTATCATCAAATCAACAGACAATAAACTGCAGTCTATACAGATAAAAGGCATGAGCTACGTGCTATGATTTTGCAACTAAATAGCAGTTTAAGGTATCAGCAAAGACATATTTGGTTCTCTGCAGTGACATCAAAGTGCAACTAATTGTGAGCAAAAGCAAGAGGTCGCCAAGAGCAAGAAACCCATAGTATGAAAAACTACTGAGAGACGTTATTGCATACATTATACTGACAAGGAACTACTGCCCTAAACTTCACCATGATTTCGTTATAAGGAGGCACTACAATATTGGCAGAAACATTCATCAAATTAACTGAAAAGATTTTCAGGAATTAATTATGTAGGTATAATTAAGGGGTAGTAGCTCAAGCTCCCGCTTGAAAGATTACTTTAGCCTCGACATCTGGTGGTGCAGACGCATTCTGCAGTAGGGCACAGTCCTCAATCTGAGCTCAGCATAAGAAAAACCAACAGCGAGTTCCTAATAGAACTGAATAAGCACAAGCTCCGAGTAGTTTTCAGAGCGGCCTCCCGCTTGCGGCTTTGTAGCACTTTAAGCTCATGATTTGAGACACTGACCTGTTAAATGTCTAACTAAGAACAACTAAAAGGGGAAGGGTGGAATGCTTGAATTATAATAGCCATCATTAACTACTGGGACCACGTTTCGCTTCCACTGTTTTTCCGTTGTGCAAATAAGCCTTGGTCCTGCTCCAACAGCAAAAGTCCAACTCCAACTCTAAATGGATGGGAACACAAGCAACCACAGACTGGTTTTATCTTCTTTAGGGTCTCTTCAGTGAGGTGCAGCTTGATTCCTATGGCGGAGTGAGCACGGGACCTATATCTGATCATATCAGTCACACACATCGCATCTCCGAGACCCAGACCAGTTCTAAATGAGGTCAATGATTTAACCCATTTGTATTTTTAAGTGAGACAAACATAGTGCAATGGGTATGCCCAGACGTGTGTCCAATGATCAATGTCTGTGCCATAGGACTCAAGTTGCATCTCAAAGGCGTGCCACAAAAGGCCCAAATGGTCTGTGGTTGCTCGTGCTTTTCTTTGGCTGAGAGCTGGCCTGGCAGTTCTGGTTTGACTGTTCCTATTGCAGCAGGAACAAGTCCAATTTTCACATGGCGTATCTCTGTTTAGAGTGACGTAAGTGTGCAAACAATAATGGCGCCTGTGTGGGATCGATGATAGTGGCTATGTAGGCTTTTGATGGTGCTATACATAGGTTGGCGAGTGATGGCATATTAACATGGTTGTGTGGGTGTTTGATGGGATCCCTGGATGCATACTAGTGGTTGTACAGACAAAGTGGGAATGAGGTCATAAAAGATGTTGGGTGTATGATGGTGGATGTAATGTCATATAATATGTGGGTGGATGCAAGTATGAAGGTGGGTGTGTCAGCATGTTATGCTGGGCCTGATTGTGTGGACACATAGAAAAAGATTGCTGGCACACTGAAGCTCTGAATGATGTTTTATATATTGTAGTGTCTTACTTTCCGTTTGAATAGGTTTGTGACATTGCTTAGATGTGTGCTTCAGGGAAATTAAGGGTCATTCAGTAAGTAGAGGGTGAGACGCAGGGTGAACGTACCTTAACTCATAAATTGTATGACTTTTTAATGTTTCAGTAAAGCCACTTGTAATATTCTATGAAAGTTAGCATCCTCGTGCTGTACAATCTGCACGAGGATGCCCTCCAACACTTAGCATCATTTGTATCGTGTTCCACGATCTGATGCTGAACGCGGCATGCCAGGATTCCAACATTAGTCAGTTGTTGGAGATCCTGGTGTGCGGCGTGAGCGTCCGGTCGTGGGTGCAGTCTCTACTTGAAATAAATCAACTTTGTTTATACTTATTGGAGTCCTGCTGACATACTACATTTGGCGACCAGGATAATCCCACAAACTGCAACCACCAACCCAATTTTAGAAGATTTTACGGAGCCTTTCAAACTTTCAGCTTCACTTTCCTGCCCCGAGCGGAAGACCTTCACATTCCTGGGTCTTCGTCATCCTCCCAGCACGTCGTGGCTGCCAGTTCTGGGCAATTTCTTGGATTTTCGTTTAGTTTCAAAGAAGCTCCCCTTGACGTCACTGCCCACGTTCTTCCGGCATCTCGCCTAGCAACCGGCATTGGCAGCTGACGTCCTCCTTAGCAACAGCGTTGCTACCTGACGATCTCCGTCAATGCTTGCGCTCTGACGTAGCGCGCACACAATCCCAGAGATCATCTTTTCCAATAGCGTCTTGGTTACCAGGGAAACCAAGAAATTCAACGCTACGCCGAGGATACTCTTCAAAGCAGCTCATCGCGCTGTTCATCGCCTCATTTCTATAAAGGTACAATTTAGCCTGCACTTTTCTACAGTGACAGGCACACCATTTACATTATTTCTATGACATTTTTACCGTTTTGGGGAATTTAGCCTGCACTTTTCTACGGTGACAGGCACACTTTCTCAAACAATTTAGTTTGTTCTTAGGTCATTTACATATTTACAAGATATTTACTGTTTGTTTTATGTTTAAATATATATCTGATTAATGTTTTCATGCAATCATTTTTTGCATTCACTTATTAATCAGACATATATATCATTGTTAGTTTATCACAAACTTTCAGTAGCATTTAGTTTAACAAGTTTATTCAATTCTCTAATAACTATTAATTTTGATAAAGGCTTCTTCTCAACAATTTGCACAACCACCTCCTTTTTTGCAACATGCTGGAAAGCCCAGCATTCCATGGCAGCAATGGGTTAAAGCATTTGAAAACCACATTGCAGTTATTGATGCGGTTAAATTTTCACTGGAACGCAATGTAGCAATTCTGTATGGGTGTTTAGGCTTGGATGGACAACATGTTTTTGAAAATTTGCCTACATTTCCTATTCCTGTTGGTGAAGCTGGTGACGCTGATCATTGGGACTCTTAGAAAGAAGCCTTATCACGTCTGGCTAGATATTATGACCAGGAACCAAACATTATGCTGGAAAGACACAATTCTTTTAGGAGAAAACAACGCGAAGATGAGACTGTGGAAGAATATATAGCGGAATTGCGAGTATTAGCATCAACCTGCGAGTTTGAAGCCGATCCTGAAATGTATATTCGTGATCAATTTGTGTTTGCTTGTTTCTCAAAGAAGATTCAGGAATGACTTCTTAGTTGTAGGAAACCTTCTCTTCAAGAAACAATTGACATTGCTAAGAGCATCGAGAGATCTATTCTCACATCTAAAGTTCTTCAACAAGAACAGTCTGTCAATTCTTTCAAGGCTTCCACACAGGATGTTACTAACTATGTTAATGTTGTTTCTGCACATAGACCAACTAAACAGTTTGTTAAAAAAAGTAATACCTTTTGTTTTAGATGTGGTTCCAAATCACATTTAAGCAATTATCCCATGTGTCCTGCCATTGGTAAAAAATGTATTCTTTGCAAGAAGAGTGGTCATTTTCAAGGTCTTTGTAGATCATCTAAGAAAACTACAAGAGTCAATAATGTTGACTATTCTGAGGTGATTGATGATTGCTCCTATCACCTTCAAGACATGGTAGTTTCTATTGAATGTAATTCTATTTTCACCCCACAATGTGTCAAAGGTCCACTAGGAACTCCGTTCTTTGGTAATATTGAAATTCCTATCATGGCTGATTCTGGTTCTCCCATAACTATTCTTTCAGACGTTATGTTCCACAAAAAATGGCAAGGATCTATCTCTTTATCTCCAACCGATGTCAACCCAAAGGCATTCGGTGAGTTTGATATAGACATGTTAGGTTATTTTAATTATAGACTAGAGTGTTTAGTAAGATCCATTTTTACAAAGATATACTTTGCAGCTAAAGGACGCAACATCATCGGTTGGCAAGATTTGGAGAAAATGGGTTTGCGAATTATTTCCAGGTTCTGACAATCCCATTTCTTTTGGCGATCCTCCTCCAGGCTATAATCCTGCTGGTTCCAGAAACGATTGTCATCCCAAAACAGACTGTTTAGCTCTCACAGACCACACATCGGACATTAAAAGGTTTTAGATACATTTCCAAATTAATTCTCAAAATAATTGGGAACTGTCAAAAGTTTCCAGCATCAAATTTGGTTGAAAGCAGATGCCCAACCTGTTATTCATAAGGTACGTCTGTACCCCTTAGCGCCAAAGATGAAATAAAAAAACGGCCTTAAAACATTGTGTGATGAGGGTGTAATTGCTCCATGTGATTTCTCCGAGTGGATTTCTCCCATTTTTATTGTCCGCAAAAAATCTGGTGAGGTCAGATTATGTGCGGATTTGCGCACATTAAATAAAAACATACTTGTTGACTGCCACCCCCTTCCTAAAATCCACGAACTTCTAGCCAATTTGGGAGGGGCAACAGTTTTTTCACTCATTGACCTTCGGTCAGCTTACCATCAGGTGCCCCTGACAGTTGAGTCTCAGGAATTTGCTTCTTTCGTTACAACTTTTGGTGTCTTTAAGTATCTCAAATTACCCTTTGGCTTGGCTTCAGCAGCCAGCGTTATCCAGAAAAATATGGACAATATTTTCAAAAACATTCCAGGAGTTCAGGCCCATCAAGACGATATCTTGGTATACGCTGATGATTGGGAAACACATTTAAGCAACTTAAATTCTGTCCTAAGAAAACTAGATGATGCAGGAATGACAATCAGGGTTGAGAAATGCAAATTTGACACATAACAACTAGAGTATTTGGGTCATACACTTTCCTCAGAGGGTATCAAACCAAAAACTTCCTTCATTAAAGCCATTAGTCATGCCAATCCCCCAAAAGACAAAGAAGCTCTTCGATCTTTCCTAGGGCTTGCAGAATATTATGCTCGTTTTGTGAAAGGGTATGCTCAGACAGTTGAGCCATTACGTGCTCTTTTATGCAAAGGTGCAAAATTTGACTGGTCTGAGGAAATTTCTTCTTCCATTTTCTCAAGTAAAGAAACTTATGGTCGATTCCTCTGCCCTTCACCCTTTCCATGATTCCTCGAAATGTTTCATTATGGTGGATGCTAGTCTTACTGGATTAGGAGCAGTTCTTGGCCAATGGTTCTCAGGCAAGGAATACACAATAGCTTTTTCCTCAAGAATGTTAAAGCCTTCTGAAACTCACTACAGCACTATTGAGCGTGAAGCTCTTGCCTGCGTTTGGGCCATAGAAAAATTCAAAAATTACATTTCGGGACGTGAATTTAAACTTTTCACAGATCATAAACCTCTTACACAGCTATTAACTGGTTATGGTCTTGGAAAAGCATTGTCTAGGTTAGTTAGACTTCTATCCAAGCTTCAAGAATTTCATTTTGTAATAAAACATATTTCTGGAGGTAGAAATTTCAGGGCTGATTGCCTCTCTCGCATGGCTATACATGATCCTTCAGAAATTGGAAGTTCGGAAGACACAGAATGTGTAATTGCAACTATTGATGCTATTGAATCCATTTCTAGCATCACTGAAGAATCCTGGTTAAAAGCGTGAGAGAAAGATGAGAATCTTAAACTGGTCTCACATTATATTGTTAAAGGTTGGCCAGAAAATAGGAAACTTTCTAATGAGTTGAAAGCATTTGCCATGGTTGCTTCCGAGTTATCCCTAGTCAATGATATGGTCATGAGACATGATTTGTTTGTGCCGCCTTCTGATATCAGGAATGATATCATTATATTTGCCCATCAAGGCCATTTAGGGATATCCAAAACTTCTCAACTCGTTAAGTCTTACTATTGGAAGGCCATCCTTAGAATCGCAAAATTTCATGTTGATTCTTGTCCTGAATGCTTATTATCAGACAAAAAATGGAAAGTCATCAACACCCCTTTACATCCTGTTTCTTTTCCTACAAAACCTTGGGACAAGGTTGGTGTGGATTTTTCTGGACCCTATGATCTTTTACCTCATGACATTAGGTACATCATTTTATTGATTGATTATCATTCTAAGTGGATTTATCACATGTTTTGCGATGCTCCCAATTCTACTAATGCCATACAATTGTTATAAAAGATTTGTTCTCTGGAAGGATCTTCTTCTGTGTTGGTTTCAGATATTGGAACCCATTTCATTTCTCAATGATTGCGATGTGAAACACTTTAAAGTTGCTCTTTACTCGCCAACCTCTAACGGTTTGGTTAAGAGAGCCAAAAGATTGGTTAAAGATGCCATTCAAACTTCCATTTACTCTCAACATGATGTCCAGTGTTTTCTTGATTCGAAACTATGGTCTTACAATATCTCTCCCCATTGTACCACAGGTGTTTCGCCATTTTCTCTGCTAAGAGGTAGAACTGCTCACACCAATTTGTTTCCAAGCATGTGAATAATCACCAATACAATAAGGAAGTAGCATCTAGAGTTGTTAGTAAACAGATTCTTATGAAATCTCTTCATGATGCAGGCAAGCAGTTTAATGCAACACACCTCAAGGTTGGTAGTTGGGTTCTCATAAAAAATCCAAAAAAGATACCAAAGGGGGTCTTCAAAATGTTCTCCACCTGTTCAGGTCACTGGTGTCAGAAAAAGGTTCAGCTTTCCTTGGTAAAAAGGGCTGGTGGAATCAAAGATCTCTTGCTCACCTTTCTAACTCCCAAGATGATTCTTTGATCAAGCTTCACAGTCAGGATTTAGATGATTCTGATTGGGTTAATTTTATTCATGATTCTATTGCTGATTCTGGAAATTCATCTCCTACATTGGTTCGTATTTACATTCCTGTCCGGAAAGTGTTTCTAACACCAATTCTGTTGCAACAAATAATGATGCAGTTATTTCATCTTCTGAACTGAAAACTCGATGTAGAAAGTTACCTTCAAAATATAGTGACTATTATGTCTTAACATATGTAACATTCTCTTTCTGTAAAAGTGTTTTCTGTTTTTAAGTCATTCTTCATTTTGTTTTATTTCTCATTCAGTTTACTTATTGCAATTTGTATTTTCTTTATTTTAAGGAGGGAGAAGTTGTAATATTCTTTGAAAGTTAGCATTCTCGTGCTGTACAATCTGCATGAGGATGCCCTCCAACACTTAGCATAATTTATATCGTGTTCCACGATCCGATGCTGAAAGCGGCATGCCAGGATTCCAACAACGTTAGTCAATTGTCAGAGATCCTGGTATGTGGCGTGAGCTTCCGGTCGTGGGTGCAGTCTCTACTTGAAATAAATGAAGTAATGTGTTTTTTTATTTGAGATGTGGTTTGTGTGAATGAATGATGGTGGGTTTTTGCCATACAACACTGGTTGTGTGGAAGTATGAAGATGGGTGTATTGATAAGTGAGCGCTTTATTTGTTGTATGATGGTGGGCGTGTTGGTGTATGACGATTGTGTTGATAAATGATGGTGTGTGCGGACGTATGATGGTTGGTATAGTTGCCGTATGATGCAGGGTGTGCCCCCTACCCCATATGCTGCCCCTCTGTGTGCAACCCCACCTGCTCTTCAGCTCCTCTATGTACTACTTGCATCTCGAAGTGTGTCCCCTGCATCCCCATAATCTAGTTTTACCCCAACCCTCTGAAAACAGTGTGTGTGTTCTTAGCCCCAAGCAGCCCTTGTCTGTCATCCTGCAGTCCATGTGTGCTTCTTTGTCCCAGTTTAACACGCATTCCCTTTTTATTTTCCCACTCTCCGAAGCCTCTGTGCAGCCCTGCCCCACCTCTGCTTACCCTCTACGACAAAGCTCTCTGTCCCCTCTGCCAGTACTGCTGCCGACCTATGTGTTTCCTACCCCCTTTAGCCCCTATGTCTGCGCACTACCTCTCCCTCTATAAGATCCTTCTGAAACCATTCTACCTCATCACCTTACCCTCTATACGTTCCCTTGAAACCAATCTATATATTCTCCATTTCCCCTTCATGTGCCTCTGGCCCACTGCAGCCCCTTTGTGTGCCCCTGCATTCACCTTAACCTGCGCTACAGCTCTTCTGCCTCCGCCTCACCCAGCCAGCCCGTGTGCCCCTGGCCCATCCAGTTCCTCAGTATGCCTCAAACCCCAGTACAGCAGTTCCCATGTGCTGCCCCGCTCCCCCCCAACCTTCTATCTGCCCTGCCTCAATGCAGCCCTCTGAGCCCTAGAGCCCCTGCAATACCCCAAGTTCTTGACCCTTTGCAGCCCTAGAGTGCTTCCCTGTCCTGGTCTTGCAGCCTTTCCTTGTGTCCTCACTTGAAGCACTGGTAAAGCCAATAGGTCGGGCTTAAAACTTGAAATGCTAGCCATCAATAGTAGCCATTCTTTTTGGGCGCATCTCTCCTGATGTTTACTAACAAACATTGGGAAAGATTTTTTAATTTTTTTTGTATTAAGGGCTGCCGAGTGGGAGACCTTCGCCAATTATGGAACAGGGCACAGGAGCAGGTAATGGCACAACCACTCACCTTTTCTTTTTTTAGTCCTTCTCGCCTTTGGGCAGGGCAAGGGATAAGGGTGTCAGTTCCCAGTCTCCCAACCTAATGCAAGGTAGGGGTGGGGGGGCATTTCTCCCTTTGGGAAAGCTGATAGTGTATGAGTGCAAATTAAAAGAACACTTTTTCGTCTTGCCATTCCTGAGATACAAGCAAAATGTGACTTTTGACTTAACATGCACAAATGCTGTATGGTTTATATCTTTGGAGAGAAAGTAAGAATCTATCGCAAACAAGAAAATTACCACTTCAATTGCGTTCTAGTTTTTCCTCCCTTTAAATAAACATAGGGGGAAAAAATAGGTTGACTCAGCAAGCGAGACGGTCGAAATCAAATTTGCAAAACAGGCCTTGAAACATTTGGGCATGAACAGGGCTGCGGGAAAGGTGGATTTTGAGCATAGGGTGTACATAAAAAATACAAAAAATAAGCCTCACCTCTCCGGCCTTGCAAAGCAGCTGGTTTGGTGTAGTTAGCATTCCCCAGTTTTGTAAACAACCCCACTTAATTTTTGCCCAGGGGCAAGGGTTCGCTTTTTTATACCTCCCATGCCTTGTCCAAGGGCCAGGAAGAGTTGTATATGCCCTGACCATTCTTGCGCAGGTGTTAAAAATAAATACATTAAAAAAACCTTGCTCTTAACACCGCATGCCATGCCCAAATTCAGCGATTGGGTGAAGCAAATGTATTTTCTATTTGGCATACCACTCACCTTAATCCAGGAGAAGCGGAGGGGTGGCATATTTTTCACACTCTTCCTTGTCTAAGAGCAGAGGGTAGAAATTTGCCTCCCAGCACCACCAACTTACTGAAGTGTGAGAGTTGATTATGGTCCCCTCCCTCCTACACTGCTCAAGGAAGTGGGTGTTCACAATTTAAAATGGAGTGCTGGGAGCTGCCACTTCTCCCAGTTCATAAGTGTGAGCAGGGAGAAGAGGCAAGCCACAGATCTTCCAGTGTTCCCCCTGCAATTCATACAACAGTTCTAGGAGAGCGGAGAGGTGCCTTTGCTCCCTGTTTCAAAGAACACAAGGGAACTCACAGCTCTCTGTTTCCAATTGAGAAGGGTGCACTGAGAGAGCAGTGAGTTGTCCTGCTCCACGTTTTAATTCATTTCCAACAACTACTGATGCAAAAACCCTTGCGCATGGCAGCAGCGGACTACAAACTCACGAGGTAACTTCACACTATAAAAACTAAGGGGTGGGGGTAAAGCGGAAAAAAGTACCCCCACTCTTGAGTAAGTATGGGAAGGCATAAGGCCACTAATGCTTCTTCCTACCCTTGTGTAGCTGCGGCAGGGGGTAAAAAGGTTAAGAAAATAAATACAATTCCTCTCATCCACCTTTGGGCAAAGTGGAGCAGTTAAACCCCAACTCCCACCTTCATTTATTCTGAACTGCAGAAGTTCACAAACTCATTTTACCCTTAAAAGCGACATGCCAGGCTGAGGGTCACAGTGTTTAAGAGGGGCAGATAGGAGTACACGAGTAGGGCATTGATCCATGCTTACATGTGCAAGTATAAGTTTTGCCTGAAAGGAGTACAAACTCTGTTTTAATGAGGTAGAGTTATAGGTGTAAGCTTGAAATCGAGGTTTGGATGATGTCAAGGAATGTCCTAATGCAATGTAGGTCACTAGTTAACCTCATGGCTGCTGAAGAGATCCCTCTGCTGTGCTGGACAGCAATGAAAACGGGAGTGGTCATGACGAGCTCAGCTCGTCATGAGCACCTCAGAGGTGCATGCCATGACGAGCTGAGCTCGTCATGAGCATGGAAGGGGTTAATGATACCCTTAGGCAGAGTAGCTTTATTGTGAGTATTACATTTTATTAAACACACAAAAGGGGATAGGAGGATGCGTGCAATAAGTGTAACCACTGGCCATTGCTCGGTTAGGCATTCCAACCCATCATTCCTTTAGTCACCATGCCACCTCAGATTAGACCCAGTTATATGCAAATCGGTCTTGACCCTGCTCTAATAGGAAGAGTCAGTATGAATTACCAATTCAGGTCATTTCTGAACTGGAACACAAGCAACCCAAGACCGGTTTCATCCTGATTGGGGCTCTTCAGTCAGGCGTAGTTGGTTATAGTGGCACAGTGAGCAAGAGACCCACATCTGGGCATATCCTTTTGTGAGTTTGATGTAATGGATTAAGTGGCCAAGGGTAAAGCCAGATGTGGGTCTCTTGCCTACTCTGCCACTAGAATGAAGCTACACCCGACTGAAGAGCATGTTCGAGCTGGACTGTTTCCATTGGATCAGGATTAAGAGTGATCTGCATATGGAGGCATCTAGTCCGAGAAACAATGATATGGTGGGCACAAGAACGATGGGATGGAATGCTACCCAGAGTGATTGCCAGTGGTTAGACGTACTGCAAGCATCCTCTCTTCATCTTTAGTGTTCCATCAATTAACTGGGTTCTGTATTTAACTTTGCCTCAAATGTTGCAGAGTACTCAGGTAATTGGTTGACAGCAGTCCACTCATAGTATTGAACAGTCTGTTAGTAGTGTGACAGTTTGACTGCTTTGCATAGGGTTAGACAATTTATTGTTGGCATTTGCTGTGGTAGTTTAGCAGAAGCCGGCTTTGACATTGGTGATGTATCCTCTGGAAGTAGCATGTACATTTTGTGAGTAGTGAAGTAGATGTTACAGTCTTTTTGAGGAGTGGTTTTGGTTTGTGTATGGCTCTTTTTCTTAATCTACAGTTGTGAGGAAGGTTTTTGGTATGATGTCTCTCTAATTGAGAGGGGCAAGCTTGTTTATGTCTTCAGGATGAAAATAATGTCCACGGTGCGCGGGGAAGTGAATGTTCGCGTGCTGAGGTAATGGGTGAGAGTTTCTAATGGAAGTTCTTCAAAGCACATACAACTGGGTTTGGTGGGTTTACTGGAATTATGGGGTGCGATTTCGAATAAGGTGACATCGTCATCTGGCCAGTCAAGACGCACAGGTGTAGCATACAATATGCAAACCTGCAACGAGGTAGAGCAGTACGGAGTGTTGCCTTTGAGGAGCATGAGTATGCTGAAGTGTTATGCTAGCTGCTGTGTGCTAAGAGTGTAGAGGAGGGCAGACTTCTCATCATGGCACTTGGTGTCTGGACAATTGTGATGGAAATATGGGGCTCCTTAAATTGGAGCTGTAATCGATAAATGAGTTATAAATTCTGAAGATTAGCGGGGAATGTGACTTGTAGGAGCTTCATAGGTGCCGATGTTGGCTAGTTCTATTCTAGCGTAAAAGCCAAATGGACATGTGGACGATACCCAGGTTACAATCAACCTCTATATTCTTTTTTATACAGTGCTGACATTTTTTAACATTTACAACTTTCAGGCAGATCAGGGAATAGAGACACTCAAGCAGTGACTTGCATAGGATCATAAGAAAATAAGAACATTTTGGGAAACCAGGACTAGAAATAGAGCCTAATCTCTTGGCTGACGACTACACTACAGTACCCTATGCACTGTGAGCATATTCTGATTTTATATTCATTTTGTATTTCTTTTCCGGAAATAACCAGTTTTATGTATTAATAAAGAATGAATTTATTATAAAATAAATGTTTTATGAGAAAATAAACGGTCAAGAAAATTATTTGCAATAACGCTTAAGCTTGTTTACGTTCATACACATCCAATATAAACATTTTATAAATTGTAAGTCTATTAATTACATAATGTATCCTAGATAATTACAAACATATATTTACAAACATACTACCTCTCTGATTTCTTCTTTTGCTTGCTGAAGTTTATCAGGCTTGTTGGCAACTTGAAGTTTCCCTTCAGCTTCTCTTTTTTTCTGTAAGTTTATTTGTGCATCTTGCCATTTCTGCCAGCACTTCATCCGATGGTCAAACACACCCTACACATTGAAAACATTATTTATACTTTAACAGCAGAGCACACTGTTATATTTTTCATGCACTTAGAAATTTGTGAGATTTCAGTACAAATATGTAAATGTAAGTAAGCAGATCCAGATTTGTTTGCAGTTCCTTGCTATGACTATGTAAATCAGGCCTGCATCAGAGGAAACTATAATGCGCACACTCAACTCATTGCACTGCTAACGACTCTCAAGATCGGTCTTGCTTGAATTACATTCTTAACTGTTATTGTGTTCCTCTTTCTTGGTTTTCAGTGTCTACTCTCAAACATGCAAAGGTTGCTGACAAGGTCCTAAAAGTTGACTGAACAAAAATATAGCTAAGGTCGATATCGTGCCCATTGAGGAAACTTCACATATTTTTAAAGACCTTACAATGCAAACTGGAACCTCGCAAACCGTTTTTTATTTTATATTATGGCATGTCACGCTGTTCAGACAGAGCAGCAGAGGAGTTGGAAGAAGAAACATGTCAAGACTTTGCATTTGGGCACAGGCAATACTGATCTTCAAACCATGTTCCACGATTGAATTCAATGCTAAGTTAATCATCTTTTATCAGAAGAGAGCATATTTAAACAGACTTTCAGCCCATATCTGCCACCTCAAAAAATTAACACGTGTCCACTTCGGATAGAGGAAAAAGTGTACATGAGAATGGCTTTGTTGTTTGCCAGGACCACTAGCTGGTAAGGCACACAGGAATTACATGGGAAAGAAAAACTGTCCTCAATAGGAACAGTATGTGTGCCATGATTTTCTTTTTGCAGAGATGCTCCCGGAAGAAGGGCGAGTAGCCGGAAATGCATAGGAGCTATAACGAGTGATGTTACAGTTGAAAAGCCCTTTGAAATAAATTGAAATGAACATAATTTCAATGAAATTAAACAATAAGAAATATTGAATTACATTGAGAAGCCTTTATAAGTGCAACTGATTACTGTTAAGAAGCATTGTCTAGTCCTTTTCATAGGATCATTGGTGTGCCCAGGGGGATGCAAACAGAGGAATTTGGGAGCACAACAAAGTATTGATCACAGTGACGTCCCTAGGTCAGAAGACGCCACCCAGGGAGCACCCTTAAAAATCAGATGTAAAGTTCAAATCAACAAAAAGAAACTTTATAAACCAGAGAGGTTGTGCGCAGGCTATACCATAAGGTTTGTAAAAAGAAAAACTGTCCGCAATGTCACTAAATTCTTCCAAGACAGCTGTGGAGCAGGAAGACTTAGTACTTGCATTGTTAATAATGGTGTTTAGAGGGGACCCTGGGCAGGATCGGTCACTACAGCAACCATATACCACAGCTTTCCCTATTGCAATTCTCCATCCTCTCACAAGAGGCATTTAACATCACCATTTGACCTACTGGGTGCCATCCCCAGCCAAACCTTGTTGGAGGAATCTTGTAAGGGCACGAAAAGACAACAGGGATAAAACCTTGCGCTTGATGTGAAGATGGGAATAAGCACAAGGGAATGGGCATTTGTTTGAAGAAAAAAATAACAACCCAAAACTGTTCTAATAAGGCAATTCCATGGAGCCTGTTCCAGATTTCAGGTATTCAGGATAGCGGGGAACACAGTTGTGAAGCAGGTACATTAGGCTTGATAACTCCCTTCTTTAGTGCAGATGGTGGACACATGCATCTGCATGCTATCACTACTTGGGTGCATGTTTAGGGGTGTTTATGTGCCCTTTTCTGAATGGATTATTCAAAAGGACATGCAGTAGGGTGTGAAACGAATTCCCTTGCAGTACAAAGTAAACCATACAAACTGTTCTCTCAGCACCACCGGATTTGCCCTGAACGGGCAAGGTGTGGAATGTTACTATTGGGTCCCAGACTCTGCCATGATAACAGGTGCTTCCACCCGGGGACCAGAAATCCTAGTTAGGCATATATTTGAGACCTTATGTGAGCAGGGATTCATGAAGATCGTTAGGGTCACCATCTTGTATGGGGTCACACACCTCTTGTGAATCAAGACTATCAACGGTACCTAGACCTGATCAATGCTCTTTGGCCGGCACAAGCTTCATTCACACCCTGTCTAAATTACCAATCTACCACCTTTATGAAGCTACGAATCTTTGTGCCCTACTGGTATAGTAAGGAAAACCCCACAACCATGTCCTACAGGATCACCTGGAGTAGCCATAGGATGCGCTGCAGCCAGGTCCTCCTCAAAGTTCCATAAGAAAGCTAGGTATCAAATTTGACTGACCCTTTCCTTCCATATTCGGAAACAAACAATGATTTGTTCTAGTTCAGCACTCTTCGCATCCTGAAAAGATTCCTACCTCTCCTGTCTGAGTCAGCCAGGAAAAAGTTCATCCAGGCTCCGATTACCATGACACTGGATTATGGCAACGTCCTTTACCTCGGACTCCCCGAGTACCTCCTTAGTAGGCTTCAGGTGGTGCAGAACTCGGCAGCCAGACTATTACTCAATCTCCCCCCTAGGTCCCATATGTCCGCACATCTGAAGGCCCTTTACTGGCTTTCCGTGAAACAGAGGGTGCAATTTACGGCCATAGTACTAGTGCATAAGGCCTTGCATGATTCAGGAGCAGGTTATCTCAGAGAGGGGATTCATGAATACATTCCAGCATGCACTTTGTGTTCTTCCTTTGCTTACCTGGCAACAGTCCCCCAGATCCATCAGCGCAGAATGGGTGGCAGATCTTTTTCTTATCTAGGACCCCTCCATTGGAATAAACTTCAGAGAGACCTTCACCAAACCAGTGATATCACTTCTTTCAAAAAGAAACTGAAAACCTGGCTTTTCACTTATCCTGACTAGGTTTTAAGTCAGTGCCTAAACCTTGAGCGCCGGGACACCGAGTAGCTGTGCGCTGTACAAATTGTTATAACATAATATAACAAAACCACACTTGGAGAAGGAGTTCCACTCTACCTACAGACAGTAGAAGCCTTTGTGATCCTAGGACTTGGGTTCAACAGCTGGATTTCTTCTACCTTGCTCGGCGGCTCCGGGTGCAGAGGTAGCGGTCAGCTGTCAATTACCGGGGTAGGTCACGCCAAAAAGATGGTTTACCACACACTCCAACTTCAGGATGCAGGAACAAAGCAGCGGGGTTGTTGCCAAAGTCAGTCGATGCGAGTTGCTCTTGGGCTGGAGATTCCACTTAAGGGCTCGATCACCCGACTGGCTATCGCCAAGCCTTGGCTGCGGCAAATATCGTCCACGGTTAGTTCGGCAGCTGTGCATCGACAGGAATGGAGTAGCAGCTTGAAACTTGGTGAAAAGTTAGCTACCACTCCAGGCTTACAGGACACCACTTCTCTTTGCGCTCACTCTCGAAAGGTTTAGTGGGTCGCAATACATGTCACGAAGCACGTTGATTATCCTGCAGCTTGCAGAGGCCTGTTCCCACTAATGCCAAGGAGTCTGCTTTGGTTTCTGGTGTCCACTGGAGTCCCTCTTGCTGGGAGCAACGAGCTTTGGCCATGGACACAGGTCGAGTACATGGTCTCTTCAGGGCAGTTAAGTGTCCACTCTCTGTGCTGCGGTATAGTCTAAAGTCCTGTTGTCGGGGACAGCATAGTTTATGTGTCTCTTCTCCGATTCAAAGTCAGAACTGAAGTTCTGGTGTCAGGTGAGTCCCTTAAATCCTTGTTTAGGGAGCGTTAGGGCGTGAGGTACAGTGGCCTCTAATTTAAGGTCTTCCAACATGGCAGAACCCTTTCTTGGCAGTACAGACCTCCTAACCCACCTTAAAGGTGAGACTTGTCTTTTGGAGGTGTATGCCTCCTGAATAAGTAATTTACCTTCCTGTCAGGCTGGACAGGGCAGGAAGGGCTTTCAAGTAGGGGATAAGAAACTACACATCAAGGGCAGTGAAAGTCTTTGAGGCTGGACAGGGCAGGAAGGGCTTTCGTGTAGGGGGTAAGAAATTACACATCAAGGGCAGTGAATGCCTTTGAGGCTCACCGCCTTGATGACTTTAAATACTAGCCATCCTAGGAGGGACAAGACAAGACCTCCTTCCTGCCCAGGCCTTTGTTTCCATACTGAGGAAGCGATAGCACATCTCAGCAGGAGGGCAGGCTCTTGTCTTAGCATTAGGGGATAGTTTAAGGGAAGGTGTGAAAACATTCCTGAAGTAAATACTTAACTTTGCTCTAGTATCTTGTTTAAAATGAGTGATGCTTAGCTCCTGCAATAGTCACTATACAGAAACAAATATTTATTTGGTTAACTGAGTGCAGCTTTTGAGACTATTTGTTTGAAAATGCACACACATTTGCCTATATTTGAGAACTAATTGCGATTCCAAAGAACATGCTTATTCTAGGTTTATCTTTACAACTAAAGGGCTTTCTACAATAGTAAAACTTATCGGGCTATTTTCTACATCCTTCGTAGTTTACTTTCTTTGAGTATTTAAACTATTTTTAGTAAATATGATAGTTACATGTTAATACTGCATCAAGGAACAAGACAAGTGTTCCTGCCAGCTCTAACTTTACTATCCTGCTCTCCGCCCCCACCCGCCCTCCCGTTCATCACATCACTCAACTGACAAAGTCAATAGCTCGTCTACGAGCAAGATCTATTGGCTCTGCCAATGTTTGTTGATGCCTCTTGTCATCACAGCTATGAACAAAGTACAGCCGCACTCAGATTCTCCTCCCAACCCTTTATCTCCTTAGGTACACCCTTTAGGATAGACTGAGCATCTTATGTCACCAGTTGGGTGTTCATGGTTCGGAGGTTATGGATTATCCTCTTTGGAGTTCACTTTACTCAGATGAAGAAGGCATTCAAGCCCTATGTAGTGGGGTGGTTTGTAGAATATGCTAAAATGTGGAACTATTAAGAACTTGCAAATAATAGGGAATTTGTTCATAGACGTATACATTTCATAAGCGGATCCTTCCTGGGCATCAATAGGGAAGTCTAAATAGAGTAACTTTCTTCTGCCCTGGGCTAAACATACAACCTCACTTCGACTGCAGGTATTATTCACTGTATTTATTAAGGGTGTAAAGTAGAATCATATCCAATCTGAAAGGGACCATTAAGAAAATGGGGTATCACCCAAAATAGTCAAAGGACCTGGGTATCAAATGATAAACATAAAAGTGGTCCTAGACTTATAATTAATACTCAAAATAAATCAATTATTTGACAGATATTAGTACATTGGAATTAATCCTGAGCAAAAAGAGCGCGAAATGTTCTTGTCTATGCATATATATACAATGTACCCATCAAATGTTCCAAAAGATGCTCATGTCGAACATCTACATTTATTTGAATATTTACAATTGCATAAAAACTTTATACATACATCATGAAAAAACTGCCAGGCGCAGTAGCAAAGTGCAAGGAAAAGTGCTTGTGTGAAAGGAAAGATTGATAAAAAAGATAAGATAATTCACATTAGAGGAATAAGGTACAATTCCTTATAGCTGAAACCTGACTCAACAAAAACTAATTCAAAAACATTATATTGTATTACATTATATTATAAGGAATTGTACCTTATTCCACTAATGTTAATTATCTAATCTTTTTTATCAATCTTTCCTTTCACACGAGCACTTTTCCTTGCACTTTGCTACTGCGCCTGGCAGTTTTTTCATTGATGTATCTATAAAGTTTTTATGCAATTTTAATAAATGTAGATGTTCGACATGAGCATCTTTTGGAACATTTGATGGGTACATTGTATATATATATATATATATATATATATATATATATATATATATATATATATGCATAGACAAGAACATTTCGCTCTCTTTTTGCTTAGGATTAATTCCAATGTACTAATATCTGTCAAATAATTGATTTAATTTTGAGTATTAATTATAAGTCTAGGACCACTTTCATGTTTATCAATCTGAAAGGGAGGCATCACAGATCTTTGTAATGATCACAACAGGGTGGTAAAAGAGGCTGCATATACTGTAGGGTTAGCAACAACCAATTAATGGGTAGGAGTCAGGTAGGGTTTTTTTAAAATAAATGAACCAAAGCAGACGGATCCAAGCAACCAATAAGACTGCTGACCCAACATTGGCAAGGCCAACTAATTAAGTATAAACGTAACACCAACATTTAGGTCAAGCAAGCAAAATGCAGACACTGATAATAGATGGCATCTGTGAGTTTGTTTTCTTGAGGAATGGGTTGGGATTGAATGAGCGATTAACTACCAAAGTAAGTGTGAAGAATGGCAACCAATCAGTGAGCTGAGGCTAAGACCTATGAAGTTGGCACTGTTGGTGGAGGTGCGAGGCAAGATAACTTACAAGACTAAGAGGAAATGTGGTACCTAAGAGTGTCTTGAGACCCTCACGGGTCAGTTGCCGCACTTTACAAGTGATTGATTAATTGAAACAAAGAGTACATTTTTTGCCTAGAAGTGGTATATTTTCTCACATTGTTGATGGCACTGCGCCATATTATCTAATTTGCATTTTAAGTACTGGTCACTGGTAAACTACACACTATGCTTCAGCAATATTTAGCACCCAGTTAATGAGTGAAAACGTATTTGCGGAAACGTGTTTTGAGATATATTCTCACTCATTTACTGAACAATGTAAGCAAAAAAGTTAGGCTTTATATCAACACAAACCATTCCACAATGAGAAACTGCTTACTTTGACAGATGCAATAAGACGGATGTAGTCACTGAGTAGTTCGGTAAAAACAAAAAAATCGGCAAATGCCTGTTCCTGGTGTAGCTGGTCTATTTTTTCTTCAACTTCTGCAAGTTGAGACAATGCTCGAGACAAGGCAGTGTGATCTTCCGAGTTTCCCAACATAGCAGCGCTCTTAGCAAAAGCAGCCGTGTTAGCTGAAAGCTCTATAAAGAGAAATAAAAAAAATCACATGTAGTGCAAACCATACCTAGTAACAACTGTCTTAATGATTGTAGCACACATTCAAAAAAATCAGAAGGGAAAATTGGCGGGTGTTATTTATGTCACAAAACGTGACTGCGGATGAACTTTGGCAATCCCCTGAACTATTTTTTTTCTTTCACTAGTATACACAGATAATTCCTCCTTTAGTGCTGGTGATGAATCGCTGCTACACCCACAATAATCTTTATGACACATGGGATACACTGATTAAGCCTGGGCAGTTGATTTGATTCATACATTTTAGAGCACATAGGCAGACTCGTTATCTGTATTTTGTGTAGCTTATAACTGCCACAACAAGCCTCGTAGCAACATAACAGTATTTACAGTTCTCAAGGTAAGAGAATTGCCTACAGAAAAGTTTTTAGATTGAGAACGAACAGGATGGCTTTATTTTACATTTTCTGGCCCCACTATACTCAAACCGATTGGGAAACAACCCAAAATTCAGCTGCTTTAACGGAGGATAAGCCTTCCAAACTAGTTTTAATGCGTGCACCCACTGATAATGTCTCTGATAAGGACAGAGCATCTTACCTGTATTTGTAGTTTTTCATTAGGTATTTTAACTACACATCAGCAGGGTCCAGAATACTTTCTAGTAAAGCATACTTTTAAACTAAAATATATGTTTATAGCTGGATCAGATTATGTTCTACCAGCATCAGCAGCTCGATTTTTGCTTCATTTAGGCAAGGGAAACTTTCATTCGATCGAAAACATGGTCCTGGAATAAGCTTATACTAGTTTTCCAGCTGGAAATACATTTGTGCCTTATCAGCAAAAATGTGGAGGATCATCTTGAGTATGCTTAAGGAGAAATAACCGAGGCCAAACATCGGCATTAAAAAGCAGGCAGAAAAGGAGGATAGTACTCTACATTTCATGGAGCATGAAGAGGATTCTGTTGACACAATGCAGCAAACTATTCGACTTTGTTTTGAGAAGCTATGGAGGTAAAGGAGATACCCCAGACCTCTATCTGTAAAGGTTTTGGCTAAAAAGGTGTGATGCATTTTGCAATTGGTCAGTATGAGATGGAGTTAAACAGCAGAGGCACTTCTTAGGAGGTTGTCTGGGAAATGTTTCAAGTACACAGACAGCATTTGGTGTGAACAGAAATGATTTCTTTTGCAGTCTCAGCCATTGCCCAAGTTTGATTCTCAAGTCCAAAAACCCTAAATCAACACTATCTACGAGGAAAGGCTAAAGAAAGTATGGCAGATGAAAGCTCATGAAAAAACTTGAAGCAATCTGAGCAAAGCATGGAGAAGGATAACTTTTTATGAAATAAAAGATCAAAGCTCTCAAGGGCATCTCTACAAATGACATGCAGTAGAAATTCACTTCATTGCCAGACGTCTGGGCAATTTTTAGCAATGGGAATGTGCTACCAACTACGCACTATTGTTTGCCTGAAGGCACACCAATATAGTTCACTGCTACACATGACATTAAGGGGAGTCTCAGCCTAAACGGAGGAAATGATTCAATGTCACTAATATCTAAGCAGCCTGTTTTCCCACTCCTGTAATACGGTTCTGCACTTGCATTCATTCTTTAGAATCATTTAGTTCAAATTGGCAAACCAATAAGAGTCCGGTTAAATCTTACTATCCAAAACTAGTGTTAACGCATGATTCCACAAATAATTTCTTTGATAAGGACGCAGAATATCTTACTTGTCAGTAATCAGTACCACAGTAAACAGAAAAAAAACTCTGTTCCTGGTGTTGGATCATCTTCACTCTCTACACTCGGAAATCAGAGACTTCGTGGAGCTACTCCAGCGTCTGGGCCAACTTCAAGTGGGCTTCTGTCCTTCTGGAAAGCATTTTGTCTTGGTAGCATTCTCCTTCCTATGAACAACTGATTCAACTGGGCCTATCTTAGTCCACCATCTTTTGTATCATGTACTTTCAGTTAAGGACTGCTTTTACCAATTCGCACAGCATTCATTTTCACACAAATGCCTACAAAAATCAGATGATTCGAAAATTGGGCGGCAACCTGTGGGAGATAATTATCACTTGCATTCATGGTAAATGTGAAAACCTGACGGGTAAGAAAAAGGCTTTTGGCAAACATTGATAATGTCGATATGAGGGTGGTGTGGGGCCGCAAGGATTTTCACCTTTAGGATGAAAGAATTGTAACATTGTCCCAGAATCGGTCAAACACAGTACTCTAGAAATGACGCCTGATTATCTAGGTCCCAAGATCCCATTTGTCAAGGACTCTACTGAGTGCTTGTACAAATCTTACAAAAAAAAGGCATAGCATGCTTAAGTACGATTATATTCCTGCAGAGGCAAGGCTACATAAGCAGGAGCATAGCAGGGGCAAACTATTTCCCCTCACATACAATCTCTCACCGCCCAAAAATGGCCTAGCATACACAGAAAAAAGTTGTCAACAAGCCATTTCCTAAGTGTTAATTATTCCGAAATCAAAAGAAAATAAATAGAGCAGGACGTACTACATAAAGAATTGTTTTAGAACATAAAAAGAATGCACTTTCATAAATCTATGTTATATATTGCTTCATACTCTAGGTCTCTTCCTTAGCGCTGTAATTAATGTGTTTTTCTTTTACTCCAAAGGGTTTTAGATTTACTAACCATGTAAGGATGGAAGGCTTAGCTGGCCTTATCATATTAAAACCTGGGATCTGCAGACTGCAGAAGATGCCAGAGACAAGCGTTCTAGCTAAGCATTTAATAGTTTTCATACCGAGTCAACAGAAGTGCTAACACATGGTAGGTTTAAATGCCCTCGAACTTTTTCAACATTATTTAAAAAAACGGTGCTCAAATAATTTGTACTTTTACAAATCGGCGTTCATATGTTGGTTGCACCTTACTGGGGTGTGTTGATTTGCAGTATTTACATAATACTCCCTAATTTCGTCATAAATAATAACTGGATGGTGTTCTTATACCAATCAAATCTTTGTACTTCGGCAAAGCAGAAAACATGTCCTTCATGACTGCTGAATCAAATGATAAAATCTATGTACAAAGGGGAAAGTGCTGGAAAAGGGGTTTCGACAGAGTTGGAACGTTTCTATGTCACTGAAATAATGAATACCCAATTGTTAGAATACCAACCTTTTCTGTGACAGACTAAGGTTTCCACACTCATATGAAGCTTTCGAAGCTGTTGATCAAGATTCTCAAATTGCTGTTGCTTTTCCTCAAACCACTAATAAGTAAAAAAAAAAGTATTACAAAATGATTAAGGTTAAAAACAGGTAAACGAACATCTTTACGCTTTTCGAGGTCCCCAGGCAAATGGCAAGTAGTGTCACACAATATCATGAGCTACCAAAGCATATCCCATTTTGCACACTGCAGCCTTAAAACACAATTGTTTAATCTCATTAATTCATCTCATTATTCAAGTCGAAAATCCGCCATTACCGCATCCGATTCATTCATCCTGATTGTCATTTTGTTGACAGCGTCGGCAGCCTTGTTCACCATCCTCAATATTCCTGCGCCGCTTAGCGCCTGGGTGCTAACCGCTCTTGGCAGCTACAATTGAATGACAAATAAGGGCAAACAAACCGGTTAAAAGGCTGGCGGTATAACTGGCCACAGAGGGACAAAAAAGGTGGTTGTGTTTTTCGATTCACATACATTTCAATGCAGTAATACCCAATTTCTCAAAATTTACCACTTCTAAATTCTCAGAGGAAAACAAAAAATAGACTTTCCATTCGCTTTCTTGGGCATCTACATTTAGATGGAACAAACTACCAATGTCTGAAGTCATTACAAAAAAACATGTACCTGCAGATCGACTAGCAGCAGCTCTAGTATCAGAAAAGGAAACGGAAATACCAATTGGACTATGTACCATCCGACCACATTTAAATACATAGACATCATGCACGTATAGGAGTATCAACAGAACAAACAAAAACACCATAACATGCGGGAGGATGAGCATATCTGAAGTTTAACCCGCAAAGCAGGAGATGAAAGAATTTGACCACAAGACTCATGTCTATCTAATGGCATGTTTTGCATTAAATCTTTTTGTGCCTATTTTTTTAAAACAACTCATACTTTTTTAAATTTTTTTTTTAAGAACAATTTTGCAGTAAAAAAAACAGAAAAATCCAACAATGCAGTTGTTGGAAAGCATGGCACAATGTTCCAATGATTTTCATAAAGGGATCACTTGAAAAAGCCTCAACCAATAAGTAGCACAGATTTGATTCAATTAACCAGAGCTCATCACTCGTAGATACTGTGTCCTGCAGGAGATATTCCCTCAGTAGGCTCCATATATCCTTGGGCTGTGAAGGCTGAGGTTACATCAATGCATATGTGTTTACTGCATCCTTGGACATTACCATAACCATGAGCTAGTCTTTCTCTGAGGGAACTGCCTCTCTATACCAATGCATTGTGACTCTACGCTTTGCCAGCAGCGTCATAGCAGCAAATCATCTGACATTGCAAGGAAGCATTTTAACATACCCTAGAAGTGCTGTATTAAAGTGTAATAAATGATAAAATAAACAAATGTAAGATCCTATCATTTTAGCTATCGCATGAGCAACAGCTCCCCAGTAAACATATATGAAGGGGCAAGATCGTGCAAAATACAAGAAATCTGCAAGATGCAGGAAATCTACAGTGAGAGCATCTGTGCGACTGAGTATGATCTATTTTATGCTGCCGTTCCAGCGTGATATATATTCTACATAAACATTTAAAGTGCAGAAGTTTGTGCTTACAGTTTATAGCGATTGTCTTTGTTTGCACTACTCCCGTTTCGTATCTGTTAGGCTTTCTCTATGTGTGACTCCCAGCCCCCCTTTTCCCGGTAGCTGTCCAACTACCACAGAGTTCAATATCAAATTGTATCGTATTGAATTTATATAGCGCTTACTACCCCTGACGAGGTGTTGAATCACTTTTTTGGCGAGTAGTGCGCTACTCTTGAACCCACAAAGGATTAGTGGTGAATTAGTATAGTTAAATATGAAATTAATTTGAGCGGCGGATATGTTACTCTGTTATTTGGATTGAGAATGATAGTGGAGGAATAGAAGAGGGAAAAGATTTGCATTAATATAGCACTTGCTACCCCTGATGAGGTGTTGAAGTGCTTTTTGGCCAATAGCACCCTACTCCAGACCCAAAAAAGTATTAGTGAGGAATTAGTCTGGGGAAATATGAAATTAATTCAAGTGATGGACAAGTTAGTCTGTTATTGGGACTGAAAAGGAATAGTGGAGGGATAGAAGAGGGAAGGATCTAGAAATGTTTTATTTTTTTGGAGTTAATAGATGTAGGAGGGGGTTAGGAATGAGTAAAGGGGAGGTAGAGGGGGGAAGAGTCAGGGGTAAAAGTCAGAGGGAAGGGTTTAGAAAGGCTTTTTAGGGAGATCCGACTAGTAAAAGAGGTAGGAGATGATGCAAGGAGGGATAGAGGTAAGAGTCTAGCAAGGGTTACTTTGGGGATCATAGTAGTGGTGTGAGGCTTGAGATGAACGAGAGAGTGGAGGTAGAGGATATATTGATAAAGGAATAGGGTGGTGCATTGGAAAGAGTAGTAGAATTAAGTTTGTAATGAGTCGTTCAGGTAGAGGAGATACTGAGAGCGGTATAGAGTGAGAAATAGGGTAGTGCATTGGAAATGCTGAATTAGAAGCAAAGTAATGAATATAAAGATACACAAGTACATAAAAGGTATATATATATATATAAATATATATGCAAAAGGTGATATATGTAGATTAAAGTTGCATTTAATTAACTCAGACTTTCAAGTGTTGTACTTTAAATTAAATTGTTTTTATTTTTTGTAATTCATTAGTGAAGCAATTGTAGATAAATAGTTATGTTAAAAACCTTTACGTATTTATGCAGTCACTTATATACATGTTAATCATTAATCATAGAATAATGTAACTAAGTAATATGTACACATTTTAAGCAGAAGTAAAGAATATCTATCTTTAAAAACAGAATTATACATGTTTATACAAAACAATACATATATGTAGGTACACATGTATAGTTGAAATAAATGCTTATATACAGAGCTATATGCTGTATATTTATGTTTGAGTATGGTTGTTAAGTGGGGAAGAGCCAATTCTTGAGTATTCTTCTGAAGATGTGGTGGTTATCTGTGGATCTTATGTTCGGGGGTAAAGAGTTCCATAGTTTCGCTGCTTAAACAGAGAAGGTTGTGCCACCCATGTTTTTTTTCTCGTATGGTGGGATTTTGAGGCGAGGTGCCACTCTAGAGCGGCGGTTCCTTTGTTGAATGTATTCAGTGATTTTATTCTTGATGAAGAGCGGTCCTATTCCATGTATCGCTTTGTGGGTGATTGAACATGGATCTTCTGGCAACCTGCTACCAATGCAGGACTTTCAAGGCAGTAATAATTGTTGTTTGTGATGTAATCATATATTTTTTTGTAATGCTTGATGCAGAAATGTTTTTTATTGTGTAAATAATGTTTGTCTTGAATGTATGTACAAAGTGTATTTAGTCTTGTAAATTTTAGAATCTATTGTCCTCCCTTTTATTCTGTTATGAGTTTTTGAAAACACAAAAAAAGTACAAAATAATGGACACAGAGTAACGCTGTCTAAGGGAAGTTACAATAAATTGGCTTCTCACCCTTTCAAATTAGTCATTGAGTAATTGTAGTGTGGGCACTGTGTGTTAATTGCAGCTGAGGGAGAGTCCCTAGGGAGCTTGAGTACCAATCTAGCTGCAGCACTCTGAACCACCTGTAACCTTTTCACAACCATCTTTTTTGTTCCTGCATAGAGACTGTTGCAGTAGTCCAAGCGAGATAGACTTAGGGCCACTGCCACAGTCTTCCTGGCAGGCAGCAGGAGTAGGTCAAAAAACTTTCAGAGGATTTTATGGTTTGGAAACATGGCTGCTATGGCGAGTGCTTGCTTGTGAAAAGATTGTGTGGGGTAAAATTTTATTCCTAGGTTTCGGACTGTATCAACTATTGAGGGTTGGGCATCAGAGTCAGAGGGCCATCATTGGTAGGGTCTAAAAACATTGGACTTTTCAGCATAATTTCTGTTTTGGAGCTTTTACATTTAAGGGGATTTAGTTTCATCCAGTTCATTACTGCCGTGAGACAGTGAAGAAACTTCTCTTCTACCGCTGTGTAGTTTTTGCCTAGAGTGAGGATCAGCTGGGTGTCATCAGCATATGCAATCAACTCAATGTCGAAAGTAGCTATCAGAGAGAGAAGTGGTATCATATAAAGGTTAAACAGGGTAGGGCTCAGGGATGAGCCCTGGGGGACCCCTGATGACAACCACTTTTCTTCAGATTTGTAACTACCCAGAGTTACAATCTGATGTCTTATCTAGACCAAAGCCTTGTTTTTAATTCCGCTGTGTTCTAGTCTGTCTCCCAGGATATCATGGGAGACAGTGTTGAATGCCGCCGATAGGTCCAACAGAATCATTACTGCCTCCCTGCCCTGATCCAAGGCGAACTTTAGGGTGTCGGTGGTATGGAGTAGCACTGATTCCGTTGAATGGCCTGGTCTGAAACCTGATTGCTTGGGATGCATGGTGTTGGTATTTTGCAGGAAGTCATTGAGTTGGGCATTAACTAGTTTCTCCGCAATTTAACTAAGACATGGTAGTAGTGAGATGGGTCGGAGGTTGGACAGAGTAGTGGGGTCGGGGAGTTTCTTTTTTTGGAGTGGCTTTACAGCAGCAATTTTCCAGATGTCAGGGATTTTTGCTAGCCTGAAGGTGGCATTAATGATCTGGTTAATGATGGGATTTACTGTATCTACCAATGCGTGAAGAATTTTAGGTGGGCATTGGTCAAAGGGTGAACCTGACTTACAGGAAAGGATGGCCTGCCTGGACTGTTCTAGATTTATCTCCCGAAAACAAGTGAGGTCCTGGTATAGCCAGTGGAAAAGACCTGTAAAATGATGCCATTTATTCAGGGCCTGCAGCAATCCAAACAATATTCCAATTTGTGACTGGTGCATTTTTTGAAGAAAAGATATGAGTTGCGGCTGTGTTCGTTGAAAACATTTAATACAGGGATCACTCTTTGACACTCTCCTGTAAGGGCATAAAGTCAAAGCCGAGAGGGTGCGCTCAGACTCATGATCAGGATAAAAAGTATTATTGAGTATTTTGCAGGCAAAGACTGGAATGTGGGGGCTGACACTGCTCCTACCACAAAATCAGATTCCCCAAAAACAACCCTGGTACTGGCAGGGGGTGCCACAACAGAGGTTTCACAACTACTGCTCAGGCCACAATTAGCTTTGCTTTGTGGGCAGCAGACCAGATCCCATGGAGCGCACTATTGCTGCTGTTCAGTGGATAGGAGTGTGGAGAAGGTCGCTGGCACCCTGTGGCGCAGCCCATAAGGGACACAAATAAATTCATAATACATCTAATTGCCCCCAATTAAAAACACAATCTGTGATCCATGTGGGTAAAAGAGCAACATGACATTGAGAAGAACGACTACAAATGTGTTTATACTTCAAGAACAAAACAAGGTGATTCAGGAACCCACTGTACATGAGGCCAACAATATGCCACAGCAGACGTTACAACCACAGAGGTGATGCACATGCCAATACAATCTTGGTACAAGAACTGAGAGTTGCTACAGCAATCACGCAACAAGAAGAGAAAGATGCCGCAGCAGTCCTGTAACAAGCACAGAGATACGCCACAAGTCATGTACCAATCTCTTTAATCCTCACACAAGACACAGAACCAGGAATAGGCAAGTCCTGCAGAGAAACAATATGCCTAGAGTGGATTAGACCCTGTTGCTTGTTTGCTACTAATCTTTCTTTGAAAGAAAATAAAGGCACACAGATTTGTTGTGAAGCTGAGGACACTGGCAGGTGCATACATGTGATAATATACATAGTTCTCATGGAAGGAAACATGCACATGAGCTACACAAAGCCAGAAGCATCACACAAGAGTAGGAGGCGAAAAGGGAGTGATACTCATTTGCACGCTCATTTTGCTACTGATACCCTTGGTGCACGGTGCCCCTGGCTAGTTTTGATGGCCCACCTGCGTGCTGCTAGACACCATTCTGTAACAACATTGCTCTTTCTATCGGGCCTCACAAACCCTGCTCACGAATGAGCTAAAGATACACCTCTTTAAAGAGCTCTACATGGCAATGAGGTAACAATTTACTTCTTTGAGATCTCCGTATCCCTCCAATCAGTCGTTGACACTGCATGGGGCTCTGCAGTGGATAGGATAGGATTTCACCTGTGATTATAATACCTTCATTGGCTTCTTCCCAATTATTTTCAATGAGAAAAATAGAAGTACTGCAGAGGCCGGGCTTACATCCCCACTACCCGTCAAACAAAAGTAAAATTATTAGTGAGCCATGGTCAACAGCCAGTAGGTCAAGGGAGCCGCGGGTCAAAAAAGTTTGGAAACCACTGGGCTAGACGATGGAGCAGCCAGAAACGATGTAGTTTTCTATATCCAATAAGGGCGTCATGGGTGCATGTCATATATTTCTATCTGCATATATGAGGACAATTCTGGTATTAACATTTTAATTTTTTTAATTCACAACATGAAAATTATTTTGTTAGAATTCCCCCAACAGGAACTAGAGAGATGATGTAGTTCTCTTCCTCGTCAAAGGAATACCAGCAGTCTTGGAGTCTTCTGCACCAAGATCCAGCACAAAGGTTGAAACACTTGGACCACAGCCGGAATATCCTGGACTATTCGCTCTGGGTGAAAGGCACGAAACCATACCGTATCCAGAACACCTTATTTGAACGAGAGCGTCTATAAAGGAGCCTGGTGTGACTTCAACAAGCTGATGGTGAACCTCAACAATGTTGGGAGGCTCGCTGCCACCTAGAGGTTGTTGACAGCTGCCTGGGGAGAGCCCACCTTCAGCAGCCAGCCATTGAAGTAGAAGAGATTAGCACCAGCAACCTCCGAATGTGTGCTGCAACCACCACAATCACTTTGGTGAACATCTGAGGAGCATTGGTGAGGACAAAAGGGAGAACTGTGATTTGAAAATGCTCTTTGCCCACTGGGAATTGCAGGTAACATCTGTGGGCCTGCAGGGCAGGGAGTTGGAAATAAGGGTCCTGCAGGTTGAATCCTACCTCCCAGTCTCCAGGGTCTAGAGCAGACAGGCCCTGCACTGGTGTGAGCATCTTGATTTTGACCTTCAGCAGGTAGGCGTTGAGGTGTTGGAGGGACAGGAAACTGAGTTGCACATTGTCCCCCTTATCCTGAGTGTTGTCATTGTGAGTCACGGGCTTGGCCACGAAAGGGCAGAAAAGGCCTGCTGGGTTGATGGAGGGGCTGGACACTAGCAACATTGAAAACCCACTGCCGTAACCATGAAGGAGGTGAAATGGTTAGAAATGTCTGGTGGGGGCAAAAATACTCAAGAAACGTGCTGTGACTCTGCTTTTCTTAAACCGTTCTAGGGGCGAACCTGCCTGGTTACTAAAAAGGCATGAGTCATTGATTGACATGTCCATCAAAAATGCCTTAATATCTCTGGAGTAGCCCGTCAACATCGTCCAGGAATGGCAGACAAGTGCCACACTCGTACCCATTGCTCAACCCAAGCTGTTGGTCCTGTCCAAACCAGACTACAAACCTTGGAGACAACCTAAGGTCATCCAGAACTTTCCGACAATACTTGGGCCTACTCCCATCCCTTAAGGCATGGGAGTAGCGCCCTTGAAGACAGCTGGCATTCACTGAATGAAGAGAAAGTCTTGTGGAAGAAAATACTCCCATCCCTTAAGGCATGGGAGTAGCGCCCTTGAAGACAGCTGGCATTCACTGAATGAAGAAAAAGTACATTTGCCAAAAGTTTTGTATTTGTTTAGATTTGCAATCAGGTCAAGTAGTGGGGAAGGTTTACCTTGCTGATGTATGCCTGCACCACCAGACTCTCTGGATTAAGATGCTGTATAGGAAAAGCAGGGTCGCCTGGTGCTGGGCGATGGTGCCGAGTAACCTGTAGTATCCGTAGGGGCTTCAATAAACAGCCATAGAGATTCTGTTTGTGCTTGACTGGGCTGAGGCACCTCTGAGGAAAAATTAGTCCCTCTTTAGTGGGAAGTTGTAGGTTCAGTACTTATGCAGCCCCTGCATATGGGCGGTGAAGGAGACACTTTCCTTACTGGCAGAGCTAGGAGGCGAATCAAGGCTAGTATCAGGAGAAGTATCCAGGTCACGGTCATCTTGGGCGTTCCCCCTTATCGAAATTGTCATGATCTGAATCAGTGCCAAAAAGATTGTGCAAAGTCTAGGCCCAAGCAAACGGGGTATTGATAATAATTTATGCAGTGGGGCTCACAGGGACACCTTGCAGCCTGTAGTATGTCTTCATCAAAATAAATTCAGGAACAAGGTTTCCAGTTGAATAAATACGTTTATTCATTAACAGGACACACAGCCATTTGCTGTAAGTTCACTACCAGTCTTCAAATGATGCCTACTAACATTCTACAACATGGCATTCTTAACATAGAACATTAGTGATTACAACATTCCTTAAAGTGACATACTAATAAAATACTTTACCACATATTACACACCTCCCTTTTTTTATAAACAAATTTAATTGCTATAAAAATAAAACAACCCAAAATATATAAAATCACACTAAAAAATAAAATTAATAGCGCACATAATCCCTGGAATAAATAGGAGCAGATCGTACCCGTGTACTACTTCTTGTCACATTATCTCCACAACCATTAGGAATAATACTGGAAGACGCTGATGCAGGAATAATGCTGGAGGACGCTGCCCCACTAATAACATCATCACCTGAATCACCTCTGTGAAAGATATTGTGACCATCCTGAGTTTGTTGAGTGACACTGTGACCAGACAATGTTAAATTATCTAAATGAAACCAATCCTGTCTTTCAAATCCTTTTGTGGAACTGATTTTCCATAAAATAATGTTCGCTTGTTCCAAAGTAACTTTAACTAATGCATTGCTATTCCACCATCCTTTTTCCTGTAACAAAACAGCTGTTTTGTTAATTTTCAGAACTTTTACAGGTTCAGAAAATTTTGACTGTCCTTTACTGACTATTGGGTTTAATCACCAATATTCAATGTTCCTTCTTCAACATGCATTCTTTTATCATAATTCTCTTTATAGCTACTCTGTTTCTCTTTAACATGTTCTCTGTAAATCAATATTATGATAACATTCAACTTTTTCCTAATAACCATGTTGGAGTAATAGATGCAATAGGCTTTCTTCCCCTCAATAAGACAAATGGAGCAATATCTGTGGTACTTTGTGGAGTAATATTGTAATTCCACACTTTAAATTGTCAATACTCCATTACATTTAAATTGTTGGCAACCGCAGTTTGAACACCCTCTTTAATCAATCTATTAGCCCTTTCTACTAAACCATTAGAAGCTGGGCTGCATAGAGGTACTCTAATGTCTTTAACATCATGTTTATTGAGGAAATCTGTAAACTCCTCAGAAATAAAGTGGGATCCATTATCGGTGACCACTTTCTTGACCCTCCCTTCAATATTAAATAAATGTTTCAAGAAAGAAACAGTTAAAGCTGGGTCAGCATTGCAAACAAATGAAAAATATAACCTCTTTGAGTAATAGTCAATTGCAACCACCAAAAATCTTCTGTCACATCCTGCAACATTTAAGGGACCTGTAAAATCCAAACCAATTTTCTCCCAAGCATTGTTTGGCCAATTAATTGGAATTAAAAGGCTTGTAGAAGTTTTCCAATGCTTGTCAGAGCACAAACACTCAGAACATGTTTCAACATATCTCTTACCTTGGCAATCAAAATCCCTGGCCACCAGTATGTCGGTCTGATTTTCTTAACAGGAGCGGAGATACCTAAATGTCCCTCATGTGCTAAGGAAATAACTTTTGACCGGAGTCTAACTGGAGGAACAAACAAATCTTGCCTCACCAAGATATTGTTAACCAACGACAACTCTGATGCAACTTGAGAAAAACATCTTAATTCCATGGACATACACCTGTCATTTGGCCAACCAGTAATGAGAATTTTTTTCACTTGAACCATACAATCATCTTTGTCACAACAATCTAACCACTCTTTTTCTGAAATCTTGAATTGTTCATTGATATCATGAACTGTAAACACATATTCAATATCTTCCAAATGCGTTTTTTCACACTCAAAAGAATCTTCTGCAGCAACCGGTAACCTTGATAAACAATCAGCCCTTACATTTTTCCCACCAGGAATATATTTTAAATCGAAATTGAATTCCTGCAACCTAGCTAATATCCGTATGAGTCTTGAGGAAGCTTTATTTGAGCAACTGTCACCTAACATATATAACAGAGGTTTATGGTCAATATGCAGTTCATATCTGATACCCCAAATATACATCCTAAATTTTTCAGATGCCCAAGAACATGCTAATGTTTCTCGCTCAATTGTACTATAATTCTTTTCACTAACATTCAATGTGCGCGAAGCAAAAGCCATAGTACACTCCTTACCAGCAACTATTTGACTAAGAACCGCCCCCAAACCTTTCGCACTGGCATCAACCGTAATAATACTTTTAACATCATGTGTAAAAGGTTTAATGGCTGGTGCCGTTATAATTAGTTCCTTAACAGATTCGAAAACTTTTTGGCATTCTTCGGACCAAACATATTTTACATTTTTCTTCAAGAGATCCCTAAAAGGCTGGGCAATAACAGCGTAGCCTTGAACAAACCGTGCATAATATTCACTAAAGCCTAAAAAAGCCCTAAGTGAATCTTTATCATTTGGAACAGCTGCATCATTAATCCCTTTCAACAAAGAAACTTTGGTTTTATGCCTTCTGATGAAATATTATGTCCAAAATAATTAACCTCTTGTGTAAAAAATTTACACTTATCAATGTTAACAGTCATACCATTTGAACTTACTTTTTCTAAGACTTCCTCTAACAAAATATTATGTTGTTCTAAACTCTCCGTGTGTATTAAAATATCATCTTGGAAAGCTTGCATCTCCTTCTGATCTCCAAAAATCTTATCAATTAAATGTTGAAAAACACAGGCTGCTGATGCCAATCCGAATGGCATACGCTTGTACATCTATACGCCAAACGGTGTTACGAAGGTAGTGAGATGCTGGGAACTTTTATGTAAAGGTATTTGATGATACGCAGAGCGTAAATCAATAGTGGAAAAATACTTACTACCACCTACTCTGGCTAACATTTCATAATTTCTTGGGAGGGGATGGCAATCTACTAGGATGTTTCTATTAAGAACTCTTAAATCTGCACAGAAGCGAATGTCACCTGAACGTTTGCGTGCGACTACTGCGGCCGAAACCCACTCAGATGACTCAACCTGCTCAATTATACCTTGACTTTACATATTATCAAGTAATTTCTTAAAATCTTCTCGAGCTGAAAGGGGTACAGGTCTTACTTTCTGTTTGACAGGAACAGCGTTACTTTTTAACTTGATAGTGTGTTTGAAATTCTTAATAACACCAATATTGTTAGAAAAAACACCGGGAAACTTATCATGTAATTTTTGAGTAAAATCATCTTCTTTAAAAGTCTCCTGAATAGCAAGAACTGGCATATCACCTAGAACAACAGGTTCTTCATGTCCTGGTCCAAGTATGATTCCTAGTTTAGCTTGATCTTGCCATCCCAAAATATCCCTTCCATTAATTGCAACATAAATTTTAGTGTAGATGTTCCTACCTTTGAATAAAACACCATCATCAAAGTAACCTTTCATAATAATATCATATTCCCCAAATGCCTCGGGGTTAATAGTAGTGGGTTTTAGCAATTTTTGCGACCAAAACTTGTTAAATGTGTTCTCAGCAAGTACTGCAATAGGAGACCCAGAGTCAGCCATAACATTTAAATCTATAGTACCAATTTTTACATCACAAATTGGTCCTTTGCAACGTTTCTTGAACTTTCCTAATACATTAATTTCTACAGAAGATACAGAAATATTACTGATAGCGTCAGATAATATCATTTTCCACATCAAGTTGACTCACTTTGACCTTAGATTTGTTTGCATGACAAACGTTATAAAAATGTCCAATTTTTTTTACAATTGTTGCACTACCTCCCATGAGCTGGACAATTTGGAAAGTTACCTAAATGAAATTTAGAACCGCATCTGTAACAAGTTCCACTGCCCCTCTTATCTATGTTCTTTTTTGTAACATTTTTATGTGAGACAAAATATACATTTGTTTCATTACACCCTGCATTCATTTCTACTACAGCAACTTTTGGGGTATCAGTAGAGAAATTATTTGAATTCTCAGACAAAATCTTTGAAGAAACAACTGAGCGTTCTATACTTCTTTCTATATCCATTACCTCGTCGAGAGATGTATTTTTGCAGGTCAAAATACGCTGCTGAATTTTCTTATTAAAACAATTAAAAACTAACTGATCACGTAGAGCTGTATCCAAATAGTTACCAAAAACGCACTTTGAAGCCAAAACACGTAAAACAACTAGTTAATTTTCTATGGATTCCTCAGAAGATTGTTTAAGTTTGAAGAACTTATGTCTTTCAACCATTACAAAAGGTTCATCCACATATTGTTTACCAATACGTGCAAGAGTTTCTTTAAAAACATCCCATGTCTCATCTCCAGACGGTACAGGAACTATAGGTAAGTTATCGAAACCTTCTTGCCCAGCGTTGCCAAGATGGTTAAATAATAATGCTTTCTTGAGAGAAGATGAATATTTACTGGCATCAATTGCCTCAAGATAATTCTAAAAATATAAACCATTTATGCTATGGTATGATAGGCTTACCTGCTAATTCATGAAATGGAGGAGGTTGCATCACATTACTACTACTTCTGGTGGCCATTATAGTATTATAAAAGTACTATAAAACAATAATAACTATTATATAATCATACAATAATGACCTACAATTGAAAGTGACTTTTAAAGCACAAAAGTTAATGTAAACAAATAAATCCTTTCCACCAGTTGAGCTTACTGTGCATGTCCTGAAATAAAAGTATTCTTAATGCTCATTCTCGCGATGTTCTTAGAACTGCTAAAATTATACACAGTCCATTAGTTGTAGAATATGTGCCGACTTTCAATACTTCAATGTTCCCAACGTTACGATACTTCGTGTGTCCTCGTTGCTAGGAAACTTTTGTAAACCAATTAAAATGGTGGCTGTAACGTGAAAAGGACGTTGTTAGCGTAATGTCCTAGTGGTTGCTAGGAAACAATTGTAATTCCCAAATCAAAATGGCAGCCGTAGCGGAAATGTTACGTAAATGACGTATATAGCGTGATGATGTAGGCACGATACCCACTGAAGACAGTATCCAGAGCACAAGAAACGTTCCACAGATCTCGTGCGTGCTCTGCAGCGAACCAACGAAGACTCTCCACACTTCAAATGATGCAGAGACTCACAACACTTCAAAAGATGCAATGAACAAATTCCAGGTTACGGCTCGATTCCAGCGGTCGAAAACAGCACAATTACTGTATGCAAACAATCCTCAGAGGTCTCAAGTTCAAATTTAAATTCTCTTGGCACGTTTTAAAAGGATAATAGCTGTACACACAAATTTATATGAAATCACCGTCAGCCTTAATATAAATCCAAAAGGTGAACACTAACATTGTGCAAGTTCAGCTATAGAGTTCTCTTCCAACAGGGTGTGCCAAAGGATTGATGAACGAAATATTCCAGATTTTAAGGTATTTCAATAAAATAGTAAAACTCACAATCTTCAAAATTCTGTTGGTGGTTCCAAGTCCATTATTACCATCGTCGCCAGTAAATGAAGTATGTCTTCGTCAAAGTAAATTCAGGAACAAGGTTTCCAGTTGAATAAATACGTTTATTCATTAACAGGACCCACGACCATTAGCTGTAAGTTCACTACCAGTCTTCAAATGATGCCTACTAACATTCTACAACATGGCATTCTTAACATAGAAAAATTAGTGATTACAACATTCCTAAACATTCCTTAAAGTGACATACTAATAAAATACTTTACTTTACCACATATTACACAGCCCCAGGGACCACCACCTACACCAGGGACTGCCATCTTTCTGGGACCACATATAGAGAAACCGGAGGGCCTCTACAACAACCCTGGGGGCATAGCTTTTAACAAAAAGGCCAGGGACCCAGGCGATAAGGATCCCTGGGGCTGAAATCAGCCTGTCGGGGGAAGGGGGTGCTCGACCCCCCTCCCATTAAGTTATTAAAACGTTTTAGACCATCAAGCCGCCGGAGGCCCTGCCTACTTTCATCACCACTCTGCAAATGCGCCTCCTGGCTCACTGTTGGTTGGGGGATTAAGTTCCCTTGGATGCGGGGGGTCCTTGGGTACCAACAAGCCCTACTGTTACCTCCAGGAAGTCCCAAACAGCCTTTTTGCTTAGAGTACTTCGGAGACCACTCCCCCTATCTCCATCACTCTACACATGAACCTCCTGGCACACTGCTGGCAGGGGAATTTAGTCCCCTTGGCTCCTGAGGGTACGTAGGGACTAAGAAGCCCTTCTGTTACCTCTAGTGATTCTTGAGAGCTGGTTGGAGTCCTTGCCCCCTTTCACCATCACTCTACAAATGCAACTACTAATTAAAAAAACATAGAAATTCACTGAAAAAAATGAAGGTTACAGGGATGTTATGGTTAGGAAAGAGAATTAAAAAAAAACTTTAAAATTCACTGAAAAAACAAAGGTTACAGGGACGTTATAGTTAGGCTGGCATTTGACTCGTACAAAACCAGAGAAATTCATCAGCAGTTATAGTTACCTGAGCTAACTAGGACTTACGGCTCTGCAATGCATTGCTTATGACCTCACATATTACATCACTCATGACCTGGCCAGTGACATTACTCGTCATATCTCTGATGACATCTCCAATGACATCTCAAATTATATTTTTTTCTACGTGTGAGATGAGAACTGAGGCCAAGGTACATCTTACTCATTAGAAAGTTAGAATTGAATGTAATGCCCCTCATGGAAGTCATAAGTCACAGATTGTCTAATTCATTCCAAGGGATCTCATCATTGAGTCCTATCATATGAGTAGATAAACAAAAGATCCAAAGATGTTCTTTCTGGAATAAGGTTTACTGCAGAATGGTCCACTAACATTCATCCGGGTTATGGTGTTTTTCCACAAAATTGTAACTCATTCTTGTCATGCAACGTTGGCAGAGAATGTTGCTGCAATGTTCAATAATGCATGTCTTAAAAGGTCTGGTAGCCATGCCTATATAGCGAAGTTGGCACAGGCTATGGATAACAAACGCAATATTTGGTAATGCAATTCATTTGTTTTTTCTGAATCTAAGTATGTGTATCATCAAGAATGATTTCTTTGGAAGATCTGGTAAGGTGACATCTGTCACATGAGCCACAAGGAAAGTGGTCGGACACTGGTGGCAAGTTCCCTAGAATTCTCTGTTCCTGCTTAGAATTTGCCCCAGGTCTAGCACGTACCAAGAGATCTCGTAAGTTGATCGGTGTGCTTGAAGGCGAATCGCGATATGGGAATATCCAGGGGTCCTTATTGAAGAATGCGCCAATGCATGCGTTTGATCTTATCTTCTTGCTCCGATTGGAACTTGGTGTCAACATGATGACGCATGTGATCACATTCTCCTCTTGTCTGATCCTGGGTTCCAACAAAGCTTCTCTGTGGTTATTCATGGCCCTCTTCCATGCCCTCTTTACTACCAAAGGTGGGTAGTTGCAAGCTTAATAGTTCTGGCTCAAGGTTGCAGCTTGATTTTTCATAATCTCTAATGTCGCTGCAATTGCGATGTAGGCATAAGACCTGCCCATGGGGGAGGTTATCGTGAAGAGCTTTCGAATGAGGACTATCATAAGGCAGTAAGCTGTTATAGCCAGTCTTCTTTTTGTAAATTGTTGTAGCCAAATGTCCATTGTTGGCTGTGATGAAGAGACCCTGGAATACAATTTCACTGACTGATACAGGCTTGTTAAATCTCAAAAAGGAATTGAGATAATGAATCCACGTGTAGAAGGCCTCACGTCAAGATCTCCGCTCCAGAAGATGATAGTTATTTATGTAACATCGCCACAATTTGATGAAGGTATGATAAGGATTACTATCTGTGGAGATGTGAAGGCTTTCAAATTCAGCCATGGTAAGACAGGCCAAACTAGGGGCAACGGTACTACCCATCGATGTACCCTGTACATGGTGGAATAGCCGATGCTGAAATTGATAGAAATTCTGTTTCAAAGCTAAAGTTGCACATTTGACTACAAAGCTCACTGGTGTTGGAGATGTCCATGTTTCTGCCAAAAGGCAAGCCTCGGTGACAGCAATGGTAGCATCCTGTGGAATATTAGTGTATAACACTTCCATGTCTAGGGTCATCAAGAGGTTGACTTCATTTAGGCTGTCCAATTCTGTAATAATGTTGAGGACATCCCTTGTGTCTTTCAGAAAAGATGGAATTTTCTTAACCAGTAGTTGCAGAAAAAAAAAATCCGAAAACTTGCTGAGGCGTTGCAGAAGAGACTCTATACCTGAAACAATTGATCTACCCTTAAGGGGAAAACCCCCCTTTATGAATAATGGGTATAACATACAAATATGTCATCTTGGGGGTTGAGTTCACAAGAATTTCTGCCTCATTCTTGGAAATCCATCCTTGAGATTCAACCGAATTCACAAGGGTGTTGACCCTAGTCAAGAGTGTCACTGTTGGGTCCCTGGCAATCTGATGATAGTATTACTCATCGGCCAGTTGACGGAGACACTCACAATTGTAGTCAATGGTGTTGAGGATCACAATGGCACCACCCTTGTCTGCTGGCTTTACTGTGATTGAATCACTAGACAGTGGTCTTACTGTCATCTGTTCTTGGGACGTCATGTTATAGAAGGGCATGCAGTCCCCCAGTCCCCACACTTTTTTGAGAACAGTTTGCTCAAAAGTGAGGATTTCGAGGGGGCGTGGCCTAGATGGCGGCATGAGAAGACGCATCCTTCGGAGCTCCCGCCGTCGGCCTTCTTCAGCACGGGCTCCGGCCTTGCGGAGCCCCTTATAAGCGACCCCATCAGCTTACCTGGTGTCCCCTGTGTTGCGGGTGACCGGCGGGGGCATTTTTTTTAATGCGGGGCGTGCCTGTGCTGCCAGTCGTCGACGTGTCTGCGGCACGGCCTGCGTTCGCTGCCGGACTTGGGGAAGGAGCAGACGCTCGAGTCTGCAGTGGCTGAGCCGAGGGCTCGAGGTCTGGGGCAGCCCTCCACTGGGTCCGGTGAGTCCTCGGCGGGTCTGACCCGCGCCTACCCCGGCGTGAGGCATCGGCGGGCCCGTTGCCCGATTGCTGCTGCGGATCCGCCATCCGGCCGAGAGAGTGGTGGTTAATGGAGGAGACCGCCGGGCCAGAGAGGTGAGGAGGCGGGGGCAGCGGCCGCGCGCAGGGGCCCGCGCGGTTCACAAAGGCCCGCACGGAGGACAGTGGGACCCGCGGCAGGGGCTGAGGCCGGGAGTTGTCTGAAGGGCCTTCGCAGGAGCACTGGGGCGGGGACCCCGAGGCTTGAGACCTTTTAGGGCAGTCTAGGTCGGCTTCGGTGGGCCCGGCCCACGCACGAGCATTGCGTGAGGCAACGGACAGGAGACGCGTCTGTTGCTGCTGCGGGCCTGCCGGGGGGGCTGCCTAGAGGCGAGAGTGGACATTGGCCACGGGCTCCGGTGGCGCAGAGAGAGCCGCGTCGCCGCCCTTAATTTTGATCACTGGATTTGGCAGTAAACCCCGGACTGAGCTGCGCCTGAGATGAAGAGGGGCCTATGGTGGAAGCTGCAGAGTTGGGTAGCGAACAGCGAAAGTACGTGTGGGTGCCATGGTCGGTACGACCCCAGGGGTGGAGCGAGGACTGGGCCGTGGAGGATGGTGGAGGAGACACAGACCATACCTGGAGCACTCAGAACTTTTTTGAACCTGGGGGAGTCTGGCGGACGGGGTTCACATCAACAGGAGGTGTAGATCCAGCGCGATCCTCTGGGACGAGGGTCAGGGTTTGGCGCCATTTTCCTGAGTGGTGGGTGTCGGCCGTCGGTGTGCGGCTTCGCAGTTGGTGCAGCCTGCTCATAGAGCTATCGGCATGTCCACACGCCCGAAACCGGAATCACGGAGAGAGACTGTTGCCACGGGGCGGCCATGTTGACGGGATCGAGGGACCGTAAGGACAAGACGGTGAAAGAAATGTTCGCCAAGGCCCAATCGCCCTCGACGGCTAAAGACGCTTCGGGCACTGGCACGCGACGGGGCACGCCAGAGATGGAAGGCTCAGAACCCATCACGAAGGCCTTCCTTGAGTCCCTATTCACGTCTTTACGGGAGGACATCCACACCCTCAAAAAAAAATTCACGGGTGAGATCCGTGCAGTGAGGTCAGATTTAGACGGCGTTGGAGAACGCGTGGCAGAGCTCGAGACGAAACAGGACAATCGCGATGTCGAAACAGAGGCGCTCCAGCAGGAAATTATACGATTGCACGACCAACAGGTGGATCTTCAGGCACACCTGGAGGATCTAGAGAATCGCTCCAGGCGGCACAACATACGTATTCGGGGAGTGGCGCGCTCGGACGCAGACAAAGACCTTTTTAAATTTACCAGGGAGCTCTTCAACCATGTCCTGGGCCGGCCGGAGGAAACGGCACTCCCGATCGACAGGGCGCACAGGGTGGGACCCCAGCGAACTGGGACGGCCTTTCCCGCAGACATTCTGGTGTGCGTCCAGGACTTCCGCACTAAGGAGGATATCCTTCAAAAGGCGAGGCAGATGCACCCCATCTCCTTTCGCGGCCACTCCCTGACACTTTTCCAGGATCTTTCGGCACTTACTTTGCAGAAACGCCGCTGCTTCAAACCGGTCACGAGCTATCTCCAGCAGTCGGCTATACCTTACAGTTGGGGACACCCATTCAGTATTGTGTTCAAACTAAACAACAAACTATCAACTCCGCTCTCTGAAAGAAGCTTCCCAGGAGCTGGGCATAGATCTGCCGAAAGAAGAGGATTAGCAGCCGCCGCGCCAGGGAGGGGCGGGAGAATCCTCGTCTCAGTGGCGCCAACAACGGGGTCGGCGCCGAGTCAAGAAACCCCCGAAGACGGAGATCGAAAGTGGCCGCAGGGAGGGGGTGGAAGCAGTAGCTACAGACTTAACTTTGCAGCAGCCGGGCTGACTTTCCAGCTAAGACTTGCACTGCCTGGGGTCTACTGTGTTCTTTTGGAGGTCGACGGAGGGGGGGACGGGAGAGAGACTCGACTTCATATTACCCGTAATACTTTGTGACCAGTCATCGGTGAGAGATGATGGACAATTGTGTTCTCTTTTTTATTGTTTTCCAATTGGTAGTTCAGGGATGTTGGCGAGGAGGTGGGGGAGGGAGGGGTGTTGGGGACGGAAGGAGGGTAGAGACAGGTATGCACGATTTTGCAGGGGGGAAGGGAGGGGTTCCAGGTCCTAGGGGGTCCACTGCGGAAGGAAGTCAAGAGTTTCCACAGTATGGGGGCAGGTCGCACTGGGTTGGGACTCGAGCCGTTGGATGAGCCATTCGTGAGAGACGGTACGGTTTCGCTGGTTGGCTTCGGGAGTGGGGAGCAGTCCAGGGTAAGAATGCATCATGGCCCCTACTGAACTACGCGTCTTCTCCCTGAATGTGAGAGGGCTCAACAACCCGATCAAGCGGAGAACGGTTCTCTCATGCCTCGAACACGCGCAGGCTGATATTTGTCTCCTACAAGAGACGCATCTACTACATAAGGACTGCTCGAGGATGAGGGCTCGTAGTTTCGCACAGCAATTTTTTTCATCCGCTTCAAATAAAACGGCTGGGGACGCGATCTTAGTTGCGCAGCGATTTAGATGGCAAGTGCTACGTAAGGGAGCGGAGATCAAGGGGAGGTTGCTATCTTACCACTTTTCTTTGGGAGGGTCCGAATTCGCGATCTGTTTGGTGTATGCCCCTAATGAAGGTCAGGAAAAGTTCTTTTACGAGGCGCTCAGCGTGGTGGCAGCTTCCGAAGATAGACACATCCTCATTGGCGGGGACCTCAACTTGGTGCTAGACAACACTTTGGACAGATCAGCGCAGCGCACCACACAGGCTGGGACCCTCTCCGAGGGGGGGCTGGGGAGACTTGGGGAACTAGGCATAGTGACCTTTGGCGCAGCTTCCACCCAGGTACTAGAGCATACTCATATTTCTCGAGCGCGCACCGCACATACGCAAGATTAGATTACTTTTTAGCTTCTACCTCTCTCCAGGCTCTGACATCCACTGTGGATATAGGGGTTGCGTCCCTCTCTGATCATGCCCCTGTCTCCGCGACATTCCTTTTCCCCCCGGTGATGCGACCTTCGCGCTGCTGGCGACACCGCGACACGTTATTACACCACAAAGACGTAATTGAGAAGATAACGGGTGCGATTAAAGAATACTTGCTCCATAACACCACCTCTGATACCTCTCCGGCGACGCACTGGGCGGCCTTGAAGGCAGTGCTTAGGGGAGAGTTTATAGCTTTATCTGCGGCAGAGAACAGAGCGAGGGCGGAGAAAAGAGACGAGCTTACACAAAAGGTTAAGGAACTAGAATGCATGCACCAAAGGACATGTGCCCCCAGGATCTGGAGGCAACTGACAGTGGTTAGGAAACAGCTCAATGAGCTAGATCAAGATAGGGCGGAATTCGCGGCTTTGAGGGTGCGTCACATGTACTACACTGGGGGGGGGATAGATGTGGACGCTTATTGGGATGAGCGCTTAGAGAGACGCGGCAGCGCCACACAGTGAAGGAAATCAGGAAGTCGGACGGAAGTCTGGCAACAGGGGATGGTGAGATTGCAGCCGCTTTCAGTGACTTTTATACTTCCCTGTATGAGGGGTCCACGCTCGACCAGGCGGTGAGTGAGGCCTTCCTGGATTCTTCCCAGCTCCCGATGTTTACACCGGATCAAGCTGCGGCCCTGGAACACAACATCAGAGGCCCGAGGAAGTTATCTCCGCCATCTCCAAACTCAAGCTAGGTAAGGCCCCTGCGCCTGACGGCTTCAAAGCCATTTTTTATAAAACATTTTGCGGACAGATAGTGCCGTTGCTCACTACTCTCTTTAATTTCCTTTCGGAACCGGGCGCGATCACGGAGGATCTTTTGGATGCCACCATTTCCGTGATCCCTAAACCCGGGAAGGACCACTCGACGTGCGCAGCATATCGACCCATTTCGCTGCTTAACATCGATCTGAAATTATATACGGGCATCCTTGCGGCGAGACTGGCCTCGCTTATGCCGAGACTGATTGTTCCGGACCAAGCCGGATTCATCTCGGAGCGGCAAACGATAGACAACACCAAGAGGGCACTACACAATCGAGAAAGCCACACGTACAGAAGGGGAATATATGATGCTAGCAATTGACGCGGAAAAGGTGTTCGATCGAGTCCACTGGCCGTATCTGGAGCAGGTCCTGGTGAGGGCCGGATTGGGAGACAGATTCCGCACTTGGATCTTGAATTGCTACTCGAAGCCATCAGCGACAGTCCGTGTAAACGGCTGCTCCTCGCCCCGTTTCCCCATTGAGTGGGGCACAAGACAGGGATGCCCATTGTCGCCCTTGCTCTTTGCCCTCTATATGGAGCCGCTGGCGCAGACCGTGAGACTCGCCCCCACGGTCCACAGGATCACAATGGGAGCATTCGAACATACCATGAGTTTGTATGCTGACTATGTTCTGCTGTCACTATCCTCCCCCGGAGAGTCGCTGCCGGCTTGTGTGGACATCCTTGAAGCTTTTGCGGGGGTAGCAGGCTTTAAGTTCAATCTGAGCAAATCAGTGGCACTTGATCTCTCCCTGGAGGCGCCCACGCGGGCTTATTTGCAGGGGCTCTTTCCTTTTCCGTGGGCTCAGGGGCTAGCCCCTATTTAGGTATTCAGCTGGCGGCCACCTTACAAGGCACGGTTCGCCTCAACTATGCCCGACTACAGCAGACGGTCCGGTCAGAGCTGGGTAGATGGCGACACCTTCCGCTATCCTGGCTGGGCAGAGTGGCGGCTATTAAAATGACGATTCTGCCACAGGCCCTTTACTTGTTCAGTGCCATCCCTATGAAGCCCCCAGAGGGCTGGATCCGTCAGACCAAATCCGAATTAGCACAATTTATCTGGAACGGGCGCCGGCCGCGGATGAAGCTTCGCTTGGTGATGCTACCTCCTGAGAATGGGGGACTGGGCCTGCCGGATTTGTTGTTGTACTATCAAGCGGCGCAACTGCGGACATTGGTGGAATGGAGCAAGTGGGAGTCTGAGAAGCACTGGCTCTTTCAGGACCAGGCGGTGGCGGGCCGCACACTACAGGAGGTTCCCTTCCTGCGGCGGCAACATAGGCCCCCTAACCTCTACGCCTCGTATATTACGAGGACACCTTTGGAAGTGTGGGACCTTGTGGGTGTCGTGCATGAGCTGACATCCTTCCCATCCCCGCTGACACCCTTATTGAACATTCCAGACTTTGGCCCTGGTCAGGACACAGAGGCCTTCGCGCGATGGGGCCCGGCAGGATGCAGGGTACTATCGCACATGTACGCAGCGGAGGGAGTTATCCCCTTTGATGCCTTCCGGCGAGAGTATGGTATGCCTGAAGAGGAGCGCCTCCGCTATCTCCAGGTGCGACACTGGGCGCTTCATGCACAGACCCGGGGCGGTGCAGACCGCAGACTCAGTGAGTACGAGTACTGGCTGATCTCGAGGTAGTCCGATCGAAAGCTCATATCGGATCTATACCGCATGTTGCTAGGCAGATACACACACGTCCATAACTCGGGGAGAGCGAGGTGGGAGAGAGACCTGGGACGCACACTCAGTAATAAGGAGTGGGAGGGCATCTGTTACCGGGCCCGTCACTCCGCCTCTCACATGGGTTTGACAGACACCCTCACTAAAATTGCCACGTATTGGTACTATACCCAGAGAAGCTCAATGAGATAGACTGTACGCGCGATGCGCTCTGCTGGCGTGGCTGTGGCGAGAGAGATACACTGGTGCACTTATTGTGGGACTGTACTCACCTGCAGGGATATTGGAAACAAGTATTAGATGAGGTGGACTCACACCTTGACACGACAATCCCGAGATTCCCTGCTTATGTGCTGCTGGGCTTACCTAATCCCATTACCTCTCCGCTGCGCGCCCGTCGAGGTAGACTGATGGCCATTGCCCTGGGCTCCGCGCTGCAGAATGTTCTCGCCTACTGGCGGAGCACACACATTCCCACCTTTCAGGGCTGGTTGCACCGTCTTTGGAATGTCTTGGGAATGGAGAATCTGTCCCTAATTGCGAAGGGGGAGGGGGACAAGTACCCAGACTTGTGGTGACCCTTCATGACTCTTTTAGCCACGGAATTTAGGGAAGTGACCTGTCCCAGATATTTGCGCCTTCTGCGGCTATCGCAAGGGGAAGTAGCAGAGTCATCCAGTTAGAAGACAGGGCCCAAGTGGACAGAATATGGACCTGGAACAGGGGTGGTGTTTGGGCGGCTTGGGGGGTGGTGGGGTTTTGGTTATGGGGTTTGGTTGTTGTTTTCATCTATAGACACTGCCATGATGCTTCCAGTGGATCTGGCCTGCACGACAGCTGGCTCGCAATGATATTGTGTTCTTTTTGCATTGCTGCCGGCTGTCTTCTTGAGTTCTCCTTTTCTCACATGGTATTATTGTCATGGTCTCGTAATGTACGAATAATTGCTTGTGTCTGTTCTTTAATGTCAATAAACAGATTTAATACTAAAAAAGTGAGGATTTCACCCTGGCCTCCCATTGGTGAGGGTGAATGTTGAAGGAGCAAGTAGGCCCAACTCAATCAGTTTCAGGTATGGTCTTATGCTGAAATTAAGTACAAAGTCTGAGTTTTCTGAAGAAGCCATGAAATTCTTTAGTCAAGCGAAATTTGTCTTCTGTGGTGTGGGTACGAAAACCAACACTTTCTTTTCTCTCCAGAGATGTAATGGCTCTAGATAAGCAGTTAACTAGCTTCGTGGATTCATCTTGATCCAGAGTTGCATCTGGGGTTGCATCTGAGGTTCAGATGGTGGCTCTTGCCACTGTACTTCTTTGTTTCCTCTTCTTTTTTTCTTCTTCTGCCCCTGCCCCATCCTCTGCCTAAAAAAAGAGGGGTGGACAAAGTGTTGTACTAGGCATAAAAAAAAACACGTTGACCTTACTCTACAGTCTACACGCACCATAGCTATTAGAGTACATTATCACCTTAGATAGCTTCTCTGTTTTTAGAGTGTCAAGGCACCACTACTTCATTAAAGTTTTCTTGGTTCCCTTAGACTCTTAAATCTCCTTATCTCCACCCTATATCATGCCCTCACTTGCACTCATCATACGGCTTTACGATCAGAAGATCTGGGTTAAAGAGCCCCATTGAGGGGTCCGTCAGGCATTGCAGCGCCGGCTCGACGAGGAGCACCCAATGATAAAGCATAACACCATACCAGGTGTTTGAGGGCACGTTGATCTGATCATGCAGATACCCAGCGATCCGGATGGTCGGACCCCTTGTTCCCCCTATTAGGGCCTATTGTGTCCCTTGTTTGAGGAACTACCCACTCTGTGTTTCTTATACGTTATCCCCGGTATACATACCTTTGTGCTTCCTGCATTTGGAGTCAGGCATGTGCATTTGAAACTACTGGCAGTGCACACTCCTCCAAGAGGGATACGATGAAAGCCTAACTGACAACTCAGAGGCCCTCCACCTTTGTCGGGCACTCTGCAAACGCACCCCCTGGCGCACTACTTGGGGGATGAAGTCCCCTTGGAAGCTCAGGGTCCTTGAGGTCCACAAACCCCTACTGTTACCACCAGTAAGTCCCACACAGTGGGATTTCTGAGAGCTTGTGGGATGCCCTTTCTCCGCTCACTCTACAGACCCGTACAGCCAACCACACATCCACTCAGAGACTCATACAGCCACTCACAAACCCACTTGCACACCCATGCAGCTTATCGCACGGCCATGCAGCTTCTCGCACGCCCATGCAGCTTCTCACACACCCACTCACAGACCCATACAGACACTCACACTCCCATTCACAAACCCATAAAGTCACTCACACACCCACGCAGCTACTCACACACCCACATAACCACTCACACAACCCAGTCACAGACCCATACAGCCACTCACGCACCCTGTCACAGACCCACTTACGGCCCTCACCACTTACGGCCCTCAACAGCCTTCTAACATCCACTCTGAAATAGCCTAAAATAGCATTTTAAAAAACCTTCGAAATACACAACAACAAAAAAGTTACAGGGATGTATAAGTAGGCTCAGATTTCATTTGTACAAACCCACTGAAATTCATCAGTTATAGTTACCTGAGCTAACTATAATGCCCCCACAATGCACTGCTCATGAACTCACAAACAACATCTCTCATGAAACGGTCAGTGACATCACTCATAACACCTCTATGGACAACACTGATGACATCACTGGTGACATCCACAGAACCACTCACACACCCATTCAACCTCTCACACAACCACTCACATACCCATTCACAGACCCATACAACTGATACACTGCCACTTGCTCACTCATAGAGCCACTCACACAACCACTCAGTCATCAATACAGCCACTCACACAGCCATTCACCCACCCATACAGCTACTAACAGAGCTACTCACACATACATTCACTCTTTCACAAAACCACTTACAATTCCATTTATACATCCAAACAAGCACTAACATGCCAAGTCACTCACTTATTCTGCCACTCATACAGACACAGACTGAACACTCGCACAGCTACTCCCACACTGATTCAGTCACACAGCCACTCAGATGATATATGTTAGAAACAGTATCACATTAGTCGGTACAAAAAGAAGAGTAATTTAACTTGTGCAGTAGCTTAGTATAAATCTTTAGTCTCAGAAACATTACAGTCACTAGATGATGTTATCAGTGACGTCATGAGCAATGTCGCTGACCATGTCATGAGTGATGTAATATATAAGGTCATAAGCAGTGCACTGCGGGGGCATAAGTTATATTTATGTCGGGTAACTAGAACTGCTGAATTTCGATGGTTTTGTATGAGTGACAATGGAGTGTAACCAGAACGTCCCTGTAACCTTTGTTTTTTCTTTTAGTGAATATATATACACACACACACACACACACACACACACACACACACACACACACACACACACACACACACACACACACACACACACACACACACACACACACACACACACACACACACACACACACACACACACACACACACACACACACACACACACACACACACACACACACACACACACACACACACACACACACACACACACACACACACACACACACACACACACACACACACACACACACACACACACACACACACACACACACACACACACACACACACACACACACACACACACACACACACACACACACACACACACACACACACACACAAGATATAATATAGATATATAGATATTGCCCAGTGGCGGTCACCACTGGGTAGTTATAGATCACGTTTCCATGGGGAAGCATTTTTTAGTTTACATATAACTTTGGCACCATTTAACGAATCTTCAGGAGTAAAGTCTCATCCACCTCAGCTCCTTCTTGGAAAGTTTTGGGGTGAGTGGCCAAGCGGGGTAAAGAAAAAAGGGAGGGTCACAAAATGTCTTTGCCTCATTCATTTGCTAGATCTTGGTCCAGAAATTGTGTTGTTTGTGATTTGGTGTAAATCAGTTCAGCAGTTTTTGAGAAGTTAATGCTTAAAAACGTTCAATATGTCACGCTGCGGGGGATCCGTAGAGCCGACAGATCTTAAAATAAGTTCTGACCACCAAACATGTGTTGGCAGCCATTTTAGGACTCAGGGACTGAGTTCCTGTCCTTGAAGTAAGTTAAACAAAATGATTAGTATTTTTAAATTTAACAGCAAATTTGAGGAGGATCCGCAGTAAAAAAAAATGTTTAAGAGCTCATGTGCTTAAACAAACAAAAACAATTAAAATGAAATGGAGAGGACCAGGGCCCTTGGTGTGTGTGTGGGGGGAGGGTGGGGGGGGGGGGGGGGGAACGGGGGGGGGGACACAATTTGATAGAGCAGCGCCCCCTCCCTAGAGACTCTATGAGGCCCTGGGGATCCCATCTTCTGGGGTAGTTTCCTGTAATTACGGAAGGGGAATCACGTAGCCCCCTCCTTGAGCTTCTACGAGGCCCCAGGGACCCCATTCCATCCTATTTTATTTAAAAGTAGGGCACATGCCTCGAAAAAAGCCTCTAGGAGGCCCATGGGCCCCATACCCCAGGGACATTTTAAGATTTAGGGGAAGAGGTGTGCAGCTCCCCTCTCTAAGCCCCTATGAGGTCCAAAAGACCCCATCAACCAGGGCAGTATATATATGGTCTTTATTTTTCTTGAAAACACACAAGGGGAGCATCTTGCCATCCTGCCTGAGCTGTAGCTCAGTGCTGGGGAACCATGCCCTGGGGCCAAATCCAAGCAGTGTTCAGGGTAGCCAATCACTTGGGCCACTGCTGTTTCCGGCCCGGGGAGTGCAGGCAAACCTTTGCTGCCAATCAGGTGGGAGCATAGGAAAAAAAGAACTGCTCTCAATAAGATTGGAGCCTGCTCCTACCACCACCACAAAGGGTGCTGGCTGGAGAGCCAGCAGGGGCCGCGGGCCCTTGGGCTCTCCCTGCATTTCCCAACGAAGGCTGGAAAGTTTGTGCCCTGTTAAACACTCATAAAAAAAATAGATACAAAAAAAAACATACCCGGCTTCCGCCACAGTGGTGGCTGGGGAGCCAGCAGGGGTCATAAGGCATGGGGCTTCCCCACGCAAACCTTTGTGTTAACAAGTGGGTGCTCTGGGTGGGCATCGAACCACCCACTTTTGGAATAAAATAAATGAATAAAAGAGCCCAATCTCGCCACAGTGGTGGCTGGAGAGCCGGCCTGGGGTGTGAAGGCCCTTGGGCTCCCTCCGCAGCCCTCAACATTTTAAAAAGGTGTGGGAGCCCCGGGTGGGCACCCACAAAAATGTAAAGAAAACTATAAAATGAATACTGAGTGTCAGGAGCTGCTCATTTATTATTCACTGCTGCAGACAAGGTGCACTCCATAATGCCCTGTGAGGGCTTTCTTTTATACTTTTGGATCCTGGTGGTGCCCCTATAAGGGGCAGGGGCACCACCAAGCATTTTATTTTAATGTTGTGGGAGTGCAGCAGCCCCCAGCAACATTTAAAAAAATGTCTGTCAGTCTACTGGATCATTAAATTCATGACCCCAGGACAGCTTACTGTATTTTTTTTTATGCACTACGAGCTGGAGCTGTATGCTCTTCAGCAGTAGTACAGCCCCCTTGTGGTCAGTACTATGGCTGTGGAAAAATATATAAAGGTTCCCTTTTCATCTATGTTTTAGTGAAGAGACTGAAATCTCTGGGGGATCCAAATGTGAGACAGTAGAGGGCCACTGGGTTATATCTGAGGTTGTACAAGGTTTAACAAATTTTACAATTGTACAGAGTAGAACTATTTTCACATGCTTATATCTGACATTAAGTAAACCAACAAGAGTGTGGAGACAAAAGGATTTTTTTCAAGAATATCTTTGCAATTTATTTGTTCTGAAAAAAAAGAATATCTTTGCAATTTATTATATCTTGGTACAAGTATCATAAGTTCAAAACATTAAAAACATTGTATTTATTCATAAAAAACATTTCAAAATCTAAAAACAATATTCACTTAAACAGAAAAATATGTCGACGCGGCGTTTCGGTGATATAGGTCGTCACCTTCTTCAGGACAATTTTTCATTTAAAAACACTAGTTATACTAGAAGTCGGGTTGCTTTAGTCAATGGGCGATTTCACGATCTTCTAGTTAAGGCTCAATTTCTTGTTTTCATCAAGGTTAGTCTTAGTTGGAGAAAGAATCTTTTTTCCTCCTTGTATTCCAGTCCTCTTTGGTGATTCATCAATTATCACTTATGTCTTGTAATTTAATTTTCAGAAGGACGGCCGTTTGTTAAGTTCTTAATTTTTTTTAAAATGACGGAACAGTGTGTTCTTCACTCTGGGATCTTTATTTAAAATACGCACTCTCTTTATTTCTTGAGTAATGATAGGGCTGCGCTTTGCTTTAGCGGTGCTTAAATTCAATCTTTGTCAAGCTCTTCTCTCCTTCAGCAAAACCGACCTCACGGACCGTCCTTCAGGGCTGTAAGGACGGTCCGTGAGGTCGGTTTTGCTGAAGGGCTGTAAGGACGGTCCGTGAGGTCGGTTTTACTGAAGGAGAGAAGAGCTTGACAAAGATTGAATTTAAGCACCGCTAAAGCAAAGCGCAGCCCTATCATCACTCAAGAAATAAAGAGTGCGTATTTTAAATAAAGATCCCAGAGTGAAGAACACACTGTTGCGTCATTTTTTTAAAAATTAAGAACTCAACAAACGGCTGTCCTTCTGAAAATTAAATTACAAGACATAAGTGATAATTGATGAATCACCAAAGAGGACTGGAATACAAGAAGGAAAACAAATTCTTTCTCCAACTAAGACTAACCTTGATGAAAACAAGAAATTGAGCCTTAACTAGAAGATCGTGAAATCGCCCATTGACTAAAGCAACCCGACTTCTAGTATAACTAGTGTTTTTTTTATTATAAATCTTTATTAACATGAAGGCATAAGGTACATACACAATACTGTATTCAAAGTTCAATCTCTGTGTGTGCGCAGTTACGTATCGGTAGAACAATATAATTAATAAGCATATTGATGTACGTTAATTGCATTCTCAAAAGTAACACGTATGAATGCTATCAGTTGTCCGTAATACAATTCTCTGAGGCATAATGTCGCTGTCTCACTTTGTATACGGTACATCATTCTAACCTTCAAAACACATTTACTAAGTTGCGGAAAAGGTATTGAAGAAAAAGAAAAGAAAACCCAACTATTGTCATCACTTTCCTGTCATTCTTCATACGCCCATAGCCAACCCTCAGTCACCCTGCTTGTTATCAATGTGGTTTATAATAGTGCTGTAGCAACGCTGCATTTCGTAGTACATATTAACCTAGCAACCAATCACCCACTTCCATACTCCTCCTCCCCTTCAGAGTCTAGGTTCTCGTCTTCTGGCAAGGGTTCGCAGATGTCCCCTCTATAGATATTCCATGGCGCCCAGACCTTGTTCCATTTACGGGGGCAAGCCCGAAGCACATACACTGCCCTTTCCGTCACCATCAGCATGTCCATATTTTTAGTCCATCTAGCCGCTGTAGGCAGTTCCGGAGCACCCCACTTCTGCGCAATGTCTCGTTTAGCCACTGTCATGGCTAGTGTGGCCCATATCAGTCCATATCTGTCCAGATCATTAGGGTCCCAGATGTTCAACAGGCATTTGCGGGGTTCAGGCAGAATACAGATCTTAAGGGCTTGGGAGACAGTGCGCATAATTTGCCTCCAGAATTCTTGTATCTTGGGGCAGTCCCATAATGTGTGAAATAGTGTCCCCTCCTCCCCGCATCCTCTAAGACAGAAGGGGTGTGGTGCCCTTTGTATCCTGTGAAGAAGTGTCCTAGTGTAGTAGATGCGGTGCAGAATTTTGAGTTGCACTAATCTGAATTTTGCCGAAATGCCTACTTCTCTCGGGGATGCAAGCGCTTCGTTCCATTCTGACTCATCTATCTGTCCTATCTCCCCCATCCATTTCTCTTTAAGCTTCAGTGTGGGGTCTTCCAGATTATTAACCAGTTTTTTATATGTGAGAGAAGTTGCACTTTGTGGCATAAAGTCCGTCAACAATCTAGTCCGTCAACAATCTATCTTCTAACGGTGAGGACTCTGGTACTTCAGTATCAGCAGTGATTGCTCGGAGCAGTGCGTGATAACTAGTGTTTTAAATGAAAAATTGTCCTGAAGAAGGTGACGACCTATATCACCAAAACGCCGCGTCGACATATTTTTCTGTGTTTAAGTGAATATTGTTTTTAGATTTTGAAATGTTTTTTATGAATAAATACAATGTTTTTAATGTTTTGAACTTATGATACTTGTACCAAGATATAATAAATTGCAAAGATATTCTTGAAAAAAATCCTTTTGTCTCCACACTCTTGTTGGTTTACTTAATGTCAGATATAAGCATGTGAAAATAGTTCTACTCTGTACAATTGTAAAATGTGTTAAACCTTGTACAACCTCAGATATAACCCAGTGGCCCACTACTGTCTCACATTTGGATCCCCCAGAGATTTCAGTCTCTTCACTAAAACATAGATGAAAAGGGAACCTTTATATATTTTTCCACAGTACTAAACCCTTCCCTTTTCACAAAAAGGGTTTCTCCTAAAAATTGTTTCCAGTACTATGGCTGCACTTTATGGCCTGGAAAAGGTTTAAAGAAAGGCTCAAAGACATTTTGATTTATTTTTTCCAAATAAGACATTATTTTTTTTTAAAAAGGATGACAATCACTTAAACATTATAATGTGTGAATTTATATAATGTACGTTTAATTACAATTAATGTTGACTTTTTACACTAATAATAAGCCTACTTTACATATGTTAATATGTTGATCCCTTCGCACAGCTAATAGGCTCACTCTTTACAATTTGGTGTACTTACCCTTAGATAAAGTCAATAAGTCTATTTTAATGCCCTCGTCATGTACTGCTAATTACTTCACATATTACATCACTCATGACATGGTTCTATGAAATTGTTGATAACATCAACATCACTGCAACTTCTTAAATTACATCATTGATAACACTATGCATGCAAGTTCTAGTTACTTAAGATAACTACAACTGGTGAATTCAGTGGTTTTGTTCTTTTTAAAACAACATGTTTAACTGACATTTTCACCTGACTATAATGTCCCATTAACCGCTGGCTTTTCAGTAAACTTCTAAGTTTAAAAAAAATGTAAAGTGAAAAATACAATTTCTAACTTTTTATAATCAGGACCTTACTTTGAGGATTTATCTAATAAACAGCCATGAAACTGCGAGTTGGGTGGGTCAGGAAGGAATCTGCAGATAAACCGGATATTCACCAGAAAGAGCATCCACCAGTAATAGCATTAACAAAGGTAAGTAACTTTTTCTTCTGATGGATACTTCAAACTGCAGATTCCAGCTGGTCATGAAAGAAGTGAAAGGAGGTTTTACACTCCATTTCTGCAACTCACTCATATGGTTGATTTGAAGAGACTGCTGTTCAAAAAGACCGAGGAAGGCAGATAAAGCTGATAAGTAGCCTTTAACCGTGCCTACTTCACACCATTGGTAGGCTAATGATAGGGCGAAACATAGGATGTCAGATAAATGGGCTTGGAGAGGGTCTACGGAGTTGTCCGCACACCACTTTACAAACCTGCTCCATCTACCTGACTACACCATTTTGGTGGAGTATCTTCAGGCACATAAGATGACATCCATCACTTCAGGGGACAAAGAAAATGAATTAAGGTTACCCCGTGCAATCTCTATGCATGAAGGCTCTGAAGGTTCGGGTGCCCCTGCGATTGCAGGCCTACCCTGTGAGGGAGATGGAGCGGAGTGTACAGGGAGAGGTAAATCAAGTCCATATACCACATCCTTCTCACTGCCTGAAGTTCTGCGCCCTTCTTATTAGGGCACATTAGCCGAATATAGCTTAGTTCCAGTGGCACAGTGGAGGATATGTCCTAGACAGGTAGGGCCGGACCCTATTGGAGCAGGGGAAAAACTGATTTGTATATGGCCGGGTCCAAACTTAGGTGGCATGGTGGGGGAATGCAGATGGACTGAGATGCGGCCCTTGTGGTTACCAGTGGCAGGGTAAATAAATAAATAAGTAAATAAAGCGTTCCAGCAATTACCTTATTTTCGTTTCACATGATGCCCTAAGCGCGGCAGGTATGCCCAGCTCACTCACTGTCCCATTGGAACCCAGCTACACCAGACTGAAGAGCCACTAACAGACAAAACCGGTCACAGGTTGCTTGTGTTTCGGTTCAAGGAGTACCTGGCCTGGCAGTTCGGGCTGGGCTTTTCCTATTGGAACAGGGTGGAGACTGATTTGAATATGGCTAGGTCCAAACTGTGGTGGCATGGTGGGTTAAGAAAGATGGACTGAATGCAGCCCAGAGTGATTGCTAGTGGGTGAGATTAATTCAAGCATCCCATCCATCACCTTGTTGTTGTTGCATTTGCTGTCCCTGAGGGTACGCACGTAACGCCTGATAGGACATGTGGCGTTTAGGCTTGAGGGCCACACTGCCTGCTGAAAAACTCTTTTACATATTATTCCATCTTTTTGTATTCTCTATCTGATGGAGTAGTAGAGAAAGCTCTTGGTGTCAGATTCCAAGAACAAGGAGCTTGAACCACCAAGCTTGCTGGTGAGTGATGCATGAGAGGTAAGGAAAGATGGGACCCCAGGTGCCAGTCTAGAGCATCTTACAATTGTTGTTTGGACTGCAAGTGGAAAACGTGGGCTTTTCCCAAATCGCAAGGATGGGTTATGTGGGGGCCTCATTAATGGGGAGCAAGAGCTCTGCAGCATGTGATGTACTCTAAAGGACATATGTAAGGATGCTGGCTTGGTTTTCAGTGGTTGGAACTGGAGTTCCAACAACTCCACCGCCTCACTGAATGGAAAGCGATGAGCTTAGATAGAGGTAAATAGAGTAAGAGAATACATTACATTGATGTATCCAACCCATTTGCGTCCTTTAACCCCGCAGAAACTAGGTCCAAGGTGACGATTGCCCGTACCCACCATCCGAGTCCAGGTTGAAGTCTTCACAAGTATCAGAATCTTTAATGAAGAAAGTCTCCTTTTTCTATAAGCTGCTGTGCCACCCGGCATGAGTTGTGTCGAAGATTCATAGGTGGGGGCAACACTTCTGTGCTGAGATGGCTGCAGACAATGTTCTGGAATCTAGGACAATGGATGCTGCGCTGGTGGTGTCGAGTGTGGCACTGGAGGAGTTGTTTGCGGCACCAGAGAGGTAGTGAGGTCTGGCACTAATGGTGAGGATCCTGATGGAAGGTAGAGTGGGGGCGGCGTTAGTCGCAGAGAAAAGCCTGCAGGCATCACTGGAGCTGTATGCGGGTCACTGGCAGAATGGATGGATCTGGAGGAACCGAGCCAGTTAGTGCGGCGCCAGGAGGGCTCCGAAAGCATCTCTCATTAGAACCAATGGGCCAGTCGGCGCTCCAGAGGAGACCATGCTTTTTCTGAAAAAGTCATACATGGCATTCACAAATATTGCAAGATCCATTCCAGGGGTGGGAAACTCTTGTAATGGCTGACCAGGCTGATGCTTCAGGGACGCGCTGCATGTTGCAGTGTCTTCAGGATCTGCACCAGGTACAATAGAACCGCAGGCACTGGATTCTGCATGGTTATCCCGTACCCGAATAAAAAATTGATTCATTGATTTATTATACCTTGCGCAGGCCATAAACATTTAAGTATCAAACAAAACTGGGGGAGAGCGAGGCTCCAAATCTCATGAACAAACAATGTGGACGTACCCACTAGATGAGAAAAATGTTTTAGGACTCACTGTAGTGGCAAACAGTGCCAAAGAACCATTAGGTTTTTTTAAAAGACCCCTCACACACCAACCTGGTTGGTGTCATGTTTTATCATTGGGGTCCCAACCGGGTGGCCGAATGAAGCCCGGTTGTGCTACAACGCCTGATTACAGCGGAGCTAGTGTGGTGTATTAGTGTAATGTGATAATGTGCAGGTTTAAAAATATCTCTGGGAATCCCTGCCAAATGTGTTTATTTGTGGCGGCCCAGGATATGTTAAAATCCAAGAGCGCAACTAGTTGAGTTGTTTTGACTCATAGTTGTCTGTGATAGGTCTACATGTTTCAGACCCAAAAAAAGAAGTTGGAAAGGGGTTTCTTCAGGACCATGTGAAAAATGTGAGTGAGTGGCAAAATATGGCCAGGTGAGTATTAAAATCCCAACACGCGCGAAGGTGTGTTGGAAAAAAGAGAGGGGAGTCGATACTTACGACCCCATTTGTGGAAACCTGTAAGGAAAGAGACAAGACAAAACACATAAAAGACTAAAGAAGAAACATAAAATGCAATCTTTTGCGTGATCATGCGCCTGCCTATGTCTATGTGGTAGACACAGCAGTGAATCCTAATAGTCTGATTCACTGTGTGGGTGGAAAAAGAGCTTATATTATGTAATGGCACCTGGGGCACATTAATCGGCTATATCATGTGACAAAATAATATGCTGGTCTGCAGTGAGTCCTAAAACATTTCAAGTCCCGCTCTCCTTAGTGTGCATACTGCAACAAGAGCAACAGGTCTTCACGTACTGACCCTAAGAACCACAAACACATTTCATGAGGTTCTGTAATGGACATCTATCCTTCGCAAACACTCCACAGGTTGAAACCTGAACATTTCGAGTTAGAATTTTTTTTAAAGAAAAATAGAACTGCACTTGAATAAAGATAGTATTTTAGCTGACAATCTCCAGAGCATATGCGAGCTACGAAAACTTCCCAGATTCAATCTGATATCTGGAATATTCAAAAGGAGCGAATCTGCAGGTAAAATATCCAACAGTACCGACTATTACTGCATACAAACAGACAAGACAGACTAATATTTTGGTACCGATTTACACAGTCAGGTTTCCACCTTGGAGGTCAGTGGCCTGAATCTGATATTTAAACATTTAACGAAGAGATGCATTTACCTCGGAACTTTCCAAGAACTGTCTCAAATCAGGGTCTTGCAACAGCGTCGGATGTTTCACAGTGCGCTGCAGATACCTAGAGTGTAACATACGTAATGTTAGGAATAATGAATGAGTGAGAATGGTGGTGACCTGCAGTAAACGCGATTATGATAACATCATGTGCATCACTTATGAGGTTCAAGAGATTACAGCAACATACTCTGAAAGTCCTGCACCAGCCTTGATCACAAGACACCGGCTCTGTTTTCATTCCTAAGTGCACGCAATAAACATTAGGCCATAGCAACGTTTTTCATAATTAAATTATGAAACTACTCTGTTAAAGAAATCCGAAGAAATGATTGCCACAGTGCTAGTTTAGAGAAGAGTATGTGCTGGCTAGAGCAACAAGCTATTTTTCTTCAGTTGGAAACATGTCCACATTCTTCTGCACTGTACAACACAGTTACACTATACAAAACAAAATGTAAGATGAAAGCAGTTAGTATCAAACAGATAGCATTCTGGATATTGGATGGTTCAAAGAAGAACCACAAAACGCCAACTGTAAAGAACGTTTTGCATGTTGCAGACAACTAAACTGGAAGATTTAGGGGCGCTTGACCGCAAACTGAGTTGACAGTATATTACTTTGAGCTTTATTTATGCTTCAAGATTGCATTAACACCAGAGTAATTCATATAAATAATGCAAATCCAAACAAACACTGTTCTGTCGGAAATACTCATGAGAATCTAGAGGAGAACAAAAAGCCTTTCCCTTTGCTGAAGTAACACACCAGATGGGCTTTAAGGTGGACTATTAAGATAGCTATACATTTGTATGCTTTCCTTTTCTCTTTTAATTCAACTACTGTGAAACGTTATGTACTAGAATCACCATAACTTCAGCCATCAGGCACACAGAACGGTTAACTTCAAATTTTAAATATTTTTCCTTCAGTTTATATTCAGTCTGACAAAAAAAATCATTATTCAAAAACCTTCAAATCACATATTCACATAGTTGTAGCAGAATTTATACTGACTTACATGATTTGCGACTTATATAAAATAGACATCAGGGCAATAAAGGACCATATATTTATGTATTATTTAACAATGTTAAAGCCCTGGGCAAAAATATGCTTATCTCTTGCTCCTATCCTTGATTTACTTGTCAAACCTCCCAATGAGAAAGGAGGAATTTTCAAGCCTGCAGCAATCCCAATACAACAGACAGTAGATGTGGCCGTAGACGGAAAGAAAAATGTCCTCGTTATCAGATAAATTAAGCTAAGTTCAAATCAATAAATAGGGACAATTTTAAGAGAGGCTGCCTGCTCCTACATTCACATGTGTGACTCACAGTCTGAACTAGCTCTTGCAGAAAGCTTGACTGCTCTGATCTGCTTAAAACTGAATTAAACCCAGAACTAGCACAAAGCTGTGCGGAACAAATGTGTAGCCCTAGGCACCAGTTTATATTTGGTTCAAATGCCATGTATTTGCAAACTGTCAGCTACTGAGCAGTTGCTAAAATTTGACAGCAACACCGATAACAAGCTGCTTTTAATTCTGCTATGTATCTCTGAAAGCTTGTTTGACATTCTCACCAGATGCAATGCTTGGCACCTCATGCAAGTCCACCCAGATGTGAGATAAATGGGCAAAGGCACCCTTCTTAGAGTTGGTTACATTCCTCCCTCAAGGAAGCAAGATCTCTAAGATTACAGTGATTACATGGGCGAAACAAGAGCATGCAAAAATAGTTTTTATCACATAAAGCTTATTTTGAAAAGGTAAGGAACTGAAGTAAAAAAAATGACTGCAGGATATTACTCAAACATCCTCTATTCAAAACCGTATAGAGACTTTGTTAAGATTAGTACATTTTAAGATCAACAATGGAAATTACCAGATAGTCAATAATTTGAGCCAGAGAAAATATTGCTCTCTCTCTGATGGGTTGAGCTAATAATGTGCACTTACTGATGAAAAGTCTGGAGCTAATATTTCAGATTGGTCCTGGCTGGCACCAGCTTTGTCATAAGAGAATCCACCCTCTAAATCAAACATACTAATGTAGAATTTCTAGTTCCGCACAGAAAGGACCTCATTCCCTGCTGACTTTTCGTTCTTGAAATGTGGGTGGATTGGGAAGATTACATGCTGACAGAGAAACTATAGATATTGTCAACTGATACAATATGCATTGTAAGGCAGTGTGCTAGGATATTTTTGACCATGTTACGGTTTTGTCGCAACAAGCAGCTAAAGTCACAAAGAAGGGAGCAGCAGGTGGTATTGGTGGGGAGTGTGGGTGAGTTCCTTCTCATAACTTATGTTTGCATAAAAAGAGACTTTCTGGTATGAGACTTGAATTTGAATAGTACTACCATTTTAGTCTTTAGATTTACAACTTAGGGAAGGACATATTCTAATTTGTTACTTCTTGTAAATGTCTATATCAACCGAGGTCACACAAACAAAGCACCTTCAGAATCCAAACTAATAGGTGTAATGAAAGGAATCTAGGGAGCAAATCCTTGAGGCAGGTTTTCTGCTGGCAGAGGACTTTAGCTTAACTCTCCCCAGAGATTCCGACTATGGGATTATTTGTAAGTCTTTTGGGTGCAACGGAAAGCAGGTATCCACCTATACAAAAGCTATATAAAACAGGTGCACAAAACTATAAGGTTTTACATGCTATGGGTCTTAATGCATTAAATAACTATTTTCCATCTAACGTCGTTATGAAAATTACACATTTCTCAGGCACCTGGGGCAGTTCTCTATTACAACTTCCTCTCTGTTCAGATGTTTCAATTCATTAGTGTTTTTTCAATTATTCTGAGATCAGAAAGTGATTACAGAGCATGAACTTTCAAAGTGTGTTTACAAGGGGCCATTATTACAAAGACTCACTTATTAGGAACTTTTAAAGGGTATACTCCGCTATGAAGTGTAAAGTGGGATTTTCAAATGTCATTTAAACTTGATGAGCATATCCTGCAATGACAAAGCAATCTAAAATAGAAGTTTGAGAGATGAATTAAGGACATTTATTGAGATGAAGCTTGAAGTAATATTGTAGTGATCATGTTGAAGCACGACACTGTTTACCTGCATAAAAGAGGCACTTGAAGAGGGGAGTCAATTGGTTTGGTGAAAGCTCAATGGAATCTTCATCTTGAGTATGTCTGAGAAACTATACAGTAAAGTAGCCTGGGAGGCCAAAGTACAGGATCAAAATGGATTGACATGTACGTCATATTAAGCTCTAAAGACCAGAGGAAGTGACAGTGACAGTTTTGGCATTTAACCTGGCTAACGGGGTCCCATTAGATTTATGGGAACAATATTTAATTTCTTTATAAGTTGACATGCATGGAATTTCCCATTGATTATTGTTCCTAACAATACTGTTCAATGGGCCACTAGAAAGAAGCGTAGAGAATTTAGGTCAGATGGAGCCACACGGCTTAACCTCTACCCTCTATAAACATGCCACTATTTTCAGTCTTCATGGCTGCGCCTATTGTACAACAGCTGCTTTAGTACAGCAGCAATTTCCGAGCCATGACAGAGTTCAATTCCACAGCAGCTTTTTAAGAAGGGTTGCACTGAAGACCCCAAAAACAATAGAATGATCATCCTTCTTGAGTCAGAAGCCAAACACTATGCAAATGTGCTATCAGATGCTCTGCAAGTTTGAGCCAATAACAGGCAGTTTCTTCCCTGGTATCAGTTTTCTGAGAGCAGGAAGGAAGAGTAGATAATGCTTTTAGCTGTTTACGCTGACAAACTCGCACCAAGCCATTTTGTAAGCTGATCTACTCAAGATTGCAAGACAGTTTTTTTAATAATATCACATGTGGTTTGGTGTGGAGAAAGTTCCCTAAGTGGGGGTCCTTTGTGCTATTTAAAGTTTATACCAGAACTTTTACACCAATAGACCTCAAGGAGAGGTGAGTACTTACATCCCCTATTTTTATCCTCTATGTGGTAGATGAAAAAGGTACTTACCTTCTGGAATGATCTTTCTGGTGGATACTTCATCTACCTGCAGATTCCTCACCTTTTGAATATCCCAGGCTTAATAGCTCTCTATGCCAGCAGTGGGAGCTCGCTCCATTTCAGTACCATCCCCTGGGACTCCACTAAAAGCCATAATGCACCCCCATCACTGTAATGACATCAGTTTCACATCCATTTTCTTTTTTACAAGCCTCTGAGGCAGACAGGTCATGACAACAGCAGGTGCAGTTCAAAACACACACACACACACACACAAATACATACACACACAAAATCGGAACCTTATTAAGAAGAATTATCTAATAACCAGCCATGAAACGGGGCGGCAGGTGGGTGGATGAGGAATCTGCAGGTAGACAGAGAATCCACCAGAACAATCATTACTGAAAGCAACTTTTTCTTCTGATGGATACTTCTACCTACAGACTTTTCAACTTTTCATTTGATTTCCCAAACTGTACCCAACCTGAAAGTGGATGGATGGCTGTCTACACAAAAAAATCTTGAACAATCGAGCAGGCGAAATGGCCTTCCTACCTCACTTCACAGTCTAAATAATAATGCTAGACAAAAGTGTGAAGGCAAGTCCAGGTTGCCATTTTCAGACTGCTACGTAGCTCTCGCCAGAGCAAATGTGGAAGACTTGTATGTCTTCTGGAAGTTCTTTATGGGCCAAATTGATGCCCAAATTTATTTACCTTGATAAAGTTCTCTTGTGCGCTGCCTTGCTTTTCATTTTTCCGACATAACTGACAAAGAGTTGGTCATCCAGTCTGAATTAATTTGTTCTATCCACGCAGAAGCGGACTGCTCTTTTGGGGTCCAGGCTGTGGAGTCTCACCTCTTCCTTTGTGAGATGTGGAGGAGGAAAGTAGGCTGGCAGGTTGATGGATTGTACCAGGTGGAATGGGGTAACCACTTTTGGCAGGAAGGCAGCCCTGGTTCGGAGAAAAAGCTTCTTAGGAAAGAAAGAAGTGAAATGAGGTTGTACATGCAACGCCTGCAACTCACTAACATGCCTTGCTGTCTCGACTGCAAAAATAGTTTTAAACATAAGTAGCAGCAAATGGCAACTGTGTAAGGGCTGAAATGGGAGAACACAAACACTTTAAAACAAAATTTAGGTTCCACTGAAACACTACAAAAGAGTGACAGAGGGATCTGGTTTGTGAGACCTTTCAAACACTTCATAACAATGAAGCCGTGAAGCGGCTAGTCAGGAACACAAAGGAAGTGCAATAAAGCTGCTAAGTAGCCCATAACCATATCCACTGCACACCATTGCCGAGTTGATGATAGGGTTGAAACGCGCACCGTCAGACAAAAAGGCTTGGAGAAGTTATACTAATCAGTCTGCACACCATTTTACAAACCTGCTCAGTCTACCTGAACACACTGTTTTGCTGGAATGTCTTCGGGCACATATGAGGACATGCACCACTTCAGGACATAAAGAACATTAACTCAAGTTACCTCACCCAATCTCCAGGCATGAAGATGAAGGCTCTGGAGGTTGGGGTGCATTCTCTGCCCCTGCAATTGCAAGAGGAGGACTGCCCTGTGAGGCGGATGGAGCAAAGGACACAGAGAGGGGTGCATCAAGTCTGCATACCACACTCTTTGTGGCTAGTTTGGCGATATGAAGATAACTTGGGTCCAGTCGTGGAAAATCTTCCCCAAGGTCTGAAAGATTAAAGATTTGGGAGGAAACGTGTAGTGAAGTGGAAACTTCCAACGAAACAAGACCTCCAAGACTCTGTGCAGCAGATACTGCAGGGAACGTCACTTCGTGCAGCGAGTATTGGATGATTTCCTGGTAGGGTAAAGATGTATTGGTCTACCTCCAGGTATGTGCACCACTTGTGATTGGTAAGGTAACACCGACTGAGATATACACGACTGTACACTCAATGCACAGGCTAGATGGTTGGCTATCAGCCAGATCTGGACGTCCTGAGGCCAGGACCAGAGCCATAGAGCTTCTCGGTAGGAAAAATGCAACTCTACTCCTCTGTTTATTGATGTATCTCATCACTGTAGTATTGCCCATCGAGATCAACCGCATGCAAAGTGAAAGGAGGAAGGCTTTGAGAGCCAGCTGGTTCGCCAGTAATTCCAACAGATTAATGTGGAACAATTACTTTTCTGGAAAAAGTTATCCTCTGATCTCCATCTCCTCCATATGAGCCACCCCATCCTATGGTGGAAGCATCTGTGATAAATGGTGTCACCATTTGTGGGGGTTGGATTCGCCACTCTGGAGACAGTATTCCTGCCACACTCCACCACTGCAAGTCCACTACAATGTCCCTGGAAATCATGACTGAGGCTTCAAGATCTTCGAGGTGCTGAACATATTGTCTGCAGAGCCACCACTGGAGGGTCCTCAACTGCCCGTGTGAGTGACCAACAGAATGCAGAAAGCGAGTAGCTCTAGCAAGTGCAAGATTGTCAAGACTGGTATGTCCCCCACTCTAAAACATCAGAATTATAGCCTGAACTCCTGAAACCTCTGTGTAGGGGCAAAGGCTCAATTAGATGTGGTGTCCAGTATTGCCCCTATGAACAGGATGCATTGAGTGCACAATATGGGTTTTGGCAGGTTTATGTTCAAGCCCAGATCAAACAGCAACATGTGCGTGGTCTGTAGGTGGCGCAGCACCATATCTGCTGAGCTGACCTTGTGACAGAATTCCTTCCCTTCTGAGATGGGCCTCTACTGCTGCCATCAACTTCGTGAAGACTTGTGGTGCTGAAGTCAGACCAAAAAATAGGATGGCAAGCTGGTGGTGTTCAGATCCCACTGTGAAGTGCAGATGTTTCCTGTGTGACCACTGGATGGGAACGTGGATATATGTAACCTGCAGGTCAACAAAGATCGGCCAATCATCCACTTCCAGGGCAAGTAGAATCTGAGCTAGTGACAGCTTTTTGAACTTTTCCTTTTTGAGAAACAAATTCAGAATCCTGAGGTCTAGGTTAGGACAAAGACCTCAGTCCTTTCTGGGGACAATGAAGTACTGCGAAAACACCCCTGACCCTGTTCCTTTTCTGGTACCAAATCTTACCCTCCTTACCACAATTTGCAAAACCCACTGGTCTGGAGTAATGACTTGTGGAAAGGAGACCCATCCTCCAACAGGCTCCCTGTGGTCTGACAAGAGGGAACTAGGGCTGCTTCGCTGAAGTGCCTCGAAAGGAGGAGGAAGAGAAGGAGGGAAGGCACAGTAAGACTCTAGTTCTTCCTTTGCCCCAGCCTCTAAATTTTCTGTTCAGCAGGTTTGTTTGTTGTTATTGCTGCTGAAAGGATTGCTGCTGACAATTATTAAGGAAAAACATTGAGAATCCACAACATCTCTTAAATCTTGGAATTTCCTTTCCTTTTACCTTTCTAAAGAGAAATCGCTAATGCCACAAACAGATGAGAACCATCAAAAGGTAGGTCTATGAGTGTTGTCTGGAAATAATGACAGTAACTGGAATTCATCAGCCATGCTGTCAATGCACAGAAATAGACATCCCCAGAAGCCCTGACAACAGAGTCTGCAGTATCCAGGCCCAAGAGGATCACTTGCTATGAAGTAACTTGTCCATCCCCTATTAGCTCTGAAAAGTGGGCTTACAAAAGAACCAGACGATTAGGCAGAACTACTTGTGCCATGTCCGAGAGAGCATGCACGTAAAATCGTAAGTGGAGTTTAGCGATTTGAAGGCCATGCTGTCTGCTGAAAGGTATTCTTCACATAATGTTCTATCTTTTTTTAATTGCCTTTCTGATGGAAGAGTAGGGAAATGTCCTGGTTACAATTTCGAGGAATAAGATGCTTGCACAACCAGTATAGATGGGAAGAAACGAAAGATGGCTCCCAAGGGGTCAGCCTACAGAATCTTGCAATCGTTCTGTGGAATGCCATGGAAGATATGGGCTTTTCCTAAATCGCGAGGATTGGTTCTGTGAGAGCTACAGGGGTAAAATAGATAAAGATGTTCAAAGGGGAGCAGGGACTCCGCGGTATGGTGATGTACTATGCAGGACCACTGTGAAGATGTTGGCTTAGGTTTCAGTGGTTAGAAGCTGGAGTTCCAACTTCTCCGCCACTTTCTTCATCACCGAATGGTAAGTGGTGACCTCAAGCGGAGGTAATCAAGTAGGGGAATACAATTCCCTTTCTGGTTATGTCCCCAATTCACTTGTGTCCTTTGGGCCCAAAGCAACTAATTGCCCATCCCCACCATCCATGTCCTGGTCGGAGTCTTCATAAAGATCAGAATTCCCCAAAGAAGCAGCTCCCCTCTTCCATAAGTCACAGTGCCTTCCAGCATGAGCGGTGTTGAGGAATCGGAGGTGGGGACAATGCTTCTGGCGGGGTCAGCTGTGGTGCTGGTTGTGGACCAGGGGACTTGGGTTGCGCAGCCAGTGGCATGGAGTGTGGTGCTGGAGGAGTAGCTGATGTGCTGGAGATGTAGGTAGGTCCAGGGAAGATGAAGATCCAGACAGATCCTGCCAGCTGCAGCACGAACCTGGAAGCGTCACAGTAGTCACATTAAGTACAGGAACATGTCACTGGTAGCTGTGGGAGAAATGGAGTGAAAGGAGCTAATTGGTACAGTCAATGGAGGGTTCAGGAAGAGCATCCCATTGGACACATAGCGCCTAGGTGCTCCAGAGGGAACAATGATTCTTCTGAACATGTCATGCGTGGCACTAAGAAATGATACCTGACCCGTTCCAGGGGTGGGAAATACTGGGAATGGCTGACCAGGCTGGAGTCTCGGGGTGGGCACCCCAGGTGGTAGCACCTCAAGGATCAGCATTGAGTCTGATGGAACGGCAGGTGCTAAATCCTCTGTGGTATCCTTCACTACTCCCGCCTCTGATGTTGATGGTTGAAGGAAGAGGAGGGGCACTTGGCAACTTGCGTTTGGAGTGGATTCACTCAGATTTGTGTTGCCTTCTTTTCATGCATGTACTTCGATGGTAACAATTCCGGCCTCCTCAACCTCTCCCTGGACTTCTGTTGTCCTCTGCACTCAACTGTTGATAGGGCCACAAACCACTGGCCTCCCTCTCTTAACAGCGATGTATACTGCGACACATCATGGTTGGATCCCGATCACCACAAACAAATTTCGTGATGGGCATTGGTCCTTCGCAATCCCTATATGGTTTGAATCACAAACTTTGAGGGTGATCTATTATTATTATTTTTTTTAAATCAGTTTTTATTGTTTTCACTCAAACTTCGGCAAAAATAACGATGATCATAACCGCATGTTACAATTAGTTTGCAGAACCATTGATATATATCCATGTACAACCTCTCATGTGATTGGACATCATCAATCATAACCTTAGGCAGTATGTTTATCACTGTCACTCTACTCATCCCCAGGCTCCTCATCTGAACTGTCCACATCAGAGGCAGGCATCGGATCACATATGTCTCCACGGTATGCATTCCATGCTGCCCATATTTTGGTCCATTTCCGAGGACATTTCCGATTTATGTAGACTGTCCTCTCCGCTAGCATATTGAGGTCCATATCTCTACACCAGGTCGCTAGTGAAGGTAGCTCCACCGCCCCCGATTTCTGTGCTATATTACGTTTCGCTACTATGAGTCCCAGTGTGACCCATGCTTGCCCAGGACGTGCGAGATCATTCGGTTTCCATACCTTTAAGAGGCAGCTGCGCGGTTCTGGCAGAAGTGACACCCCCATTGTCTGCGACATTGTTCGTAGAACCGCCCGCCAATAATCTGCTATTGTCGAGCAGTCCCACAACGTGTGAAAAAAGGATCCCTCCTCCCCACACCCCCTGAGGCAATATGGATGTTGTGCTGTCCCCATTTTGTGCAGTGTTGTTCTAGTGTGATATGTGCGGTGTAAGATCTTTAACTGCACCAGTCTAAGCCTTGCAGGTATTCCTACCTCTCTGGGCGAGGCCAGGGCCTCCTGCCGTTCTGTTTCGTCCATGTCTCCCACGTGCTCCACCCACCTATCTCTTAGCGGGGCTGTAGGGTCTGGCAGATTGTTGATTATTTTGCGATACGTAAAGGACGTGGCGCTCTTGGGCATGTGGGCTGTAAGCAGTCGATCTTCTAGTGGGGATGCCTCAGGGACTTCAGTGTCTTGTGGTAATACCGCCAGTAGCGCATGGCGTACTTGTGCGTAGCGGAAAGTCTCTGTCGGGCCTAGGTCATATTGTTGCCGGAGCTGGTTAAATGGAAGCACGTTCCCCCTGTCCCAAAGGTCTCCCACCGTGGAAATACCTATTGCATCCCATTGGTCAAACCCTTTGCTTTTTCTCAGCTGTCCTAGCCGTTTAGTGTCCCAGAGAGGGGTGAGTTTGGTAAGGACCCCCTTCCACCCCATCCGTGTCTGCGCTGTGTGCCACAGCATGGCTGTATGTTTTGTAGGTCCCGTCAGTTTTGCTGTTTGCCCTTTGTTGCATAGAACTGCGAGCATATTTCCTGTTCCCAGTTGAGCCCTATCTGCCCTGTATGCAGGGTCTGCCTGCGAGGCATGTATCCATTGGTTAATGATTTTGAGGTGTGCCGTGTACCAGCCACGATGCAATTTTGCTCGGGCAATTCATGCCGGCCTGCTACGCCAGAGTAGCGTGGATACTTGTGCTGCTATTAGTTTTAAATATGTTGGCGATACTGGATATGGTGTGTTTTCAAGGGCGTATAACAAACCGAGGTAGGGACATCATTTTGAACAATGCGGCCCTCCCCAGCAGTCTCAAGGGAAGGGACTCCCAATGTTTCACGTCTCGTTTCAAGCGTTCCAGGGGGGCGCCAGATTCTAGGAGAATAATTCGGCTGTGTCTGTCGTAACGTGAATGCCTAAGTATTTAAATGAGTCCTGCGAGACTACTAGAGGGCAATTCTCAGGGAGCGTGGTGTAGGGCCCTTTAGCACATATAAGACTTACTTGGACCAGCTGATAGTGTATCCTGATATTTTCCCGAAGCTGTCACACGCCTCCAGGAGCACCGGCATGGAGCTCTCGGTATCCGTGAGGTATACCAGGACGTCATCAGCGTAGAGAGAAAGGCGGTCCTCCCACCCTTCCGCCCATCGTATGCCTTTCATTAATGGTGTACCTCTAATCCAGGTCGCCAGGGGTTCTAACACTAAAGCAAAGAGGAGCGGTGACAGGGGACAACCCTGACGCGTCCCCCTCGTCAGCAGTATAGCCTCTGATAGGTACCCATTAGCTGTTATACGTGCTAGAGGCTTTGCATAGAGGAGGCGGATCCATGCACAGATTTTAGGACCAAATCCCAGATGTGGGAGGACCGCAAAAAGGTAGTTCCACTCCACCATGTCAAAAGCCATCCTCGCATCCAGGGACACGAGAACCGCCGGGTCTGATAGGGATGGTGCCTTAGCCAGTGCCCCGTGCAAGCGCCTAAGGTTCAGAGCAGTGTTTCTATTTGGCATGAAGCCCGATTGGTCCGGGTGGATTAATTGTGGGAAGTATGTTATCAGTCTATTTGCTAGTAGTTTAGCCAGAATTTTAGCCTCTGCATTAAGCAGGGATATTGGGCAATAGGGAGTACATTTGGATGGAGGTTTACCGGGCTTTGGGATAGCTACTATTGTTGCGAGTCGTTGATCAAGCGGGAGTTCGCCTTTCTCAAGACTCTCGGTGTACATTCTTAGTAAGTGTGGGCTAACAGTTTCCGCCAACTGTTTGCACAATTCAATCGGGATCCCATTGGGTCCCAGCGATTTTCCTGATTGAAGCGAACTGATTGCTTCTTGCAATTCGTCCTCTGTAAGATCCGCTTCCAACTCTAAAGAAGCTTCCTGCGTCAGTTTGGGCATTTCTACATTGATTAGGGATGCTGCAGCCTCGGCCTCCGAAACCCCTGACGTCGATGTGTAAACCTCTCGGAAATGCTCTGCTAATTCGCTCACTATGGTCCGGGGGTCTGTCGTGAGCTGTCCCGCTGCCGTCAGTAATTGCACTATACCTCTATTGCCCCCCTCGCGTCTGTCCAGCCATGCCAGGAGTTTCCCTGCCTTATCCCCTATATCGTATATCCGATGCCTAGTTGCTGTAAGGGCAGATGCTGTTTCATTTCGCAGGTACTCCCTATATTGTTGTTGCTTAAGATGCAGAATGTGTGCCGCCTCAGGTGCCGGGTCCGTCGCGTGGTTTGACTCGGATGTGCGTAAAGCTAGTTCTAAGTCCATTAGCTCTTTTTGTTTTTCTCGTTTATGTCCTGTAATGGTTACTATCGCTTGCCCCCTAATGACAGTCTTATAAGCTTCCCATACCACCGACGGGGAACTGACCGATGCAGCGTTTTTGGCAAAAAAATATTTTGTGTCTTTACAGAGTTTTTCCCGAATTTTGGGGATTTGTATGTACCCAGGGTAGATAGGGTAGAGTCTTCGACGGGATTAATGGCGGTAAGAGATGGTCAGCACAACTGGTGAGTGGTCTGATATGCCTCTGGACCTAATCATGTCCTCAACATTCTGTAGACTAGATTCCAATGACATGAAGTAGTCTAGTCGAGACAGACTGTTGTGTGCGTTAAGTGGAACGTGTATTGACGTGTTGTGTGATGGGTGTATCTCCAAATGTCGACAAGCCCCAATGCCTCCGTGAAGCTCTAAGCGAGAGACTCCAGGTGCCTGTGTCTTGATCGGATATCGGTCTAAGTTAGCATCCATCGTGGCATTAAAGTCTCCTCCAATAAGGAGGTCTCCCTCCAGCAGGGTAAGTAAAAAGTCACTAAGTGCTGGGAGGGCCACCGCGTGGAGCGCTGGGGGATGTAAACTGATATCACATTAATAAGCCTACCTTCCCATTGACCCTGCAGTGCAGCAAACCTACCCTGATTATCCTTCCTGGTCTGGAGTACTATGAAGGAAGAGTTTTTCCGGACCAGAATGCCCGTACCCCTGGAACCCGAGGAAAACTCGGAGTGTACCCCCATCCTATACCCACACCTGTCTAGCGCCTTACATGCCGTGCCCGTGAGGTGAGTTTCCTGTAGGAGTGCCAGTGTGGGAGCTTGGCGTTTTAGGGCCCGTAGCACCAGTCCCCTCTTAATTTTGTCACCTAGCCCATGAACATTCCAGGTCAATAGCGTGAGGGTAGTCACCTGAGCTTCAGGAGTCGTGTTCTGGGCGGGGTCAGCTGGGATGTGTGTTGCCATGGATGTGGTGATTGAGGAGCGTGAACCATTTCCTAACTGCGACATGTGGGGACCCGTTAATCCGAGGATAGTTCGCCATGCCATGAGTGCCGTAACAAACTAGAACAAAGAAAAACATAACCGAAACTTCCCAACCCTGTGTTCCACCCTCCCGCCCTGCCTCCCTGCCTGACGGACTCGAAACCGCCCGCCACCCCAACTCAGCAGAGTGCTTCATCCTTCCCCAAAACAGTGTACTTGCTTGCTGGGGTTAAGAAGTCCAAGGGGGGTGCAGGCATTCCCTCCCCTCCATAGCCCGCTTCCGACCAGTGTCCAAGCTGACACAACCACAGCTGTGTCTATGCGTGGGTGATTCTCACATGGCTGTCCGAACATTTGAATTTTCATCCGTGGCCAGGAACGTTCACTTCCGACTGCTGTGAGCCCTCCAGATCCGATTGTCGTGGATCTTGTCTGTCTGGTGTTTCAATCACATCTCTGCGGCGTTGGTCTCTATTCCCGCGGCGTGGTCCTTCCACTCGTCGCCATCCTTCGAGCCAGTCATGGTCTTCTTCCGGCTTTTCGAAAAACCACGTCTTGCCCTCCGCTACCACTCTGAGTTTTGCAGGGATTAACATGGAATAGGGCAGGTCTTGAGCCCTCAACGCTTTTTTAACTTCAAAGAAACTTCGCCGGCGCCGTGAGACCGCTGCTGTATAGTCTGGGAAAAAGGAGACTGTTGAGTTCTGGATTCGAATCGGTGGGGACACTCTCGCAGTTTGCAATATGGCGTCTTTGTCGCGGAAGTTGTGCAAGCACCGGTCTGGGGGGGTGCTCCCGGTTTAGGCCTGCCGCCAGGAACCCTGTGGGCCCTCTCCACGGAGAAGAAAGTAGATAGTCCTTTGGGCTGCATCCCGGTCTTTATCAGGTCTTCAACATATAGGTCCTTAGCTTGATCGCCTTCACTTTCTGGAATTCCAAGAATGCGAATGATGTTTCTGCGAGAGCGCCCCTCCTGGTCGTCAAGCCTCTCCGCCATTAACTTATTTTCCAGTTCAAGCCGGGACACCTTTTGTTGCAGCGTGGTAGTGTCCGTCACCAAGGTTTTGGTGACCTGTTCGATGTCTGTGACCCTAGCTGACATTTTCTGGAAGTCCGCCCGCAGCAGGGAAACGGATCCCACTGTGGCCTGAACATTTGTGAGGGCCGCCATTATGTCGTCCAGAGTAACTTTATGGGACCCATCGCCCAGCATGCTACTCACTGGAGAGTGCATGCAAAGGGAGAAAATGGGTTGCAGTGCGTATCCAGAGTTTGTTTAGGCCCCACCCTATGATTAAGGTGCAGGAGCACCGAAACGCGTCAGGGATTGGCTAATGAATCAGGAAAGGGTGTGCCAGTTTTCAAATAAAGGTTCTGTTGAACTTTCCTCCAAGGAGTGGCGACTTTAAGCTCAGGAGCATCTTTGGGTGATGTTAATACACGGCGGCTCCGGCCGTGGAAGATTGCACCGCCTGGCTGAAAGGATTACAGGTCTGCGTGGCTGTAATGGAATGGCAGCCTGACAGCAGCACGGAGGAAATTGCAAATTTAAACCGGACAAACTTTTTTGAGACCCACTGGAGGGTTTTAAACTTTGTGAAACACCGGGGAACTTTTTAATATTGGACAAACACACGGGCCCCACTGAGGGGGGGAAGTACAGTGGCACTACAACGCCCAGCATGCTACTCACTGGAGAGTGCATGCAAAGGGAGAAAATGGGTTGTAGTGCGTATCCAGAGTTTGTTTAGGCCCCACCCTATGATTAAGGTGCAGAAGCACCGAAACGCGTCCGGGATTGGCTAATGAATCAGGAAAGGGTGTGCCGGTTTTCAAATAAAGGTTCTGTTGAAATTTCCTCCAAGGAGTATTGTATTGCGACTTATATAGCGCACGTATCACCCGAAGGTATCAAGGCGCTTGCTTAGGGAACCCATTCTGGTATTCCCCTGTGAGATACCCCGGCAGGGTATCCACAAGGTGAAAGCCAGGCATCCCGCCGCGAGGGGCTGTAGTGGAGATTAAGCAAGCTATTGCCCAGAGTCGCAGAGTGTGACCCCGTGAGTCGAGTAGGCACTGGAGCGAGAATTGTCGAGTCCGTGGAATTTTTTGAGCCCGAGACCCGCCGAGGCGGGGAATCGAACCCTGGTCCACGGTCGATCTCAGCATCCGGGTCTGCCGCCTCTAACCACTGAGCCACGCTTCTCCACGGTGTGGTGTCTTTAAGCTCAGGAGCATCTTTGGGTGATATATATATATATATATATATATATATATATATATATATAAATGTGTTAAAACAGTGTTACTAGATTAAACTTGTGTCAGTGTGCAATTGCTTTTAACACATTTGACAGGCTAAGAGAATTATCATAGCAAAACGTTTAGGGCATTGAACCTAATTAATTTGAATGTGATAAGTTTTGGCAAATTACTTCTAAAATTAGGGAAGTGGTTGATTCTGAGAGATGACCCAACTTGCAGGGTGCCAACAACCAACAAGCATTGAAAATGCAATAGGTCTCGCAATAGAAGAGTTTAACATTTTTCGTTTTGCAAATGGATGAGTGGCGTTGCGTGGATGAGTGGCGTTGCGTGGATGAGTGGCGTTGCGTGGGTGAGTGGCGTTGTTTGTGTGAGTGGCGTTGCGTGTGTGAGTGGCGTTGCGTGTGTGAGTGGCGTTGCGTGTGTGAGTGGCGTTGCGTGTGCGAGTGGCGTTGCGTGTGCGAGTGGCGTTGCGTGTGTGAGTGGCGCTGTTGTTTCAGTGGCGTTGCGTGTGTGAGTGGCGTTGCATGTGTGAGTGGCGTTGCATGTGTGAGTGGCGTTGCGTTGTTGAGTGGCGTTGCGTGGATGAGTGGCGTTGCGTGGATGAGTGGCGTTGCGTGGGTGAGTGGCGTTGCGTGGGTGAGTGGCGTTGCGTGGCTGAGTGGCGTTGCGTGGCTGAGTGGCGTTGCGTGGCTGAGTGGCGTTGCGTGGCTGAGTGGCGTTGCGTGGCTGAGTGGCGTTGCGTGGCTGAGTGGCGTTGCGTGGCTGAGTGGCGTTGCGTGGCTGAGTGGCGTTGCGTGGCTGAGTGGCGTTGCGTGGCTGAGTGGCGTTGCGTGGCTGAGTGGCGTTGCGTGGCTGAGTGGCGTTGCGTGGCTGAGTGGCGTTGCGTGGCTGAGTGGCGTTGCGTGGCTGAGTGGCGTTGCGTGGCTGAGTGGCGTTGCGTGGCTGAGTGGCGTTGCGTGGCTGAGTGGCATTGCGTGGCTGAGTGGCATTGCGTGGGTGAGTGGCATTGCGTGGGTGAGTGGCATTGCGTGGGTGAGTGGCGTTGCGTGTGTGAGTGGCGTTGCGTGTGTGAGTGGCGTTGCGTGGTTGAGTGGCGTTGCGTGGTTGAGTGGCGTTGCGTGGTTGAGTGGCGTTGCGTGGTTGAGTGGCGTTGCGTGGTTGAGTGGCGTTGCGTGGTTGAGTGGCGTTGCGTGGTTGAGTGGCGTTGCGTGGTTGAGTGGCGTTGCGTGGTTGAGTGGCGTTGCGTGGTTGAGTGGCGTTGCGTGGTTGAGTGGCGTTGCGTGGTTGAGTGGCGTTGCGTGGTTGAGTGGCGTTGCGTGGTTGAGTGGCGTTGCGTGGATGAGTGGCGTTGCGTGGATGAGTGGCGTTGCGTGGATGAGTGGCGTTGCGTGGGTGAGTGGCGTTGCGTGGGTGAGTGGCGTTGCGTGGGTGAGTGGCGTTGTTTGTGTGAGTGGCGTTGCGTGTGTGAGTGGCGTTGCGTGTGTGAGTGGCGTTGCGTGTGTGAGTGGCGTTGCGTGTGTGAGTGGCGTTGCGTGTGTGAGTGGCGTTGCGTGTGTGAGTGGCGTTGCGTGTGTGAGTGGCGTTGCGTGTGTGAGTGGCGTTGCGTGTGTGAGTGGCGTTGCGTGTGTGAGTGGCGTTGCGTGTGTGAGTGGCGTTGCGTGTGTGAGTGGCGTTGCGTGTGTGAGTGGCGTTGCGTGTGTGAGTGGCGCTGTTGTTTCAGTGGCATTGCGTGTGTGCGTGGCGTTGCATGTGTGAGTGGCGTTGCGTTGTTGAGTGGCGTTGCGTTGTTGAGTGGCGTTGCATGTGTGAGTGGTGTTGCGTGTGTGAGTGGCGTTGCGTGTGTGAGTGGCGTTGCGTGTGTGAGTGGCGTTGCGTGTGTGAGTGGCGTTGCGTGTGTGAGTGGCGTTGCGTGTGTGAGTGGCGTTGCGTGGCTGAGTGGCGTTGCGTGGCTGAGTGGTGTTGCGTGGCTGAGTGGCGTTGCGTGGGTGAGTGGCATTGCGTGGGTGAGTGGCATTGCGTGGGTGAGTGGCGTTGCGTGGTTGAGTGGCGTTGCGTGGCTGAGTGGCGTTGCGTGGGTGAGTGGCGTTGCGTGGGTGAGTGGCGTTGCGTGGGTGAGTGGCGTTGCGTGGGTGAGTGGCGTTGCGTGGGTGAGTGGCGTTGCGTGGGTGAGTGGGGTTGCGTGGGTGAGTGGCGTTGCGTGGGTGAGTGGCGTTGCGTGGGTGAGTGGCGTTGCGTGTGTGAGTGGCGTTGTGTGTGTGAGTGGCATTGCGTGGTTGAGTGTCTCGTCTTCATAAACGTTGGACAGAGTAGCGGATTGCCTCGTTGACAAAGGCCACATAAATTAGACAAACGGAAATCCAGGTAAGCACACACTGACACGGGAACTGAACAGAAAAAGACAAGCATGCACATGCATTAAAGGACATACACACAAGCCTATGAAAACACATACAATGCTAAACTAAAGCACTAGTTAGTCAGATGAGACGTTATGCAAACCTTCTTTACACAGTAATCCCGCACCAAAATTAAATAGCAGGGCTAGATTTTCCTAGAGGTTAGAGAAGCTATGTGGCCTTTAATTGAGATAGATGGCCGCGTATGACAACTCCATGTTTGTTCTGGAGTGGTTTATTGTCCCAGGCGAGCCGCAGAGTCTCATGTGAAGCAGAGGGTTGAGGAGTGTCCGCATTTTGGCAGCCCCTTTATAACAAGCATGAGATGGGACCCGAAAACACTGGAATGAGAAGGGGCTGAAAGGAGCTAGTGACAGAGTTCAACTGGAGGAGAGGTGGGCAAAAACAATGAAAAGGTGGACAAGGGAGGAGAGAAGGAAAGGTGACAGAACTGCTGGAGGAGCAAAGAGGAGAAAAGAAATGCGACACGGCGGGCAGGGGAGGGGGCGGAGCGGGTAAAAAAACAAGTGGGAGGGAATAGCTCTCGGCATTGCTGGGTGGGCGGGGGAGCAGGAGTCTGTGGTGTGAGAGACAAATGTTGGTGTGTGAGGCTGCCTTTCAAGTCGGGTGGGGGAGAAGGTAGTCTAAATGCGACAAATGGTAGTCTGGTGCGAGGCGGGGGAGGGGGAGCAGGGTAGCAAGCGGGAGTGGGAGAAATAAGTAGGGTCGGGGAGTTTGTTCGCATATTTGCAAAGGAAACTGCAATAATATATTTTCAGTAGTTTAATGTGAAAACAAAAATGGAGAAGAGAGAACAGAAATCATAGTTAGCTGCCCTATGGAAACAGATGGGCTTTCAGGTTGCATCAGAACACTGATAAACTACTTTCCTCGTGAAGAACAGAAGGGAGTTCATTCCATAATTTGGGGGTCCAAGAAGAATAAGTCACGACCTCTTACTCTAGTCCTGAGAATTTCAAGGAATAGATGAAAATTCTGAGCAGGTAAGCGTAATAATGCACACAGAAGAGTAGATCTGAAGTTTGTCTGGAATGTAATTCGGTCTAGTGCCATAGAAAGCTCGATGAGAGAATCAGAGGCCTTTAAATACAAACAGCAGCTAAAGCGGAAGCCAATGTAAGCAAGAAAAGACGTGCAGATGCTGGAGAATAACAAGGAAGTTTAAGCAGAAAGGCTGTTGTGCTCTGCGCAATTTGAAACTGTTTTACAACATAAGGAAGAGCACCCAAGTAAAGAGTTGCCATAGTCCAGGCCACGTGATAAACTAAGTGCGTTGACCACTGTTTTCTGACAGCTGAGAGGAAGGAGATGAGGGTTTTCGGAGGACCTGAACACAATAACAAGAATGGCAAAGAACAAATAAAGCAAAAAATAAAACGGACCCGACCAAGCTAAGATTTATGGAGGTAAATCTTTCGCGTCGTCAGTGATGAGGGAGGGAGGCGAGGGAGGGAGGAGAAATACGAGACGGCCTGCTGGCCGTGAGACGTGTGAAGCAGGGGGCGGGGGGAGCGGCGTTGGCTCACAAGCTGTGATTATGGGCAAATCACTCAATCTCCGGAGAGAGAAAAAAAATAAACTCGTCTTTCTGTAATGTAACTGGTGCTCAGGTAAAGCGCCCCAATACCTTCGAGTCAGTTTCACGCTATATAAAAGGTCCCCAAAAAAGTCACATATTCTTATAATTCTTCAATGTCTTCTTTTCATCAAGTAACCTAAAGTCAAAAACTGCTTTTACGCCGACATCAATACAGCATTTCCACTACACTTCGAGTGCTGTTTACGGCGCTATTCCAGGTGTCGTTAAATCAAGCGGCAGCTATGGGAATATAAAACTACAGGCGATTAGAGCAGTCTCAAGCATTTGAAGCAGGATGCTTTAAAGTCAGCGGAGTTCACTTTTGCGTCTCTATGTACTTGCTCTAAAAAGACCAGGGGCTGAGCAAAAGTAAAATTACGCCGGTGTAATTTGGAAAAAATTGTAAAACTATACCATGTTGAGTAATTATGCAGCAGTTCGCTACAAAATTATATCACAGGAACAACATGAACAAACAGAACGCAAGCAGCTGTTCGCACCAAATTTATTTTTTCATTTTTTTTGTGCAAAATGTGTTCTTTCGCCAGAATTGACACCGGGATGCATTATGCAATAAAATAAAGCACAAAATAAAAGATCTGCATTTTGTGTAATCACGTATGGCTTTCTCAAAGTTTAAATTTCGAAACAAATATTCGGAATTGAATTAGTCCACTGACTACCATTAAAGTGGTTGATTTTGTAACAAGTGAAAGCACTGCCATTGCTAGAGTGAAGGCTAGCATACGAAGTGGGGAGAGGAAGGGCTCCTAATGGGAAGTGGAGACGGGGAGAAATTGAGAAGAAAGCTGAGCAGGGAGGGTGTTATTGCGGCTATCTGCTTGCCCGAGGGGAGGAGAAATGCCGTCCTGAGGCAGAGCACACGCTGAGAAATAATGTGATGGGGACCGAAAATAATGACCATAACCCTGCGATGAGGACAAGTACCCTTTACGACGAAGGAAGTCGGCAAAGCAATTCACCGGCCACAGTGTGTGACATGTGCCTTCATCCCGACATACACTGAGAGTGCAAGCGCTCGTGTATAGAGTAGCGGATGGTGTATGAATGCGATAAAAGCGGATATGGAAGAACGCTACATTAAACAAGACGGAGGGATTAAACAAGACTGAGGGAGAGAAGGGGAGGGGGGAGGAGAAATGAGACACGGCGGGCAGGGGAGGGGGCGGAGCGGGGAGAGGGTGTTAAAGCAGCCGGCTGAGGGAACTGATGTGCACGAGCTTTTAAGCTCAATGCACATGCGCATTGAGCTTAAAAGTCACGGGCACTGCAAGGAATCGCCACGATTCCTTGCAAGTTAGTTAAAGAGTGGTTAAGCCCCAATAGTCTCGCAAGCTCGATGCGCATGCGCATCGACAGGCGAGACCTAAAAATCTGGGGGTTTGTCTTTATGATCAGGAAAGCAATGGTCTCATTTGAGCAACAGGAAACTCAAGTCTCGGTCTTTAACATGTATAATCTTTTGTCTATAGACTGGACTGGTCTTGCTTTGGAACCTCATTTTGAGGTACGTTTCTATGGTCCTCAGTTATGTGAATGAGGCATCTTGGGGGAAATTAGGTCCCTAGTCATACCTAGTGCAGTGCAATTTGTTAAGAAGACTGAATCGAATCACTTCACTTGAACTTGTGAAGCTCAGAGAAACCTAGAGTTTGGCCTGTTGAATTTGGAATGGCAGCAAACTGTTCACTACTTAGGTGCCAGTACCAGAACGAAATTGGTAAGCCTACCTCTTTAAAAGCGACATTGTGGAAGGTGCTGTGAACTCAGAAAGAATGAAGAAGTTTCTGGATTACCTGCTTGTACAATGTGCAACCTTGGAATTCAGACCAGTCTAATGGCATATCCAGATATTGAAGAAAGCCACAAAACATTAATTGTTTGTCTATAGATTGGCTAATAAGAAAGTGACCAGATGTTCTTATAAAAGCATAGTCGCCAAATTTATTTCTCATTTGTCAAGCAATAGGTCATCATTTCTGCCCATTACCAGGATTAATACATTTGGGAATGAATGTTTTAGAGAACAAAACTCCTATGGCAATTTATTTTTAGAATTCCGAAATAGAAATCAGTGTGCCTTTTCATAGAGGGAGGTCCACTTCCAAGGTTGACAAATTCTGCACAAGAGAAATCAATGCCGTGTTACCAAAGTATCTTCACAAAATGATGTGCCAGCATTCTATAAACTTCACCGCAAGACTGGACGTTGGGTTTCATTCAGGTGAGTTTGTCACTATTGTATTTCAAGAATTACAGACCTCGTTCAGGGGTGGGTTTTAAAGTAAAATTGGCGATTTCCAGCAGATGTTGTAATTCCACCATCACCAGGATTAGAGAACCAGAAGTTAATGACGACTTCTAGAAGTGGACAGTGGTCCTCAGGGGGTGGGAATAACACTAATGAAATAGATTTACCGCATCTAGTATCAAAAAATGTTACATTACAGCACACCTATAAATCAGACCCATTTCTTTTAATGTTAACTAAATGTTTCTGAGTATCCTTTATCAAGACCAGGGCACAACAGATAAAATCTATGCAAATTTAGCACAGTCTCCTTGAATCTAACCCTAAACAGGTGTTCAAGAACGTGCAGCAGTGGATCAGGGAATGTGTTGTGCAGGTTTCTGCATGACGCGCGCAGCTGATAATAGAGCATGGTGTCCAGTGTGGTAGGTTTGAGAGTGTTGTCGGAGGCAAAAGGCAGGATGAAGCAATTTCCTGGATACAGGTCTGCAAAGGTGGCTAAGTGTCTTTGGCATGCACGGGGTCTAGCATCTGCAGTCTGCAAGGCTGGTAACAGTGGGTTCCGTGCTAGTGGAATAGATGGAGCATATAGGGTGGAAGTTGAGCCCAGCTGCGCAAACTGTCCCATGCCCATCGCAGGCACTCTACCGTGTTCACCTCTCCGCACAGGGGCTTATAGCATTGGTAGAGTGCAGTGGCTAGAGGCCAGGGACAGGCAACATCCATCTCCACTGCCGTGTGGGGCTGAAACCTTGTTGGATATAACCAGTAGTGTAGGTATTAAGCCTGCGCGCATAGTGCAAACAGTTGTAGGTCAGGTGCACTGAGATCCCCCTGACGAACTGGAAGTGTAACTATTTTCCTTGTAATTCGGAGTTGCTTGCCAGCCAATGCAAAGGATATCCGGTTGAACCGTAAATCCTTAAAGAATGAAGCAGTGAGTGGTACAGGTACGTTGCTGAATAAGAACAGAAATGTAGGTAGTTCTATCATTTGGCTATGGCCAGGCGTCCAGTCAAGGACAAGGAGTTTCTCTTCGAGCCAAGTCATTGCAAGTCCATAATTTGCCTTCCAGAGCTCCTCAATGTCTCTGGTCATCCAGATCCCCAGGTAACATACAGGCTCTCGTGCCCACCTCAATGGAAACTCCGAATCCACTGGCGTTGGTTAGTGTAAACAATGTGGACTTGGCCCAGTTAATATATATGCCCGAGTAGCCGCCAAATTGTATCACTTCCCGTATAACGGGGTCGAATTTGGTTTGTGGGTTTCGAACATATATAAAGTGATATTATCTGCGTACATTGATATTAAGAGACTGCATGTCGGAAAGTTCAGTCCGGCTATGTATGGTGTTGACGCAACCAGGCCACCAAAGGCTGCACTGCTATTGTGAACAATTAGGAGGTAAAGGGCAGGCCTGGCGGATGCACCACACTATAGGAAATGGATCCAATTGCATACAATTGAGGCGGAGTCTGGCAGTCGGAGCTGTATGTATATAATAATGGAATGAGTCGCACAAACGCGGGGCTTCCACCAAGGTGGGAGGGAAGAATAAATAAGTATGGGCACTCTAGCGAATCAAAAGCTCTTGTGCATATAGGAGGGCGGTGAGCGCAGACAGGCCAGGCTCCACACTGTGGAGCACTGCGAATATGGTGCACAAGTTGTACGTTGTAGACCCGCCCAGAACAAAGGCGGATTGGTCTGGACGCACTATATCGGGCAGGAGCATGAGGAGACGATTGGCAAGCAATTTCGCAAGTAGTTTGTTATCTACATTGATCATAGACAGTGGTCGATAAGAGTCACAGCGATTAGCTGGCTTGTCAGGTTTCAGGATGGTCACAATGGGGGGAGCTCTTCTGTAGATAGGGAAGCCTCAAACATATCCTGTAGATGTAAAACAATAGAGCAGCAAACTCTTTATAGAAGGAGGCTGTTAGGCTGTCCGAACCTGGCGGTTTCTCACTTGCCAAGTTTTGTATGACTTGCCACAGCTGCTCCTCCATAAATGGAGAGTCAAGGAATGTGCGAAGGGAGCTGTCAAGCCAAATAATTTTCATTGTGTTGAAGTACTGTTTAAGTTTGGCTGTGCACGGGGGCACAGTGGTGCCATAAAGTTGAGAGTAGCATGAGGTCATAGTGTGGAGCATGCCTTTGGGTTAGGAATGCCATAATTGTTGTTCGTCCAGCAGTTCGATCACGTATTCAGAAGACCGAGGCTGCCGGAGCATGTTAGCAAGCATTTTTCCTGGACGGTTGCCCTCACCATAGCGGCATCAATGCATCGGGTGAGGAAACTTAGCTCCTGCGATGCCTCATAGTTGTATTCATTGAGTGTCTCCATAATTTTTACCATGGTGGATGGGGATTTGCAAGCATGTACTCCAGCTCCAATGCCCGGAGGTGACTTTTCAATGACACCAGGTGTGAGCTAATTGCACTGAGGATACCGGCATGCTTCACATTGCATACCCCTCAAATTATGACTTTGAAGGCTTCCCATAGTGTCGAGGGTGAGGAGTCGGCCTTTGTTCAGTTCAAAGAAGTCATTATAGCTGTGCGCACTTCAGCTCGAGTCACAGAGCACCATGCAGTAATCGCCATGAGAATGCACATGATATTGTCAGCGGAAAGGCGTGTACAATAAGTACAGGAGAACGGTCAGATAGGGTTCTAAACTGGTGGAAGACCTCAGTGGCCCATGTCAGTCCATCTCGGGAAATAAGCCAATAGTCTATGCATGACCATATGTCGTGATCTAATGTATAGCATGTACCCTCCATGTCTCGCTCGTGCTTATACCACCAGACGTCTTCAAGAGAATTGTCAGTCATGAGTGTACATAATTACACAGCGGCACTGGGGTGGGGGCGACAGGATGTACCTGTGCGATTCAGGCAGGGTCCAATATGACGTTGCAATCGCCCCCAAATGATCGCACCAGGCTCCATGTTAAGGACGTGGTGCCATACAGTCACAAAGAAGTCTGGACAATCATAACTTGCACCATGAAGTGAGACAAATATTACGAGACATTGGTGTAAGAAGCCGGCCACTATGACAAAACACGCCTCAGTGTCCCGGACAGTCTGGCTCAGATACCATGGTATGCCCTTGTGCAAAATTATGGCAGTCCCCCGGCCGTAATTGGAATAAAGTGTGACATGTGTGTCTGTGCACAAGCCCATCCTAAGAAGGGAGGCTGTGAAAGTGCTGAGATGTAGTTTTTGAAGAAAGCATAGATCGATGTGATGGCGTGCTACATAGGCGTGAACTAGTCTTGCTTTGCGCTGATTGTTGAGACCCCTTATGTTTCAAGTAGGGCATCTAATGTCAGCGGTCATGATGCTGTGGTAATAGAGTTAGAAATGTAATGTACGAGGGCTCGAGCTCCTGCATGGTCGCACGGGAGAAGTGGTGAAAGAATGGGGGCCTGGGCAGTGAATGATGTGTTAAGTTGTCTGGTGTATGAGGAATGTGCAGCACAGGGAGCGATGTGGTGTTAGTTGCCATAAGTAAGGTGTGTTGAGAGAAAAAGCAAGGAAAGCAAAAAGGAATATTAACATGTTTACAACCCCCATCCACTTACACCCCCAAAAATGGTGGAGTTCCAGATCCCACCCCCCTCGCAAACCCATATCACATACCACATACGGAACAACATAGTTAGGAATTATCCTTGGAGGCAGAGTCAAGCCAGGAGAACTGCCCAATCTGTACTAGTCTCGGTGGCCTTAGAGCAGATCTGCCAAGGGCAAGTGGATGACAGGAGAGATATGCCCAGTATGCCAATTTGACCAAGCGGTCAGAGTGAGACAGCATAGTGTGGAACCATGATCCGGCCCTCCACGAGCAAGCGGCCAGACAGCAGCATCACAATCTGAGCGGTCTGGTATGTCTCCATCTCATTCAACACTATCCAAATCATCATCTGCTCTAGCTCGCGGCGAAGCTCGGGCCAACCCAGACTCCTGCGTTATAGTTTTGGCAAATTTAAGAGCTGCCCTTGGATCTGTGAAGTGGTGCACTTACTCTCTGTGTGAGATACGTAGTTTAGCAGTGTACAGAAAGGCATATGTGATGTCCAATTTGTGCAGCATCTTTTTGGCAGGTAGAAATTCCCTGCATGTCGCCTGCACTGAGGGCGTAAAATCCGGATTGAAGGATAGTGTGTTCCCATGAAAGTGGAGTTCTCTCTGTTCCCGGGCCTGACGGAGCACCACATTTTAGTAGTTGAGCAGGCAGGCCGCTATGGGCCTCGGCGGAGTGCCAAATTGCGGGCCTGGGCGCCAAAATGCAATGAGGTCTTTCCACAATGAACACTGGAGAACCAAATAGCTTGCGAAGCACAGTCTCTATGTAGTCCTCCATCCTCAAAATATTGGTGGAGTCAGGAACACTGGTAACTTGGAGGTTATTATGTTTTGACCATGCCTCTAGGTCTTCATTCTTCGCTTTGATGAGCTCCAGGACTTTATCCATTCGTAGGAGTTGCTCACTGGTCGCAGCCCCGCTCATCCTTTGCACCAGAGACCCTAGTCTCCAAGTTGTAGATTCTGTCCTTTTGTTTATTGACCATTTGCGTCATGGAAACCTGGCGGCTTGCCATGAGATATAGTTTAGTATCAATGATTCGCAGATCAGATTTAACGTCCACAAGGATTTCTTTCAGATCATCATCGCGGCCATCATCTCCCCCCGGGTTGTCAGCCTGATTGTCTTGCGTGGGGTAGGAGCCCGTGTGTCTGGCGTTCTTTTTGCCCTCAAAGGGGAGTTTCGACTGTCGGGAGTCTTGATCTTATACATATTGCGCTTGAGGGAGTTGTTACTCACTCACTCCATCACTTTGAGCATGAGGTTGTGAAAATAAGAGGAGGGATTTTGAGCACCCCTTTCAAGATGCATGAGAATTCAGTGTTGCCACCTTAGCACTGTAGACTTAAGGGTGGATAGTGAACCAGTGTGCATACATAAATGTGGAAAAGTGCTGGGCCTAAGGAGGAGCACAGTGGGGAGGACAGATTAGAAGCTGGCAAAGAACGGGGAACGGTCTCAGTGTTGTGGGTTGGTTTGAAGCTATATTGAGCTAAGTCTAAAATATCATGAGACTCAATGAAACAAGAGATTTGCATCTTTATTGCTTTCTCAAGAACCTTTATTGGGCAGGGTAGCTCAAATGGCATGATTCAGCATTCGCCTTTTCAATACAGGAATAACCAGGGCAGATTGTCATGCCATGGGTACTGATGCAGGAATGAATGACTTATTAAAAAGACTCTGAAGAGACTGTGCAATCAGAGGGTGACCGGCCCATACAATATTAGGCAGGCAAGTAACAAAGGAGAGGCCACAGAGACTGAGGTCATAAGGTCCTGGATTTCAGAGAATGAAAGATGGTTTACCTCAATCAGGCATTTCCAGTATAGTGACAAGAGCACCATCTCTCACCCAATCCGCATCCAATGCCTCCACAACACCACAATACGAGAAACGCGTCTGGCCCACTTCCCCCCCAACACCTTGTCATCTTCCAACCTGATCTGGAGTGTCCCCAAGGCTTATCCTTCAGCACCACATTCTACAATATTTACATGGCCCGACTGCCAGCATCGCCCGAGCCCCTGGAATCATCATAATCTCATCCTCTCCAAGACACCTTCACCAGTCAAACTAAATTCCTTGACTGCATGTAAATGTAAATGTAGTTGAGCTTATATAGCGCACAGCTACCCGCAGTGGGTGTCCCGGCGCTTGCTTAGGGAACCCTTCCTGGTATTCCCCTGTGGGATAGCAGGGTATCCACAAGGTGAAAGTCAGGCATCCCGCCGCGAGGGGCCGTTGTGGAGATTAAGCAAGCTATTGCCCAGAGTCGCAGAGTGTGAACCCGTGAGTCGAGGAGGCACCGGGGCGAGAATTATCGAGTCCGTGGAATTTTTAGCCCAAGACCCCGCCGAGGCGGGGAATTAAACCCTGGTCCAGGACCGATCTCAGCTTCCGGGTCTGCTGCCTCTAACCCCTGAGCCACACTTCTCCGCATGTCAGAAGTTGCCCTTTGGATCAAGACCAACTGCCTGAAGCTCAACTCAGACAAGCTGGAGGTGGTAGTCTTCGAGAAAGACACCTCACTCTGGTCAATGGTCTTGTGACCCTCAGGCTTAGGACCCACTCTGTCAAGCCAAGAACCGAGGGATAGTGATCAACAACCAAATCTCGATGACCAGTCAGGTCCACTCGATCGACTCCTCCAGTTTCCATACCCTCAAACGCAGATGGTTTCCGATCAACACCCACCAAACCATCACACAAGCCCTTATCACTAGCAAGCAGGACCACAGCAAAACATTTTATGTTAGAAATATGCACACAACTCCTAGATAGACTCCAGATCATCCACACAGCGGCCAGACTCACACTCAACCTCCCATCCCCATCCAAATATCCTCACAGACCGCCATTGACTAATCATTCACAAATGAGCCTTTGTCAAACTACTCACACACAAACACAGTGCACTACACAAAGAGGACCAGACTCCCTGAACAACAGTATCAGCTTCTGTACCCCCACCATACATCTTCGCTACGCCAAACTACTGCTCGCCCATGACACCCACATCTCAAGAACAAGAGCAGATGTCTATGTTTTCTCGTACCAGGATCCTAAAGCCTGGAACGACCTCCCCTTGCCACCAGCTCAGTCCTAGTATTACAAAAGAACCTGAAAACCTGGCTCTTTCAATAGGCCTCACCTAGGGCAGTACCTCCTTCTCCAGATGTCAGGATACCCTCCCTGGTGACATGCTCGCACTGCAAGTACATATAAGGGCTGAAGAACAATGTCACTGTGAGAAGCACCATAAAACTGAGGGACCTTAGCTGGATAGACTGTTGTAAGAATTACAATGAGAGAGCATCAATCCTGTGTCTCCGAGAGATGTTAGTGTTTTGCGAACTGGGCCTCTGCATTTGACAGACAGCAGAACACAGCCACAGAGAGACAGAAAGCATCTAGGTGCTGTATCCATTGAAGTTCGATTGTACTAGCCACAGTCCCTATGTGTCACCTACTATTTCTAATTGTCTGTAAGAAGATATGTGGATCTGTACTGATAAAAACATTCCTAATTCTTAAAATCGCAAGTATTTCCTCATTTAGAGTACAAGCCTATTTTTTTACTTCAGTTGTTGTGTAATCCATTTATAACAGCCAGGATATAATTTATTATTGAAGTTATAAAATGGGTCTGGTCTTGTAAAGGTCTGTTGTAGAGGCATTTACAAACTTGTGATACTGGCTACAATAAAAACTTTTAAATGCAACCAATTCAATCAAATAAAAGGATAGATTAGTAATGATATTGTTACTCCTAGTTCATAGATTTGCTCCAATTACCAACTTGAAGGTACAGGTCAAGTTGCGGAGTGACTGAAATACCCGTCCATTAGAACTTGGCATGCCTAATAGTATACGTCCATGTCCCATATGTAGGAATGCACTCTTTCCCTGCACATGTGCACAGCTAAAGCGGTTACCTAATTAATGAAGAAACCAATCAGTGTTGGCTTTCTTGGCAGATAAACTGAATATGGCCTGGTGCCTGAAGACCACCAGGACTCCAGCACGCACAACAAAATTAAATACTCCTTTTGTCCATATAATGCACTTTATATCTTATATCTCATCAGAAAAATTCATAACATTTCAATCATCATGTGCTGTTCATCAATAAATCACAAGAAAATCATTCAAAGTTTACATTTTCAGCAAGAACACAAATCATATCAGTTAATCACAAAATTATTAGAAACAAATCAATAACACCCAATGCATTTCGGGGCCGAGCCCCTTCGTCAGGGGTCTAGTTATTGAAATTTGTTTGCTGTCACTACTTAATATAGTGCTTATGTCTGGTATTGTCTTCTGCTTTCTATGTCTGTCTTTGTAGCCTTAATCCGTTCTTTCTGTGAAGTTTAACGTTATTACAAGACTTTAGTCTTTCAGATGTTTACGAGGCGTCCTGCGGGTTCAGTAGATGAATCAGTCCCGCTTGGCGTTTCTTGGCAGATAGCCTAAGGGTTGCTTGGTGTGTGTCGATAATAGAAAGGAGACTGTTTTGACACAACCTTCTCAACCTCGTGTTAGATCCAACAGTACAGAGAAGAGGGAGGACAAGAAAGAGATAACAGAAGCTGCGGCCTAAGCAAACCGTTTTTGGGAATCTGCTGGCCAAACTGCACATCTGTTTCTGTTGGCACAGTAGCAGATAGACACTCAGATAATTCTGTGACAGATACAGGTCTAGAGAAGGCCAATGGAGTCACATTAGTTGCTCATAGCAGAATATGCAGGAAGGGATCTATCAAGCAATGGTGGTCTTATCCAATGCCTAGCCAGCATCACTGGCATCGAAAAGTTAAAAAGAGTTTACCTGAATATTGCAGGGCCTTGGTTTTATAAAAATGAAAATATGAGGAATGCAAGACATCAAGATTATGTACTCTCTTCGCTCCAAGGGGGCACATGGACACATAAATAATGTAGGAAGATGGACCTCATTCAAATGGAATTCAGTCAACATCTTTGGAAAATCACTTTGTCCCAGTGGACACTGGTTAGGGTTCTGAAGCACAAAGGGCGTTGGTGAAAACCTAGGAAATCCCATTAATTCCAAAGGGATGCATCTTCTACTGGTAATTTCGCTCCTGGGTTATTTCCTGTGTTTCTAATGAATATATATATGGAGGTAAACATTGTGAAGGTCCCCAGAACCACCAGTATCTGAGCTAAAGCAAGGATCTTGAACCTAGGCAAGGAGTAGTTGTGCAGATCCAAGATGTGGCATACCCCTTTACAAAGCAGAATCTGCTCTTTGATCTTCCAATAGGAGGAAACTCTCAAACTTCTGCAGATTTTCTTATGATGCTGACTGGCTAGGCAAGATGTAGAGTATATCACTCCATACCACAGAGAGAGCACTATAAGTCATATTGGTAAGTTGGGTCCAGGGGTGATGGTGGATGGAAATTTCCCTTTGCAGTCAAACATCCCACCCAAATGGAAAGCTACAAGGTTCCTGAAAGAGAGCTGGGAGGTTGGCTTGTTCTTTCCATAACACACCCTATCTTCGACTGTGGAGTCAAGACCAAGGATAAGGAGACAGCAACTGGCGGTTCTTCCTTTGAAACACTAAAAAGTCATTAACAGCAGTAAGGAGCATCAATGTTTGATCAGTGCTGGTTGGGAGGCACTAAATGATTTCTTCATGTCAGTGCCTGTTCTGCATTTCTGGATGTCCTTGTCTGTGGAAAGAAGCAAACAAGAGCTCAATGAGTCCTTTTAGCTCACGCGCTTAAGCTCTGAAAATCGTCAACATGTCTGACTGTGCATATACAGACAGGCATGCATGGTGCAAGTCCATTTCTACTCAGCTACGTACTTCCTTACCCAGCTTGGGCGTGAACCAATTGTCCTTCTGAGCATACGCTGAGAGAAAGGAGACATAATGGACAAATCTGAGCTATTAGTTATTCTGTAGCATGCAATGATATTTGCATGAACCTGTCTGAGCTAGAAACCTCTAGATTGGTACAAATTTTGTATAAGAATCCACATAGTTTGCCTGGTTGTACATGAGAAATCGCAAAACGTAACTAAGAAAAGTGGCCCCCACCACAAAAGTTTGGGTTTGGGTGCTCCTAGAGTCCAATACAAGCCTTTCTTGGAGACCACAATATTTATGGTCTGGTGACATCAAGATAGCATCTGGCAAACGTCACATGCCTCCTTGAGAATTTGTGGCGAAATGACCAGAAATTAATTTGAAATTGGTGTCAAAGTTACTAAAAGAACACAGTTGCCTTTAATCTTTGAGTTTTTTAGGGTCTGGATGAACAGAGCCCCAACATCCTTCGGCGAGTAGTTCCATTTGATTCGATATAGGTTCTCATATTCACTTGACCTGGCCCAGGGGTCTGCATCTGGCTTGGTGTTATCAACAGGTTGGTGTCAACATTCCAGAACAAAAGAGTGTTTGTTCCGAAAAGGGCAGTGGGCTCCCAGGGACTCAATGCCACTTCCCCAGACCTTGAAATGAGGATTTAGCTGAAAAGGGACACGGCGCAAAATAGTTTTTTGACCCAGAACTTTCACTATTCCCAGGCTTATTCTCACCATTTGCGTAGGGTCAGTGGCCCCATATAGAGAACAGGTACTATGGGTAGGGGGCCTGGATGTCTCTGATAGAGAGGGTACTTGATACCATATCCTGTTGCTTACCCCTTATGTTCATGTGTTGGCCACTCTTGCTGATAAAACTTAATACTTCCTCCAGGGTACAGTCCCGCTTGCTATGCATGCACAGCAGTATGTTCCTAGAGGGAGATCAGGCGTTTACTAAATTACTGCTTCCATAACATGAGCCAGAAATTAACAGGGTCAGCTCCTCCAACTGGTCATTGGCCTTACATGAATGCTTTAAAACCAGAATAAGCTACCCAAGGTGATGGGAGAGGAGAGTGAGAATTGAATAAAACTGAGATCAAGAGGAGCACTGGCCGGCACAGAAAATTGCTAACTATGGTGATCCACATCAGCAGGTAATAAAAAGGGTATTGGGGAGAGGATGTGGCCTAATGGCTAGGGTGGTCGCTCTCAAATCTGGGGAACCGGGTTTGAATCTCGGCAACGACGCACAACATCCTGGGATTCTGGGCAAATCACATAATCTCCCCGTGCCTAACAGAAATGAACGTCTCTGTCTGTAATGCAACTGGTGCTCATGTAAAGCGCTCTGATACCCAATACCTTTGGGTCAAGTTTGCGCTATATAAAACTCTGAAGAAAGGGAAAAAAAAGCTAAACATACAAATAGTGGAAGAGGTGTGCCTGCATATGAAACATACATGGTATCCTGCATCCATAGCTATAATGAACAGCTGAAGAACTTGGTGGCTGGTACCTACCTCGTGGAGAAGTGTGGCTCAAATGGTTAGAGCGGCAGACCCTGATGCAGAGGTCTGGTCCGGGACCAGGGTTCAATACCCGCCTCGTGGGTCTTGGGCTCAATTTCCTCTGACCTGATAATTCTCGCCTCGGTGCCTATTCTAATCATGGGTCCCACTCTGCAACTCTGGGCAATAGCTTGCTTAATCTCCACAACGGCCCCAACAGCGCTGGGATGCCTGGCTTCACATTGGGGGTGCCCAGGAGTGGACATTTCACAGGGAAAAGCCAGGAAGGGTTCCTAAGCGGTATAAGGACAGCGCCGGGACACTTCCGTTGGAGGTAGCTGTGCGCTTTACAAATGCTGGCATTTACATTTTACATTTACCTACAAACAAACTTCAAGTCAGGACTTATCAATACTACACTATCATTAGGCACAATTAGCAATACATATGAAAGAACTTTAAAAAACAAAGCAAAACATTAAATGATGGTATGTTGCATAGAAGGAATAACACACACTGCCATTCATCTCACAGTTCAGTATGATGTGGGTAAGCAGTGATGGGTTAAAGTACCACAATTGACTAGCTGATGGAAACACCACCAGCATTACAGAACCCTGAAGTGTAGTGTAATCTTGTATCCAAAAATATTGGAAGAACTGCGCATGGGGATATTCTTTTCTTCTGCTGCTTATAAAGGCAACATTCTCAGCTGCAGGTACATATAAATAAATAAATAGATTAGAAATTATCATTGGTGACTGGTTAATGTGGAGGGATTACTCCTGCATAGGACCGAATGGAATCTAATCTGAATGGTGAAAGCAGATTATCCTCTTCCATTCATCACTCAATTTAAGAAAACCAGTTCAGATTATTATTATTTTTTTTTTTTTTGCAGAGTTTTATATAGCGCGAACTAGACCCGAACCGAATCAGGTATCAGAGCGCTTTACATATTTTTCCAGTTACGTTACATGTTTACATTTTCCAGTTACTTTCATTTTAGGCACGGGGAGATTAAGTGATTTGCCCAGAATCACTGGAGGTTTTGGCGTCGTTACCGAGACTCGAACCCAGTTCCTCCAGGTCCGAGGTCGAGCGCCCTAGCCGTTAGGCCAACTCCTCTCGCCTACTATTTACTCCCCCTATAATTATATTCATAACAAAGTCGAAGCGGTATAAAGAATGTTTTGGGGTCAGTCTATACAATCGTATAAATGAAATATTAATAAGCTAGTGATCTAAACAACTATCAATTCTTTTATTGTGTAGCTGCAGCGTTAGAAGCACTATTAACTTTTCACATCTCTTTTGAGCTAATCCTATACAGAATGGAAGAATGACAGCCATTATTTATTGCCACTGTTACAGTTGATCACCTATCACAGCTATTTGATGAAATGTCAAACAAAAAATGGTGCGGTACAAATATTAACTTTACACACATATAAAGTGTATGTTAAGTATAAAACCATTGACTACAAAAATACTGCGGACTAAAATATCAACATTACATTGGTAAGTATATGCATTTAAATCTAATTAACATTATTTTAATTTTAAAAAGTTACATCTTGTAATGCATAAAAAAACACACCACTTAAAAGTAAATGTATTACATTTATGTACTGAATTGTGCCTTAAGTTAAAAAAAAATATATATATAATTGTTACAAATACAAGTAACAATTTAAAATTCTAACAGTCGACTATAAATTCAAACACATTCAATATAATTTGTAACTAAAAATATAACACGTTATGATAAAACTGAATATTAACATTTATATTTAATTATTCTTAAAAGCACTCAATCCATTCTCTATATTTATTAAACCTGTAGAAATAACACACTAATTACATACTAAGGGCCAGATGTAGATAATCAGCATTTACCGATTCTAAAATACCGAATTATACTGATTCGGTGTTTTAGAATCGGTAAATGCTATGTAGGTATCCAATCGGTAAATTTTACCGAATTTGTAAAATTCGGTAAATACCGAATCGGTATTTACCGATTCGGTATTCCCCATTCATTCCTATGGGCCTTAAGGCCCATAGGAATGAATGGGAATTACCGGGGGGGGAAACATTGAAGGGTGGCCAGGGTGTCACTTTGACATCCTGTTGCACCCCTGAATTGTGTATGGGTGCACATGTGGACATGTGCCCTAAGGGCATGTATGTCTGCCACATGGCACTGTTATTATTTGCATAAATTAGCATTTCTTGGGGGTTTTCGAAATTTACCACCAACTTGTAGTTGGTGGTAAATAACGAATCCTAAAATGGGAAAATCACTCATTTGAGTGCTCCCTACATATCAGGATTCGGTAATTTACCGAATCGGTATTTAAGAATTCGGTAATTTACCGATTTCTTAATTTACCGATTCGGTAAATTACCGAATCCTTAATTTAGGCCCCTACATATGAAAAGCCTAATTCCGGTCGGTAACGGCCGAAATTCAGTAATTTCGGCTGTTACGGACCGGAATTAGGCTTCCTACATCTGGCCCTAAATCACATAAAACATATGAAATAATTTGAAAGACAAATAATAATAAAAAGTTAAATGGTTTTATAAATATATCATTTTTAATGAAACACCCTCAGAATAGCTTATATATAAATTCAGAGCGAACTAAAAAGTAAAGTAGTGCGTAGTAACATTAGGGGGAAAAGCAAACCTAGGAGTGGGGGTTGGGTCCGATTGACTAGTCTAGGTCCAGTTTAACAGACACTGGAGAAAGTGCATGCATTGGTAGAGGTCAGGCTTACTATTCCAACTACAAAGAAACATTGTAAAAAGTACACAATGGAGGGGAAGGGGAGTTTCAGATATACGCTCTGACTCCAGTTTAACACTGGGAAACTGCATATATTGGGGGGTGGGAGGGTCAAATCAGACTTCCTATTCTATCTCCAGTACAACAAACATTAGGGAAAGCGCATACATGGGTAATGTCAGACTTACTATTCTAACTGTACTCTAAGAAATATTGGAAAAGTGCACAAATGGGACCGGGGATGTGGGCAGGTTTACCATGCTTACTCCTGATAAGCCTACATTGAGGAAAGTACATATATTTGGGGAGTAAAGGCCAATTTACTATTTTACCAGTGTAACAAGTGCTAGGAAAGTACATACACTATGGGATAGGAAATGTACTATTTCAACTCCAGTCTAACAAACACTGGGGGTAGAGTATATTTTTAAAGCAAGGCAGTATATCCAGACAATATTAGCACCCATTACAAATAAAAATAATTAACACATTTGAAAAACCTACCAACTATTAAAACATCTTGAAATTGAAAAAAAATATATATTTTTCAAAGATGTAAAATTAACAGAATTGGTAAAAAAACACATTGAAAAAAATTGTATGAATAAAAAACATCCCTCAAACCTAAGATTCACACACCAAAAATGTTTGTATTTGACTTTTAAATCAACTATCACCCTATTCCCCTAATGTACCCCATAATAGGTTTTAAAAAATCCTTTTTATATATGCACCTTTTAACCTCTTAATATTAAGCATACAATTAATGTCCAATTCAAACCATGTATAATATAGCAATCACTTAACTATCAGAATAAATTATAAAACAATTAACATATTAACATTCATTCACAGAAAATTAAAAATTAGCCACCTAATTCCCCAATAAATCTTAAAAAATATACAGCACTATAACTTTAACAAAAAATAAAGGAATTTTAAAATAACAAGTACACTAAAGAAAAACAGAATACAATATAAATAACCATTATAAAAAAATATTAAAGATATTATTAAGAACAATTTTATAGTAAACCCATAAAAAAAGGATAGACTCACCTTTGATATTGTGGTCCCCAATATTTTGGTAGTGATGACATTTTTGTTAAATAGCCAAATTTTAGCAGCATTTTCAACAATACAGCAGTGCACAAGAACATTTATGTTGTGGTCCCTGTTAAATTGTAACTTGGAACATTAACCATATCACACATCAATATACATATGTATTTAATCATAAGGCATGGAAATCACACATCAGTGTTGTCAGCAAGAAAGTAATCTAGTTGGCCCATATTTCATTGCACCTATGAGGATATCCACAGTACCAATAAACTTTTTCATCAAGAATTCTACATTTGGCAACACCTTCTTCCATTTTCCCAGGCTGAGCGCATTAGATGAGTTCCATGATTGAGCAATGACCCATATAGCAACCATCAGACCTAAGCAATCAATAGTTTAGTGTATCAGCAGACCTGTACACTCACAATATTTTTATGACTATATTGTCAGACGATCAATTTTGGAATCGGTATTTAGGCGGAATACCTCAATTACAAAATAGAGGCACCACCTGTGAAACTTTCTCAAAAGCATATGAAAGATAACATCTATTAACCTCATTGAGAATTACAGAAAACCTTGAGAAGAAAAAGTGTTAGAAGACAAAAAGTGGCCTTCATGTTGAGCATCATTTTGCTTCATAATGGAGCGCATTTCAGAAAGAAAAAATGAAATATACCTATTACATTTTAAAGTAAATATACAGAAGTACAAAGTGACCCGCCTACTTAATTCTCCATTTATCTTGGTGCATTATGAAACTACTGGCTGACGCCATGAATGACTCTGCTCCTGTGTTAAGGAAGTGACTGGTCTGTTCAGATGACGTTAATTTGCCACACATAACATGCTGCTGTACCAATTCAGGGTCTCTAGCTGGATTTGTAAATGTGGCTACAACCAACCTTTGGCCCTCTGCGCTGGCCTCATAGTGACATCATAATCATTCAATCAAATTAACTGAAATTTGGCCTCCCTCATTCATACTTAATAATCTATACAGCAGATTAGATGGTGTTCTGGCAACTCCACATACACTGGCCAGAAGGGCCTGATGTACAGGTCAGCAATTAATGAAACATATATGTCTCCTCATATGAGAAAAAATAAAGAATACTTCAACTCTAGTTGCTGTGAGCATGAGAGCTATTTAGAGTCATAATCGTAGTGTGGATTTTATGGAAATGAACACATAGTTAGGTCTTAAAAACAAAAGACCAAGCACTTATTTGCAAGGGACAATGTCTTTGGAATATAGAAAATTTCATACAAAAGTAGTCAACAGGGATTTGAAGTTATCATCACGGCAGGTAGTAATTACAACGACATGCAGGTTTGAATCTGTGTGGCATAATTACAGTGAGGTGAGTAGATGACTTCTGCTAGATGTTAAACTAAATTGGGGTACTGTCCTTTAGCTACTGCAGTTATATGGATCACTGCATATCTAAGCAAGCAAACACTTGTGTCCTATTTAATTTTAAAATATATCTCATTGTCCTCAGACCACTTCTGACAGCACGCTTGAAACTGTATAACCACTGTGACTTTACTGGACAAAAATAAAATAAAGGTTATACATTTTTTTTTTTAATATACAATAGTAATAGTTCTTGTAGCATTGCTGGAAACGGAGTATCATGATTAGTTTGTTCCCTTCAAGCTCTAATATTTAAGTCTTCTTAATTAAACAAAAAAACGAAAAACAAGAATTAGTAATTAATTAAAAGCCACTTGCAGGTCAATTTGCTTTTTAAGAACATAATCAAAATGCTTAACAATCCAGCCTTTGTAGTTAGGCATAAATAATAGCTTTATGGTCCAAAATGTATAGTGACAATTTCACATATAGGAAGGCTGGAGGTATTTCTACTACTCCTTTTCATACCTTTCTAGTGCTGCTCTTCTTCTTTCCACAAATTCTGTAGAAGATGAGTCTTCCTTCCCCACCTTAACCTTCGTCATACCTTCAAATAAAATGGTGACATATCAAAGAAAATCATTACAATAAACACTGTTCAAATAAATATGAGCTATTTCACTACACTGGTTATATATTGATGTAGTTCACTGGGATAAACAAGCATTTACAATGCAATAGGTCTCGCAGCATTAAAGTTTGAGTTACTGCCATTGTAAATGACAATGCTTTGCATTGATTTTTTTTTTAATTTGCAATTGGTACATAAACATTGTTTGTGAATGGTTAGCTGATGTGGTGGTGTCCCCGAGTGATGTGGTGGTGTCCCTGAGTGATGTGGTGGTGCCCCCGAGTGATGTCTCTGAGTGATGTGGTGGTTGTTCCTGAGTGATATGGTGTGTGAGGGTGAGGGTGTGAGGGTTGTGAGGGTAGGGGTGTGAGGCTGTAAGGGCGAGTGAGGGTGTGTGAGGGTGAGTGAGCGTGTGTGAGGGTGAAGGGGTGTGAGGGTGACGGGGTGAGGGTGTGTGAGGGTGTGTGAGGGTGAGGGGGTGTGAGGGTGATGGGGTGTGAGGGTGATGGGGTGTGAGGGTGATGGGGTGTGAGGGTGATGGGGTGTGAAGGTGATGGGGTGTGAAGGTGATGGGGTGTGAAGGTGATGGGGTGTGAGGGTGATGGGGTGTGAGGGTGATGGGTTGTGAGGGTGAGGGGGTGTGAGTGAGGGTGGGTGAGGGGTTATGAGGGTGAGGGGGTGTGAATGAGGGTGTGTGAGGGTGAGTGATGGTGGGTGTGGGTGAGTGATGGTGGGTGAGTTAGGGTGTGTGAGGGTGAGAGGGTGCTGCTTTGGAGGAGGGCATAAAAACATATGTCAGTGCCCATGGTCAAAGCAATTAAGATGTAATCCACCATTCTCCCCCTCTCCTGGACCCCATTCATATTCTAATCACAGTTTTCCCTTTCCCTACAAAACGCCAACTACTTAATAAGCCGGCCCACATTCCCCTCCCCAATACCCAGCTCTGGATGTTGCAAGGGAGGGAGGGAGGGAGGGATGGATGGATGGATACACACACAAACACACACACACACATTACAACTTTACTTTCTTAATAAATCATTGTCACTAGATCGTATTTATTAATCAAGTATAAATTCACTCACTGCTCTATCTCACACGCTCAGGAGCGTGTAAGATAGATAAAACATCTATGTAGCTTCTTAGTGGGCATGGTGTAAAAAGCATGATCCACATTTTTTGTATACTGACAGCTAGGATATTCCTACTGCATCTGACCCATGCTCGTTTAGAAGCAACCTTTATGCAACTGGGATAAGGGTTTATCTCCTCCTTAAACAAGCAAAGAAAAAGATGTCAGGCACTAAAACCATCTCAATTTCGTCCCGATGGCATTTAATCTGAAAGAGGCTGAGAGTATGCTGTTAGGGAGGTAAAAGCACATACAGAAACGGAAACTGTTTTTACTGACTATTATATAACAGACCAAGACTAAGTTCCTGTGTGTTTTTTTAAAAATGAAAGTGTAAACGAATTACCTCGAAGTGTACACTTTGTAGTGTGATAGTTTTGGTATGCTGTTGCAGCAGCGCTGACTATCAGCGTCTTGGCACTGCATGTCTTTCTTGCCGTGCCTCTCAATTTGTGCTGTTTGTGTTCATGAGTGGGTTCCATGAGCACTAAGAAGCTACGTTTGTGTTCAGGCATCTCGGTCAGAATGCTGCTTCCGCCCTGCGCCTCCTCGCAATTCACAGGGTTTCAATATCATCCCCATTGGCAGGGGATTAACGCTCCTTGAGAATTTGACACAGCCCAAGTACTGCTTGCATGGTCAGTGAGTGTGCTTTCACTGCTTGTGCTTTTGGTGCCAGGTTACTTTCTATTTTTTCTTCCAGCACTCCACTCGAGAGCATATTCTTGGAGGCTCTCTCTCTACCATCCTTCTTCGACCACCCACCCACCCTGCTGTTTACCGTGTTCTCTGCCCCTTCCTCCCCTCCTCGCCATGCTTCGTGCTGTTTGGCCCCAGTCGCTCTGGGCTTGCTTGCCCCACCCCTTCTTGCATTGTTGCCCCATCGTAATCGCTTGTCCCATCCCTCCTTCTCTATTGCCGCTTAACTGTTTGCCCTGCCTCGCCCATCCCCTGCCCTGTTGTAGCTTCCATGTACCCTCCATCACTGCTTGCGCATCCCCCCTCCCCATGTTGTTGGCCCGGCGTCGCTGCTCGGCCTATCAGCCACCCCTGTCTATGCTTTCCCTGTTCCCTCAGACCCATTTGCTTCTCCCATCACTATCGTTGTTTGCTCTCTCACCACCCTACCTGTTTTTTTCATTCCCCGTTTGTATTACCTCCAGATGAGGGGCAGCCTCGGCTGAGCGACTAGTAAACGATGCGGCGCCGTAGAAATGACAGACAAGAGACGAGCTAAGAGCCGCGGGAAACCGAAACCGAAACCTAAGAGCCGCGCGACGTGTAGACAAGAGCTGGCCACGCGCACCATTAAGAAGCATGGCAGAGTCGGATTCCGACGCGCGCGACCCAATCCCAAGGCGCGCGTCGGAATCCGACTCGGCCATGCGTCTTAATGGTGCGCGCGGCCACCTCTTGTCTCCACTCGTTAGGTCTCGGCTAGAAGCTGACACGATCGCTATAGTTCTCTGCGATAACGCACTTCGCGCGCTTCTAGCCGAGACCTAAAAAGGGCATTCTAACAACAAAATTGTGATAAACGGTTACTTGCACAGCAATAAATACAAATTATAGTCAACCATCTATAAAATATTAATCTTACTCTTTGTGATTGTTAACGGACACAAATTCATGTTGCCATAACGTTTTGACTGAATAGCAACATTAGAGGCTATACTAAAACAAGCATTGCCAGAGTCAATTGGTCTAACCTTTCATTTTGCCTGGCAGGAGTCGGAGCTGCGTTCACTGCCCGACCGGTCCTCGCCTGAATAGAATTTTGGATTGTTTTAACCTCTGTTGTTTTTTACTCTTTGAATAATAATCATTGAAGACCCTGTTTTTAAACGTTATTGCTGCTAATTCTCGCTAGTTTGCACACTTCCCTTACCTGAGGGGGCGGCCGTATTGGGGAGCTGTGGGTTAGCGGTCCAGTCGTCGCATGCTGCCTATTTAGGAGGCACGCTGACGCGGACGTGCTCGTTTGCCTGGCAGGAGTCGGAGCTGCGTTCAATGCCCGACCGGTCCTCACCTAAATATAATTTTGGATTGTTTTAACCTCTGTTGTTTTTTAATCTTTGAATAATATTCATTGAAGACCCTGTTTTTAAACGTTATTGCTGCTAATTCTCGCTAGTTTGCACACTTTCCCTACCTGAGGGGGCGGCCATCTTGGGGAGCAGTGGGTTAGCGGTCCAGTCGTCGCACGATGCCTATTTAGGAGGCACGTTGACCTGGACGCGCAGAGGGCGCACGCAGCGGGCGTGCCTAAGACAAGCCCATCTACGCCTGTCCGCGCTCTGACCGGGCTCAGGGCCAGTCCCCCTGGTCGTGATAATACAGATTATGGGAGATATTCAAAACAAGAGCTTTTGTGGCTAAGGCCTGGAGGAGGTCGGTTAAAATGTCCAAGGTATGCTTGTGATTTATCATCTAGGGGCCCTATGGGGGCCTGTGAACTTTGTGGCTATCAACTATTTAATTCTCAAGATCAGCTGGTCAGAGGTTACTATGATAAGTCTAATGAAGTAGTTGCAAATGATAAGCAATCTAAAATCAATTGTGTTCTGATAAATGCCAGGTCTCTGATCAAACACGCCACTGAATGTGCATTATTTTTAGAAGAAAAAAATATCAAAATCGCCTTTATCACAGAAACCTGGGCTGATCTTGCCTCGGGTCCAGAGTTGGTAAAAGCAACACCCCCAGGATTTCTATGTTTCACTCTGAAGAGGGGGAGGGGGGGGAAGAGGGGGTGTAGCAGTCATATACCCTGACACCATGAATCCCAGTTTCCATCCCGCTTCCAGCACTTTCTGTGAGGCACTCTCCTTTAACTTTGTCAGGGAGCAATATAAAAATTTTAAGGGGCTACTTTTCTATCGCCCTCCTGGCCCCTGAGCCGGGTTCCTGGAAACAATAAGCACCCTACTGGAAGACGGAATGTGCGCAGAATCATTTGTGGTATTAGGGGATTTTAATTTTTTCCCCAAAATTACTATGGACCCAGATACCATTAACCTTGATAAAATAATGGAGACTGGGGAACTGAAGCAGTTAGTGGAAGGTCCCACACATCTTAACGGGCATACCCTGGATGGGATTTTTTCCAACAATCCGGACCTTACTTGGTATAAAGCTCAACCCTTGGCTTGGTCCGACCATAGGGCTATAATTTGCAGGAATCAAAAACCCCTAAACCTATATCGAGGACCAAAAAGCTGCTGGAAAAAAGGATAAGGAAGGATTTAGATGGAGCCCAGTTAGAAGATGAATTAGAGAGCTCCTTTCTCCCACTCCCATTGGAGGTATACGAAGCCGTGGCGATGTATACAGACTGGTTTGACAATGCCTGTAAAAAATTGGTCTCTGTTAAAAGATGGACCCCCAAGCAGGCCAAACCTTCTGCCCCTTGGTATTCAGACAAACTGAAATCTCAGAAACTGGTCTTCAAAAAACTCGAACAGGTTTGGAGGAAGGACAACAAAGATATTGATAAAGAAACATACGAGCAAAGTCTTAAATGCTATAAAGAATTGTTGCTGGATACAAAAAAGCACTACTACTCGTGTGAAATTCTACGAGCGAAATCCAACTCCAAAGAATTATTTAAGACGGTTAAAAAACTTGCCTCACCTAACTCATCTGTGAGTGCTAGTAGTCCTGAACTCTGTAACAAGCTGGCTACTTTTTTCCAACATAAGGTAGAGTGCATATACTTAATTTTTTCGCCAGCCCAGAAGGGAGACGGAATTCTCCCCTCGGAAGTGGTGCAAACAGGACCAAATGTGGTGCCTGTATCTGATCACTTCATCCCTTTAGAAAGATCAGAGACCATTAAACTTCTGAACTCCATACGCTCAGGCTCCCCCATTGATCCTTGCCCAGTCTCGATTTAAAAAACTATTCCAGAAACAATAGGATCCACCCTACACCCCCTCATCAATAACATCTTTGCTTCTGGGTGCTTCCCCAAAGAGTGGAAGAAGGCGTCTATTCTTCCCTTATTGAAAAAACCTACATTGGAACCCGCAGACCCTAGTAGTTATAGGCCTATCTCGCGGCTGCCACTGCCAGCTAAAATCATTGAAAAGGCAATGAACATCCAGCTTAGTTCGCATCTTCAGATCAACCAACACAGTATGGTTTTAGACCCGAACATAATACAGAACTGGCTCTTATTAAATCCACAGAAGAAGTAAGGGAGGCGTTGGACGGTGGAGGGAAGGCTGTTCTGATTTTGTTAGATCTATCAGCTGCCTTCGACAAGGTCCATCACCTGGTTTTGATGGACCGTTTGTCAGAGGTAGGAGTACAGGGTGTGGCATGGAAATTGCTGTACTCTTTTCTCTCAGATAGATCACAGACTGTCGACCTGGATAATAACAAGTCGCATCCGCTCCGCCTTCCCTGTGGGGTCCCCCAGGGGTCCTCATTAAGCCCTACCCTTTTCAATATTTATATGATATCATTGGCTGGCCTTATAAAATCTTATGGCTTTCAGCTTACCTCGCACGCCGATGACACTCAAATAGTGTTATCATTCAGTGACGGCCAGGAAAAAATAATGGAATTGCGCTTTCACGATTGTATGAAAGAGATAGCAGGGTGGATGGCTTCTAAATGTTTGAAATTGAATTCTACCAAAACTGAGATCATTGTTTTTGGAAACAACCCTCACATTTGGACACCTGACTGGTGGCCAGCAGACTTGGGGAATTGCCCTTTGCCTACACGGAAAGCCAAGAATCTGGGAGTAACAGTAGACAATACATTGACATATAGCGATCATATCAGTGCGGTGGTTTCGGCCTGTTTCCTGATACTAAAAATTTTAAGGAAAATTAAACCCTATCTTTCAGACGGTAACTTCAGGATAGTGGTCACGTTCCTCGTTATGTCAAGATTGGACTACTGCAACGGCCTCTATTTGAATGCCCAAAAACAAGTCATCAATAGGCTTCAGATAGCGCAAAATGCAGCAGCCAGGCTGCTGTCAGGTACCCCCAAATTAGTTTCAGTAAAAAATTAGCTAACCAGACTACACCTGCTTCCGGTGAAGCAAAGGGTTCGCTTTAAGGCCTTATGTTCGGCCTTTAAGGCTCTTAACAGCTTAGGCCCTCACCACTTGAAGAACAAATTGAAGTGGTATGTTTCAGCCAGGACCCTTCTTCGACAGGAACAAAAAAGGTCCTAATACCCACTGTTAAAAAGACCTCCTGGGGAGGCAGGAGTTTTGTTGCAGGTACATCTAAGGCTTGGAATGATCTGCCATTCTATCTGAGGAATTCTTCGGACCTCTCCTTTTCAGGAAGGGGTTGAAGACATGGTTGTTTGATCCTCTCCCTACCACGGCCAGGCAATATATAGCACCAGTATTAACGTAACATAACATAACTTAGCTGCAAACAGGCCTTTTATTCCGGCCTTGGAGGCTAGTTTTGAAATCCCAGGGCCGCACCTCACATATCTGTCACGGTCCCGAGAGAGAAGAGAGAGAGGGCGGAGGAGAGAGGGGATAGAATAGAGAGAGAATGGAGGAGAGCGAGAGAGAGAGAGAGAGAGAGGTGGTGGAGAAAAAAGAAAGCAATCAGAGAGGCAGAAAAGAGAAGCGAATAGATGGATGGAGAACAATACAGTGCGAGGAGCAGAAGAGAATGGGCAGGTTTGAGCATTTATGCAAGGGCTATTTTTAGTTCCAAAGTCAGGCCTTGACTATACCCGCAAGCAATTGCCTTAGTTATTACTAGAGGTCCTTCTTGAGTCAGAAGCAACAGCTTGAAGTCCTTAACACGGCTACCGTCCTACAAAACCTCAAACATTCTGTCCAGCACTTTCTGTATAGTTTAGTACGTCACCTTATATATAACAGGTATGCCCAGATGTGGGAAACGTGCATATTGTGTTACTGGAAGCAAGGGCAAAACAGGTCATGGGTTGCATGTGTTCCGTTTCAGGGAAGACATGGCTTGGTAGTTTAGGCTGGACTGTTCCCATTGGAGCAAGGTTCAAGACTGATTTGCCTGCAGTTCGGTCAACAATAAGGTGGCATGGTGTGCAAAATAACGATGCACTGGGATGAAGACCCGAGCAATTACCAGTGAGTGTCATTAATTAATTCAATAGTTACATCCATCACTTTTTGTATAATTTAGTATGTTGCCCTAAGTGGGACGGGTATGTCCAGACATGGGACCCGTGCATACGGTGTCACTGAAACACACCTATACCCGGCTGATGAGCCCATTACAAGGGCAAAATAGGTCCTGGGTTGCTTGTGTTGTGGTCCAGGAAGGACCTGGCCTGGCAGTTCGGGCTGAAATGTTCCCATGGGGAACAGAGTCAAGACTAATCTGGATAATGTTTAGGTTTAAACTAGAATGGCAAGGTGAGCAAACAGACTATGGATTTAGTCCCAGATCTCTGTACTGGGGTTAATGTTTGACATTGTTCAGGATTCCGTCCGTCAATCGTTCTTTTTGCATTTGTGACCTCGAGTGGGACAGGTATGCCCAGATGTGGGCCTCGAGCTCACCATGCCAATGGATTCAAGCTAAGTTAGATGAAATGGGGTGATACCAGGAAACCAGTCCCAAGATGCTGGTTTCCTGTCCAGGGAGGGCCTGGCAGTTCAGGCTGGACAGTTCCCATGGGGAGCAGGGTCAAGACTGTTTTACATATGGCTGGGTTTAAACTGGAATGGCATGGTGGGCAAACAAAACGATGGATTAAGGCCCAGGTTTCTGTACTGGGGGTGAATGTTTCACATTGTTCAACATTCTGTCTGTAATTTGATCTTTTTGCATCAGTCTCACTATTGATGGTAGGCCTGCTGCTACCACTGGTAGAATCAGCCCTGATCTGAGGTGGATACTTTTCCTCCACGCCTTCCCTATTGCTTTCGAGAGGACTGGTGCAAGGCGGCTGTCTGTACCCAACACACCGCTTTTGCTGTCTCTGTCCTTTTTCATCTTTTCTAGCACTTCATCTGCCTTGGGGCCGAAGAGATGTTCTCCATCAAAAGGCACATTCAGAAGATGTTGCCGCAGTTCAGGTTCGAATCCTGAAATATGCAGCCACACACGTCTGCATAGTAGGATAGCAGAATTGATACCTCTTGCTGAAGTGTCAGCCACATCCAGTGCACATCTAATGGTCGCATTAAATACAAGTTCCCATTCGACGACTAAGTCATCCCCTTTCTTTCTATACTCATCTGGGAGGTCCATCTCATTCCATTGTGCTCGATTGTATCGGGAGAGCAGCCCAACAGACTTGGCATTGCACCAATTGTTGGCATTACCTACAGCCACCCTCTTCAGCGTCAATGCTCTAACTCACTTTGTTAGAAGGAGGTGCATCTTGTGTTGCTTGCGCTGCAGTAAGTTTCTGTGCGGTAGCCACCATTGAGGAATCTGGGGAAGGGTACCCCTAGAAGGTTTTATACTTCTCTAACCTAGGGGGTCAGTACCCTACTTTTGACTGGGTCCTTGAAAATCTCAGCGGGTGGTTTCAGCACTGACTTGATCATTAGTAGATATTGGAGACACTTTTCCATTCTCGATATAGGGTCCACCAAGAAGACTTCCTGCTCTGGTGTGACAGGCATATCCATCTTGTGGAATGCTGCAGCTCTCTGTATGACTACAATAAGTGGTTGTGCCATCTGGCGGAGATGGTTTATTGGGAATTGGCTCAAGATCTGGGTCATTCCTGTGGGTCGACATTATAATCTTCCCAAGGGTTGTCAAGGCTCCATTGGTAGTCAGAAGACCCCTGAAAATCATTCCCTGGAGAATATTGTTCTACACTTCCAGTGGCTGAATGTGTAGTTGACTGCAATGGGAAAGATTGTGCAGGTGAGCTGTGTGGTAGTGGAGGTGGTGGGGGGCTAGTGCTTTTGTTGACCATAGTCCTATTTTGGTGGTGGATGTATTAGAGGTTCCTTAAACTCTAGCTTTCTCTTTTTCGGAACAGTGATCTAGCCAGCTTGCGGATCACTGTTCTCTGCTGCAAATCAAGGACCTGTTACGGTCCCTTGATGATAAGGCCCTCCCCTTTCTTGGGTATGTGGTGTTTCGGGGTCACCCTGGACATCAGTGCCAAAATGTTATTGTGAGGGCTTTTCGACCACTTCTTCTGAAACTATTCTTTTGGCACCGATGGCTTGGATGTCGACTGCTTCAATGCTGAAGGCTTAGATGCCATGACTTACGGAGCTGGCGGTGTCTGGGAGTCTAAGATTTCAGGTACTCCTAGTTGCGCCCTCAAGGCAGCACTTTTTCCAACTCAAAATTATTACTTGTCAACTCTTCCTAAAAATACATGCAGAATTTTTAACTTTCCCCAAAATATTCCAGGACTGGTGTTAGACTAATACATAAACCTCCTGGTATATTTGGGGGAAAGTTGTCCTTTCCCCAATTATACTGGTCTGGAGTTAGAATAGTACATTTAATCTTTCAGTGTCTGCGATGGCTACTGCTGTCATGAGGGTGCAGTTCAAGGCAAGAAACATGAATGAGCGAGATTTCGGAGCCACAGCGCCATGTTTTTGTTTGTGGCTAGGAGGTCGATTAGAATAGAGAGGCCTTTTGTCCTTTCTCCGCCTTAAAGCCTTCTCTTGGTGTCGACCGGAACCACTAGGTGAAGGAGCACTAAAACCTGCTTCTCTGAATAGGCTGCTGGACTGATCCTCTCTAGGGCGTGGCTCTGACAACTCTTGTAGCCGTGTTTTTTGTGTAGGGGCTGAAAGAATAGCAATATTCTCAACCCGTGGTCCTGCCTCCATCTTTGGGCATGCAGATTTCTTCGGCTCGACGTTTCCGTTTACCTCAAAAGGAGATAGACAGCTGACCTTCTTCATCACTGGTTCCGGTGACGACATCAGAGTATCCAGATATGATGTAGTACATGCTACCTATCGAGTTGCCTCCCTTGTACAACCCTTTCTCATCAGCACCAATGATCTCCTCTCCCACTGACCCCTTCATTTCGGAAGTGGTCTCCATGCTGTGGCACGGTGACGTGCCTGACGGCATCTTAAGGTTTTTGGGAATTTGAACTGTTGACACGCTGCACAGTCCTATCTGTCATGTTCGGGAGAGAGAGACAAACTGCACACCAGGTGTTCACTGTTGTACGGGTCCGTTCCATCACCCCTCCCTGAATATTCTCAGTTTCTGATGGAAGATGCAGAGGGCTCTTCGAATCGGTTCTTCAACAACTGGTCACCGACGTGTATGCTGCGCCAGGATGTTGTTATTCGCCGACTGAGTCAGCTTCTCTGGATCAAGTAGGCCTGGAGAAGGGGCTTCGATAGCGAGCTACACCGTGCACGTCCAAGCCCAATGTAGGAGAAAAAGAATCTTAAGATGGAGCGGATGACCAACCGCATTACCTCGAAAGGGAGTCATCACTGGATCTCATGATTCTATAGACTTCTTCAAAGAGAAACGTGTTGTAAACCTCCGAACACAGGATAGAAGGCAGGAGTATGCACATGCTATGAATATTCGTTTAAACCAATACTATTAAATATGAAAATATACTGGATTCCATTTGTTATACTTCACTTATGAATGGTTTAAAAGGCAAAATTCGGAGCATTTTAGAAATTTCTACATGGGCAAGGGAAGTCCAAATTTTCTTGCACATTACACCAAACACCTAAATGCAAGGTGGATGGAGGTGTGGCTATCCAGATCTTAAGCAATACATCAAACATCTGACTGGCTACTATGCATAGGAGCATTTATAAACTATTGGACAATAAGGAAATTAGAGGTCTATAAACTGCTGGAAGTGATTTCTGCTGTGTATGCATGAAAATAGAAGTATACTGAAGTCTGAGATCGTTTTTAGACCTTCGGGGCACTTTGTTGGCTCCAACGGGTCAGAGTTCCACCATGTATGCCAAATGCACTTTATGACAGCTCTTTTCTTCTAAATTTAAAAAAAGAATTTATGCTGGGTTTTAGAATAAAGCAGAGTTTGCAATGTCTTGCACGTTTGGAAAAGTAGCAAGGTGATGAACATTAATTCTATGAAATTTACAAACAAAATTTTAACGGGGAAAAAGAAATTAGACTTTATGAAAAGAATAATTGCGGAAAATCTGTTTGAAATAGGTTTCTATAGTATACTTTTTATTAAAGCTTGATTTTTTAATAAACATTTGCTTTCAAATTTGTATCAAAGACAATTCTGCACTACATACAGAATGAGCAACAGAATTGGGTGTTTTGCTAGAAATTTCTTAATGTTATAAGCTTCTAAAAGTGAAGGTTTTATATTCTACCATTTAACAACTACTATATATCCAACACAAATAATTTTAGGTTAATACTGATGTGCGACTCTACTGTTAAGATTGTGACTAAAGGGAAGATGACTGCTGCCTGCCACACTTAGGGGCTGCAGATCTGGGGGGTGGTTAGCCCCAATGCCTCCGTGGCCCCAGCCTGCACCCATGCTGGGTGCTTGCAGGCAGGAGTAGGCCATTTTGATTTGTGAAAAAGACACTATATCTTGAGTAGGGTCAGAGGCCAAAGTTTATAGACACAACGGGATATGCAGCCCCATTACCAACTAGTTAATACACCATATATATCCCGAGGTCTAAAGGCAGACAAATAAAAAATATCTGAACTAACCAAAGCTCTAAAACAAAAACACAAAATGTGTACGGATTCCCATCACTCACCATTCCAGGTGACATGCTTCATCATCTGGGTCTCCTTTAACAGGGCTAGCACTCCACCCTAATGATGGAGGAGCCCAAGGATGTTTTACAAAATTACAAGTACAGATGTGAGCAGAAATGTTTTAGCAAGTATATGGGAAAGAAAAGTGCAGGTCAAAGATTGTGATGTGAAAGCTAAAATTGAAGCGTAATCAGACTCCATCTTTATTCATGTCTGATGCGAACAAAGATTAAAAACAGTGCAATGGGATAGTTTCTATAAATAGCCGTCCGCTAGTAATCATCGGTGAACATGTTTCAGCACCCCAAGGCAAAACTACACCCAGTGCTTTCGTCAGGACCTAATGGATATCAAATGCTACTGCAATATAAAGTGATGTAAACTCAAAAAAGTAAACAACATAAAGGATAAACTGTGAACCACTTTGCTCACAGTCACTATTCCTCGAACCTCTCAGGAGATCTAGAAGAAATGTAAGAGGTACATCATAGAGCTTTGGATAAAAGTATCAATTGTTATTAATAATCAAAGTGGCTAACATTAGCCATCAAATGATCCTTCAAAATAGGCTTAAAGAGTCCATCCAGCCTTACCTCAAGAGTATGGAGGAAAAACCTCACCCCACCTGGCAACAGCCCAGGAGAAAGGAGGCACCGCTCTGGGAAAGAAACAAAATACACCAAACCATAATTTATATGGTGAATTGTTCTCTCTCAACATTTAATAACACAGACCTAGTGTCCACGACACTAGCAAGAGCCCTCGCCGCTCGAACTTACTATCTCATCATGTCAAAATCGCCACCTTATACAAGGGGTGATATATGTTATGAACATATAGAACAAAGTATGTCATATTCATGGCTACATAACGAAAGTTTATACTTCTTGTAGCCTCTTCTAGAATGAGGAATCTGGTCCCAGCTATAGAGCACCTGATGTATTTGGTGTTCTAAGGACCTCAAAAAATTCCCAAAAACATAATCTCCTGGTGACTACTATAAGCTTCAATGTCACTAAGGTCCAATGTTGTTACTCACATTTAGTCAAACGAGCGAACCTTCTACATGGTTCTAGAGTAAGTAAAAACGGGTAAGAAATGCCGCCAGCAGGAATAGTACTTGCTTGTGTGTTGAGAGTTACTAGTACATCTCACACATTAGTTAAACATGAGTGGAATTCAAAGGGACAAACTAGCCCACAAATACAAAAATGAGGGAGTACTCTTACCTTTCCGTCTGTACCTCAGACGGTTGTCCAAGCCGTCGAGGAGGTACCGACCGGATGTAACAAAGTTGTATATAAAGCGTCAGGGTTGCCACAGATGCTTACTCCCATCTCCTCGCGTGATCTCGGCCGCATCGAGAACTCGTTGAGAGAGAACAATTCACCATATAAATTAAGGTTTGGTGTATTTTGTTTCTTTCCCAGAGCTGTGCCTCCTTTCTCCTGAGCTGTTGCCAGGTGGGGTGAGGTTTTTCCTCCATACTCTTGAGGTAAGGCTCGATGGACTCTTTAAGCCTATTTTAAAGGATCATTTGATGGCTAATGTTAGCCACTTTGATTATTAATAACAATTGATACTGTTATCCAAAGCTCTATGATGTACCTCTTACATTTCTTCTAGATCTCCTGAGAGGTTCGAGGAATAGTGACTGTAAGCAAAGTGGTTCACAGTGTATCCTTTATGTTGTTTACTTTTTTGAGTTTACATCACTTTATATTGCAGTAGCATTTGATATCCATTAGGTCCTGACGAAAGCACTGGGTGTAGATTTGCCTTGGGGTGCTGAAACATGTTGACCGATGATTACTAGCGGACGACTATTTATAGAAACTGTCCCATTGCACTGTTTTTAATCTTTGTTCGTATCAGACATGAATAAAGTTGGAGTCTGATTACGCTTCAATTTTAGCTTTCACATCACTATCTTTGCACTGCACTTTTCTTTCCCATATACTTGCTAAAACATTTCTGCTCACATCTGTACTTGTAATTTTGTAAAACATCCTTGGGCTCCTCCATCATTAGGGTGGAGTGCTAGCCCTGTTAAAGGAGACCCAGATGATGAAGCATGTCACCTGGAATGGTGAGTGATGGGAATCCGTACAAATTTTGTGTATTTTTTGTAGAGCTTTGGTTAGTTCAGATATTTTTTGTTTGTCTGCCTTTAGACCTCGGGATATATATGGTGTATTAACATTTTGATTTGTGGCCACTTTTTATAAACGTTGGGTACCTGGGTGCGGGCTCTGTTGCTTTGCTCCCACCTGGGTGGGACAGCTTTGTTTCTCTGCTCCCCCCCGGATGGAAACTAAGCAGTGTTCCTTTCTTCTGGTAGCGCAAGCAGGGAATCCGATTTGCACCCTGCCAGCACTCTCCCGGGTAGGAACAGTACAGTGTCCCAGGGAATGGATGGTTTGGAGTGGGGGAGCCGCACGGCTCCCCTCCCGCATTAAAAACTGCTTCAGGCCCAGGGGATGGGGTCCCCGGGCCACAGGCTGGCATGTGGAGGGGGGGCCCACACACACATTATATAGTACCCAGGGGCTGTGAAAAGTCTTTTTTTTCCATAATAAGTTTGACACCCATTAACAGATTTGCATACAACTTTCCAAAAAAGTACCTCCAAGTTCGGTTCTTCATGGAAATTTTCCAGTAGATCTGTTAAGCGAGGGCCAAAAACGGGGGAATTCCAAAAGTCTCATTTCCCTTTTGACCTTCAATAGGATTCTTTAGTCTTAACTACAGACAAAAAGGGCTGAAGGGGGTTATATTTAACATGGCAAGCGAGTAAAATTTTACTCAAGGAAGTGACTTTGCATGGTTTGGTTTAAATCTGTTCAATAGTTTGAGAAATTAGTGTTTAAAAGGTGTTCTAGGCTGAACACGAAGAGGTAATATGAAAAAAAAATGATTGACAGTTGGAAAGGTGCATTTTGGATTTGTCTATAACCTGAGCGATGTTTGACAAATTTAATGATGTGCTGGTAGGGAAACATCACTTACAACGCAACTTTTACCACACAATGCTTTTACATCGCAGCTTTTACAACGCAAACCATTACAACGCATTGCGCTGGGGGGCGCTATAGGATAGGGAATAAGTTTAATTTACTGTCCAACACCTTCCCTAGTGTCCATGGGGACTGGAGTTGGAATAGTAAATTAAACTATTCACTATCCAGCACCCCAAAGCGCTATGCGTTGTAATGGTATGCGTTGTAAAACTCGCGTTGTAAAAGCATGCGATGTAAAAGCATGCGTTGTAATGTCGTACATCCGTGCTGGTATGCTAAGCAGTGTGCTCGCTTATCCTTTTTGTGATTTATCACAAACTACAAAACTGTTGTAAAACAATAGAAAGGAAAAAAAACACCACCACCACTCAATGTCATACTACAAAGGACACACCATGATCTAGAAACACTCCTGTGTAAGAATGAATATGCTACTTACCAGTATGCATCTGTTCTTGGCATGTAGGGCTGCTGACATTCATATCTATAGCATAGATCGCCGCCTAGTGTTGGGTCCGGATGATTGCACATTGTTGTCCTGGAAGAGTCTTCGAAGTATCACGAGATAGGTGGCTCCTTCCCTGGACTACAGTGCGCATGGGCATCGACTCCATCCCCAGATTCTTTTTAGCCATTGTGGCGAAGATGGAGTAACAGTGTGAGCGATGACCATGCTAAGAGTAAGTTTGAATTCTGCAGCCGCTACAGGCGCCGGGGAGGAGGGCGGGCGATATGAATGTCAGCAGCCCTACGTGCCAAGAACAGATGCATACTGGTAAGTAGCATATTCAGTTCGAGGCATGTGGGCTGCTGAATTCATATCTATAGCATAGAATAAATAGCAGTCCCTCCATTAACGGCGGCCGCCAGTGCCAGCTGCAGACGTTTGAAAAAGTGTCTTAAGAACAGCCTGCCCTACAGCTGCTTGGAGTGCACATCTACACAGTAGTGTTTAGTAAATGTGTGTGGTGTAGACCATGTGGCTGCTCTACAAATGTCTTCCAAAGGGATATTACCAAGGAAAGCCATGGAGGCCCCCAACTTGCGGGTGGAGTGGGCTCTGGGGGGGGACCGTTAAAGTGCGCTTAGCCTTGTGATAGCAAATTTTAATACACTTAACGATCCACCTGGCTATACCTGCTTTGGAAATTGGGTTGCCTTTGTGCTGGGCCGAAAAGGCAACAAAGAGTTGTTGTGTCTTCCTAAAATTTTGGTTCTATCGATGTAGTACATCAAAGCTCATTTGACGTCAAGAGTGTGGAGCATTCTTTCGGCTACCGTATCTGGGTTTTGAAAGAACGCGGGCAGTTCAATGGTCTGATTGACATGGAACTGTGAAACCACCTTAGGAAGAAATTTAGGGTTAGTGCGCAGCACCACCCTGTTCGAGTGAATTTGTATGAATGGCTCTTGTACAGTGAGCGCCTGGAGCTCACTAACACGTCGCAGAGACGTAATGGCTATTAGAAAAGCCACTTTCCATGTTAAAAACGGAACCTCGCATGAATGCAGAGGCTCAAAAGGTGGGCCCATCAGCCTGGTGAGGACCACATTAAGGTTCCATACAGGAGCTGGCGGGGTCCTGGGAGGGATGACTTGTTTCAGTCCTTCTAGGAAGGCTTTAATGGCAGGCACTCTGAAAACGGAGAGATGCTGCCTGTTTTGGAGATAAGCTGCTATGGCGGATAAGTGTATCCGAATGGAAGCATATGCCAGCTTGCATTTGTAAAGATGTAACAAATAACAGATGATGTTGTGAGTGGATGCATCTAGCGGGTTGATGTTGTGTTCCGTACAGTAAATGACAAACCGTTTCCATTTTGCTGCATAGCAGGCTCTGGTGGTGGGCTTCCTTGCCTCTCGTATGATATCCATGCAGTCGGGAGGTAAGTTAAGGTAGCCAAATTCTAAGACTTCAGGAGTCAGATCGCCAGGTTGAGCTGTTGCGGGTCTGGGTGCTGAATGTCGCCATGGCTCTGCGTCAAAAGTCTGGGCGTGAGGCGCAGCCTTTGATGCGGTACCACGGAGAGTTCTAGAAACATGGTGTACCATGGTTGGCGTGCCCACGTTGGAGCAACCAGGATGAGTGTCATCGAGTGTTGCTTTAGCTTTCGTGCCACCAGCGCTATGAGAGGTGCTGGGGGAAAAGCGTACGCAAATCTGCCTGACCAGTTCATCCATATCGCATTGCCCTGCAACTGTGGGTGAGGGAACCTGGCGGCAAAGTGTTGGCATTTTGCGTTTTCCCTTGTGGCAAACAGGTCTATCTCTGGATGACCCCACTGCTGGAAGTACGGGTGGAGTACTGATGGATGTATCTCCCACTCGTGCATGTGGTGGCTGTACCTGCTGAGCAGATCCGCCATCTGATTGTCCTTGCCCGGGAGGTGTTCCGCCATGAGGAAGATGTTCCTCTGAATGGCCCACTTCCACATGCTCTGAACCAGATGAGACAACTGTGGAGAGTGTGTACCTCCCTGCTTCTGAATGTAGTACATGGCTGTCATGTTGTCTGTCCGGATCAACACGACTTTGTTGCACAGATGTACTTTGAATGCCTTTATCGCCATGAAGATTGCCAGCAGTTCTAGGTAGTTGATGTGCATCTTCTTTTGCTGCGTCGTCCATAGTCCCTGCACCGTGTAGTGGAGTACATGAGCTCCCCAACCCTGGAGAGATGCGTCCGACGTCAGGATAAGTTGTGGCACAGGCTCCTGGAACGGTCGGCCCTTGCAAAGGTTGTGTGGATTCTACCAATGCAGAGAGTTGTATGCCCGACCGGTCACCAACACTAGGTTCTTTAACTGTCCGTGAGCCTGATTCCACTGACGTGCTAAGCACTCTTGAAGCGGACGCATATGTAGCCTCACGTGCGGGACTATGAAGATGCAGGAGGCCATCATGCCGATCAACTGCATGAACACTTTTGCTGGAAGCGAGTGTTGCGGTCTGAACTTCTGGATGAGCGACTGAATGCTGTCGATCCTCACAGAATTCGGCTGGGCCGTGCCCGCCAGAGTATCTATCGTCGCGCCCAGATACTGCCGCACATGGGCTGGCTGAAGGTGTGATTTGGGATAATTTAGTGAGAATCCCAGTCTGTGAAGAAGGTGAATGGTGTGGGACATGTTGGCGGCGCACAGCTGGGCCGACTTTGCTTGGACAAGCCAGTCGTCTAGATAAGGGTAAACGTGAACGTTCTGCCTCCTGTGGTGCGCAGCCACTGTCGCTAGGCATTTTGTGAACACCCTGGGCACCGTGGTCATTCCGAAAGGGAGGACCTTGAACTGATAATGCCGACCCTGAATGGTGAATCTGAGGTATTTTCTGTGTGATGGATGTAGTGGAATGTGAAAGTATGCATCCTTGAGATCCAAGGTTGCGAGGAAGTCTCCCTGGTTGAGCAACGGAAGAACTTGCTGCAGCGTCAGCATGTGAAAGTGTTCTGAGAGAATATACTGGTTTAGGGGTCTGAGGTCCAGTATGGGTCTGAGGGACCCGTCCTTCTTCGGGATTAAGAAGTACAGGGAATACACTCCTGTGCCTTCTTCTTCCACCGGCACGAGCTCGATTGCCCCTTTTTGCAGCATGACAAGTACCTCCTGCTGCAATAAGTGCAAATGCTCTGTGGACATAGGACGGTGTTTTGGTGGCATGTTGGGTGGAGTGGATGTTAACTCCAGACAATAACCGAACTGGATAAGTTTCCTGACCCACCTGTCTGTGGTGATGGATTTCCAGGCTGGCAGGAACTGCTGGAGTCTCCCCCCGACAGGTGTTGTGTGGTCGGGGGGCAGTGGCAGGGCGTCACTGTTTGGTGGTGGCAAAGGAACGGGAGTTGTTATTTCCACGGCCTCTGCCCTCGGCACTGATGCCCCGATAGCCGCCTCTACTCTGCTTGGTGTAAGAGGACTGCGCCCCACCTTTAGTGTATTGCGTTTGCTGGGACATCTGGCCTCTGGAAACACCTCTATTGCCTGAGCGACGAAAAGTACTGCCCCGAATCTGTTGGGTCTGGAGAGCTCCCATGGACTTTGCAGTCTCGGTATCCTTCTTTATTTTTTCCAGTGTGGTATCCACCTCAGGACAAAATAACCTATCAGGGTTGACCGGCTGATTGAGGATGGTGGTTTGTGTCTCTGGCTTGAAACCGGAGATTCTGAGCCATGCCTGACGTCTCAACATCACACTGGTGTTAATGGCCCTGGCCGCGGTGTCCGCCACGTCCAGTGCACATTTAATAGAAGCGTTGGAGATGAGCTTCCCTTCATGAATGAGCATTTCCGCTGCCTCTTTATACTGATCGGGGAGATGTTGTAACAGGGTCTCTAGTGTGTCATAGTGCGCCCTGTCATATCTGGCCAAGAGTGCCTGAGTGTTTGAGATACGCCAGATATTGGCTGCTTGAGCCGCCACCCTCTTTCCCTGATGCCTCCAGCACTTTAGATTCCTTGCCTGGGGGAGGAGCATCACCAGTGGTTTGCGAATTCGCCCTCTTCCGGGCATTAGAAACGACCAGAGAGTCCAATGGCAACTGGCCCTTGATGTAGGTAGGGTCGCCAGGTGCCGGCTTATATTTTTTTTCAATTCTAGGGTTGACCACCCTGGCACGTGTGGGTTCTTTAAAGATGTCTGCAGCATGTTTGAGAACCCCTTTCAACATTGGGAGAGTTTTGACAGTCTTTTCTGCCGTGGAAAAGGTATCAAAAAGGAAGTCCCCGTCAACAGGGTCAGTGTGAAGCTGGACGTCGTGGTTTTTAGCCGCCCTCTCAATGAGAGCATTAAATGCCGCAGAATCCTCAGTAGGAGATGTTTTGACATTGTACACCTGAGTGTCCGGGGTAGTTTGCGGATCCCCTGGGTCCCCTGCAGCTGCCCAAGAGTCCTGGTGATCCTCAGGATCAGTGTTGTCAGGAAAGTTATACTCTTCGTCATCACCTTCCCCAGTCTCCACATCTGAATAAGTGGGTGAGGGTGTAGCAACTCTTGGAGTCTGTGGAGCAAGTGGCTCAACCAGAACCGGTGAATCCGTAGAAGGCTTCTTGCGCTTCAAAGGAATCGTGTAGGACTCCAAAGGCTGTGTCGCGGTGATCTTCCTCTTGTAGAGGGTAAGTTTACCGGTGTCGGCGTCGATAAAGTGTTCCGACTGCTCCTCCATCAAGGGTTGTCGATGCTTCAAGCTCCCAAGCTGAGGAGAAGGCTTCGACCCTGCAGACCCTTGCACGGGCGCGTTGGCGACCGACCTTGGTGCGAAGGCCTTCGGTGCATCCTTCGGCGGCAACATAAACAGGAGTGGCGTCGAAGACTTTGGCGTTTTGGCAGCCTGCTTCGGGGCGGAAGCATCCTTCGGATCGACCGCGGAAGCCTTGTTCTTGATGCGTTGCAGTGAGTCCGACACCTGCTTCGTAAAGGAAGCGGACGGTTTCGTCGACCCGACAGACGTCCTCGGTCCACCAGCGTGTGAAGACTCGAGCGTCGATGTCTTGGCCTTCTCCGGCCGAGGTACAGGAGCAGCTTTCTTAGGTGCGCCGTGTCCTCCTTCCGCGCCGACGGCCTTTGGCGCCGACGACTTCGGGTCGGCCGCCTTGACTCCCGGGGTTGGGGCCCCAGACTTCGGCTCGACGCCCTTGATCGATTTCGGATTGACGCCCTTGACCGACTTTGGCTCGACGCCTTTGGTCGACTTCACCGGGTCGACAGCCTTCTTCGGCTGCCCCGACATATCGGAAGACGAGGAGGCAGCCAGAGGGACAGACGTCTTCTGTTTCGTCGGCGTCTCCATCACTTTCGGTTTCGTCGACACCGAGGGTTTCACTTTCGGTTTCGTTTTGACCACCGGCGGCTCCGCAGAAGTGTCCGTAGCCGGGCCCGTAGGCGAGGCCGTGGATCTGGGTGCAAGGTCTTGGGTAAGGCCGTGTGGCGATCCCGCGACCTGAGCCTTAGTGATTGTTCGAACGGGGCATAGCTCTTCGCCTCAGCTATCTTCCATGGCCCCATAGGCCTCATTGTCGTCTCCTACCTCGTCGACGACTTCTTCTGCATTGAGCGCTTCGACGTCCGCGTCGTAGTCGTAGTCGATCTCCTCCGCTGGAGGTGAAATCTGCATATGAACTTCTTGTACGTCTGCTTCTTCACTCTCGAAGATGTCCACCGGTGCCGGGGCCGACTGCTGGGCCTCCAGGCGCGCCACGCGCCGAAGTCGAATCGTCTTCTTCGATCGAAACCGGGAACAAGCCATACAGTTGGCTTCATCGTGGTCTGGCGACAGGCACTTGTTGCACACTGGGTGGACGTCGATGTGGGGATACTTCGATCCACACACGGGGCATTTCTTGAACGGGCTCCGTTCCATGATGTGTCGGTGAAAGCCTTGTTGCGTCGACTGGGCCTCGAGCACCGAAGAGCCACGCGACTCCTCGGGATGTCCGACTCGGGAACTGAGCCCTAACAGAGCTGGGCACCGAGCGCAAAACAATACCGACGGTATAGGAAAAGGCCTTCAGGCCTTAAGAAAAGTCTATATCGATTCCGAACTGGAGATAACGAATATACATCCGAACCCAATGGCGGAAAAAAACAATCTGGGGATGGAGTCGATGCCCATGCGCACTGTAGTCCAGGGGATGAGCCACCTATCTCGTGATACTTCGAAGACTCTTCCAGGACAACAATGTGCAATCATCCGGACCCAACACTAGGCGGCGATCTATGCTATAGATATGAATTCAGCAGCCCACATGCCTCGAACAATAAGTTACTTACACGTAACTGTAGTTCTCTCATATTTCACATAATTGAATCATTCCCCGTCTTCGAAGTGGGAGTACCACTGTATTATATCAAAGCAAATATACTAGTAGCATAGTATAAGATGGCACTAGGCTATGGATTTAATATCCTATCTATGCCCTTTGTAATAAGAAAAAAGAACCAAACTTAAAGACACCAGCCAATCAGATGGCAGCACCCTCTAGAACCTTCCCTACAGAGGCTAGTTACCTCTGATTTTCGAGCACATGTGGGAACAAATATAGTCCCGAAAGTAAGGGAGAGCCTCTAGGGGAGGAAGGTGGGACGCATGTGAATCTATGAAAGATACCAATACTGAAGAACTACAGTTACAGGTAAGTAACTTATTTTCTTCTCCAGTATTGGATCTTTCATAGATTCACGTGCTTGAATCAGAATAGTCAGCAGTAACATGAATTCTTATTATCATATAATTATATTGCAAACAAAGCAAACTAGTTGCAACATCAATAAATGACATTAATAATATAACTGCAGAGGATGGCGGGATAGAAAATAAAAAATAACGCAAAAAGGCTACTTACTGAAACAGATGCCACAACACCGCCTGTCCCACTGCTGTCTCAGCTTTATCCGTAGCATTCAGGGAATAAACCTGGGTAAAAGTATGCCTGGTGGACCATGTGGCTGCTTTGCAGATTTGCTGTATTGGAACCACAGCGAATAATGCAGAGAACATTGTCAGAGCCCTCTTGCTGAGTCTAGCAGATAATGGCCGTCATGCAGAGTTATGACAAAACTGAATGGCTGTCGCGATCCATCTTGCAACTTCCTTCAATAGTTGTTTCAGATGGGGAGTAAACAATCTTTTTGGAGGCACATTCGGGGGACTGTTGATGAATTCCTTGGTATGCCCTTGATGTATGATGTTGAGGACCCACTTGTCCGTTGTTATAATGGCCCACTGGTTGGTGTAATGAGAAATGTGTCCTCCTAATTGTGTGGATTTGGGAAAGGTAGCAGGCAGTAAAGAAAGATAATTGCTTTCTTTTGACATCTCGCCCCCTGGTGGGCTGCTTTCCTCTGGGTGGTTGTTTGTAAGCCGCTGCTGGTGACTGCCTGTACTGTTGCCCATATTGTGGTCTATGTTGTCCCTGATAAGGTTAGTATTGTGGTCTATAGCTCTGGAATCCTCCTCTAAAGGAATAAGCACTCTCCCCTCTAACTCCTTGAAAGGGTTGCTTTCGAAATTGTAATGTTCCTAAGGCGTTTGTGGTATCAGTAACAGCCTTAATGGATTGTAGCACTTCATATATATGTTTTCCAAATAACGCTTCTCTGTCATAAGGCATGTCCAGGATTGTCGTCTGAACCTCCGGTCTAAACGTTGTCGCTTTCAACCAGCCTTGCCTGCGGAGGACAGCTGCTCCAGCAAGCTGATGCAATCCTGTAGAATCTATATCGATAGCACAGTCTATCATCTCCGAAGAAGCTCTCTCCCTCCCAAAGAATCTTTCTGGCATCGGGCTTAGCATCCTCTGGTAGAAGATCAATGAATTGTGCCATATCCGTACCACATTTGCCAGTCGAATCGTCCTAAAATTGACAGAGAATTTGCTGCTCCGACTGTCAATGCAGCCATGCTGGAGAAACGCTTGCCAATCGTGTCCAGTCTATGCCCTTCCCCATCTGGTGATGTTGTGACAGGAGTAGCAGGGTTCCTAAAGCGTCTTTGAGCTGCCTTGCTGATGACCGAATCCGGCCTCGGTTGTCCAACGAGGCATGCAGGGACATCATTCTGTGCCTTGTACTTTTTATCCAACCTGGGCATAACAGCTGTGACTGTGGCTAGGCTCTTCATTATACGGACCCCTTCTTACCAAATAAAATCTATAATACAAATGGCCCATATCGATTTTGTTTATGGATTCCTTTAAATCGTAAAGAAAGCAGTCTGTCTGCTTGGTCGCAAAAGGCAATTGGAAGTGTTTAACCACCCTTTCCATGATATTATGGAATCCTCCAATATCATCCAGAGGAGAATCCACCGGAGGAGCACTCAGAGGGTATGGAGTTATTAAATAATCATCCCGCTCGTTGGTAGTGGAAGCACGATCCCTTATCCCTCCCTCTTCTTCTTGATCTCCGTCAGACACATCATGGTAATGCATTTGGGGTTCCGCCACAGGTTATGAAGATAGAGGGGGTTCCTGGAATTTGCAAAGTGCGCGGTCTAGGAGGCGCGTTTTATATGTGAACTGAGCCGAAGGTGGAAACTGAGGAGCAGTAGTAGAGGAAACATGTTCTGGAAACCATTTATAGTATGAATAAACAAAAGAAGCTACCCTGAAGGGAATGACCAGGAGTTTACAAGGTACTTGGCGGAGTACCAGGCATCTCAAAACAAGTGAAGGACTATCCTCACACACCACCAGGTGTCATGCTTCATCATTGGCAGTCCTCGCTCTCTAGAAACTCTGTTTGGTCGAGGACGGACCTACACCTGGAGACAGGTCGGCAACTTCTAAATCTAAGTGGGGGCCCGTGAAAGTGAGTGGTTTTAAAAACCAATGTAAAAGCCACAGTACATTTATTAAACGGGCAATTACTTGGTATTAAAAAAAATAAAGTCTGGGGAGGGGGAGTTAGTACCCCAGCACCACCGTGTTTGTGGTCGTTGACATGTTTATGACTAAATGGACCTAAGGGTCAGCGGCATTCATCAGGATGGTCTTCCCATAGAAGGCTGGATCATCACTATGGATATCGAGGCTCTATACACCAGCATACCACAGAGATGTACCCTGAGCGTGGTCGAACATATTCTGCTTGAGAGGGAGTGGGATTATATGACCCCAAGACATCTTTTTGCCACAGGTGTTACATGATCTGAATAATCCCTTCTTTGAATGGTCTGACATGATCAGAAAATCCCCATGGATACAGAAAATATACATCTGCCCTGAAAGAAGGTTCTTGAAACCTGAAGAAATAACTGAACAGAGCTCAGGGAGACTCCCTTCATACGACGTGCAGTAGAAAATCTGAGGGAACTAGCCTCTGTAGGGAAGGTTCTTCTAGAGGGTGCTGTCGCCTGATTGGCTGGTGTCTGAGTTTGGTTCTTTTTCAAAATAAAATGGCATATATAGGCTATTAAATAAATTCATGGCCTAGTGCCATCTTAGCCTATGCTACTAGTATAATTCCTATGATAGAGTACCATGGGACTCCCACTTCGATGACGGGGTATGATTCAAGCATGTAAATCTATGAAAGATCCAACACTGGAGAACAAACATTCCACTAGCATCATATGTCCACACATTTATGGATTAATCCAAAGAAAAACAGTTTATTGAACTACCACAAGAAAGAAAAAACATTAAGCGTTATACACTATCCACATGTCCAAACATTAAAAGATGCGAAAGCAAACAGAAAAGTAGGCTCAAAAGCCCATACCTCTTAGTATATAATCACAGAAAGTGCAACATACACCTATATAACCGTTACACAAAGTTTCACCTTTTACTACCTACGAGGAGACCTCCCCATTATGTTGAAAAGTAACATTTACACAAAAAAAATCTGTTCATTAGTTTTAAATTATATGGTCACAGAACAGTAGATACAAAACAATATAATCTAAAGACAGGTTTTACTCACATTACATAGTATATAAATATATAAATCAGTCATTCACATGATTGGGAAAAAAAGTATGATGGATGATTTCATCAGTGATGCCTTCTTTGCTATTTGAGATGTCCTTAGTCATATCATTAACATCACGAGTGGTGTTATATGTGACGCAATAAGCAGTGCATGACGGGGAGCGAGTTATGGTTAGCTAATCACACCATAACTGGTGATTTCGAGTGGTTCTTAGGTTTTGTTTTGTAACCTTAACTGCACTTTAAGTATGTTTATTTCAGTGAATTCCAGAAGTTTTGTAAAAAATTGTTCTACACTTATGACCAAATAATTTCACTTTAACCTTTGGTTTTTCAGAGAACATATGGCAAGTGTTTGCTTACTCTGTAAGCAACTGTTCTTTGTATGTAGTGCTGTAGATTCACTTGCTCTGCATATTTGTTCCATCTCGTGTTGGGCTCGGATGTTAGCAGGTCTTTTTTCTTCAAAGAAGTCTTTTAAGTCACAAGATATATGGTGAATCCTCCCTTAGTTCTCAATGCACATTGGCACCGACTCCATGTTAAAATGTTTGCCACACAGTGGGTGAGAGAAGTATGGAGTGATGAGTAACCACCGCATGGTGCGCATGAGGATTGGAAAAGAAGCTACGGCACTTCACGCTATGAACAGTTGCTTACAGGGTAACATTTTTCATTTGTAGCATGTGTCACTGTAGATGCACATGCTCTGCATAGACTGTAAAGAAGTATGCCTCTGTAAGTGGTGGCTTGTGTGCGGATGATGTAGAGGTCTGAAATAAGGCCCTCAAGACAATTTAGCCAACCACTGCTTGTTGTATGGCTAGGATATTCACACAGTAAGGCTTAGTGAAGGTGTGCAAGGTTGTTCACGTGGCAGCTTTACATACGTCATGTAGAGTGTGTGATAGGGAAGGCTCTTTTAGCTTTGTGATAGCAGGTCTGGATGCATTTGACTATTCACATAGCACTGACCGCTTTGGATATAGAATGGCTCTTATGAGGTTTACTTTAGCAAAGGCTACAAACAACTGGTCCGATTTGCGAAAGGGGTTGGTACTATCAATTTAATACACAGGAGTGCATTTTACAGTTATGTTGTGTAGGTCTGTCTTAGCTACAGAGTCTGGTTGTGGGGGAAAAGACTGGGAGCCCTATAGTTCAGTTAAGGTGGTAAAGGTGTAGCAGCCTTGGGGAGGCATGTAGGGTTAGTTCTGAGTACTACACTCTCAATATGAACCTGAATGAAAGGTTCTTGGAGTTTGAGCACCTGTAACTCACTGATACACCAAACAGAGGTTATAGCCATTTTCCAGGAGAGGTAACTGAGAGGGCAGGAGTACAAGGGCTCACAATGAGAGCCCCATGAGTCTGTTAGGGACTATGTTAAGATTACATACTGGAGCAGGGAGAACCCTGGGGGGACAATCTTTCCGAGGCCTTCCATGAATGCTTTAAAAACAAGTGTGTGGAAGAAGGTAGTTTCCAATTTTGCATGTAGGCAGCTATGGCTGCTTAATATAGCTATACTGAAGAGTATGCCAGGCCCGACTTCTACAGACGAAGCAAGCAGCATAGGATATCATGGGCTGCAGGTTTAAGGGGGTCCAGATGTTTGGGGATGCAGCAGTGGACAAATGTCTTCCATTTTGCTGCATGGACTTGCAAGACTCTTCTAAAATGTTCATGCATTTCTGAAGAAGACCCAGGTAACCAAACTCTACGATCTCAAGTACTAAAATCGCTAGATTGAGCTGCATGCCTAATTAGACCTCGGTTTCTTGCTAGACGGAAGCTTCATTTGGGGACTAACTGACATCTTTAGGAGTGCCGAGTACAATGGCTGCCACGTCTAGTTGCTGGCCACAAGTGTCAGGTTTTAGTCCCTTCCCGAATTCTGAGCGAACCTGGAATCTTGACATTTTGCGTTCTGTTTCATGTTACTTTGGATGTGTCACTTCACTCGGAGAAACGCTGTGAAGGAGAGACAGTATCAGGTCTTCGGTTGCTGTTTCCGCGGCGTGGGGGGACCTTTGACCTTGTCTGGGAGCCGCGCTGTGGGAGCAGGGGGAAAAGCTCTCTGCCTCAATGAACTTATGCATTTACCGTTTAACATCGTTGCGCATTCCCTCAACAACATCAGATATTGGATACACGGAGTGCCAGCATGTAATACGAGCTCGAGACTCATTTAAGCAGTATTTCATTTTTTTTATTGTTTTGAGCACGGATTTCCGCTGAATATTTTGGGCTTACCTCGGAGCTGGTGACCAGCTCGGATTAAGTATTTTGGAAAGCATCGGAAGCAAGAAGCATTGTCTTTCGAGTTCTATGCAGCTGAGCAGGAAGGAACTACTTCATGAAGCTAAGTAGTTAGACATTCAATTACTGTGCAGCATTGCTACATTGAACCTGTGACTTTCCAGACTGTGGGGCGTGGGCAGCCTCTATTTTTGATTGTCTTTGCTTTATTTTTCTTTACTTTTGCCCGTGTTTACTTTGATGAATGAGGCAGCTTCATTAAGTAAGTGTAGTCCCTCACATTGATATATATATTGTTATTGGAGGCTGTGGAGGAGTGCAAGTGAATGTGTCCTTGTGTCTTTATGCAGGAACCAGAATACAGATCCAACGTATGGTGTCTCTCCTGTTGTCGAGCCCTGTAGATGGTTTCTGGCTGCCAGTCCTTTATATTTTATTTCTCCACTTTTCCCCTTCCCTGGGTGAGGTCCTTATAGGAGAGTGTTTATGTGTACGACTCACTTGAGGTGCCATTCCCAGGGAGGAGAGAAACTAGCAACTACATCGCTCCTGCTGTACCTGATGCTTAAGGTTAGTCAATCTGCATGAAGTTGTGACAACAAGGTTGAGAGTCTGAGATGGTCGAAACATCTTCTTTTCAAGAATGGAGGAGTAGGAGAGGCAGAGAAGAGTAGGCAAAGATCCTTGACCAGTTCATCCATAGTGCATTGTCTATAGACTGTGGGAATGGGTACCTGAAAGTGAAGTTTAGGCATTTTGCATTTTCAGGGTAGCAAACAGGTCAATTTGCAGAGTGCACCAGCACTGAAATTACTGGAGCAGGACTTATGGGTGGAGTTTCCACTTGTGGACTTGTTAATGCCTCCTATCGAGCGGGCCTGCAAGTCATTGTCCCCCCTTAGAAGGCACTCTGCCATCAGGTGGATGTGGTGGTGGAGCGCCCAATGCCAGGTGTTCTGTACCAGCAAGGCGAGAGGGAGAGAGAGAGTGGTGTGGGGTTTCTGTAGGTAACACATAGGGGCTCATTTGTTCTGTCCTGACGAAGACTAGCTTGCCCTGAATGAGCGGTGGAAGGTTTTGCAGGTGAGGCATATGGCTAGGTGATCGAGATAGCTGATGTGGTACCTTTGGTGATGAGTCACTCTCCTTTGACTGTAACTTGGCAGTGATGCGCCCCCACCCAGTTTGAGAGGCATCCACAGTAATGGTGGCTTGCAGAATGCGGTCTAAAAAAGGCCAGCCTTGCAACAGATTGTTGCTGTTCCCCCACTCTATAGAGCAATGTGCGCTGGCCTTGACCAATAATAGAAACTCTATTTGACTTGTGAAAACTGGCTGAAAGGCACTGTTAAAGTGGTCGCATATGGAGCCAGTCGTGGCCTACTATGGGGATACATGAGGCTATCTAGCATGCCTAGCAAACGCATTAAGGTTCTTACTGTGAGGTGAAGAGTTGGCTGAAAAATTGGCACGAGTTGATGAAGTCAAGGTCGCTTGCACTCAGGTTATGCTTTGCCTGTGACAGAACTGAGTACTACCCCCAGGAAATGTTTGATCTATAGAGGTAGTAGGTGGGAGTTGGTGGCATTTATGGTAAACCAGATGCTGTGAAGGAGTGAAATAGTTGCCTGGGATAGGTGCTATGTACTGATCCCTGCTTGCGCTCTTGATCAGCCAATAGTCTAGGTAGGGGAAAACATGGGTGCCTCCCCTCCTTATCGGAGCTGTGACTACTGCCAGGCACTTAGTGAAAACCCTTGCGGTGTTAGTGACACAGATCAAAAGTACTTTGAAGTGATAATGATGGCCACTCACCACACAGCAGAGGTAGCACGAGTGGGCGAGATGAATGGGGATGTGATAGTAGGCATCCATGAGATCTAATGTTGCCATGTGGTCGCATTATTGAAGCAGAGGGATGACATCCTGTAGCGTTACAATATGGAAGTTTTCATTGAGGATGTACTGAGTCATGGGCTTAAGATCCAGGATATACCTGAGAGACCTGTCGTCCTTGGTGATGAGGAAGCAGAGGGAGTGAACCCGTTTGCCAGTGCTGTATCCCCTGGCACTGGTTTTTTGTTAGAGTGTTTGGACCTCTTCTGCCAGGAGGCAGAGATGTTCTCTGCTAAAAGTATGGTTGTGAGTAAGACAATTGGAAGAGGGTGTCATAAGTTCTAGACATGACTAAAATCCATTTGTCTGAAGTGATTTCCTGTCAACGAAAAAAGAAATCTTGCAGCTTGCTCTACACAGGTGTAGTGTGATCGAGGAGGAGGCGGGGGAATCAATGTTTTGCAGGCAAGGCTCCTTTGCCTGAACCTCCTTTGCCCCTGGCCATGTTGTTGCCCTTATAAGCACTCCTGATGTATCATTATCTGTGTCAGACGAGGAAAGGACGGCTGCTGCCTCTGGTAGGGCGGGAGGGTCCAGGGAGGTGGTTCTGGAACTGGTCCTATACTGGTGGCCCCATAAGAGCCCTGAGGGCATGAGGTCTGAAGCGCCCCAGTGGCTTTGATGGTGTCAGTGTCCTTATTAATCTTTTCTAGCAAGTGCTCAACCTGCGGACTGAAGAAATGTTCATTATCGAAGGGCAGGTTGAGCTTTGGGTTTAAACCCAGAGATGCGGCGCCACACATGGCGTCTTATGAGGACATAGATATTGATCCCTCCATAAGCAGTCTCTGCAGCTTCTAAGGCACAGCAGATAGTGGCATTGGAAGGGGTCTTTCCTTCGACCACTAAATTCTACCCCATTTTGTTGAACTCTTCTGGGAGATGCATCACTAACTCCTGCATCTCATCCTATTGCGCCTAATCATATTGGGAGACAAGACCTACAGAGTTAGTTATACTCCAATGGGAGATGGATCCTACCGCCAACTTCTTCCCAGCAGCATCCAGCTTTTTGCTCTCCTTGTTATTTAGCCTGTGGCCTGAGCCTTAGCACACTTGCGCTGGGTATTCATCACAAGGCAACTGGGACGGACCGGGCCGCTGATGAAGGCTAGGTTGGTAGTTAAGGGCTTATATTTTTTCTGCACCCGAGGCATTACTACCTTTATCTAGAAGGGTTTCCTCAAGATGTCTGTGGCTGACTTCAACATACCTTCCAGCATCAGAAGGAACTGGACCATCCTCTATGACCTGGACAATGTCTAAGTATTAAGAAGTCATCTTCCTCATGGAGGACATGTATATGCACCTTTTAGAAGGTGACCACCCTTTGTATCCCTTGCCAGATAGTCATCCAGGTAAGAATTTCCCAAGGGATCGACAACAGTCGTCCCACGGTCATCAGTGAGCACTGGACTGAAGTGTGCATCATAAGGATCTGTGGTTGGAAAAGGCTGCCTTCTCTGTGAAAAGAGTAAGGGGAGCCCTATGAGGGATGTGGTTGGGGTGGTGGTGGAAAAGGAAGAATAGGGGCACAACTGTGAAGGGGGGGTACCCCTGTACAGGAATTTTTTAGGCTTGGGAGCTAGCGGAGGCTCCGAAGCAAACTCTTCCTCGAAGGTCAGTTTTCTCTTCAGAGGCAAAGTCGCTTGGGAAGCAGTTTTTTGGAGATCTTCCCCACCTGGGGTGGATGATCATACGTTTCTGCATCACATCCAGCTACTCCTAAAACAGCTGGAGGATGGGCTGTTCCAAGTAATTGGAGGCTGCTGTTTAAGAGGGCCTCAGCGCCAATGGAATCTTCAGGAATTTTTTTACGCCAATGGTGTTTTCAGCTCCGAAAGCAACTGAAAAGCCGGTATCGGGAGGGTCTTTGGCCTGGATGGTGTGTAACATATTTTCAAGTTCAACTAGACTTGAGGGGTCGGCGTGGGCAGGTGGGAGTGTAGCAGGCTTCAAGGCTTATGGCCAACGTAGCCCAGAGGAAGGTGAATGTTCAGGAAGCTGTTTTAGTTGATGGACACGATCCCCGATCTCCTCAGGGACGGTGCTCTGCCCCAACTGGAGGCATGTTTGGAGCCTGGTGTGTGTATTGGTGCCAACCATACACATGGCTCTTGCTGAGGCTTCTTGATTATCTTCCATGTCAGGAGGAGAATGTTCCCTGAAGATCTCGGGGACGTCGTTGGAAACTTTCTGCTGCATCCACTGATGTGCCCACCGTCCCTCCCATCGATACCGAACACTTTTCTTTGAGTGGAAATTAAGGCAGGCCTCGCAAGTCATAAGCCTTGTGTTGGACGGTCCAAGGAAACTTCGCATGGCACTGGGTGAAGTTCTCGAAGTGCTAGTGTTTCATCACCCTGTGTGCATTATCCGCAAAGGAGTCGTCAACTAAGTCATCAACAGCAAGGGGCACACCACGAGGAAGAGGGCCACAGGTCCTTAAGGTTAATAGTTGAGCGTAGTCAGTCTCCAGGAAAAAGTCAATGAGCAGCACAGAAGAGCTTGGAATTTAATTGACCATTTGGGCCTGAACAAGTGTATGAGGAATGCGTTGAACTCAGATTCCCAATAGTAAATGTCCAAACCTGATGGCTGAAAAAAACAATCTAACATGGAGTCGATGCTCAAATAGGAAAATAGATATACATATATATTGGTAATAAGACAATGTGTCTTGTCTCCTGCTACATGATTATTAACACAATGTTCGCTTTCCATTAGACATTCCTTCAGAGAGGATCAAAGTTTTGTAGTGGAAAAGAAAAAGCAGGGAGAGGAGGCACATACCATAGTTTGCTAGGTCACACTACAGAGAAGCATTTGCGCCAGCTCCTGCCACCATTCCACTCCACGCTCAACCAAGGTACAAAAACAAACACAGTACCATCACCACAGGGTCCTGATATATTAAGACAGAGAAGCTGATATCACTATTGGGCCACTGGAGGACTAATATGGGTTGTTTCTTTAAATTATCATCGACCATCTAAGGAGCTACAAAATTGGAAGATCTTTACATCCCAATTGTTTTTTTTTTGTTTTTTTTTTAACTCGAGAGAGGGCGTTTTTCCTTTTGGATGAGGTTCTAAAAAGGATTTTCTAGAAAAAGAAAACATATGGTCTACTGTGGTTCTACAATACAAGGAGTGTAAAAGAGAGGAGGAACAAATTAAAACGTAAATACTGAAAAGATTGACCATCATTTGAGGGGAAAAAACACACTACCAGCTCTGTCCCCAGTACTATTCCCCTCAATTTTCAGTCACTACAGGAGGTGAGACAGTGGAGGTATCAGAGGGCAACATGAAGCTCAATTTGTTCTGCAGTGTAATGCACTGTGATGGTGGAGGTAGAATGAAAAACATACTGTGTATCCCTGCCAAAGTAATGCTAAATGGATTCAATATATTTTCCATGAAGAGTTAAATTGCTCTTATGCCAAAACAAATAATACTGGAGACAGATCTCATATAATGAGTTCTCACTATAAAAGTGAGAAGCTAAATACTTGGGTGTTTAGCTATCCTGTACACTGCCCAAGGCTGTCCTTGTATACATTGTAAATATCCTCAGTCACTCATTGAAAGTGTGGATCATAGGGCTTAAAGGTGAAATATCATTGAGGCTACTGCACACACAGACAACTTAGTATCCTTTGAGAATGCAATTAGCAGACATTTCCTATTAAAATAAAGGAAAGAAATACATCAGCAGCTCGAATGATATGGTATTTTGAAACAAAGCATAAAGGGGAACATTTAAAATTGCTTAAATATTCAATTTTCTTTATATATGATTCTCTCTGGTTATACCAGACATCACGGTCAGCGGAATATCATACAGTTCCTGAACATTGCTGGGTAGCTTGAATTTTAACAATCCGCATTACAGTTTATCAAACAACCAGAGGCGTTAAATCCAGAAAATAAAAAGGTTAAATATGTTTACTCTGAATTGAAAAACAAGAACACAAAGAAACAGTCAATCAGCGCATAACTCGTGTGTATCTACTCTTACCCACAATACTTTTTTCTGGAGCTGGAGGCACAATGTAACCAATATGCATGTATTTTCCTGCTAATTTACTATGCAATCCAAGAAAATCGCTGAATCTTCTTTTTACACAGAATTCCTTCTTGTTAAACATGGACAGAGAAGTCTGCAAAAAAAACTTGTATCATTTTCCTCAAATAGTTAAAATACTTATAATGAATAAAAATAGGAATAGACATTTTGATTAAATACCTTTGTTGTTACTTTGTAAGCCATGAAAGCATTCATGCCATCTCCTAAAAAAAAGATTACATTTAATTAATTAGCACATATGAATGTGAAAAAACACTTTAGGTCAGGATCAGATGTCAGCAAAAAGACTACTTATCCACATATTAGAGAAGATTAGAAAGAAGAATGCGTACATGTATGTTCAAGTAAATGCGAAATGTGACCAAAAATGTCAGATTGCAATACTTTGTATGCTCATATTATTTAGAAGGTGAAAATGATGATCGATAAAAATGTAGATTTCTAAATATCACAACATATACATTAAGATGTTGTCCACAGGCTTTTACATAAGATATAAAAATAAATAAAGAGGGGTCAGGCTCACCAACTTTCTCTGGATCAGAGACGCCTATCTCAATATCAAATAGGTCTCCATTTGCCTCCTCTTCAATCTGGAATATAGGTTTATAATGTCAGTAACTGTGCCATAAAATATTCAAATAAAAAACAAAATGAAAAAAAACTCTTACAATTAAAATCAGACAATACAAAAAACACTAACAGAATAGTCATACTTTTCTAAAAAGGAGCACTATTCAGTTTTCTCTTTAAATAAACCAACAGGACATCATCTGATACAGTAAATTGTTTTCTCATTTCTAGACATTGAATTCTGCAATTGACATGTGTCATCATCATTCTTCCACTATGAAGAGGACACATTCTGTGCCACGGACAACTCAGTCAAATACATTATCATCTGCATTCTACTATTGCAACAAGAAGCCTTTAAATTGTTAGAGACAGCAATCTTGAACAGGAATTGCAGAAGCTAAAAAAACAAACGACCTGTTTTGTTTTGTGGTCGTTTGTTAGCGGATGACAGAGGAGGAGGCTTGACGGGACACCACCCAGGCTGCGAACGGGGCTGGCGGGGCTCCTCTGATCAATACGACAAAGAGGACGGAAGGCACGACGTGGCAGCAAAGACCCAGGTGGGAGTGTGCCCTTTGAGCTGCGAGGGATGGGGACTTCCTGGGCACACTCCACAGACTCACTGCTGTGCCCAAGGACAGAAGCCTGGGGTGAGCCCCTCTGGTTACATCAGACACTGCCTGGCCGTTAGATGGCACCCAGAGGGCCTGAAAAGACACAACATGTCCTAACCTGTGGCAGAATCCACAGACATGAGGAACGCAAGCCCAAAAGAGGCGAAAATTTGAAAGACCCTTTGCCATCACTATAAGCAAGGAGCGAATGAGTGACACATTGGGGGACGTTGGCACTACCTTGATCTGCGACCCCTCTGAGGCAAGAACCCCTGACCGAGCATGAACGGCCCATCCTGCCCCAAACTACAACACCCTAGCCAAGCTCCTGCACCGGCTGGAGGCGGCGTCGCGCTGATCGCGGCCCTCATCAATATGCCACCAAAGAAGAATCAAACCAACAGAGAGTCTCCAGCTACTTTGCCCAACTAAGTCCTGATTGGAGAAAGAAGGAGAGAGCCATGTGGTAGGCGGGGTGGTGCTCACCCGAGAAGACCTCTTGGAGACACTGAGGGACTTCAAGAAGGAACTCAGGGTACACATTAAAGAAGACATTGACGCATTTCGGGTGGAGGTGGGATCGAAGCTGGTGGCGCTTCAGGCAGACGTGGACTCCGTGGGAACCTGCACCGTAGACCTGGAATCGAAGTCTTAAGATCTTGAAGGGCATATGAAGAAGGTGCTGCCAACCTAAACTCCCAACTACATGCTGTACTGCTCAGATGCTCAGATTTGGAAGAAAAACCGCTCCCGCAAAGATAACATAAGAGTGAGGGGCCTGGAGGAGGGACGTGAGGGTCTAGACCTGGAAGCATTTAAGGCGGTTCTCTTCTCCAGCGTACTAGGAGACGACGGGATGGAGGTACAGCTGGAGCAAGTTCACAGGGTGGGCCCACAGCATCAGGGAGGTAACCAACACCCAAGAGATATCCTGGCTAAATTTAGCTCTTTTAAAACTAAGAAATGTGTCCAACTAAAAGCCAGTAGTAGCGACACAGGCACTTTTCAGTGTGCAACATGCTCACTCTTCCAGGATGTGGCCCATGCATCGTTAGCCCAATCGACGCTAGCATGCAGGCAACAATTTTGACCGATTACAATGGCATTGAGGGACAGACAAACCAAATACAGATGGACCTACCTGTTTGGCATCGCCTTCTCATTCGGCAACAAACCACACCACTTTATCAAGGTAGAAGCTCCAACGCAAAGGTAGCAGCTCCACCACAACAAGTAGCGACTTCGGGAGGGGAACGCACGTAACAAGCAGCAGGGTGGTGTTCACCGGGCGACTGGCAGACTCCCAAGAGGAGCAGTAAGACGACGAAGCACAGAGTTCCAGGAGCTTTTAATCCTCGACTCTTTGCCTCAGAGACCCAACCTACCTATTCGGCTAAAGACTTAGGGCTATCACCTATAGACAAATGCAAAATCGCAGTGGGGCCCCCCAGGGCCTGAAAGCACAGAGTTGTAACAATCAATAGTGAAGGGGCCTCTTTGTTTCGTAGCCTAGTGTTTCCTCTTGCTCACTCAAGCGCTGGATGCAGTACACCACCAAATATCCGGTGTCCTGCGGGACTCTGGGAGCGGACGTGGACTCGCTCCTGGAGTCACCAAGAGTGAGGGCTTTCCACCGTCTTTGAGATTTCCTAGTTCAAAGTTTCTGTTTAAATTATGTTATTATGTTGTACTGTTTTCACTGTGGCCCCTAATATGTGGTTTGAGTGACCAGAGTTTGTGGGCGGGGGGGATTGGGTTGGGAGGGTCGCTCGACCCAGAAGAGATTTTCCCCACATTTCTATAAATGTCAGATAACTGTACGTTATGGAATGTAAGGGGTCTCAATTCCCCTAACAAGCGGCAATGCCTCTGGAACTTCTTAGGGGATCATCATGTTCGCATTGCTGCGTTACAGGAGACTCACCTGATGAAAAGTGAGGATCTCCGTCTGAGACACAAAACTTACCCACTAATATTTAGGACTTCGGCCAATACCAAACAGAATGAGGTAGCTCTCCTTTCCCACGCATTGATTCACTTCCAGTTCCATGACACCAAAGCAGACAAACTGGGGAGATGTATTATGGTCAGGGGGTTTTGGTGGGGCGCCCATGCACTATATCAACATTGCACCCAATTCCGGACAATCGGAGAGTCTCCTCACATTCCTATCTACGATGTAAAGCTTTGCATCCGGGGACATAATCTTAATGGGGGATTTAAATCTCATATGGGACCCTACTGTAGACACTTCCCACCCCCACAGGTCAGCGGCGTGAGTCTTTGGCAAGACTCTTAAAGCCATGCTACAATGTTTGGGATCGATAGATACATGGAGGGCTCTCAATCCCACTATGCAGGATTACTCCTTCTCCCACTCCCACAGATCATACTCAAGGATCGATCACATCTTCATCAGCCAAGCGCTCCGACAGACGATTACAAGGGCTCAACTGCACCCGATACGGATCACGCCCCACTGGAAATCTTGATCAACTGGCCAGCTTTGTGCTCTAATCTCTCAAGGTGACACTTCCCCAACGTTCTCAGCAGAGATAGACTTCCCCGCAACTACTTTAGGAAGTCGATTAAAGACCTCTTCTTGAACAATGACCCCAAAGACACCTCCCCTTTGATCAACTGGGACACCTTTAAGGTGGTTATAAGTGGCAAATTCACCACTTTAAAGAAGCAATAGACCACAGAGCGGCTGTGGCTAGAGTGGGAGCTGAGGGACGTGAAAAAAAACACACAAGGTTGCCCCGTCCGTACTAACCATGCGGACAGTCACAGCACAAAAGGGGAAGCTCCAGGCAATATATACCAACAGAGCGTAAAAAACTATTCTACAGCTCCAGGGTACAATGGGAACAACAAAGTAGGCCCCCTGCTGGCACGTCAGCTTAGAACGAAACAGGTAAAAGAATACATCAAACAAATAGTTGATGACTTTGGCACTACACACCATAGTGAAGGGGGGAAGCGGGTGCCTTTCGTGACTTTTATAGCTCCCTTTACACAGCAGACCCCTTAATAGACCAATACCAATCTCACTATCTGGACTCAATGAAGCTCCCACGGGTTGCCCCTGCCTTCAATGAGGAGCTTTGCTGACCTATTTCAAGTGAAGAGGTTCAAAAGGCGATAGATGCCCTTAAACTCTAGAAGGCCCCAGGCCCCGATGGGTTTCGCGCTCACTTTTTCTGAATGTTCGCGGCTCAACTCACTCCCCATCTGATGACTCTTTTTAATGAAATAACAACTTCCCAGCAAGTATCCCCATCCATGGGGTTAGTGTTAATCGCCATAATCCCTAAAGCAGGGAAAAATCACAAACGATGCGCCTCTTACAGGCCTATAGCACAATTAAACCTGGATACCAAATTCTACTCTAAGATTTTAGCCAGCAGGTTGGAAAACATTTTACCTCATTGATCCACGCTGACGGCAGACCCATGATAACTTATGCGGGATACTGCACTTAATAGACAAAGTACAGAAGACGTACATCCCGGCATCCCTGTTCTCATTGGACATGGAGAAGGCCTCCGACCGGGTTGCTTGGCCCATCTTAATGCACACTCTGCACCAATTTGGGTTCAGTGAGGCTTTCATGGGCATGGTGAAGGCTAACTATCAGTCCCCCAAGTTCTGAGTTCTGGTCAAAGGAGAAGCATCTGACAAGGGGCACACAACAGGGTTGCCCCTTATCACCCATGCTCTTCTCCCTCTGTATTGAACGACTCACAGAGCGGATAAGAGCCAACCCTGAAAATCGCGGAATCAAATTCGGGTCAGATGAGCATAAAATCTCACTCTTTGCGGATGATATCCTGCTACCTATCACTGGCCCTCATACTTCCCTAGCGGGGAGAACTATTTGGGACCTACCCTGGAAATCAAAACAAGACAGGCCATATAATACTTACCCTAGCAACCCCACAGTCACCACTCTTAAAGTATGGGACACCGTCACAAAGGCATTGCCCCTTATGGCATACCCGTCCCATCACACCCCCATCCACTTCAATGCCGCTTTTCCGGCAGCACTGCAGGAGGGTCTATTTGACAAATGGACAGAGGGTGGTTGCCTCATGTTGTCTGACCTCATCCTTCGAGGAGAACTGTGCACCATCGCTCACTGCGCTGCACTTTTTAAGCTTTCACCCACAAAGGAATACCACTATTTCCAGTTAAAACACTGGGTGCATCATCCCCAATTGTGGTTGGGCACGACCAGGGACCTGCTCCCAATAGAGAGATTTGTACAGACCTGCATTAAGACTAAAGGCTGCATCGCATTTTTGTACTCTCTCCTTCTCATTGCGGGTCCTCCTCAAGCCCCGCGACATAGAGGGTTTTGGAACACCCTGGTACATACCCCCATAACGGGGAAATAGTGGAGCTCCTTATATAAAGAAATTCCCACATACAACCAATCTGTCTTTTTGAGGGAGACCCATTATAAAATCATGTTCGATTGGTAACCAAACTCCCAGAAACTAAACACCCTTTTTCCGAGCACTTCAGACATATGTTGGCCGGGATGTGGGCTTATTGGTGACTTTCGCCATATTTGGTGGGATTGTTCCTCAATCCAACTTTTCTGGAAGGAAATTCTTTCCCAAATCAAACAGATTCTGGGCTACCCAATCCCGGACTCCCTAGAACACGTTCTTTTGGGGGTGTGAGATCCAAGTCTGAAGCGCCAAACCTATGTGGCTTTACTTGGGGGCAGCTAAAATGGTGGTAACAGCAGCCTGGAAAAAAAACGGAGGCCCCCTCGCTCACTATGCTAGTCTATGGCGGGCCCTAGCTCTTGAGCGGATGACGGATATTATCGAGGATTCCGGCAAAGGGTTTTATTATATCTGGAGTCCACTGGTGTGTTACCTACTTGATGGACTGCCTCTCCTAGTCTGTGGCCCTAGGCTGCGGGCTCTTCACCTCTTTCAGTCATAGCGTGTCTGAGTCCGGTCTTGATTCCCCCTGGGAGCCGGGGCCCTTCGGGCTATTGAATCCCCTCTAATGTGCAGCCGCCCCCCCACCCTGTTTTTTCTCTCTATTTCTTTGCTTTCCCTTCCCAAGCCCAGAAGTAGCGGGCCCCCTTGGCCCTGCGGGCATTGGACATTGCCCATCCTAAGCTCCCCCAGTCACTTTAGGTTTTTGTATGCGGGGTTCCACGGAAATGTTTCATTGTTGTTGTTATGTTTAATGTGTATGCTCCAAATCATAGAACCCGGACGCAACACGCTATATGTAGATCGTGCAAGATATGCATTGTAACACTGGACTTTTGCACCTGAAAATATCTCGAGGCATGCTGTGAACTTGTGAAGAAGCTGTGTATTATCTCTAGCTACCTTATTATCTAAGCTTGTGACGGGGCTCGGTTGAGCTTCACATGTAGTGTGTCTTTTAAAAAATAAATAAAAACATTCTGACAAAATAATGAGTGTATTGGAAAATAAGCAAAACCTTCCGATATTTACAAAAGAGTATAATATGATAACAACAAGTATCAAGTGAGAATTTTCCCAACTGGTAACACAAGAAACAAGAGGGAGCCCCGTGAAAGGAGCTGGCAAGAGCTGCAGCGGCGGAGTCCCCCAAGATTGGCCCGGTAAGTTAAAAAGGGCTGGGGGGGGTCTTGGTGACCTTGTATGTGTGTCTGTGTGCGGGGGGGGGGGGGCGACACTCGTGTGTCTGTGTGCGTGCCCGTGTGTATGTGTGTGGGGGGCTGTATGTGCGTGCGTGCATGGGCGCTTGTGTGTGTGTCTGAGAGAATGCGCGACAGCAGCTGCCCACGGCGAGCGCATTCGCGTGCGCGTGCTCGTTTCAAATCGCCTCCAAGGCGATGCGCGCGGGCAGGATTGTCTCCTGGAAAGGAGACACGGCAACAATAGGTTCTTGGCGGAGACGCGCTTCCGCGCGCTTAGCCAAGACCTAAAAATGGTAAATGAAATCTGTGGGGTCTCTAAAACCATTAATGGTAATGATTAAGGATGAACTATTAAATAATAAGAGAATTAATATGCTCGCGGGGTATCTCAGTGACTTGAACTGTGGTAACCAACATATGGAGTGATAAGCAGTTGACTAATTAAAATCCTTGAAAGCCCCATTCACCTTCCATAATTCTGTGGCCAGTAAATAGGGTACCATTCATTTATTTATTTTATATAGAAAGTTTCAAGCGCGAACATGACCCTTGCGTGTATCAGAGCACCTTACAAGTGAACAGAGGGCAGATTAAAATGAGGAATAGTAAAATCTCTTATTTACAGTACTTAGAATCAGTAGAGATGAGGTAGGAAAAGGCAACAAAATAATAATATTAACAAGACAAAATGTTATAAGAAGTTTAGGCAAAAGAGTGACCTCTTACATGGCAAATAAAAATAAAGAAAGGGAACTGGGAAAACTATAGGTACACAGGGCACCCCCAGTCACTACATGAAATGACCTCCGCCTTCAACAGCTCAACCAATCCCGTGATAGGGAGGTTACATCAACGTACCCTGGATTGTGAATCTCTCTGGTGTTGGATTCAGCAGATTTTTCTTCTGAAGACCGAGGCTTTTGTTATTGACTATCAGTGTGCCATGTTTGCCATCATAAACTATGAAAGTGAAAACAGTCAGATCACTTTGAGTGGTGCTCAAGCACCGACCGTCCCCGAGCAGGAGTCCACCTTACTAGACCACCACGGTCATTTTCATGGTGGGGAGCAGCCTCCCCTCCAAGCTCCTAATAGTCTTTCTACCCCCTTGGTGTGCAATTGTGGGTCTACCCCAACATGCCCACCCCAGAGGGGCCAGAAAGCACACTGAACTTCAGGGAAAGTAGTGTTAAAAAACAAACAAGGCCAAAAGGTCTCGCCTTTGCAAGAGCTTTTGGCTTTGTGCATGTGTTTTAGCCATGTTGTACACCAGTATAGTTGCTGTTCAGCATGGCTGAGATGGGGTGGAGCGAGGTAGATTAGAGTGGTGTAGACTGGAATGGGTGCAGATTGGGGTAGAGTGGAATAGAGTGGGGTACATTGTAGTGGGGTAGATTTGGGTGGCGTAGATTGGAGTGGGGTATAGTGGGGGTAGAGAGGGTTTGCAGTGAGGTAGATTGTGGTAGATTAGAGTGAGGTAGATTGGGGTGGAGTGGGGTAGACTGGAGTGAGGCACATTAGGGTAATTTAGAGTAGGGTAGATTGGGGTAGTTTGGAGTGGAGTAGACAGTGGTACATTGGATAAGAGTGGGTTAGATTGGACTAGAATGGAGTAGATTGGAGTGGAGGGGGATATTGGGATTGGGGTGGAGTAGGGCAGATTGGGGTGGAGTGGGGTAGATTGGAGTGAGGTACATTAGGGTAGTTTGGAGTGGGGTCGATTGTGGTAGTTTGGAGTGGGGTAGACAGTGATACATTGGATAAGAGTGGGTTAGACTTGACTAGGATAGAGTACATTGGAGTGGAGGTGGAGCTTGGAGAGGATACCTGAATACAGCATATCTCAAAGAGGCAGCGGGCGAGGTCTAGAAAATGGGGTGGGGATAACTGGCCCTGGCAACGGAATGTGCTCCTTACCCCTCTCTGAGCATCACAGCCTTTCTGCCAACCCCAGGGCATTTACCAGGGAAAAGTTAAAAGGGGGCATGTGGGCAACCCAGACATCAACTCTTGCTTCACCTCATAATGGGTCTAGCAGTCTTTCTTCTCTACTCCCAGAAGGGCCCAGAAAGCAAACGAGACACCAACAAAAATATTAAAACAAAGGGAAGGGGGGCATCCCTCCCATGCAACAGGCAGTGTCTTCGCCCATAATGGGTCCAGTAGTCTGACCGGGACAGGTGAAAACTGTGACCTTATGAAGAAAATGTTGGATCACTGGGGTCTTCACACAGTCAATGGTTTAGTCTGTTCTTGTCCCAGCTAACAGGCTCAGTGCCACAAAAGTGAGGTACTTTTTTTTATCAGGAGAAGGGTAGAAATGCTGGGTGGTAGCAACTGTGTTGATTCCTACAGCCTCTGGAAGTTTCCCTCACTGAAATGTGTAGTTTTAGCCAAAGCTTGAGGTCTGAAGAACATTCTTTGTAAGAAAACTTTGTGGGATGCACACGGTCACACCACCCCGGTCTTCTCCTGGTGTCCAGCTTTCAGAAAAGCCTGCGTTTTTAGATTTTGCAGGGTGGCAGCTGAGCACTGGTGCAAAATCTTGATATCTCTACGTTAAGACAGGTTTTGGACATTCAACAAACACTATATATACACCTGCGATATGAAGATTCAGGCAGACATAACGGTTTATTACTTTTATAATACTGGACAAAGGGTGAAAGGAAATTCCAGATTATGCTCTTGTTGCTCATTTCCATCTTTTAATATTTATTTTCATTTTTTTTATTGCAATAATTATTTTGTTTGCTAAAACCATGACCGATCTAAACAAACAACCTCCTGCTGAATTCAAAACTTGTCTAATTTTCTGAAATGTGTAGCTTACCATGTTCACCAATGGGTTTCACTCCTGTTTCCACGAAGGATAAAACCACACAATCAACTAGCAAGATCAGTCTTTAAGTGACCTTGGTAGAAAAAGAGTTGATGAAAGGTACTGTGTAGAACTGGACGTTTTTATAATTAGTATACAAACAATTAGAGCAAGAAACCATATCTTGACACGATCACATTCAAAGAGGTCAAGATCCCGATTACCAAAAAAAGCCTCACAAAACATGCTGAGACACACAACACACCTAGTGGTCACTAGCGTGGTAGCATGAATAATATGCCCCAAGTATTATGCTTCTGTGTCTGGCTTAAGCGGTTAATTCTCTGGCTTACCCACTAAACAGACTCAGGTGGGAGGGGCCAGTGAAACAGCCTTGCTACGTTCTCTGTGGCAAGCAAATAAAAACATTTGATCAGGTTCACTTAATTTATTACAGCTGTTATTTGAATCCGGAACCACTAGCTAATGGATGAGAAGAATTGCCCATAAAAGGAAGGAATCCTGATGGATCAAGACTTATTGCACAGTTCGAAACAGAAATTATAAAGCAGGACCAGAGGAGCGGTTATGCTTAATCTCCTTTAATCTTCCATACAAATATAAAAGCTCTTCAAAATTATAACTTTTCTTAGAAATATCACATAACATAGTGTAAACCACCCCAATAGTCAAACTCCACACCCCAAGAGTCCACATCAGCCTCTAGTGAATCCACCAATCAGGAGCCATGCCTGCACCATAACTAGGACTTCCTTTTCTTGGTTGTCCTCCTTTCTTTGTCCTCCTTTCTGAGCTAAGTGATCCTGTTTTAGCTTTCCCCATCTCAAAGGTTTGCGCCATCTTGCTTGTACAGTAGCATTAATTTATGTTTAACTATTTCCTTACAGCAGCTGTGACTTGAGTCACTCAGTGCGGTATAGATTACTGGGATGCTGCAGTGGATTGGGACTGAGGCCAGATTTAGACTTCCAGCAGCCACAGGGAACTTAATGCAGTGTGTGAGATGGTCCTTGGAAGGAGCATCTACCAGCAGGTGAGAGGAGCGCCTCTGGAGGTAGTGCGGCCCAGTTCTAAACATTTCTAGCATTTTTCTAATGTCAGCAATAATTACTAGGACACAGAGTGTTGTTTTGAGTGGCTGGTGATGTCTGTTCCAGAAGAATCCGGATGCTGATGTGAATGAGGGTAACTGTTTGGCCCTTAAAAATAGGGGTGATATTTGCAGCTTGTGTGCCTAGAAGCTAGGGCTTTCTTGCATCTGTGAGAAGTCCTTGAACTTCATAGAGAGAGTGTGGTGGCACTGTATTTTTTCCCTGGGAATGTGGTCCAGGTCAAACTGATCTGAGCACTATGGCAGAGTCCTTTAGTGAAGACCTAGGTTTGAGCTGCCCAAGGCAACTGACTCCTCAGTTAGGAAAGTGGTGGCAGATGCCCTGCAGCTACAGAGTCAGACAGTTGCTCTTCTTGGCTTCATGCTTGCTCGAAACCCTTCCGTGGACAGAAACCCTAAATCTGGTTCCGGCGTTCAATCAATCAATCAATGACACTTATAGAGCGCGCTACATACCCGTAGGGTCTCAAGGCGCTGGGGGGGGGGGGGGGGGGCCGCTACTGCTCGAACAGCCAGGTCTTCAGCTTCTTCCTGAAGGAGAGGTGGTCTTGGGTCAGGCGCAGGTCGGGAGGGAGGGAGTTCCAGGTCTTGGCGGCCAGGTAGGAGAAGGACCTTCCTCCTGTAGTCGCTCTTCGGATGCGGGGGACGGCGGCGAGGGCGTGGTTGGCTGATCGGAGGTGGCGTTTGGGAGCGTAGAAGTTGATCCGGCTGTTGAGGTAGCTCGGGCCTTGGTCGTGTAGGGCTTTGTGTGCGTGGGTGAGGAGGCGGAAGGTGATTCTTTTGTTGACGGGGAGCCAGTGAAGGTCTCTCAGGTGTCCGGTGATGTGGCTGGTTCGTGGGATGTCGAGGATGAGTCTGGCTGAGGCGTTCTGGATCCGCTGGAGTCTCTTCTGGGTCTTGGCGGTGGTACCGGCGTAGAGGGCGTTGCCGTAGTCCAGTCGGCTGGTGACGAGGGCCTGGGTGACGGTCTTCCTGGTCTCGGTGGGGATCCACCAGAAGATCTTCCGTAGCATGCGTAGGATGTTGAAGCACGCCGAGGAGACGTTGTTGACTTGCCTGGTCATGGAGAGGGAGGAGTCCAGGATGAAGCCCAGGTTGCGTGCATGGTCTGTCGGTTTGGGTGCGGTGCCCAGGGCGGGAGGCCACCAGGAGTCGTCCCAGGCGGAGGGTGAAGAGCCCAGGATGAGGACCTCCGTCTTGTCAGAGTTCAGTTTCAGGCGGCTGGTCGTCATCCACTCGGCTACCTCTTTCATCCCTTCGTGCAGGTTGGCTCTGGCGGAGGCGGGGTCGTTGGTCAGGGAGAGGATCAGCTGGGTGTCGTCGGCGTAGGAGATTATGCTGAGGTTGTGTTTGCGTACGATGGCCGCGAGGGGGCTCATGTAGACGTTGAAGAGGGTGGGGCTCAGAGATGATCCTTGAGGGACGCCGCAGATGACTTCGGAGGCCTCTGACTTGTACGGTGGTAGGCGGACTCTCTGTGTTCTTCCGTCGAGGAAGGAGATGATCCATTCCAGCGCCTTGTCCTGGATTCCGATGTTGCTGAGGCGCTGTACTAGGGTGCGGTGGCAGACCGTGTCGAATGCCGCGGAGAGGTCTAGGAGGATGAGGGCCGCTGTATCTCCGTTGTCCATCAGGGCTCGGATGTCATCAGTGGCGGCGATGAGGGCGGTCTCGGTGCTGTGATTGGCTCGGAAGCCGGACTGTGAGGGGTCGAGGGATCCGTTCGTCTCGAGGAAGGCGGCCATCTGCTTGTTGACGGTCTTCTCGATGACTTTCGCAGGAAACGGGAGGAGCGAGATGGGGCGGTAGTTCTTGAGTTCGGTGGGGTCCGCTGTTGGTTTCTTGAGTAGAGCGCTGAGTTCGGCGTGTTTCCAGCTCTCAGGGAAGGTGGCGGTGTCGAAGGATGTGTTGATGATGTCTCGCAGGTGGGGTGCGATGACAGCGTCGGCCTTGTTGAAGACGTGGTGAGGGCAGGGGTCGGTCGGTGATCCGGAGTGGATGGAGTTCATCGTGCGGATGGTGTCTTCGGTGCTGATCGGGGTCCAGGCGTGGAGGGTGGTGGTGGGGGGTGGTTGTTCGGTCATGGTGTGCGTTGGTTGGTTGTTGAAGCTGTTGTGTATGTCCGCGATCTTGTTGTGGAAGTATGAAGCGAGGGAGTTGCAGAGGTCTTGCGATGGGGTGATGTCGTTGTTTCCTGCGCTGGGGTTGGAGAGCTCTTTCACGATGTTGAAGAGTTCCTTGCTGTTGTGTGCGTTGTTGTCCAACCGATCCTTGAATGCTGTTTTCTTGGCGGCGCGGATCAGCTGGTGGTGCTTCCGGGTGGCAAGCTTGAAGGAGGTCCTGTTGTCCGGTGTAGGTTCCCTTCTCCAGACTTTCTCGAGGGTTCGGCAGTTCTTCTTGGAGCTCTTGAGTTCGACGGTGAACCACGGTGCTTTCTTGCTGCCGGGTCTGCTGGGCGGGGTCCTCAGAGGGGCGAGTTCGTCCGCGCAGTTGCTGATCCACTTCGTGAGGTTGTCGGCGGCCTGGCTGGGGTTCGCTGAGCTGGCAGGAGGGTGCTGGCTCAGGGAGGTGGCGAGCTGGTCTGCTGTGATCTTGTTCCAGCTTCTGCGGGCGGCCTGTTGCTGGTGGTGGTGGGTCGTCGTTCTCTTGAAGGTGAAGTGGACGCAGCTGTGGTCCGTCCATTGAAGCTCTGTGGCGTGGCTGAAGTCGATGTCTGCGCTGGAAGAGAAGACTGCGTCGAGTGTGTGTCCGGCGAGGTGGGTGGGGGTGGACACCAGCTGCTTGAGTCCAAGATTGGCGAGGTTGTCGAGCAGGGTGCTGGTGTTGCGGTCGTTGTTGTTCTCCAGGTGGAAGTTGAGGTCCCCCAGGAGGATGTAGTCAGCGGAGGGGAGGGCATGCGGGCTGACGAAGTCGGCGATGTCCTCGCTGAATTGTGTGCGTGGTCCAGGGGGTCGGTAGATCAGGGTGCCTCTGAGGGTGGTGTTCGGGTTGGTGTGGATCTGGAAATGTAGGTGTTCGGCGGTGGTCAGGGTGTTGTCGGTGCTGGTCGTGAGGCGGATGGTGTTCTTGTGGATGATGGCGATGCCTCCTCCCATCTGGTTGGCGTTGCGGTCCCTCCGGATGATCTTGTAGCCCTCTGGGATAGCGATGGCGATGTCGGGGGCTGAGGAGGCGTTCATCCAGGTCTCCGTGAGGAAGGCAACGTCAGGGGCTGTGGCGTCTAGGAGGTTCCAGAGTTCGATGGCGTGTCTGTGGACGGAGCGGGTGTTGAGCAGGATGCACTTGAGGTGGGTGCTGCTGGTGTTCGGCTTGGCGGGTGCAGGGAAGGTCCGGATGCAGGTGAACTTGCAGGCGTGGCAGCTGAAGGGTCCGTGGGTGTGCTTCGGGGCGGCTTGGTGACATCCTGGGATGCGGCCGGTGTTGAGTGCGATGAGATCGACGGCGCTGTAGGTTCGTCGGGTCGGCTTCCGTCGGTGGGGGCCAGGGGTCCTGGCGCTGGTCGCGATCCGGTCGCGGACGGGCGCAGACGGGCTTACCTTTGGCGCGCCTTCGGCGCACAATCGGCGCGCCCGCTGCGCGTCAACGCTGCGCGTTCGCACGGTCGCCATATATGGCGAAGTGCGCGGGTGGGCGGGGCAGCTGGGAGGCGGGAGCGGGGAGGGATACAGAAGGCAAAAGGGGCGGGGCTTAGCGGCGGTGGCGGGGAGCGGGGAGGGAACAGAGGGACAGAAACTACAATGCTGACAATTTAAGGAAAAAGACAATATTACACAGAATAAAGCAATACAGATCTAACTTAAGCCTAACAGAAAGACAGCTGGGCACAGGAGCTACCACGGACCTCGAGGCTCGAGGGAGGGGGCGTGGTCGGGTGGCAGCAGCTGGGCAGCGAGGCAGAGGGCGGAGGGGGCACACGCAGCAGCTGGTGGCCGTGCGGCGCGGGGGTGTCCTACAAGTAGGTCACACTCACCTGCGTCGCACGGTCGCCATATATGGCCAAGTGCGCGGGTGGGCGGGGCAGCTGGGAGGCGGGAGCGGGGAGGGATACAGAAGGCAAAAGGGGCGGGGCTTAGCGGCGGTGGCGGGAAGCGGGGAGGGAACAGAGGGACAGAAACTACAATGCTGACAATTTAAGGAAAAAGACAATATTACACAGAATAAAGCAATACAGATCTAACTTAAGCCTAACAGAAAGACAGCTGGGCACAGGAGCTACCACGGACCTCGAGGCTCGAGGGAGGGGGCGTGGTCGGGTGGCAGCAGCTGGGCAGCGAGGCAGAGGGCGGAGGGGGCACACGCAGCAGCTGGTGGCCGTGCGGCGCGGGGGTGTCCTACAAGTAGGTCACACTCACCTGCGTCGCACGGTCGCCATATATGGCCAAGTGCGCGGGTGGGCGGGGCAGCTGGGAGGCGGGAGCGGGGAGGGATACAGAAGGCAAAAGGGGCGGGGCTTAGCGGCGGTGGCGGGAAGCGGGGAGGGAACAGAGGGACAGAAACTACAATGCTGACAATTTAAGGAAAAAGACAATATTACACAGAATAAAGCAATACAGATCTAACTTAAGCCTAACAGAAAGACAGCTGGGCACAGGAGCTACCACGGACCTCGAGGCTCGAGGGAGGGGGCGTGGTCGGGTGGCAGCAGCTGGGCAGCGAGGCAGAGGGCGGAGGGGGCACACGCAGCAGCTGGTGGCCGTGCGGCGCGGGGGTGTCCTACAAGTAGGTCACACTCACCTGCGTCGCACGGTCGCCATATATGGCCAAGTGCGCGGGTGGGCGGGGCAGCTGGGAGGCGGGAGCGGGGAGGGATACAGAAGGCAAAAGGGGCGGGGCTTAGCGGCGGTGGCGGGGAGGGAACAGAGGGACAGAAACTACAATGCTGACAATTTAAGGAAAAAGACAATATTACACAGAATAAAGCAATACAGATCTAACTTAAGCCTAACAGAAAGACAGCTGGGCACAGGAGCTACCACGGACCTCGAGGCTCGAGGGAGGGGGCGTGGTCGGGTGGCAGCAGCTGGGCAGCGAGGCAGAGGGCGGAGGGGGCACACGCAGCAGCTGGTGGCCGTGCGGCGCGGGGGTGTCCTACAAGTAGGTCACACTCACCTGCGTCGCACGGTCGCCATATATGGCCAAGTGCGCGGGTGGGCGGGGCAGCTGGGAGGCGGGAGCGGGGAGGGATACAGAAGGCAAAAGGGGCGGGGCTTAGCGGCGGTGGCGGGAAGCGGGGAGCGGGGAGGGAACAGAGGGACAGAAACTACAATGCTGACAATTTAAGGAAAAAGACAATATTACACAGAATAAAGCAATACAGATCTAACTTAAGCCTAACAGAAAGACAGCTGGGCACAGGAGCTACCACGGACCTCGAGGCTCGAGGGAGGGGGCGTGGTTGGGTGGCAGCAGCTGGGCAGCGAGGCATAGGGCGGAGGGGGCACACGCAGCAGCTGGTGGCCGTGCGGCGCGGGGTTGTCCTACAAGTAGGTCACACTCACCTGCGTCGCACGGTCGCCATATATGGCCAAGTGCGCGGGTGGGCGGGGCAGCTGGGAGGCGGGAGCAGGGAGGGATACAGAAGGCAAAAGGGGCGGGGCTTAGCGGCGGTGGCGGGAAGCGGGGAGCGGGGAGGGAACAGAGGGACAGAAACTACAATGCTGACAATTTAAGGAAAAAGACAATATTACACAGAATAAAGCAATACAGATCTAACTTAAGCCTAACAGAAAGACAGCTGGGCACAGGAGCTACCACGGACCTAGGTTCCCAAAAACCTAGGTCCCTGAGGTACAGTTTAGGTATAAAGACACTTTTGTGAGACTTAGAGACGCCTTTTTAGAGAATGACCCTCTGTCAAGGCTTTAACTTTCTGACCTGGAGGCTTTTATGGTTCACACCATTACTTCAAAAAGGACCAGGGAGCGGAAGTGGGTTTGTATGGTTCTGAACTATTCAATGTTGAGCTTGGTACGAGTTGGCCAGGTATCCGTCAGTTCTGGTTAAGCAGTCCACAGTGAAGGGCCCGGCTTCAGACCGTTGGAAGGATTTTTACTAGGGTGTGTGAAATTTATGTTATTTTGCTTTTGCTTAATGACATGCATTTCTGCAAGAGTATGTGAAAATCCGAATCTGCATTTTGTGCTATATTTTATCTTGAAATGTGCCCAAGTGTTGTGAACAACAGCTGCTTGCGCTACAGTCTTTCGTGTTGTTCCAGTGCTCAGACGCTAAATGTTTGTTGCACACATAGCATAATGACACCACATGGCGTAATGGCAGAATTTTAGAACCTAATTGATGCTTGCCTTAGAAAATGTGCACCTCTCAGGGGCTTCAGTCTAGGCTCCCCTTGGATAAATTGTCCAGGTACTTGACTCATAGGATATGGAAACCCCTTGATAAGGAGGTTAGGGGCCACCTAAGGGCTAAATGCCTATGTCCTTGGAAGAGAACGTCGCACATACTCCCAAGTTTGATAGCAAAATTGCAAACTTAAATTTAGGAACGTCCGTAGAAAGGGGGAACACAGGTCTTGGAAAGTCTGTAAGATTAAGTTGTTAGACATCGTGAGGCCCCTTGCCAATATCCTTAATTTGGCAGCATCCTAATCCTCCTTCTTGGGGTTTGCTTCTTAGACAACAGTAATTGCACCCTTTCAACCACGCATAGATGTTCAGCCTTCATTAAGCCTTCATTAACATCAAACGCAAAGTTAGGAGAATTATCGACCTCAAAAGCAGCTCGGGTTGAGAACCTTTACTCAAAAAGCCGATTAAATTTGCCACAGGCTTCGCCTCGCCCAATAAGAGTCAAGTTTGGTCCCAATATTTTTGTCTTGGTCTGTCTAGGCAGGGAGCACTCATGAGGCACCTCCAAGGTTCTCAAACCTCCTATAAGACCAGGACAGTTTCAATTACAGGACAAGACCAGATTCAGGACCTTCTTCCCCTCCACTGGGGACAGAGGCAAAGGACGAGGGGCCTTCAGGAGTGCAACTAACATCCCAGGAGAGGATACACGTATGGGTTATTCTTTATTCTCATCTATCAGTGAGGTAAAACTAGTGAGTTCTTGCTGGCCTGGCAGCAGCTAACAAAAGATGTGTGGGTTGTGCAAAGCATGGTGGGGTTCCACTTAAAAGTTCTACGATAACCCAAGACAGTAAGCACTGCCAAGGCTCTTAAGGTTTTCACAGGAAGAATATGCTGTGGTGGATGCAGAGGTTGCGGATTTGGAGGCCAAAGTGGTGATAGGGAGGATGAACTGTCATCCCAGGGATTTTCGGAACAATACATTGTTGGTCCAAAAAAGGAGAAAGGGTTTTGTCCCATTATCAATCTAAGGAGTTCAAAGGATGGTTGGTCTATGCCATTTCAAAATTGATGCTGTGCACACTTCTGAAGATTTTTTTAAGGCAGCATGAATGGGGTTTGAGGTCATTTCACTGCATATCAGTGCTTTCTCCAGTTTTGCTAGCACAACCAGATCTCTGCGTTCACAGCCCTGCCCTTTGGCTTTTCATTGGCCCGAGGAACATTATCAAGCTCCACAAGCTGGTTATGGCTTTTTTCAGGGCTAGGCACCCCAAAATGATTATTTACCTGAATTAAATGTTCCTGCTGGACCAGCTTTGCTCTAATTTTATATAGATGGTGAACTTCCTACAGAGTCTGGGCTTCGTGAACATGAAAGTCAGATTTGGAGCCCAGTCAAATCATCTCTTTACTGGTCAGTTTCAGCAAGCTTGCATCTTCTAAGGAACTACATAGTGGACATAAAAAGGGAACTTAGGGGGTCTCTTTACTCAGGTAAAATATCGCTCCACAATATGGTCAAACTGTAAGGTATTCTGTCAATATCCATCCAGGTGATCTTCCTAGGCCCACTTCTCTATCAATCCCTGCAGAGATTCAAGGAGGCAACCTTTGGATGGGCCTTTGGTATTCAGATCTAGCTTTCGTCCTGCAGGAAGATAGGATGGAAGTCCAATGTGGCTTGACCATGTGGCGGCCTGGAATGGAAGAGAGATTTTGGGAAATCACCAGGACAAACATAGGTAGGTTGCATGAAGAAAAGATGAGGAAGGAAATAAGAGTCCTCACAGGACAGAAATGGCAAAGCATTCAGTGACTATCATGAGACAGCAACTACGGTGTATGCAAACCAATGACGTTTACTGTGGACAACTATATTCCTTCTAATTTGACAGAAGAAAAAAAGAGCATAGGGGTGGATGTTTAACAAGATATGCTCACTTGGGAATTTGCTTCTGAATGTATGAAGCATATATAAGCCCTGGTGTTCTTGCAAATTTGTAGGATACGACCCCTCAATGGTCATAAAGTATCATCTGGAGTTTGAATAAGAGATTCTTTTTTTTAACTGTAACCAATGTGAACACGTTATAGCATTATCATTTAATTTTCTTGCATACTCTAATGATTTTTTGGAATTCTTGCAAAATAAATGCAAAACATTTGACTGACATATGTTCCCATTCTGTACATAATCATACAGTGACCTGCATATATCATTTAACACAATGCTTTGGTACCTCATCCCTGGATCGGTCGTATATTATAGGTGCAGATATACTTTTGACTTCCATTCTGGGTGTCACCAGGGGAGTGGGTGTTACTGGAGTGACTGCAGGGCTTTGTCCTGGTGAAAGCATTGGTTCTCTTTCTGGACTGTCCAAAGATACTTCATCAGTAGCTTCTAAAAAAAAAGTAATCGTTTTATTGAACGTGAAGCAAGTAGAAGTGCTAACATAAACAATCTTTTTTGTACAAGGGCCTAAGGCATGCTCATAAAAAATTGACAACAAGCCATAATTAGCAGTTTTGAGGGGCGTTATACAGATTACTGGACAAATTTGACTACCCAATACTGAAATACTGTATTTGTTTACACAATGGGCAGATGCACCATACAATGAACCATGTGGGTTGCTCAAACAGTTGCTTGTTTGTGAACAAGTGCACTAAGAGATGCCCGAAGCATATTTATTGTTACAATATGAGCTACGTCTATCAACACAAAGATAAATTAATGGGATTAGCCTTCAAAAACATACTTGGAGGGGCATGGTCTTGCAGCGAGACAACATGGCCGCTAGCTAGGGTCTCTCCAGAGCCCCTTTCCACCTCACCAATGCGCAGCACCAATCCGATCCCTACGGTGAACGCAATTTACACCGGAGAAGACGCGGTGCCCATAGCCGCAACCCCGAGTAAAATCAGGCATTCGAGAGTGGAGAAAAGCTCGTCGATGCCAGAAACCTACTATCTGAGAAAGCCAGGGACTCAGCGTAGCCGGCCGCCGCGGACATCGAGTGGGAGGGCGGCCCCTCCCCACTCCAACTCGGGGAGGCTGAAAACATTGCGAGGGCAGGTCGCCTCCATCCTACGCAACTATTTCCGCCACACAGTAACAGCCTTGCACCCCGGCCTGCCGTCTGAGACCTGAAGCTGGGCCCCGACATCTGCGCTGAGGCCTCGAGAGGGCCTCGGAGTACAGAGCTGTTGTGTGCCGGAGGAAGTACAACCTCCGCCCGCCAAGGAGCGCCCCCTGCCTGGACTTGAGAGTGGCTGAACGGAGGCTTGCTGGGCACCTCCCGGAGACATGAGCTGAGTCCCAACGCTGCTGAGCCTGCAGCGAGGTGATCTTTAGATCGAGGTGGGCTGCAACGTGTTACATCTTTGTGGGGCCCAGAAACTGTCGGAAAGCGCCGGCGGGCTGAGGGCGTGATCTGGGGCCCCTGAGCCCTGGCTACACCGCACTACAACTCTCGCAGGAGGACAACGCAGCTGGGTGCTAACCAGAGACAGGCTGCAGTGGGGTGAGTCGGGGGGGACGGGTCGCTTTCAACTGGGGCAGCCAGTACCACCACTACTAAATGTTCACACTGCCAACTGGAAGTGCCCATTAGTGTGTGCCCCCCTCCCCCTTTTTATCCCCCCTCCTTTTTTGTCCTGGCATTTCTTGGGCTCCCTACACCCTGGAAGGGGCTGATAAGGGGTTGGAAGAGCCCCAGCAGCATAAACAGTGTCCAACATCCACTGTAGGAATTGGAAGCAACGTCCCGATAATCAACAGCTCGCTTGGCGCCCTCGATTGTTGGACACTTGCCCACTGACTGTCGCTGGTGCTTGGATGAGGAGGCTCGAATCTCTGGCACTCCTGATTGGCGTGCCGTCTTTGTATCCTACCCGGGAGACAGCAAGGGCCTCACCATGTCCAACGCTAGGGACCCCCGGACGTCCCAACAAAGCAGACTAGACCGATACACCTGCCCGACGGCGGACCTAGCTGAATGAAAGATGGTTAGTGATAAGCCACAGAGCAGGACCATACTGAGCCCACAATGAAGGATTTAATGGCAGCTATCATAAGGGTCCGCACATCTATCGACACCCTCTCCTCGGAAGTGACACTGATTAGGGCCAATCTTACAGAATACAGAGAGAAGGTCAAAAAGTTGGAGATCACCACCGCCAGCCTGGTGGAAGACACCTCACAACTGCAAACGGAAATTGGGGAACTACAACATTACAGAAGTTTACGGAGGACAAGCTGGACGATTATGAAGGGCACCTGAGACGCAATAACATCCGCGCTCTTGGCGTACCAGAGAAATCGAAGGGTCCCGCTGTAGACCTGTTCATTGAAGAGCTGATCTTGACAAAGCTGCAGCCAAAAGGCCTTTCTAAATTGTTTGTTGTCGAGAGAGCCCACAGAGTGCCTGGAGGCCGCCTGAAGCCACCCCCCGCCCCACCCGATCCAATACTGGCCCGACTGCTCAATTATAGAGATAGGGACACAATCCTGTAAGCAGCGAGGGTCACTCCTCCGATTCATCTAGACAACTCGGCACTTACTTTCTTCCCTGACTTCACCTGGGCAGTGCAAATGCGGCAATGCTCCTTCTTGATGTCAAGCGTAGGTTGAGAGGAAAAAGGTATCAAGTAAGCCATGCTCTTCCCTGCGCGTCTGAGAGTTGAAATCGAAGGGAAAACCTGCTACTTTGACATGCCAGAGGTGGCATCGGACTAGATTGACAGCCTTAGAACATCACCGGAACAGAACTCCACCGACCATTGAATAGTGTCACAAACCCTCATGGAAAGCCCTTCGATGTCTTTGGATAATCTGTTTTCTCCCTTCATAAGAACACGGACCACCAATACTTGACCTATGCTGGAATTGAACTGTCTGCCGACATATTGGCAACTTACAAACTTGGTAGCCTAGGTATTCATCACGTGCTACACCGTTAACCTGTAATGGTAGGAGAGGGGGCTAGCAGCGCTCCAAGGCCTTCCCCCGCGTTCCTTTTCTTTCAGTAGAATAGTTGGGCGACAGGCGCTCTGCATTTAAAAAGCATGGGCAGTTCTGAGCCCAGAATGCAGGGAAGCAGGGTGGGGGGATGTTGGGAGGGATTGTGGTTTACTTTGTTGTTCTTTTACAGTACAATGCATGAATGTAACCCACTAGCGGGGACCTGTCTATTTACCAATGGGAGTGCAGCGTGACAAGGAAGTCAAAATCTTAAGTTGGAATGTTAACGGATTGGGGGACAAGATCAAGATAAGTGTTGCATTGCAGTATATTAAGAGACTATCATCGGACATTACACTACTCCAAGAAACCCACCTTACAGGCAATACATGCAACGCGATGCACAAGTGGGGTTACTCAATAGTGGCACACGCGGGCTTTACTTCCAGCTCTAGGGGTGTAGGCATTATGCAAAAAAAGTCATTTCCTCTTTCACTCACCTCCACATATGTAGACGACCGGGGCAGATACGCTGGGATCCCGGGCACTTGGGAGGGCCGAACTATCACCCTTATGTCAGTGTATGCACCTCCAGGGATGCAGGGCATAATTTTCACTGACCTTGGTGCAGTATTGCTGACGTTGCCTGACGGACACTTGGTGCTCGGAGGTGACTTCAACTCAATAATATCGGGCTCACTAGACAGACACCCTCCGCACAACCCCCCAGGAAGCAATGGGACTGACAGCTGGACAGCATACAACCCGGACAAGATCCAGCACACTTTCCACTCAGGGGCACACAACAGTTTATCCCGCCTTGACTACATAATTGTTCCGACTCCGCAAATCACAGACATCCACGATATCCGTCACCTGGCCAGAGGCATCTTCGACCACTCACCTCTATGGGTCCACATAGTTCTAGATCACACACAAGTGGGATGAGTTGCCTCAATAAACCCCTGGTACCTCAAGAACCCCAAAATTCGAAAAGACCTGAATAAAACTATTGACGATTACTTCCTAGAGAATGAACACACAGTTGAGTCCCCCCAAATACTATGGGAAGCTTTCAAAACGGTTGTCCGAGGGCAGGCCATTTCCCTAGTTGCGGGCTTCAAAAAGGATAGAGTGAAAGACATTTCCGAAATAGAACATGAGCTTTATCGTTTAGAAGAGAATGTCAACTCAGACCCCACGCCCAAAGCCTTTCATTCCATCCGTCTGGGCCAGGAATAATACAAGGCGTTAGTCACTGATCGTGCCAAACTAATGAGGCAGGTTAGGATGGGCCGAATATATGACTTGGGTGACAAGGCTGGCAAATTACTTGCCTGGCTAGATAGGAAGGAGCAAGCCAGCAGACTTGTGACATAACTTAAATGTACCGACGGATCCCCTGTGACAGATCCCCAAGACATAGCTAATCACTTTGCACTTCCAAACAGTATATAGTTTGGTAGCACCATACCCTGATGCAGATTTTTCTGATCTTATCAAAGATATCTCTCTCCCTAAACTGACCGACCCAGACCAAGCATTTATGGACAGTGCCCTCACGCCTGATGAAATAGCAACAGCCGTTAGAACATTACATTCGGGGAAGGCCTTAGGCCCAAACGGCATTCCAATCGAGCTTTACAAACTTCAACCAGATAAATTGGCCCCCTATTTAAAATCCATGTTCAAAGACAGCCTTAAGCAGGGATCACTGCCATATGACCAGAGGATCGCCACCATTGTTACAATCTATAAGGAAAGGAAACCCAAAACGGAGTGTACCTCCTATCGACCTATATCGCTCCTAAACGCGGAACCCAACATTTTAGCCAAAGTACTTGCCAAACATTAAACCATGCATGTGTAAGTACACACGGCCGGTACAGTGAAACTGCGAATGGCTCATTAAATCATATTTATGCGGAAGACCCCACTAAAAGGAGCAGATGGCCGTCACATGCTATGCACTTTTTTGTAAGGACAACCAAAGTGATAAATATAGAGAATGACTCACTGATCAAGGTGATGGGTGATTTAGTCCACCCGGATCAATCAGGATTCATTCCCAAAAGAAACACTGCTCTTAACCTGCGCAGACTACACGGGGTTCTGGGCAGGGTACCGACGATACGTGAGGATGCCTTTATAGTCTCTCATGATGCCACTATGGCCTTCAATACACTGGAGTGGCCCTATCTTTTTGCAGTGCTTGCCAAACTAGGATTTGGACCCAATTTCTGCCGCTGGGTGCGACTGTTATACAGCGCGCCGATGGCTCAGGTAGTTGTGAACAACAGGCAATCGGAGCCCTTTACACTTAGCCGAGAGACCCGACAGGGGTGCCCCCTTTCTCCATTACTATTCACCTTTGCCCTTGAACCTCTTGTGGCGTGGATCCGCAAGGACGTAATGATCTGCGGCATGCGTTGGTCAGCGGACTGGGAGGACCACAATATCCTTGTATGCGGACGATATCCTTTATCTCACGTCCCCGAAGAGATCCCTGATAGCAGTCTTTGACATACTGGATATTTTTGGAAGATATTCCGGATTTCATGTCAACTGGCAAAAATCGCTTCTCTATGTCCTCGGGTGAAACTCTCCCCCACCGTTACCCAGAAATTGCCCGATTCAAGCGGTCCGATACACTGGTAACTTGATACCCCCAATGCAGAGGCTTAAAAGTGACATAATAGATTGGAAGACGCTCCCGCTCTCGCTATTGGGCAAAGCTGCACTATTTAAAATGATGTCTCTACCCCTTTTTCTGTATGCCCTGCGTAACTCAGCCGACGCTGTCCCAAACTCGTATTTTAAAGATCTATAAGGGCTCCTGCGAGACATTCTGTGGGGAGGGAGACCGCGTATAACTTTGAAAAAACTAACACTCAGCTGGTACGATGGCAGAATCGGATTACCCGACATTAAAAAATATTATTGGGCCGCTCATCTAACCGCTAATAATCATTGCACATATGGTCTTCTTGACAACCCGGGGTTTCTTGTGGATCGCTGGCTTCTGCTCAACGGGTCCTATTCCCTGGCGCTATACTCAACACCAAGTAAATACCCACTCACCGTCCCCACTCTCCGTCCCCACTGACCATACAATCAAAATCGGGCATTCTGCAACTAAGTCACTCGGCTGGCAAAACAAACTAACTCTCGTGGTCCCTCTGTGGGACTCACAACAACTTGGATATATGGGAAACACAAAGGGGTTTGATAAATGGGACAGAATATAGGCATCTCCCAACTTAAGGACCTTTGGTGCGCTGGGGGTGTGAAGCCCTTTAACGCCCTACAAACTCAGTATGCCTTGGCGGATTCTAAGTTCTATCGCTACCTCCAAATTAGACACTCCCTACAAACAGCATTTCCTGGTGACTCCGCACCACCAGATGCCTCCCCACTAGAGGACAGACTACAGGACGGCCAGCTACCTGACGAGGCCATTTCCCTGACATATCGGAAACTCATCAATAATATTGAAAACTCCCTATTGAAATTGCGAGACAAATGGACGGAGGACAGAATAGAACTAGAGGATGAAACTTGGCAGAAAGTGGTCTCCTCCCCCGAACAGTTGCTATCGCGGCGCAACTGGTGCAACTAAGGATCCTCCACAGAATTTATATAACTGGTCCCCAGATGGTGCACATAGGTGGACTGACAGATGGCTCTTGTAGGAGGGGATGCACAAAATTGGGCACATTCATACATATAATATGGCACTGCGAGCAGATCCATGAATATTGGCACAAAATACACGCAATCATGAGTAAAGTGTTGAGGGTAGAAATTAAACCGGAAGCGCCCAGATGCCTCCTTAATATCTGGGAACCTACCGACCTCAACACTTATACTACGCAATGGGTCACGCTTGGCTGCATGGTTGCCAAGAGGAATATTGCACAGCTCTGAGGAGCCTCACAACCGCCCAAGGTCACAGACTGGGAGCGAGATCTTGACTGGAGTATGCTAAGAGAAAAACTGTTTATGTGGCCCGTGGATGCCCCCTCAAATGGGCCAATGTTTGGGCCCCCTGGAATGCATATCGAGGCGATATATATACCCCTCCCCGTGATGCTGATGATGAAGATACCCCATCCCCGTGAATTTCAATGAACTATACAGCTGTATTCGTATGTAACTTGATTTCACTGTAACCCAATCACTGATTCTGTGCATCTGTACTTTATGTCGAGAATGTTTAATAAAAAAGATTTATTAAAAAAAAATACATACTTAGATAGGTATAGTCTAACCTATAACCACGACAATAATATTTTGCCTGCAACTCATTAAATGGGATGACTTTGTAGCTATTTCCAAATGGCTTTAAATAGGAGTCTCCAAGGCTATGAGAAATTAGTGTCTCAAGCAGTTATGCATCATGAGGAAAATGACGCACTCGGTCTATGGACAGAAACTACCTCAGAGAGGGTCAGCAAAAAATAAAAGAGCGAAACCATTACACAATGGGACCCTTTTGTCAACTACAATCTAAAAACAATTGTTTTATAACATGGTTGTTGTATTACTTTTCAATATTTTTTCAAATGTTATATTCCTATATCAGCTGTTATACAGTCACACTAAACATGGTCCAGGCTTCTCTCAAGTTTGCTACAGACGTTTTAACTGTGCACTGTCCTAATAAGAGCACTTTACAACATTAGCGCTTTAAATACACTTGGTTTTTTGAATTTCCACCATAGAAGCTGCAGGACTATCTGTGTTTTGCATTTATCTTCATGGTTATTGTACGTTGTATATGTACAACAGTGCTCTTCTGAGCTTCATCAACGGGAAAGTGCCTGCGTTGAGAGCTTATGACACATAATATCCGAGTTCTATACCTTTGTCACCTCCTAAGGGATTTTTCACTGTTTGAACCTTGAAAGTAAAGGCCAAGATAGCAATACCAGAGTACAATTGTTATGGTATGGCTCGTTTCTACCCCTAATGTGGTCCAGATGCACTTTGTTACCTTGTCCAAACTGAGTGCAGATCGAAAGGTGAATGACTGGTTGGAAGCGTGTGTCTGTATGAAGGGTGCCTTAGGTGTAAAGTTTTGAATGTTGCATGCAAGATCCCCGGAAGTGTTTGTAGTCCTGTACACAGATGCCTCACTTACACATGCTGTGTCCAGAAGCTAATGAAGCAGATAGACTGCTTGCTTACATGAGATCAGTGGCACACATATCCAACGTAACCAGACACAAGTCTCATAATCCGAAGAAGCACTAATATACATATCAAAGTAACTAAGCTGAGAATGTACATATCAGAAGACAAAAACTAATGTACGTATCACAGAAAAACGTATTAGATACATACCGCATGAAAGAAGATGAAGCGGGGATGAAAGCAAAATCCTACTATACATAACAAATGAACAGATGAACGGAGATAGGATGCTAATGATATCAGATGAGAAGAGATAGAACACTAAAGTGCATAATCATACTTTTGTTCATTTTGTGGCCAACAGTAACTGGTGCATGCCAGGGCCACAAGAATCTACTCAACAAACAAGCATTGGAAATGCAATAGGTCTCGCATTAGGAAAGTTTGAGCAATTGGTATTGTAAATGACACTTTTTTTTATTTATGTGTTGGCTTTGAAAATAGCAAAAGTAATAGCTTTGTCAGTTACAATGTCAATAGTTTTAACTTTCGCAAATGTGACACCTATAGCATTTGTAATGCAATGTGTGTTGTATTTACGTGACTTAGATGTATTGATATTGCAAATAACAATGGCTTTTAAGTTTGTAAATAATTAATACTTAAATAAAATGTATTGTAATTTATAATGGCAATAGCTTAACCCCTTCGACGCTCATGACGAGCTGGGCTCGTCATGAGGTAGCCTCCTCGCACGCTCATGACGAGCCCAGCTCGTCACGTAACATGCGATACCGCAAATCTCAGCGTACGGGCGGAATTCCGCCCGCACGCATGCGGTTAAACGTTTGTAAATAACTTTTGTGAAGATTATGTTCAGTGTATTTTATTGTGACGAAAATCAAAGAACATTGCATTTGCACCTACACACACACACAGCCACACACACATAGATGTGGTGGTGGTGGATCTGGGGGATATGGTGGTGGTGGTGGATGTGGTGGTGGATGTGGCAGTGGATGTGGCGGTGGATGTGGCGGTGGATGTGGTGGTGGAGGTGGTGGTGGAGGTGGTGGTGGAGGTGGTGGTGGAGGTGGTGGATGTGGTGGTGGAAGTGATGGTGGTGGAAGTGATGGTGGTGGTGGATGCGGTGGTGGTGGATGCGGTGGTGGTGGATGCGGTGGTGGTGGATGCGGTGGTGGTGGATGCGGTGGTGGTGGTGTCTCTTTCGTTGGGAGTTAAACAAAGTTAAAACAACTGGCTCCAAAGGTTTTGCTTAAGTATGTGTGAAGTAATTAGCTGTCTGCCTCTGCTTTCTTCCATTGCACTGGCATCTAGGTGTTAGGCTCAGATGGCTTGAACAAAAGACGGGCTGATGGTCTTTTAAATCAGGCCTTTGTTTCTGCCCAGCTGGATGTTAAAATAAAGCCCTCTCCCTTCCACGCAGGTTAATACAGACAAATGCCGGCACTGTTGTCTACGATATAGAAACCATTTATTGATGAAGAATCAGTACTCGCACGTCAGAGAAAAAAGGAGGTGCAGCAAAATCGCAACAGTATCTACTCCCTTAGGCCGAATTTGGAAGCAGTTAAGAGTTTTGCTCACTTTGCAAACATGATATCCCGATTGCTTTCCATTGTACGTTTTCAAGCTGTTTACATGCATTTATTGACATTGTGATAGATATTTTGCCACCCTCTCAAAATCCAGTACAACGCGGTTGTACTGCCAGCTATACTCACAGTAATAGGCTACCACCGGGTCGCGCTTCTCGTGTTCCTGGGCTGTCCGTAGGTGATGTTGTAAACTCTTGAACTGCGGGGGTAATGGGAGCGCTGGCGCAGCCATCCTGCTGATCCACCTACGTAGCCCACTGGAGCTCTTAGAAACCGCTTTAAGCTGTCACTCCCCTGTCTGGATTCTCTCAATTCCTGCACCGGTCACAAGGCGGAACAAAACAGCAGAAAAAGAGCTGGTCGAGACACTGCAGGGAGTGAAATGACAGCCGGCATTTTCAGGGTGTTTGAGATACTCAGGCGGCCATCTGAGAAGGGAGCTTTTGACAATGCGAGAGATCACCTGCCAATACTTTATTTTATATAAACTACAGAACTAAGCACTACATGTTTCTTAAACCGTGTTGGATATTTTTTTTATTAAAGAAACGAATCAATAAGGTATTATTACATAATAGAAGGCTTCTAATGTGACACATATTAAAATCTTTTATTATGTCAGTTAGTATTTTGTACTATATTTAAGGAAAGGAAAATAGCTGAAACTTGGAATCAAACGACGCAATTTCTAAACGTTTGTGTTGGTAACGTAAGGGAACCGTGAGGGAACGGTCCTTGAAAAACGATTCCTTCAAAATGGCCGCCTGCTTTTCGGATTAAACTCGTGCTCCTGCTTTCGTGTTCAGTTCACGGATCCGCACGACAAGTGACTTCATATTTCCGGAACTGCGAGCCAATAGTGTCTCTGATCAAAGGGTTGATGTCATAGAAATAGAAACAAGGTGTCAACGTTTACTTTTCAGCGAGCCCACCTGCCGTAGCCTGCCTAGGAAGTTTAAATGCTTTTTATTTTAGAAAGTAAGTCCGTCTTTTTAGCATGTCTCTTGTTTTAGGATCTAGCTGAAGTAAGCATCATTTCTGATATATAGTAATGAATGAATAAGAGACGAGATTACGGAACATTTTTGAAGGAATGTAAGCAGCACATTACTTTTTAGGGTGGCCAACCGTCACGTTTTTGTGCTCGTTTGGCTTGTACTTACGCGACTCCCCCGTTGTCCTCGCTGACTGGTGCGGGAAGCCACATGTCCCGCTTTTTGCTTCTCAAAACTAATTGTATGAATGAAAACAAACGAGGCAGGAAGACAGGCAAACTCGGAGGAGACGTGGAGCCGCTTCCTTTGGGTGGGACTTCCGTCTTCTGAAGTCCCGCGCACGCGCCCACGGAGTACCTGAGAGCGGGGCTCCCATGGCCGAGGGAGAGCCACGGCTACCGAAGTCCCGAATGGCGGTAAGTGGGGCTTAGTTCTAGGGGGAGGGGAGTGCGCTTGTGTGTGTGTGTGTGTGTATGTGTGCGATGGCGGCGGCGGGGGGATCTTTGTATGTGTGCGTGCGTGTAGGTGCGCTGGTGTGTGTGGGGGGGTCTCTGTGTGTGCGTGTAGGTGCGCTAGTGTGTGTGTAGGTGCGAGGGGGTGTGCCTGTGTATGCGTGTGGCTGTGTATGCGTGTGGCTGTGATGTGCGCATGCGTGAGTGTGGGTGCGCGTGCACGCAGTGAAATCCAGGACAAGAGAAGCGCGTGGCACCCTCTTGTCCTTCCTTCCCCCGAGACAGGCAACATTAGGTCTCCAGCTGGACGCATCCTTTGGATGCTAACTCCAGCTCGACCTAAAAAGGGATCTGCAGCCAGTGGCGGAAGAGAACTACTGCATATAGCTGGCAGACTGAAGGACTCCAAGATACTCTAACCTTGCAGGTCATGACTATATTGTGCATAACAGTCTTACACATCTTAGAATTACAAAAAGCATAACTGTAGCAAAGACCAGGCACAACAAGTACGTTTTTATACAAAGATCATCGTTTCAAATACAGAACATAATAAACAAACACACAAATCACAAACAAAATGCACAGAAAACATTAATATAGCTAATCAGTTGAAAACAAAAATAAAATTACATTACAGATTCATGGGGTTCAATCAAATGTTAGGCTGTCCCATTAACTTAAAAAAAAAATATATATATTATATATATATATGTATATATATATTACCTACTGGCGGTCGCCAGTAGGTATATATAGTTAAGACCTAGTTACCATAGGAAATTCCGAACATTCTATTGGGAATAACTTTGGCGCCGATTGAGTGATCTGTTTGTAATTTTCCTTAAATTTGCCTCGCTCCGCTCCGCTCCTTCCCTGAAAGTTTCGGGGGGATTCGTCAAGCGGGGGCCTAGGAAAAAGGGGGTCCCAAAACGTGTTTTGCCCATGTTAATTTCCATAGGGACATTCTGACACGGCTACAGCTCGAACGGCTGAACGGAATTACACCAAACTTGGCAAAATGGTAGGGACAGGTATGCAGTAGTGCCTTTTCTATATTTGGTGAAAATCCCTCCAGTAGTTGCTGAGAAAATTGAATTTGAGCAAATTATATATCTATATGCGCATACCGTACGCGTACGTGCGCGTACCCTTACGTGCGCGAGCGAGTTTCTGATTGGCTGGCAGTCGACTGTCAACATTCTAAACTGTCCAAACCAGCAAGTGTTAGCCACCATCTTGTTTTCATAGTGGAGTAGTGTGGCTCACTGGTTAGAGGCGGCAGGCCCGAGAGCAGAAGTCAGCCTGGGACCAGGGTTCAATTCCCGACGCGGCAGGGTCGTGGACCTTGGTCAGCGGACTCGATAATTCTCGCTTCGGTGCTTACTCTAATCAGGGGTCGCACTCGGCAACTCTGGGCATTAGCTTGCCTAATCTCCACAACGGCCCCTCCAATTCCGGGGATGCCTGGCTCCACCTTGGGGACTCCCAGCAAGGGACCATCCCACAGGGAAAGCCAGGACGGGTTCCCCAGAGTTATACAGCGCCGGGACGCCCCGTTGCTGGGGCAGCTGTGCGCTTTACAAGTATACTACATTTACATTTACATTTTTCAGGAGAACTGAGGCACAAGAGAGCCCAAAACAAGAGTGGAAAACACGAAAAGGGGGCAGGGTAGAGACCCCCAACCCTCTAGCCCTTCTCAGGAGGTCCCAAAAGGACCCACAAGGGCAAAAAAAAAAAAAAGAAAGAAAAAATCACGGGGTACGCGTACGGTACGCGTACCGTGCGCGTACCCCACGATTAAAAAAAAACAAAATTTGCACTTGGTGGTCCTTCTGGGACCCCCTGAGAAGGGCTACGGCGTCAGGGGGTCTCTACCCTGCCCCCTTTTCGCGTTTTCCACTCTTGTTTTGTGCTCTCTTGTGCCTCACTTCTCCTGAGAAACAAGATGGCTGCTCAGGTGGTCCCAGAAGGATAAGAACATATATAAACGTTATCCGCTAATAGAATTAGCATTTAGAAAACCTTTGAAATTTATTGAAAAAAAATATAGGTATCACGCCTGATATAGTTAGGAATTAGCATTTAAAAAATGTACGTATCACAGAAAAACGTATTAGATACATACCGCATGAAAGAAGATGAAGCGGGGATGAAAGCAAAATGCTACTATACATAACAAATGAACAGATGAACGGAGATAGGATGCTAATGATATCAGATGAGAAGAGATAGAACACTAAAGTGCATAATCATACTTTTGTTCATTTTGTGGCCAACAGTAACTGGTGCATGCCAGGGCCACAAGAATCTACTCAACAAACAAGCATTGGAAATGCAATAGGTCTCGCATTAGGAAAGTTTGAGCAATTGGTATTGTAAATGACACTTTTTTTTATTTATGTGTTGGCTTTGAAAATAGCAAAAGTAATAGCTTTGTCAGTTACAATGTCAATAGTTTTAACTTTCGCAAATGTGACACCTATAGCATTTGTAATGCAATGTGTGTTGTATTTACGTGACTTAGATGTATTGATATTGCAAATAACAATGGCTTTTAAGTTTGTAAATAATTAATACTTAAATAAAATGTATTGTAATTTATAATGGCAATAGCTTAACCCCTTCGACGCTCATGACGAGCTGGGCTCGTCATGAGGTAGCCTCCTCGCACGCTCATGACGAGCCCAGCTCGTCACGTAACATGCGATACCGCAAATCTCAGCGTACGGGCGGAATTCCGCCCGCACGCATGCGGTTAAACGTTTGTAAATAACTTTTGTGAAGATTATGTTCAGTGTATTTTATTGTGACGAAAATCAAAGAACATTGCATTTGCACCTACACACACACACAGCCACACACACATAGATGTGGTGGTGGTGGATCTGGGGGATATGGTGGTGGTGGATGTGGTGGTGGTGGATGTGGGGGTGGATGTGGCGGTGGATGTGGTGGTGGAGGTGGTGGTGGAGGTGGTGGTGGAGGTGGTGGTGGAGGTGGTGGTGGAGGTGGTGGTGGTGGATGTGGTGGTGGTGGTGGTGGAAGTGATGGTGGTGGAAGTGATGGTGGTGGTGGATGCGGTGGTGGATGCGGTGGTGGATGCGGTGGTGGTGGATGCGGTGGTGGTGGATGCGGTGGTGGTGGATGCGGTGGTGGTGGATGCGGTGGTGGTGGTGTCTCTTTCGTTGGGAGTTAAACAAAGTTAAAACAACTGGCTCCAAAGGTTTTGCTTAAGTATGTGTGAAGTAATTAGCTGTCTGCCTCTGCTTTCTTCCATTGCACTGGCATCTAGGTGTTAGGCTCAGATGGCTTGAACAAAAGACGGGCTGATGGTCTTTTAAATCAGGCCTTTGTTTCTGCCCAGCTGGATGTTAAAATAAAGCCCTCTCCCTTCCACGCAGGTTAATACAGACAAATGCCGGCACTGTTGTCTACGATATAGAAACCATTTATTGATGAAGAATCAGTACTCGCACGTCAGAGAAAAAAGGAGGTGCAGCAAAATCGCAACAGTATCTACTCCCTTAGGCCGAATTTGGAAGCAGTTAAGAGTTTTGCTCACTTTGCAAACATGATATCCCGATTGCTTTCCATTGTACGTTTTCAAGCTGTTTACATGCATTTATTGACATTGTGATAGATATTTTGCCACCCTCTCAAAATCCAGTACAACGCGGTTGTACTGCCAGCTATACTCACAGTAATAGGCTACCACCGGGTCGCGCTTCTCGTGTTCCTGGGCTGTCCGTAGGTGATGTTGTAAACTCTTGAACTGCGGGGGTAATGGGAGCGCTGGCGCAGCCATCCTGCTGATCCACCTACGTAGCCCACTGGAGCTCTTAGAAACCGCTTTAAGCTGTCACTCCCCTGTCTGGATTCTCTCAATTCCTGCACCGGTCACAAGGCGGAACAAAACAGCAGAAAAAGAGCTGGTCGAGACACTGCAGGGAGTGAAATGACAGCCGGCATTTTCAGGGTGTTTGAGATACTCAGGCGGCCATCTGAGAAGGGAGCTTTTGACAATGCGAGAGATCACCTGCCAATACTTTATTTTATATAAACTACAGAACTAAGCACTACATGTTTCTTAAACCGTGTTGGATACTTTTTTTATTAAAGAAACGAATCAATAAGGTATTATTACATAATAGAAGGCTTCTAATGTGACACATATTAAAATCTTTTATTATGTCAGTTAGTATTTTGTACTATATTTAAGGAAAGGAAAATAGCTGAAACTTGGAATCAAACGACGCAATTTCTAAACGTTTGTGTTGGTAACGTAAGGGAACCGTGAGGGAACGGTCCTTGAAAAACGATTCCTTCAAAATGGCCGCCTGCTTTTCGGATTAAACTCGTGCTCCTGCTTTCGTGTTCAGTTCACGGATCCGCACGACAAGTGACTTCATATTTCCGGAACTGCGAGCCAATAGTGTCTCTGATCAAAGGGTTGATGTCATAGAAATAGAAACAAGGTGTCAACGTTTACTTTTCAGCGAGCCCACCTGCCGTAGCCTGCCTAGGAAGTTTAAATGCTTTTTATTTTAGAAAGTAAGTCCGTCTTTTTAGCATGTCTCTTGTTTTAGGATCTAGCTGAAGTAAGCATCATTTCTGATATATAGTAATGAATGAATAAGAGACGAGATTACTGAACATTTTTGAAGGAATGTAAGCAGCACATTACTTTTTAGGGTGGCCAACCGTCACGTTTTTGTGCTCGTTTGGCTTGTACTTACGCGACTCCCCCGTTGTCCTCGCTGACTGGTGCGGGAAGCCACATGTCCCGCTTTTTGCTTCTCAAAACTAATTGTATGAATGAAAACAAACGAGGCAGGAAGACAGGCAAACTCGGAGGAGACGTGGAGCCGCTTCCTTTGGGTGGGACTTCCGTCTTCTGAAGTCCCGCGCACGCGCCCACGGAGTACCTGAGAGCGGGGCTCCCATGGCCGAGGGAGAGCCACGGCTACCGAAGTCCCGAATGGCGGTAAGTGGGGCTTAGTTCTAGGGGGGAGGGGAGTGCGCTTGTGTGTGTGTATGTGTGCGATGGCGGCGGCGGGGGGATCTTTGTATGTGTGCGTGCGTGTAGGTGCGCTGGTGTGTGTGGGGGGGTCTCTGTGTGTGCGTGTAGGTGCGCTAGTGTGTGTGTAGGTGCGAGGGGGTGTGCCTGTGTATGCGTGTGGCTGTGTATGCGTGTGGCTGTGATGTGCGCATGCGTGAGTGTGGGTGTGCGTGCACGCAGTGAAATCCAGGACAAGAGAAGCGCGTGGCACCCTCTTGTCCTTCCTTCCCCCGAGACAGGCAACATTAGGTCTCCAGCTGGACGCATCCTTTGGATGCTAACTCCAGCTCGACCTAAAAAGGGATCTGCAGCCAGTGGCGGAAGAGAACTACTGCATATAGCTGGCAGACTGAAGGACTCCAAGATACTCTAACCTTGCAGGTCATGACTATATTGTGCATAACAGTCTTACACATCTTAGAATTACAAAAAGCATAACTGTAGCAAAGACCAGGCACAACAAGTACGTTTTTATACAAAGAACATCGTTTCAAATACAGAACATAATAAACAAACACACAAATCACAAACAAAATGCACAGAAAACATTAATATAGCTAATCAGTTGAAAACAAAAATAAAATTACATTACAGATTCATGGGGTTCAATCAAATGTTAGGCTGTCCCATTAACTTAAAAAAAAATATATATATATTATATATATATGTGTATATATATATTACCTACTGGCGGTCGCCAGTAGGTATATATAGTTAAGACCTAGTTACCATAGGAAATTCCGAACATTCTATTGGGAATAACTTTGGCGCCGATTGAGTGATCTGTTTGTAATTTTCCTTAAATTTGCCTCGCTCCGCTCCGCTCCTTCCCTGAAAGTTTCGGGGGGATTCGTCAAGCGGGGGCCTAGGAAAAAGGGGGTCCCAAAACGTGTTTTGCCCATGTTAATTTCCATAGGGACATTCGGACACGGCTACAGCTCGAACGGCTGAACGGAATTACACCAAACTTGGCAAAATGGTAGGGACAGGTATGCAGTAGTGCCTTTTCTATATTTGGTGAAAATCCCTCCAGTAGTTGCTGAGAAAATTGAATTTGAGCAAATTATATATCTATATGCGCATACCGTACGCGTACGTGCGCGTACCCTTACGTGCGCGAGCGAGTTTCTGATTGGCTGGCAGTCGACTGTCAACATTCTAAACTGTCCAAACCAGGAAGTGTTAGCCACCATCTTGTTTTCATAGTGGAGTAGTGTGGCTCACTGGTTAGAGGCGGCAGGCCCGAGAGCAGAAGTCAGCCTGGGACCAGGGTTCAATTCCCGACGCGGCAGGGTCGTGGACCTTGGTCAGCGGACTCGATAATTCTCGCTTCGGTGCTTACTCTAATCAGGGGTCGCACTCGGCAACTCTGGGCATTAGCTTGCCTAATCTCCACAACGGCCCCTCCAATTCCGGGGATGCCTGGCTCCACCTTGGGGACTCCCAGCAAGGGACCATCCCACAGGGAAAGCCAGGACGGGTTCCCCAGAGTTATACAGCGCCGGGACGCCCCGTTGCTGGGGCAGCTGTGCGCTTTACAAGTATACTACATTTACATTTACATTTTTCAGGAGAACTGAGGCACAAGAGAGCCCAAAACAAGAGTGGAAAACACGAAAAGGGGGCAGGGTAGAGACCCCCCAACCCTCTAGCCCTTCTCAGGAGGTCCCAAAAGGACCCACAAGGGCAAAAAAAAAAAAAAAAAAAAAATTCGAAAAAATCACGGGGTACGCGTACCGTGCGCGTACCCCACGATTAAAAAAAAAAAAAATTTGCACTTGGTGGTCCTTCTGGGACCCCCTGAGAAGGGCTACGGCGTCAGGGGGTCTCTACCCTGCCCCCTTTTCGCGTTTTCCACTCTTGTTTTGTGCTCTCTTGTGCCTCACTTCTCCTGAGAAACAAGATGGCTGCTCAGGTGGTCCCAGAAGGATAAGAACATATATAAACGTTATCCGCTAATAGAATTAGCATTTAGAAAACCTTTGAAATTTATTGAAACAAAATATAGGTTTCACGCCTGATATAGTTAGGAATTAGCATTTAAAAAACTTGCAAATTCACCGAAAAAACATAGATTTCAGGCCTTATATAGATAGGAATTAGCATTTAAAAAACCTTGCAAATTCACTTAAAAAAACGTAGGTTTCATGCCTTATATAGTTAGGAATTAGCATTTTAAAAACCTTGCAAATTCACTTAAAAAAACATAGGTTTCATGCCTTATATAGTTAGGAATTAGCATTTAAAAAACCATTTAAATTGCTCCTATATAGTTAGTTGTACTAACTATATTTCCCGCACCCGCAATCCACTGCTGATGATGTCACATATTACATCATTCATGACATGGTCAGTGACATCACTGATGACATCTCATTTGACATCACTGATGACATCACTGATGACATCTCATTTGACATCACTGATCACATCACTGATGATATCATTCATGTGATAATACGATGCACCTCCTCACACTCTAATATAACCTTTGATACACCCAGTGTTAAATACAGACTACCATTCCTAAAACCATAGACACACCAATACCAGTTACTACATACGCACTCACTGATTCCTAGGTCTACACACACATTCACTCATTCACCCATAGAATCACTCATACATACAGTCACTCATCAATACAACACTATCATATGCACTCATACACCTATACAGACACTCACACACTGCCATTCATCCATGGAGTTACTCACACACCTAGTCAGTCATGCAAAGAATCAATCACACTTCCATTTCCGCAACTATACAGTTATATACACAACACCTTACTTATTCAAACATATACTAACACATACTTACTCTCTTATACAATCACTGATACAAGTACACAATAATCCATACAGCCACTCGCACACTGGCTCTCATGTATAGTTATTTATATATGCCAACTCTCACATGCACTGTGTTTTACATATGTACTTACTTGGACATGTAGCACTGAGATATCCATTCACTCACCAACACACCCATGCACACAGTCACCCGCCCATATAGCTGTTTCTACATGCACTCTTGAACTCATACACCAAGTGAATCAACTGCTCACACATCTATGCACAGAGTCACACACCTCCCAGCCACCCACACACACACACACACTCAGTCTCCCATTCAAATACTTGGGCAACCAATCAATAACCCATATAGCCACTCATATAGCTACTGATCAACACATGCAGCAGCTTACACAACAGACATACTGATGCACACATTCAGACAGTTTAGTCACTAACCCATGCATTTAGTAAGACACATTTAATCACTCACTCATACAGTCAGTCACGCACCTACTAAATCCTTCATCCAGACACTTATACATCCACTCATTCTTCAATATGTAAAGCATATTTAAACTTTACAGAAACACACAGACACTGGATGATGTCATCAGTGATGTCATTTGAGATGTCATCAGTGATGTCATCAGTGATGTCACTGACCATGTCATGAATGATGTAATATGTGACATCATCAGCAGTGGATTGCGGGTGCGCGAAATATAGTTAGTACAACTAACTATATAGGAGCAATTTTCAATGTTTTTTAAATGCTAATTCCTAACTATATAAGGCCTGAAACCTATGTTTTTTAAAGTGAATATATATATATATATATATATATATATATATATATATATATATATATATATATATATATATATATATATATATCAAGCTCAGCCTCAAAAGTAATCCAACTCCAAAGAACTGCACTCGTGGAACCAAACAGCTTAGCAGTGCTCACGCCAAATTTTAATCGCAGATTGTTGTTAACAGACGCGTTTCAGCTTACGCCTTCCTCAGTGTCAACTACTCATTGAGGACGCGCCATGGATATAGCAAACATTAACATAGAAGATGGACTCACTCAGGGTAACGGGCGCGCCATCTTGGAACATGTTAGATACAGTTCAACATAAGGTGCTGTTTGCCCTTTCGTGGAAACAACTTTTATCTCGCCGTGGATCGGCGTGGTCCCCCGTCTATACACATCCGGGGTGGGTGTTTGGTGCTCAAAATAAGTCCCAAAATAAAGTTTCCAGAGTCCATCCTACCATGCATTGGTAAATCTCATGTTCAATTAAATCTCCGGTGCCCAATATGTACAGTGTCCCCAACAGATTGCCAAACCCAAACCCCAGAACCCACGCTGCTGCGTATACAAAGTTTCCAGAATGTCTATATGTTACATTTTGTTTACTTTCCCAAATGAACCGCCAGTTCTTCCCCATGGTTCAATCCCTTGGGGGCCTTTGTCATAAGGTCAATTATGTACCTTGACTCCAATCGTCTCAGTGTCCTTAATCTGTCCCCTCCTCTTGGGTTCTCAGGTACCGAGTCCAGGCCAAAGTATTGTAGTTTGGTCCTGTCCCTTTGGTGAACCTGGTCAAAATGTCTCGCCACCGGATACGTGGGATCCACTTTCTCTATGGCCCTTTGGTGCTCAAGGATCCTGATCTTAAGTGGGTGAATCGTGCTCCCAATATATTTTAGTCCACAAGGGCAAATTAGGCAATACACTGCATAGTTGGTACTGCAGGTTAGAAATCTTTTGATGGGCTTGGTGATGTCTGCTCCTGGGATCTCGTATGTACGTACTCTCTTGCATCCCACGCAGGCCTTGCATTTGCCGCAAGGAAAAAACCCCCCCATCTCTGCAATTTTGCCTGTTCTCGGTGTCACACTTTTATGATGGCTTCTCACCAATGAATCTCGCAGTGATCTTGCTTTCCGGTACGTGATCAGGGGTTTTGTTGGAATATCATCTTTAAGTATTGGATCTGTCCCCAGAATATGCCAGTTCTTTTGCATGATTTTCCTCAGTTCCATGGAGTCACTGGTGTATGGAGTGATTAGGCGGAATTTGCCCTCCTTTTTGGTTTGGTCATTTGGTGCTTTTGTTTTCAAGAGATCTTCCCTTTTCATTTTCCTAACTCTTTTCAGAGTTTTCTCCAGAGTCGCTGGATCGTATCCTCTCCTGGTGAACCTTTCTACGCAGCCTGCTGCTGCTGTCTCAAAGTCGATTTCTCTGCTGCTGTTTCTCTTCATCCTAAGCAGTTCCCCGTACGGGATACTCTGTATTAGCCTCTTTGGATGATTGCTGTCGGCTCGCAGGATAGAGTTGCCTGCTGTTGCTTTGCGGTGCAGTGACGTGTGCAACTCGTTGTTAATTACTTCCACCCTCAGGTCCAGATACTCAGCTGCAGTCGTGCTTATGGTGCCTGAGAGGTGTAGGTTGCAACTGTTGTCGTTCAGGGTTGTTATATATTGTTGTGCCCCCTCCATCGTCCCTTGCCACACGATGAAGAGGTCATCGATGTACCTGAACCACCGTATTACTCTCTCCTTTTCTTGCCCCTCAATCTGAAGGACCCTGGGCACCTGCTCCTCCCACCAGCCCACGAACAAGTTCGCGTAGCTGGGAGCAAAGCAGGTGCCCATCGCGGTCCCCGAGACTTGGGTATACAGCTGATCTTTAAACAGAAAATTGTTGCTCGTTAAGCACAGTTCTATAAATTCCAGCAGCATGCGATTGTGCAGAGCAAATCTAGCCGGTCTCTTATTCAGAAAATGTTCCATTGCCACCAACCCTAGATCGTGCTTGATGTTAGTATATAAACTAGTTATGTCTAACACAATCATTAGGTATGTTGGATCCCATGATACTTCAGTTATTTTCGTTAGAAAGTCTTTGGTATCCTTCACATAGGATTTGAGCTGTATTACCAGGGGGAATAAGTAGCTGTCTATAAACTTGGACATGTTCTCCGTTAGTCCGTTTATTGATGACACTATAGGTCTTCCTGGGGGCTCCCTCGCGTTTTTATGTAGCTTGGGTAGGTGATAGAAGGTTGGGATCATAGGATGGTCACTCCTCAGGTACATGTTCTCTTCACTTCCCAACATGGATTTTTTGTACCACTTGTTCACTAGATCGTCATACCTCCTTATGCCCTCCTTGTATGTTTTGTCATCGGTCTTTTGATAATACTGTGTATCTGATAGTTGCCTCAGTGCCTCTCTTTCATAGTATTCACGTGACAGAAGCACAACGTTCCCACCCTTGTCTGAGGGTTTGATGATTGTATTTTCATCCTTTTCCAACTTACGTAGAGCCTCCCTTTCCAGTGGAGTGATGTTATCTCTTCTGTTGGACGTCTCTCGTTTGCCCCTTAGAGACACCAGATCTTTGAGAACAGTTTCAGAGAATGCATCTATCGCATCCCACGGCATCATCGGACAGAATGTAGACTTTGGCTTAAAGTTACTTTCCTCTCTTTCTTGTTCGATTGCATATTCTTGGGCTCTATTGATCATGGTATCTGCTTGTGTGATCTGCGACTCTCTGTCCAGTCTTAAGTTCTCCAAAGTCTCTATCCCTCTTAGATCATCACAGGATAGAATATCGGTAGCAGTTAGTCTCTTCTGAGCTAGTCTTGGTCCTTTAGTATTTGCTCTGATTTGATGGTACTTATGTAGCTTCAGTTTCCTCACGAATGCGTGTAGATCGATCCTCATCTGTGTATATTCACTTTTATTGTTAGGGCAGAAACTCAGTCCTCGACTTAAAAGATTCCGTTCTGCGTCCGTTAACTTTCTGTCTGATAAGTTAACTACAGTGAGGTCGTCCACAGTGGTTTTATTCATTTTTTGCTGGGTTTCCTTCTGTTTTTCCACTTCTGTGCTTTTCCTCTTCCCGCCTCCCCCTGCTCTCCTTGTTCTCCTGCTCCCCCGGTTTCTGGTGGCTTGTTCTTGCCGCCTCGCAACCATGACTGGCGGATTACAGTACACTCGTTGTGAAAAGGAGGAGGGAGGGATGCCTGGCTTCCTCTTTGTCTCCCGGTCGTTGTTTTCTTCCTTTGATCATCCACTGCTTCACTGTCGGTGACTTCTGATTCCGACGTATTCAGTGGTGATAACGTTCCCTGTGCCCTTCTTCTGTCGACTTCTTTTCTTGGGGCGTCGTATTTCTTAGCGAAGGTCAGGATTCTACCCGAGAGGTAATCGTTTTCGTCTCTTGTATATTTCTCCTGTTTACGGGTTTTGATCTTTTCCTCGTATTTGTTCAGACGAGCTTTAAGTTGGTCCTTGAATAATGCTAACCTCTCAGGTTTTTCCTCCTGTAACAATTCTTGCTCTAGTGATTCTATATCAATTAGAGTTTTTGCGCGGTCACTCCACGCGTATTTGACTAATATTGTCAGAGTTCCTTCGCAATACTGTGCAGTATGCTCAGCCCAGTCTGTCAGGAGTTGGGGGTCCGGGTTTTCATAAGACGGGATGGTGTACACTCGTAGTCCCTTCGGTACCCGTTTGTCGTCTATGTAGCTCTGGAGACTGGTAGCCTCCCACCACTTCCTGATTTCTCTTTCGTGAAGTCGCTCAAGCTTTACCAGCAGTTCATTGAGTTTGGTCTTCGGCTGTTGGGGCGCTGCACTGGCAGCGGAGCTTGTCGCTATGCTCTCTTGTCTTTTGAACATTCCTTTTGCTGCATCCCTGCGCGAATCCTCACAATACATATCCTATCATGGATTGTATTGATAACAGTAACTCTGTGAGATGGCGTGAGCACTCGTTTGGTGTACCACTGTCGCCCTGCTGCCTCTGCCCCTATGTCCGTTAATGATCCGGACTCGCGCTCTCACCGTAAGGTTTGCGTCATCCGCGTCGTCCTCCGACTCCTCTGCGGCTCGCTCACTTCCTCCGGTTGATAGATTCTTTGTAGCGCGTTTAGGTTCTGCAGCGGTGCCCGTCCATAAATGGCGCTCCCTGTCCCACTAGAAGAGTCGGGGCACTCGCGGGCGGGTGCAGTATGCGGTAATGGGTACCCGCATTCACATCAAGCTCAGCCTCAAAAGTAATCCAACTCCAAAGAACTGCACTCGTGGAACCAAACAGCTTAGCAGTGCTCACGCCAAATTTTAATCGCAGATTGTTGTTAACAGACGCGTTTCAGCTTACGCCTTCCTCAGTGTCAACTACTCATTGAGGACGCGCCATGGATATAGCAAACATTAACATAGAAGATGGACTCACTCAGGGTAACGGGCGCGCCATCTTGGAACATGTTAGATACAGTTCAACATAAGGTGCTGTTTGCCCTTTCGTGGAAACAACTTTTATCTCGTTTCCACGAAAGGGCAAACAGCACCTTATGTTGAACTGTATCTAACATGTTCCAAGATGTTTGCTATATCCATGGCGCGTCCTCAATGAGTAGTTGACACTGAGGAAGGCGTAAGCTGAAACGCGTCTGTTAACAACAATCTGCGATTAAAATTTGGCGTGAGCACTGCTAAGCTGTTTGGTTCCACGAGTGCAGTTCTTTGGAGTTGGATTACTTTTGAGGCTGAGCTTGATGTGAATGCGGGTACCCATTACCGCATACTGCACCCGCCCGCGAGTGCCCCGACTCTTCTAGTGGGACAGGGAGCGCCATTTATGGACGGGCACCGCTGCAGAACCTAAACGCGCTACAAAGAATCTATCAACCGGAGGAAGTGAGCGAGCCGCAGAGGAGTCGGAGGACGACGCGGATGACGCAAACCTTACGGTGAGAGCGCGAGTCCGGATCATTAACGGACATAGGGGCAGAGGCAGCAGGGCGACAGTGGTACACCAAACGAGTGCTCACGCCATCTCACAGAGTTACTGTTATCAATACAATCCATGATAGGATATGTATTGTGAGGATTCGCGCAGGGATGCAGCAAAAGGAATGTTCAAAAGACAAGAGAGCATAGCGACAAGCTCCGCTGCCAGTGCAGCGCCCCAACAGCCGAAGACCAAACTCAATGAACTGCTGGTAAAGCTTGAGCGACTTCACGAAAGAGAAATCAGGAAGTGGTGGGAGGCTACCAGTCTCCAGAGCTACATAGACGACAAACGGGTACCGAGGGGACTACGAGTGTACACCATCCCGTCTTATGAAAACCCGGACCCCCAACTCCTGACAGACTGGGCTGAGCATACTGCACAGTATTGCGAAGGAACTCTGACAATATTAGTCAAATACGCGTGGAGTGACCGCGCAAAAACTCTAATTGATATAGAATCACTAGAGCAAGAATTGTTACAGGAGGAAAAACCTGAGAGGTTAGCATTATTCAAGGACCAACTTAAAGCTCGTCTGAACAAATACGAGGAAAAGATCAAAACCCGTAAACAGGAGAAATATACAAGAGACGAAAACGATTACCTCTCGGGTAGAATCCTGACCTTCGCTAAGAAATACGACGCCCCAAGAAAAGAAGTCGACAGAAGAAGGGCACAGGGAACGTTATCACCACTGAATACGTCGGAATCAGAAGTCACCGACAGTGAAGCAGTGGATGATCAAAGGAAGAAAACAACGACCGGGAGACAAAGAGGAAGCGAGGCATCCCTCCCTCCTCCTTTTCACAACGAGTGTACTGTAATCCGCCAGTCATGGTTGCGAGGCGGCAAGAACAAGCCACCAGAAACCGGGGGAGCAGGAGAACAAGGAGAGCAGGGGGAGGCGGGAAGAGGAAAAGCACAGAAGTGGAAAAACAGAAGGAAACCCAGCAAAAAATGAATAAAACCACTGTGGACGACCTCACTGTAGTTAACTTATCAGACAGAAAGTTAACGGACGCAGAACGGAATCTTTTAAGTCGAGGACTGAGTTTCTGCCCTAACAATAAAAGTGAATATACACAGATGAGGATCGATCTACACGCATTCGTGAGGAAACTGAAGCTACAGAAGTACCATCAAATCAGAGCAAATACTAAAGGACCAAGACTAGCTCAGAAGAGACTAACTGCTACCGATATTCTATCCTGTGATGATCTAAGAGGGATAGAGACTTTGGAGAACTTAAGACTGGACAGAGAGTCGCAGATCACACAAGCAGATACCATGATCAATAGAGCCCAGGAATATGCAATCGAACAAGAAAGAGAGGAAAGTAACTTTAAGCCAAAGTCTACATTCTGTCCGATGATGCCGTGGGATGCGATAGATGCATTCTCTGAAACTGTTCTCAAAGATCTGGTGTCTCTAAGGGGCAAACGAGAGACGTCCAACAGAAGAGATAACATCACTCCACAGGAAAGGGAGGCTCTACGTAAGTTGGAAAAGGATGAAAATACAATCATCAAACCCTCAGACAAGGGTGGGAACGTTGTGCTTCTGTCACGTGAATACTATGAAAGAGAGGCACTGAGGCAACTATCAGATACACAGTATTATCAAAAGACCGATGACAAAACATACAAGGAGGGCATAAGGAGGTATGACGATCTAGTGAACAAGTGGTACAAAAAATCCATGTTGGGAAGTGAAGAGAACATGTACCTGAGGAGTGACCATCCTATGATCCCAACCTTCTATCACCTACCCAAGCTACATAAAAACGCGAGGGAGCCCCCAGGAAGACCTATAGTGTCATCAATAAACGGACTAACGGAGAACATGTCCAAGTTTATAGACAGCTACTTATTCCCCCTGGTAATACAGCTCAAATCCTATGTGAAGGATACCAAAGACTTTCTAACGAAAATAACTGAAGTATCATGGGATCCAACATACCTAATGATTGTGTTAGACATAACTAGTTTATATACTAACATCAAGCACGATCTAGGGTTGGTGGCAATGGAACATTTTCTGAATAAGAGACCGGCTAGATTTGCTCTGCACAATCGCATGCTGCTGGAATTTATAGAACTGTGCTTAACGAGCAACAATTTTCTGTTTAAAGATCAGCTGTATACCCAAGTCTCGGGGACCGCGATGGGCACCTGCTTTGCTCCCAGCTACGCGAACTTGTTCGTGGGCTGGTGGGAGGAGCAGGTGCCCAGGGTCCTTCAGATTGAGGGGCAAGAAAAGGAGAGAGTAATACGGTGGTTCAGGTACATCGATGACCTCTTCATCGTGTGGCAAGGGACGATGGAGGGGGCACAACAATATATAACAACCCTGAACGACAACAGTTGCAACCTACACCTCTCAGGCACCATAAGCACGACTGCAGCTGAGTATCTGGACCTGAGGGTGGAAGTAATTAACAACGAGTTGCACACGTCACTGCACCGCAAAGCAACAGCAGGCAACTCTATCCTGCGAGCCGACAGCAATCATCCAAAGAGGCTAATACAGAGTATCCCGTACGGGGAACTGCTTAGGATGAAGAGAAACAGCAGCAGAGAAATCGACTTTGAGACAGCAGCAGCAGGCTGCGTAGAAAGGTTCACCAGGAGAGGATACGATCCAGCGACTCTGGAGAAAACTCTGAAAAGAGTTAGGAAAATGAAAAGGGAAGATCTCTTGAAAACAAAAGCACCAAATGACCAAACCAAAAAGGAGGGCAAATTCCGCCTAATCACTCCATACACCAGTGACTCCATGGAACTGAGGAAAATCATGCAAAAGAACTGGCATATTCTGGGGACAGATCCAATACTTAAAGATGATATTCCAACAAAACCCCTGATCACGTACCGGAAAGCAAGATCACTGCGAGATTCATTGGTGAGAAGCCATCATAAAAGTGTGACACCGAGAACAGGCAAAATTGCAGAGATGGGGGTTTTTTTTCCTTGCGGCAAATGCAAGGCCTGCGTGGGATGCAAGAGAGTACGTACATACGAGATCCCAGGAGCAGACATCACCAAGCCCATCAAAAGATTTCTAACCTGCAGTACCAACTATGCAGTGTATTGCCTAATTTGCCCTTGTGGACTAAAATATATTGGGAGCACGATTCACCCACTTAAGATCAGGATCCTTGAGCACCAAAGGGCCATAGAGAAAGTGGATCCCACGTATCCGGTGGCGAGACATTTTGACCAGGTTCACCAAAGGGACAGGACCAAACTACAATACTTTGGCCTGGACTCGGTACCTGAGAACCCAAGAGGAGGGGACAGATTAAGGACACTGAGACGATTGGAGTCAAGGTACATAATTGACCTTATGACAAAGGCCCCCAAGGGATTGAACCATGGGGAAGAACTGGCGGTTCATTTGGGAAAGTAAACAAAATGTAACATATAGACATTCTGGAAACTTTGTATACGCAGCAGCGTGGGTTCTGGGGTTTGGGTTTGGCAATCTGTTGGGGACACTGTACATATTGGGCACCGGAGATTTAATTGAACATGAGATTTACCAATGCATGGTAGGATGGACTCTGGAAACTTTATTTTGGGACTTATTTTGAGCACCAAACACCCACCCCGGATGTGTATAGACGGGGGACCACGCCGATCCACGGCGAGATAAAAGTTGTTTCCACGAAAGGGCAAACAGCACCTTATGTTGAACTGTATCTAACATGTTCCAAGATGGCGCGCCCGTTACCCTGAGTGAGTCCATCTTCTAGGTTAATGTTTGCTATATCCATGGCGCGTCCTCAATGAGTAGTTGACACTGAGGAAGGCGTAAGCTGAAACGCGTCTGTTAACAACAATCTGCGATTAAAATTTGGCGTGAGCACTGCTAAGCTGTTTGGTTCCACGAGTGCAGTTCTTTGGAGTTGGATTACTTTTGAGGCTGAGCTTGATGTGAATGCGGGTACCCATTACCGCATACTGCACCCGCCCGCGAGTGCCCCGACTCTTCTAGTGGGACAGGGAGCGCCATATATATATATATATATATATATATATATATATATATATATATATATATATATATATATATATATATATATATATATATATATATATATATATATATATTTAACTTGAACAATATATATTTGAGAGATGAAGCCATTGTTCTATAAGGGAGTACTTCCTTTTGGAAAATCACATGAACATACAATATAAATGTTTTGTTTTCATGTGATGGGCTATTTTAATGTAAACTTGGTGTTCATTTTTTGTGTGTTTGGAGCACTGATCTTTATATTAAAAAAACTTGTGCAAACTTGATTCTTTTTGTTGCTTTTTATTTTCATGATGGTATAAATGTGCTAACTTCCCACTAACTGAGGAATACTTCTCATTCCTGGTAGAACAGCTGGAGAGGTATTGGGGCGGAGGTCGACTGTAGCAATCCTACAAATAGTGATCAAGGCTGGAGCAGCGTACCAGCGATGCAGAAGCATGGTCATGCCACTACAACATCTGCAAAAGTTCTGGAAGGGGCAGAGACCTGCAGTGTAGAACTCTTGGACCATGCAGCTGATGTAGTGTAGCCAATGGGTATCACAACTTTGTTTTCCATCAAAAGTCCCACAGAACTTCTGTCCTCACAAGTCCCTCTAATCCACCTCTCCCTTCCAAGGACTATAACAATAAGACTGTTGAATTACCGGAACAGGGAGTCAACCCTAGAGGCTGCAAGCAGAATAGGGTCAGTCAGTTTTGGGAATGGTGACATTCTGCAGTTCAATAGCACACCAACATTTGGTCCAGAAGAGGAGTTTTGATGCAAACAAATATAAGCTGAGAAGTATAGTAATCAAGAATAAGCATTTAGCTTACACGACAGATGCTATCTTGCAGGAACTGCAGCTTCTGGCATACTCTCACAGATGCGGGAACAGGGCGTGGGAAGAGCTCTCTGGGTGCACCAGACTCTCAGACAACAGAACATGTGCAAACAGATCAAGTACATCTCTGAGGATAGGTGAGGTGAAAATATGGTTGTGATCTTGCCCCATTCTAGGATGTCACTTTCAAATATGTTGGTTGCAAATGTTGCTGCTGGTGGCCTGTTTGGAGAAACCAAAGTTCTAGGGTGCCAAAGGGAGAAAGAGGTTGAGTGTTGAGTGTTGAGTGTTGACAGGCAGTTGACAAATATCTGTAGAATATCGGGATAGCCAGGGAGACATGAAGAATTGTACGTTGCTGGAAACACAATAGGACTATCTCTGGGCAAACCCGGCGAGTGATGATTTAGAACTCCCAGGACCATGCCAGTAAGGGATCTAATAAAGAGAAGACGTATAATGTCCATCTTCCTTAAACCCTGGGTAAGGAGGGGACACCGAATATAGAGAGATTATATCATTTTCTCAATGTTTAGTAGTTTTTAGATTATTGACTACACTGTACCAACTTTAGACTGGGAGTTGTGAAATGTTTTATTGCTTAACATTCATTCACATTTCAGTCACTTTATGATTTGGTTGACACTAATTTCTTGCCACATCCACTGATATTTTTTACAGTAACGCCAATCTTACTTTCCTACTTTAATGCACAACTTGACAGTCTCTAGAAACTCAGTGATTGTGTCGAGCATGTGCAGGGGCTCTCTCCATCTAAACAGGGATGCTATGCGTGCCCTATAGATAGCTGTACTTAGAAACTACAGTCTCGTCATTTTGAATAAGTGTTTAATTTGTATAACTTTGACTGTTCACTTATATTTTTAGTTTACAGACTAAACTCTACCAGCATCAGACTGAGTTGGAATTAAACAGGGCTACCCAAATTAATCCGAAGGGTGAGTACATACATACACACAACAGGAACTACAAAAGCTTAATCTACTACAGTCACCAGGTTAGTAGAGGATCCAATGGAATTCACTCAACAGATCATAAGTGTTTAGAATATTATAAGGGCTAAGTTGCAACATCTACTTAGTGCTCTGGTAAATTTATGATCTCTCACAAACACAAAATCGAACTTGATGATTTTATTACACACCATAATGCTGATGTAATTTTCCTTGTCAAAAACATGGACACACAAAGCATCAGACTAATTAAGCAGTGACAATTCTTGCAGCTAGAAAATTTTGTGCATCGACAGATAGCAGGGATGGTGAGTGCGATCTCAGAGGACACTACTCATCCCTAAATTGTCCTAATGTCTGAAAAGTTTGGCAAACTTCCTTTACGCTTTCTCACAAAGACTGTTGCCACATGGAGTTTCCTCAAACGAACTAGGAAGATACACAGGTTCGAACAATTACCACACAGAACGTCATCTAAATATCAAGAACTAAAGTAAGAAAAAAACTCTGGCTTCCCTTTGCATGAAGCAAAGCTTGCTTCCCTTGGTATAAAGTAAAGCCGATCCAAACATCCAAGGTAAGATCCGCAATCAAATCTACTACAGGAATGAGGATGCAATGACCTTTCAATATCAAGGTATCAAAAGCAGGTGGGGTACACAGGCCTGAACACGCAACATACTGGCTACATAGCAACAATGGGATACCTCTTCTCTATTACAGATCCCACAAACTCAACACAACTTTGAGAGGATAATAATACAGGAACAACCTCAACTGTCTTTTCATAAAGCAATAGATGGTCTACCAGAAAAGGTAATCACATGGCTTCTCTTCTGGAGGGGTTAGAGGGTGAGGTGGGAGGGAGGAGACCAAACTGTCAAGGAAATGTTCTTAAGACCCATCACTTCAAAACCGGACAAGGGGAAAAAAGGCAAACAAGAACATTCCTCATTCACCAGTGCAACTATCTGGAAACAGTGACTCCTGATTTAATCACCCAAAAAAACCATTAATGGAGGACATTCAGGGCCTCAGGGAGGTTATCTCGTCCCTAGGATGGGACATAAAATCAGATATAAAAGAAATCAAGGAAGTAGTAAGTGTTTTGCAGAAATCCTTACACAATCGATCTGAAGAAATGAAGTTGATTAGGCAAGAGCTTACGAACATCCGAGAACAAAACTTGTTCCTGCAAGCTTCCACTGAAGACCTAGAAATCTGGTCCCAGCAAAACAATGCCCTAATCAATGGAGTCAATTTGGACTACGTACATGGAATGTTTAGCACTCTACTTCAACAGAATGATGCGGCAAACCTGGAACTTAACAGGACACACAGAACAACAAGCTTCCCAATAGTAGGTGAAGGAAAAAATAATAGTAGTACCCCAAGCACCAGACGTTCTCTATGAAGGGCACTAAGGCACAAGCCTTTAGGACTTGTCAACTATAACATGGAAGACAGACCTAAACAAATGGACATGGGTGACTGGGAAACACAAAGGGCTTAAGGAAAGTTTAGATAATATGGAAAAAGAAAGACAATTCATCCTGGATCAATTTCGCAATGGGGGGAGTTGTTCTTTGAGATAATTTCCTGGCAGATCACCCCACAATCGGAGGACTAAAGATCAACACAAGGGTGATGTTGCACTGAAACAGTGATAGGAGATATGAAGGAAAATAGGAAGCGGAGACCCAGGGCAGAGAGGGTGGGGTTGAGGGTTACTCAGGAGGAGAGATTTGAAATGAGCAAAAATTGGACACAACTGAAGTCTAGTTAGAAAGCCATAAATTGTGGTGTGGAGATTATTTGTTAAATGTTCTATTTCAATATCAGGTTGGTTTTGCCAAGGGTAATTGGGTGGGTGGTGAAGGGGGAGTGAGCCACACCTTCGCTACATAGTAGTGTTTTTTTAGTGGTACCTACTTGTGTTTAGAAACACAACAGATTCCTACCCAATACCAAGGCAATGAAAGGATGGAGCTAGTACAAATGGGACATGGATACAAAGAAGATCAAACTCATCTCTTTCAGTGTAGGCCGTCTTAACTTTCTGATCAGATGCTAATGACAGTGAGGGCTGTGAAGTGAGGAAAAGAATACATGTTTCTTACAAGAAACTCACCTCATTGCCCAAAATACTTGGAGATTGCAATCTAGCTCATTCTCTATACAACATTTTGCAGCAGCGAAATCTAAGAATAAGGGGATATTTGGTATAGAAAGTACAGGTGGACAGGGAGGATAGATGGCTTCTACTCAACAGCTCTCTCAGAGGCTTTGCAATATTTTTAGCCTCAGTTTTTGCACCTAATCAAGGACAGGAAACCTTCATTTGCGATACGTTAAAGAACTTGTTGCTTAGCAACGGTCACTCCAATTGTGGGTGTAGAACGGAATCTGTTGACAAATAGAGATAAAACTGAAATACAGGACAACAGCAGCACTATCGGAAAAGGGGACGAAATGGATGAGTAACCTGTGTACCCCACACGTTAGGGAGGATGAACATGGAGTACTTATATGAGGTCACACTCCAGCAACTTCGACTATTTAAAAGAATGATCATCAAGGCCACCTCGTCCTAACCAGCGAGTTAATAACTAACATTTTAAAGGTCCCGTGGCTGAGGCCGCCATCCAAAACATAAAACAAAGAACGTCTACTTTTCAACAAAACAATACAGGGGAATGCATTCCAGATGTTGTCAGGGCACTTTTCTTGTGCGCCCTGCACTGTTTGTCAGTTCAATAAACAAACCACAGAGCAGGACCTTGGATTAAAGACCCCAGGAAAACTGACGCACTTTAGCAATTGCAACAGAGGGGACCGGATATATTTATATGGTCATGTTCGCAATCAGACTTAGATACATTGGTCTTACCACGTAGGAGGTAAAAATCAGGATCTCAGAACACCACAGCACCATTAGAAACTAACACAATAATATAAAGCTAACCTGAAATTACCTCCAGGCTGGCCACAGTGATTATGATATCCTTTGGTGTGTGGTGGATAAGCAACAATGGATTTCTGCGGCCCAATTGGGACAGGCTTTTTAGGTCTTGCCTGCTTGCAGCGCAAGCGCTGGCGAGAGATTTTGTGAGCGGGATTTCAGAAGAGCTTGAAGTCCCGCCCCTCATTTCCATTGGCTGGGGTCACCGTTTATGCTAAACGGTGGCCTGCCATTGGAAATGAGCTGTTTACGTTGAACCCCTTTCGCCATTTGGTCCGGCCCATCCGACTGGATCGCCTGCTTCACGGCTGTCGTGAAGCAATTTCTTATCTTTATGAACAACCCACGAGATCCAGTTCAGATGGGCCTCCCAAAAGGAGACAGGGCGCCGCGTGTTTATTTTTGCATCGCGCTTTCACTTAAAGTGAAAGCGCGATGCAAAAAATAAAAAGTGGCTGCTTTCCCGCAATGGTGACCGCTTGTTATTACTTGGGTTAGAGTTCAGATTCAACATTACACAGTCCGACATCATGGAGTTCACGTGATTGTCGCAACTCTCAGACCAGTTGATGGTGTCCAGATTATTTTAAGCATATCGCGATAAGCTCATCCGTTCCCTTATAACGAGGAATACAGAGGTGCTGGGTGGTGTTGTCACTTCGTCTCCCTCCCGCAGACTAAAACATTGTTTTCTTCAACAGTCCAAACTCACAGAATGTCAGAAATAAAACACATCCTAACTACACCCCAACAACCAGCCATGCTGGCCACAACCTGACACAGACGGCACAGTTCTATGCAAGGTGCAGTGGGTCACACACCTTCCACGTTTGTATCTTAGTACTTATAGTATGAGTTTATCTCAAACAAATGAAAAACTTAAAGTCCCAGGATTCAAAGAATACCGAACTGGAGGTGGTTTCCTGCTACTGAGGGACACGCTGGTATCTTTTCCAGTCTCTGTACTTCGTATGGCTGAGCAGAGTAACAGAAAGCTGTGCTCAGTAACTGAAGGCTGTGGCCCGGTATATCAGACGCTGCATAAAAGAGCAACATTAGCATAAGTCCATCACTCCAGTAGGACACCATAGCTCGCACCCCTCTCCGTGAGCGCTGGTTTTACATTCCTGTTGAATTGCCTCCGACTTTACGCACTATCGTGTGTCACATTCTGCAAATCCTTGTCATAGATATATTAAAAAGGGGCAAAGCAGAGTACGGAGCTGCTGACGTACAAGTGTGTGTGTGTGTTTGCGGTAAATGTGTCTTTATTTGTTTACCTGGGTGTGTTTGTGTGTGTGTTAGGAGTTGTTGGCGTGGGTTTCTATTTGTGTGTCTGCGTGCGTCGGCTGGCGTTTGTTTGTGGAGGTCGGTAGGTGCGGATGAGGGGCGCCTTGATGTGAGTTGGTGTCGATATGTGTCTGGGTGCCGCGTGGGGTATCTGGGGTTGTTGGTGTAGGTTTTTGTTTGTGTCTCTACATGCATGCATCGGTTGGTGTCTGTTTGTGAGGGTCGGTAGGTGCGGATAAGGGGCGCTCGGGGGGGGGGCGGGGCGCCTGGATGGGAGTTGGTGTCCCTGTGTGTCTGGGTGCGTGGGTGTCTGGGGTTGTTGGTGTGGGTTTTTATTTGTTTCTGCGTGCGATCATCAGTGGGTGACTGTGGGAGTCGGTATGTGAGGATGAGGGCGCTCTCTGGGGCGCGGAGCCTGGATGTGAGGTGTTGTCCGTGGATAGGGAGGGCCGTGCACTTCTGAGTTCACACCGCAGTTATCTCTTTAATACACCCCGCCTTAACAGCTCGGAATATGATGAACAAAAAGTGGAAATACTGCCGGGTGAAGCTTTGTCAGCAAACCGGAGGAGGACGTTGAACTTTGAACTTTTGTGACATATTAACAACTGCTGCTGCTGCTGGTGCGCGCGCGCCTGAGCCCCACAGTCTGGTTTGAGCTCTCTTACCCACGTGCCCTTTGCCACAGTTTTTTTTTTCTGCCCTCCCTCCTCTTTCTCCCGTTCTTTTTTTCAGGAATCATCCTTTCTGGCTCTGTCATTTTTCTGTCCCTCTCTCTCTTGCGTTCTCTCTCTCTCGCCCTTTGTCACGCATTAGCCCACCCCCCCTCTTTCTTTGCCGCCTCCTGCCTTGCTATGGTCTCTTAATTCCATTTCTCCGGCACTCTTGTTTCGCTGCCACCTGTTGCATGGTGACGGAGCAGGTACACAACTGAGACACACACCAGGGATTTGCTTGTGTGGTCCTCGCCCATCTGCCATTTCGCTCTCTCTCACACACCATCTGTACTTAGAATGCACTAATGTGTTGGTGACATGATTTTAACTTTCTGTGGACACCAATATGTTACTGAAAGGATTGTACCCTGAAGTATTCTGCGTCATTTAACAGGCGACTAAAGGGATTGATTGTTATCCTCCTAGTTACTAGACAGAGACGTTTTAAGGCATGGGCAAATGGGCTCTGGCCCTGGGTCCCATCCTTTTAGAGGGGCCAACTGATAGATCCTGTTCTATTCTCCACAGAGTCCTGCCCTGATGACCGTTAATTATTCTTAAACATAGATTATTTTAAATACCACTTTCTTTTAGTTTATTTTTTAATACAGGTAATGTGTGGAAGCCGTTTACAGACAATATACAGAGAAATGTTGTTTGTTTTTTAACACCATGCAACACCCATAAAAAAGTTCCTTTTACAGTGAAACAGGAACTCACATTTAAGAAATTGTAGTGGGTCACAGATTATTCGCATATCAGTGAGCTGCTGCTATATTATAATAATAAAAACACACCTCTTTATTCCTGAAAATTAGATAGAAACACATTTAGAATTTAGACTAGTGTGCCACTGCAGTGTCAGTGACTTAGCCAAAGACAATGTGAAACAAGCATTTGCAATGCAATAGGTCCTACATTTACGGGTGTTTGAGCTATTGGCATTGTAAATGGCAATGTCTTATTTTATGCTTTGGTTTTTAAAACATAAATAAAAGCTTTGTCATTTTTTTTTTACTTTAATAAGCGCAGCGCCGACTTCACGGACACCGTGCTATGCAATGCAATAGGTGTTGATTTTGGTATCGTAAATAACAACCCCTTTTAATTTTTTAAAAGACATTGCCATTTACAATGTCAATAGCTCAAAATAATTGCATTGCAAGACCTACTGCATTGTAAATGCTTGTTTATTTTACACTGTATGAAGCAACAATGGGCTTCAAGACTAGAAGCCTTAATGATGATATCCCGTGGAACATCTTGACGTGAATCCACTATTGCTGTGATTTGCCTACGCTTTTTCCACTCATCTGGATGTCCAGGAAAATATGCCCTTGTCTGTGTCTTTCTAAGGTTTGGCGAGTTGAGATCAACATACCCGGCTATTGTGGGTGAACATACTTTTGTTTGGATATCACATTTGGGTGTCTAGCCATTTAATTCCACTGGATTGGGTGTTGTGGTGGCACTGAGAACATACTAACATCATTACAATATTCAAACGCATTTGTTACGGCATTAGTCTGAATGTTTCATCTTTGCCACTAAACTATAGGTCCATTTGATTTGCTTTACAGATATTCACAACAATGGCCAGCGTTTGTACTCTTGTTTTACTATAGTCTTTTTACATCTTTAGCACACACTTTAACCTGTAGAGTGATATGATAAGAATTTAGGTCCTGAAGAATGCCATACAACTACCTGTAAGGTCAGTAGGATTGGCAGAAACATGTTGACCCCATTGTCACGTACAGGAGGAAGTCAATTCCCTTTTTTCTTTTTAGTGTGCTCCTCAGGGACACACATTAAAGTTAGAACTTTGTCCATGGAGAAGCAATTTTTATCCCTTTTTCACTGTACTCTATTAAATTAAACTCTGCACACTTACCACCACTACACAACCCACATTGGGGTATCCTTGAAGATATCATTTAAGTGCTCCTCTCCAGCTTTACGAGCGTTGAAGCCCACACCACTAACTCATTTGTTAGTGGTGTGAGGAGCAACTCGATGATCAAGTATTCCACCCAATAGTGGGTGAGGGTTTTCTGTCTTCAAAACGAAGGTATTTTCCTTTTCTGAGAAACTTGCACATTATTAGTATGACCACAGTAATTGATTGCTTTGATCAGACCCCGTGCATCTATTGTGTGTTTGAGGTAGAATGGGATTCACATCTCATGTCATGAACCTACAAATACCTAATACAAAATATCCCTCAGGGCAAAACTCTCTACCCAACTCAATTGGAAGAAGTATTGGAAAGTCTTTTACGGCTACATGATGGGATACAATCTTACACAAAATATAAAAGGGAAAAACACACACACAATAGAGAGACAGCAGTGAAAATACTGTTTAGATGACACCTAATGCCGAAGTGGCTCCTCTGGATAGATACATCTAGAATAGACACCTGCTGGAGAGGTTGTGGGTAAGTGGGGACATTAACATATATTCTATGCCACAGACCCAAAACTGGTCCATTCTGGACAGCATTTCATGCAGAGATAATGGAAATAAGAGTTGCAGTACCCAGTACAGCTGCAGGAATGCTTCAGGGCTAGATGTTGGTGATTAAATGCACAAGGTTGAACGGATGCATATTTCTTAAACCTTTTGTTTCTGCGGATCAGCTTCTAGCCACATGGTGCTTTGCTTCTATCGTGTTCATTCACACTTGTTATACAAGGCTTTGGTACATCTAGGATATGGAGTAAATTACGCAAGTAAATCATGGCCAACTGAAGTCTTTTAGTGCGATGTGGAAACCACTTTTATATTATTTCGCAAACACTTTTAGAAAACTCACATGTCCGGAAGCCTTCAGAGCGCTGGGGATATTTGCTCCCCAATCTAAAGTCCTCACAATAGACCTGGAAAATCAGGCTATGGTATCTACTACAACACAACTAGTGAAAATAGGGCAGTTTTTTAGGGGGTGGCTCCAGGAGAGGGACACGAAAGGGAGAGACTATGTTTCAGATCTGATATAGGTAGGTGGTAGTAGCAGGGGCTATGTAATTTAGCAATGGATAATAGCAGCACCTCAATGTTCCCCAAGCCAATATCAAGATAAATGTTCATTTATTGGCATTAAATATATTATGTAGAAATGCAAAAGATCATTACATGCAACCTAGCTTTACTTCCCTTGTAGATGTAAATAGACTTGTAATTCTTCATTACCTGTGAGGACCAAGGGGGTGCAAATCAAAGATAAATAGGGCAACTGTCTGGCACCTTGTTCATGAAAGACAGCATTGCATCATATAAAACGTTAACCGTGGGCTTATGATAACAATGCTGGACCATATGAAACTGTGAAAGTTCTAGATGTGGACACGACAAAAAAAAAAAATACATTGCTACTTTGTCATACATCTTTTCATTATCTGATAAAAAAGTTGATCTTGGTATGTTGCCTCACAATGTGCAAACACATTTTCTTTCTGTGGTTCATGACTGAATTAATATTGTAGTCAAGTTGCCAAGATATTGAGATCTTAGAATATGAACAATCTGGGTCTACTGGGTGACCTAAACCTTTCACACTTAGGTTGTCATGTCAGAGTTTAAAATTAAATTTTAGTGCCCAGTTCTACAAGGTTAACAATACACTTTTTCTTTATGTCTCTTAGACAACCATAACTTATTGTGACACATGCTTTTCCTTGACCTTATAATTCAACAAGAGGCCTATTGTCTTACAACTGAATATAGTAAGGGATGGATGTTAAGAAATTAAGTTATTTTAGCAAACAAAAGTTCAGAAGTTCTTGCTTAAGTGTAGCATCTTTGATGCCTTGCTCCAAAGATCATGAGCCTCAAATGGCCAATAAATGTCCTTCTTGTAAAATTTCCATCTTGAAATGAACAAAACTATTCAAACTATGTCCAACGTTCACCAGATATTTCTTAACAAGTGACTGTTCTCTGTGGTTTGGTGTTACATTTACATATATTACTGCAGGGTGCTGATAAATGTAGTTTCAACCATTCCTCTAGATCTGATCACTGTTTGGATTTTAATGGGTAGATGTTTCATCTGTTCCCAGTTGATGAGAGTATTGCATCACCTGTGGTGAGTTGAACTTGTTTGTAGTTACAATTATAACAATATATTGGCTCAAAGAACAGATAAAGTTGGGGAATATCTGAATTTTATTTGGTGAAACTTTTAGATCACCAATGGCAATATACAAAAAACAAAAAAAAGTCCTCACTGGGAATGAAATTCTTATTTTGAAAAACATTGCCCCCATTGATGAGACACTGTCTGAAAGGCAAAAAGTGAAAACTATTTAGAAAACATTATTCAAACTTTAAGAAACGACCACTACCCTGGATGCTTATAGGTGTTCAAGGTGGCAACAAGTGCCATTGTGTCAGACTTTTATGAAGCACTGGAAGATGTGAAAATATTAAACAATTAAGCATCAATCTAAATAGTGGCTGTTAGAAAAGGGGTCTCTAGATTGCAGTGGTCTGCATCCTTTTCGAGTAGGGACCTTCACTCTAGTCAGGTTAAGTGAGCCACACAGCTAAGATAACTCCTGCTCACCCGTTGGTAGCTTGGCACGAGCAGTCGGGCTTATATCAAAGGCAATGTGTAAAGTATCTGTACCCAAACACACAGTAACGCAGTCAAAACACTATGAACGGAGTCCTAATCAGTTTAGAAAAATATTTATTTGAATAAAACAAGACCAAAAACGAAAAAATCCAACATACATCTGGATATCTCTTTTTAAAGATTAAGCAAGTTTAGTCCACAGGACTCAGTGGGTGTGTTCGTTTTAGCACAAAGTACCTTCGTTGTTTCAAAAAACAAAGATGGTGAAAGGCGCAGGTTAGGTGAGGCACCAGAAAAGCAAAGTGATGAGTCGGTTCCTTACTGTGAGGGGAGGTGATGTGACTGTTTCCTGACATGCGGCCTCGGTTCCTTACTGCAGTGCTGATGAAGAGTTGGCGTCTAGGAACAATGCGTCAAAAAACTAGATACACTGGGTCGATGTGGCAGCACCGATTCAGGCACTGCGTCAAACTTGCAGCCACAAGACTGGCGCTGTGTTGATCTTCAGCCGTGAGCAGGTGCTGAGTCAGAGCGCGTGCCATGGACGTCGGTGACAAGGTGAAATCAACGAAACAAACCCAAACTGCCTGAAAGCTGTTTTTTTTTAAGAATGGCGGATAATCTCAACCATAGGAAAGGGATATATATATATTACCTCATCCAAAAGGATCTAAATATAGTGTGCGGTTAAGGATGCTTACATACAAAATTATGAATGTCTGCTTTCATATAATCAAGACATATATCATCAGTTTTTTGTACATGTCCATCATACATAAAGAGTATATATCAGTATAAATCAGTGTATCATAAATAGTCAATAAAATTCATGCACAGAAAAATAACCACAAATACAACTATGGATCAGAAACATACTTCTTGGTTGGTATACACGATCAGCCCCAGATAACTATAAATTCATTCAACAATGAGCTCACACTACCACTCAAACACATGAACAAGACCCAAACATAACAGACAGAATGACCAAGTACAGAATGCAAACAAATAACCCTAAATATCCAGAATGCCAACTTAGTATTTATACACATAGATTCCTACGCATTGCTATGTTGATGTCAACAATTGCTGTTATTTTTTTCTTACTTTTTTACATTTTTTAAAACATATTTCTTGTTTGAATACCCCGAAAGTGGTCCCAGGATGCTAGTCTCTGGTCCAGTGAGGACCTGGCTTGGCAGTTTGGGCTGGACTGTTCCCATGAGCAACAGGGTCAATACTGATTTGCATATGGCTGGGTCTAAACTGCCCAGACGTGGGTCCACTAGATTCAAGCTAGCCTGGCTGATGAGGGGCAATACCCCGAAACCGGTCCCAGGATGCTGGTTTCAGGTCCAGGGAGGTACAAAAGGGGGTGGTGATGGACGGAGCATCTGAACCAATCAAACACTCACACCCAGTCAAAAGATCTGGGTTTGATCCATCACCGTTCTTTAGCCCACTCTGCCACCCCAGTTCAGACATGGCTATATGCAGATCAGTCTGACCCTGTGCCTCATGGGAACAGTCCAGCCCGAACTGCCAAGCCATGCCTTCCCTGGACCGGAAACAAGCTTCCGAGGACCGGTTTCTGGCATTCCAGCCTTCTTCAGCCCGGCTTGCTTGAATCCAGTGGCAAAGTGAGCAAGGGACTCATGGATGAGCATACCCTGCCACACTTATGGCGGCCAAAGCGGTACAAAAGGGGGTGGTGATGGACGGAGCATCTGAACCAATCAAACACTCACACCCAGTCAAAAGATCTGGGTTTGATCCATCACCGTTCTTTAGCCCACTCTGCCACCCCAGTTCAGACATGGCTATGTGCAAATCAGTCTGACCCTGTGCCTCATGGGAACAGTCCAGCCCGAACTGCCAAGCCATGCCTTCCCTGGACCGGAAACAAGCTGAACTGGGGTGGCGGAGTGAGCTAAAGAATGGTGATGGATTAAACCCAGATCATTTGACTGGGGGTGAGTGTTTGATTTGCTCAAACGCTCCGTCCATCATCCCCTTTTGTATCGCTTTGTTCGCCCTAAGTGTGGCAGGGTATGCTCAGACGCGAGTCCCTTGCTCACTTTGCCACTGGATTCAAGATAGCCTGGCTGATGAGGATTATGAATCCGAAACCGGTCCCAGGATGCTTGTTTCCGGTCCAGGGAAGATATGGCTTGGCAGTTCGGGCTGGACTGTTCCCATGAGGCACAGGGTCAGACTGATTTGCATATGGCCATGTCTGAACTGGGGTGGCGGACTGAGCTAAAGAATGGTGATGGATTAAACCCAGATCATTTGACTGGGGGTGAGTGTTTGATTTGCTCAAACGCTCCGTCCATCATCCCCTTTTGTATCGCTCAGGTCCAGGGAGGACCTGGCTTGGCAGTTTGGGCTGGACTGTTCCCATGAGGAACACGGTCAAGACCCAGAGTCCTAAAACCAGCAAAAGGTTTGGGGATAACCATGTAAAAAAGGGCCAGGTCCAACAGTGGCCACGACAAATGACTAAATTCTACAGATTTACGCCACCAACAATCATAGCAATACAGAAGGTAAGGTTTTTGTTTTCTCATTTAGCATACTTTTTCACCTGAAACTTTCTGAGAAATTTTCCAGATCTGACTATCCAATTGATCTCCCTTTTAGGTTATAATTTGGATAAGAGATGTAAACAACAATAATGATCATAAAAATAACATTTTATGTAGCACTTCATACTGTCATTTACGCTGTTTCAACAGCCACATGTAAACTAATTTTTAAAGAAAAATAGTGGACCCAATATATCCTTGTAGGCTTGGGCAATAAATCAATCAAAGTAAAGATGTCTACAAGGGATTTCACTTGTTTACAAAGTAATATAAGTTCAGAATTATTTATGAGTCAGTTACATGAAATCAGAATCCTATGTGTCCCGCTAAGACAACCAAGCTAAATATGATTAACACAGCACAAAAGAAAAGCATAGGACACAGAAGATCCTAGTTATAGAAAATGAATTTATCCGATTTTAGCATGTTTTTAAAAATTGAGAAGGGTACAGTTGAACAAAGTGAATATCAGCAAAAGAGTTATGACAAAGATGTACAAATAAATTTTGAACACACAGTACATAACCTACGTCAGCTCCTAAAAATACAGCAAATATTATCCAAAAATCAATAAATATTGCTTCAGAGAGACAATTTTTCTTGGAGTTGGAGGGACTGTCGACGTTTCGGTCTTTGTGGCTTCAGTCCATTAGACCATCCTCAGGACAAATAACTTTATGCAGGATATACAACCCTAAACAAATGTAATAATATGTTATCACATGACATAATATTAACACAAAATCAATTTGACTAAACTAGAGACGGACCGTGTGCAATGGGGATAGAAGTGAAATTGGCAAAGAAAATACATGTGTCAAAAGATCACATAAGTGCATAGCCCAAGAAAGTGCAGGTGAATAAAAACATCAATACCTTAAACCTTGTGTATTAACTAAGGGGAATACAGGCAGAGTCAGAGATGACAACAAGCTTACTTCTATGGTAATCGCCAGGAGACAAAAGTTGACCTGGAGTCAAATTGGCAGTGGAAGACAGCGTAGAAATCACTGGCAGTGGAAAACAGCGTGAAAATCACTGTCAGAATAAATAAATACAGCGAGTAAATATTACTCAGCTGATCCACAGTACGTAGAATGAAGCAATGGACGACCGATTAGATGCATACCTGGTCGTAGCGGACAACATAAATGTCAGAATAGTGAAACCGGCAATGGGGCTTCCTATATTTTTCTAGAGTGGAATGAACTTCAATTTCTATTGAGGCATGAAGTGAACAAAAGGTCATAGATTACTCATAGGGCTGGAACATGAATGGAAACTATTCAAAAGGTGACTAAGAACAGCAAATAGCAGTTTGGTCTGATAAAAATGAATTAAAGCTTGAACCAAACTTGTGCCAATATATAAATAGCTCATGTAGTAACAGCAAGGCAAGCATTGAAAAAACAATGACCCAACCATATAAGCCAGTGTGCTGCCTGTTTGAAAAATAAATCTAAAACCAAATAGAAAAATATGTAATAGAGTAGACTGATCCTGCTGGTCAAGAGATCAAGTGTGGTCTGAGTAAATAAAGAATCACACTTACAACAACCGAGGAAACAGCTGATGAGGGTTTATCCAAACAAAGAAGAAGAAGCACCTGGAAAGAGAGTATGCATAGTCTGATCTTCTTTTAAGTTTAATAAAGAGTTACTCAAAAAGTGCTAACATTCCGATTAACTATTATGCACATGAAAATTCATGATAGAAAATGGTCTCATCGCATCTAATCGACTTAGCAGCACAGCAAAATAACTGCTTGCCCCATTGTAATACAACAACAAAAAATAATAACACGGGGCATGGGATGTTAAAGCAATTAGACCCATCAAACCACTGAGAGGTAGAGAGGCATATTGTCCTTAGAGTAATGAGCCAAGAGAATATGTATCAACAGCAACAAAATAAGAGGCTAAAACATCGGGCTAAAGTATCGATATTGCAAATGCCAGTAATTGTTCGGCATGCGCAAAATGTAGCTAGACACGTAAGAGTAAAACTCAGAATATGTCAGCGTAGCTGGAGCCCTTTAACAGGAGATATACTCAAACAACATGCGCTACATATGGAGCCTGTTACTTGAAAATACAGCTAAAGACAGGTCGCCATAGTGATTTGTTTAAGGCAAAAGACAAATATACGAGCTAAAGACAAACATCGTAAAACATCGTGTGGGGTCAAAAGTAAGTTACAATAGACTGATGAGTAGTCGAGCACGAACAGAGGCTTATTTAACCGTCATGCCCCGGAAATGAATCTAATGAAGCCTCATGGGAAAACAAGAAGCAAATGCAGCTACTAGAGAGAAAACGGCGGCCATCTTAGAATGTCTTGGGGGCAGTATTACAGCATGTAAACAGCAGGCATCATTAGGACACAATATAAAGGAGCTCAATTTAATAAGCACAGAATGATGTTCCCTATTAAATAAAGCAACAATCTAGACAAACACTCACACAACCACAGCACAATACACCACCACCAAAGAAGAACTAAAGACACCAAGACAGAGCTCCTGGCGGGGGAGATCAATAAAGAGGAAATAGTGATTACCATCTCCAAACTGCCTTACCACAAGGCCCCAGGCGAGGATGGTTTCCCTGTGGAATTCTACAGGTGGTCCGGCAAGCAGGTGGTTGATACCCGCCATGCCTCCTTTGGTGAGTTGGAGCAGACGTCTTCCCTGGGATCCCTCTCCAACAAGGCGGTGATCGCTTTTTTACCTAAACCTCTACTGTGCGGCAGATTTTCAGGTAAACCAGAGAAGAAGGCAGTATCTCGCTTCTTATCAGGGAAATATCCCCTTTTCATCGTACAAACATGATGAAAGCACCCCTGGCATTTTAACCAAACGGGCCTTTCACAACCAGAGAAGTAAGCAGTCCTCTGCGCTTGAATTGAGAACCATAAGCTCACACCGCAAGGACATGACACAGGCGCCTCTGGGTTTTAATAGTTCAAGGAAAGACGACTGAACGCTTTATGGGGCTTAATTATTTCGGAATGCCCACATTCAACGTTTAATGTTCCAACACCAGGACGATTTTACTCTTAGCCAGACTTTACGATATTAAATGGATGCATGAAGCTAGCAAATCTCTCTGATATACAACATTTGGATTTGGATAACAATTGATACCCATCAATTTCCAAAAAGCAAACCCTAAGGGTGATTTTATTGACCCCTACACGACGACAGATATTATATGTAGTCTTGACAAAGGTGGAGAATATTGTGGAAAACCACCGAAACGTGTCGACGCACCATTTAGTATAATTCACAACTCGGACATCTTTGTTGATATACTACATTATAGAATACATAATTTAGGTGTCAAAAATAGAGTACGAATATACACCCAGTATTGTACGAATCCAATGTCTTACTCTTTTCTGTCTTTTTGTTTCAATTTTGCTGGTCAATATTGAAATTTAAGTGTATCTTTTATTGTCATTTTCTTGTTTTAATAAGTGGTGAGTGGTCTCTTTACTGTCCACTTTTTTAATTGTTTGTATTATCAATAAACTGTAAGAATTCTTTTTATACACATGAATCTTGGTATTGTTTTTGACTTTTTAGCTTAAGTGTTACTTTGTCCAGTTTAAGGGAATCTCTCCTTTATTTACGGTTGGTTAACCCTAATTCCCTTAACTTTCGTTTAAGGGGTACCTCTCATTTTCATTCCGGCAGCTACAGGCCCATTGCTTTGCTAAACTGCAACATCAAAATCCTGGCCAGCATCTCAGCAACGCGGCTAGGCAAGGTCATCCCATCCCTGATTTATTACATGCAGGTTAGGTTGGCTTTGTACCGGGCCGCTCCTCCAGGAGCCATCTCCGCATCCTGGCCCACACCCCTTGGGCGGCCAAGAACCTCCTAGTTGCAGAAAAGGTGTTCAACCATATCGAATGGGGTCACCTCTTTGCCACCATGGAACAATTAGGCCTGGGAGACAGATCCGTCCTTTCAGACCATTTCCCGATCTGGAGGGGTACCTGACAGGGACGCCCTCTCCCCCCCCCCTTCCTGTTTCTCCTGGTCATGGAGTCCCTGACCTCTGTTATACGTCATTCCCCCCCGTTTTGTGGGCATCACTCTTGTTGACGGCTCCTCCAAAATCTATCTTTATGCGGACAATGTCCTGCATATCCTCACAGACTTCAATCACTCTTTACCGGCCTTGCTGGAAATCATCAATGGCTTTGCTGCCCCGTCTGGCTATAAGGTAAATTGGGGCAAGACTGAGAGACTGAGGGTCTCCCACTCTCGACCGGTACCACAAAGGAGGCCATCCATGGATACCCTTCTCTGTTGGCAGTCCTCACATCTCAAATACTTAGGGATCCTGGTCAACAGGAGGCTGGAGGAGATGATCTCAGACAACTCAGACCCACTGTTGGCCCAGATGAAACAGGACTTCGAGAAGTGGCCACATCTGGGGTTCTCTATGTGGGGCAGGGTGCAAGCGGTGAGGATGGTCACATTGCCGCGCTTTATTTAGGTATGCGCCCCATACAGGTGCCTTTGCCCACTTTGAGCCTCATTGACTCCCAGATACAGTCCTTCGTGTGGGGGTCCTCGAGACCCTAGCTGGCTGCACCAAAGCTCGTGGCACGTCGCTCCTACGGAGGCTTGGGCCTCCCATCTGTAGAACATTATGCTTTGGGTCTCCACCTCTCGCAAATGGCATACCTGTTCCTGGGCACCCTAATTAGTCAACAGGGAACAATCGCTACACCCTGGAGGCAAGGGACACTACCTTTTCTATGGGTACCATGCACTCCAGCCACGCCTCTCGCACCCTGTGCTACGCACCACACACAAGACCTGGGTGGATCCACGGCTGCGTGACAAAGCAGTTCTGTGGGGCAATGATGGCCTGTGCATTGACGATCAAACCCTACGCTAGACCCACTGGAGAGAGGCGGGCATACACCCCTTGGACCAAATCTTGCTTGCTGGAGACCTGAAACCTTTTGCCTAATAGAGAGGAGTTTGGCCTCCACCCACGGCAAACCTAGCATTACATGAGGCCCTCGCCCCTGGTCCTTACAATCCTCACTAGTGGTGACCTATCTACCCGCAGAGGGGCGCCACAGGCGGTTGATGTCAGGAATGTACTGCACGCTCTCAAGCCACCTTTTCTCCCATCCTTCGCGTCAACTGGCAAACTCGCCTATAGACCTCATACAAGAACGAAGATTGGGGGGACATTTGGAAGCCCTGGACATGGGCACACGAGAGGCTTGCTTAAAGTTCTGCCTTCTCAAAACATTCCACGATTGGTACTGGACACCAACAAAAACAAACAGAGCAGTACTCCTTCCCCCATGCGAACTGCTGGCAGTGCACAAACACCCACTGAGATATAGCTCACATCCTCTGCAAGTGTTCCTCGATCCAATCTTTCTGGTCGCATATTAGAACCATCCTGGGTGTGTCCATGTAATTGCGCCTTCCCCTCACTCCCTTCGTCATCCTCCTTTATGACACAGGGGTCTCTCCGGATCTCTACCACCTGCAGTGCCGCCTCCTCCACATGGCCTTTGCCACAGCTAAGAATATGCATCCTGCGTCAGTGGGGATCACCCGTGCCCCCAACCCGGGAAGACTGGAGCGATGATCCAAACTGCTTCACACAAACGTGTTATTTATGACCTACAGGACTAGGCAGTGCTATTTGCGCAGATGTAGGTTCATTTCCCCAGGAAACATGCCTGTAGCAGGTACGCTACCCCAAGGCAAACATCCCCTTGAACTGCGCAACTGACCCTCGTTGCATTACTGGGTGGATGGGCGTCCCTCTCCCTTCCACTACCCGCGCCCCTCCACCCAACCTTGCTCCACATCCGCTTCTACTTCCTCCCTCAGTCCACCCACCCCCCAGCTTCTCTTTAAATCCTTTCCCGCCTTCTTCTCTCCCTTCCCTTTCCCACCCCTCCCCAACCGCCTCTCCCACCCCCTCTCCTTCCTCTCTACATCCCCTCCTTACCTTGCCCACCCATCCTGACCATTTTGTCCCCCCATGCCTCCCTCACCCATCCCTCTACCTGCCTTTACCCGAACATGCAGGCTCGCACCCCCCCTCCACATGGGAAACGGACACTATAACCTGTTCTATCCGTTCTATCCTCTGACAAGAGTCTCCCCCACCTTCTAGGCAGTGGGTGTGGGAACTACCAGAACTGATAACATGGGACTCCCCTCCCCCCTCATCATGGATGAGATTTTTGTCTAGTACAATTCCCAAGGATTTGGTAGAATCAACAATCCTCAGAGTACAGTGTAATGCTCTCTTTATCTCCCCCACCCCTTAGTAAGCTGTATTGCACTGTTTAGTGCTCCAATCTCAAACTGTGTTCACGTTGTATGACTTTGTTTCAATTAAATCATTGTCCTTATTTTTTTGTGATGTAATTTTTTATTGATTGAAACAGAAGAATTGTGTATTTTTCACTTGGAACAAAGCGGTTTGCTTAAGTCAGTTTGCCACTCCGCCACCTGCGTATTAATTTCTAACTAGATTGCCAACTTACTAATTTAGGTTAGGCCACCATGGGCGACATGTTGGTATGCTACACCCGGAGAGGGCTTCATTGCATTCTTATGGATGAACAGATTGCACAAGATTACAGCTCCCGAAATGTAAAATAAAAAAGACAAGCTGCTACTACTTCTCGCTCTCCACCGACTTTGCATGAAGCGCTGTACATGGTGCCACCCGATACCTGGGTTGTCTCCTTCAGTCTGCCATAGTTTGTCCCTGTCTCTCCAGTGTATCTATGTTTACTGCAGCAGGGGCAGTGGCACTGTGGCCCAGAGGGGAAGGCATAGCTGTCACTTTGGATAATGTGATACTTTGATACTTGGATACTGCGATACTGCTATGTGCTACATGCTTCATCATACACTGTGTTTCCTGCTCCTGTGAGGCGATGTAGTACCACGCTCAGTGGCTGCCGGGCCAGGGTCGTCGCTGCCCAGTATGCTTACATTAGCACCTCAAAAACCTAGACCTAGAGACCTAGACTTGGTTCCCCACAGCACAGACTAGGGCTCAGATAGGGAGATCAACAAAGGGACTAACAGCCAACTTAAAATCAGGCAGTAGGCCTACACTACAAAATATCAGCACAGATACAGGCAACAGCTATACCCTACACACCCAGCCTACCTCCCAGCCAAGAAAAATCAAGGCCACGACAGCCAGCACCCCAAACAAGCTCAAGGCCGGCAAGGTGCGCCCTTTCAGCTTTTGGAAACTCTCCTAAAGAGTCTTTCTTCATAAACACCCTCTCAGAATGCCCAACAAGAGTCATTGGAAAACATCAGGAGAGACCAGAGAAAAAGCAATATCGCAGCAACTTTCAGCGCATAATTCCCCCATCCGAACATCAACTCAGGTCGGAATGAGTGGTGCCAGGAACAGCATTGAGTTAATCCAGGCAGATTATTGGAGCTGGCCAAGTTACAGCAGAGCCCGGGACATGGGGACAATGGCCTAGTTTAAGACAACAAGGGCTTACACTTTGAGGGGTGCATTGGGCAGATGGGCTCCCACACTCCCTTACTAATAACTAAATGGACTACAGTAATCCCTCCCGAAGAGGAAATCAATTGCTGGGGAAGAAAACGGTCCAGCTCCTGCCTAACACAAGGTGACCATAATGGGGCAATCTCAATTATTGAACTATCTTCGACTATAATCAAACCCCCTTGTCACCACGAAAGGATAGTCGTAGAGCACTTTCGGGTCACTTAGTGCGCCCACTGTACAATTCAGCACGGCGACTGAGCTAATCACAGCATAAATCCATCATACTACCTTAGGTCACACAGATGCGGGCGGCCTGAAGCTGCCAGCACTCTCCGACGTTGGGAAATGGAAGCAAAAGGACTCATACAGGAGAGCCTTTTCACAAGGGGGCTCTACTTGGGACTTAAATCTCCTTCCCAGTCACAATTACACAACTCCTTGCAAACATCCCCAGTCCTTCCATCTATCGAACTCTCCGATTTACAGGCTAACCCGCTCAGGTCCATAAAAGCCTCCCTAACAGCGGCCACAAATGACCTTGCGAGGCAATCACAAAAGCTGGAAATCCAGATATGAATGCTTTAAGTAATGGCACTGGCTATGGCAGACATGGCAAGAAACGTCGACACACTCTACGAATCAATAAAAAGTGTGAAGTCGTCTACAGACTGTACATGCTCCAACATTGTGGTTAAATTTGCTTTGCTCCGATCTGTTTTAACCACGTTAGTCATTGAACTGAAAGCTGCAAACGATAGGGGACATTATTTGCACAGCAGAGGGGTTAACCTTGGGGGCACCCATAAAGAAGGCTTGCCATCCGATCCCATCTCAAAGGTCCACATAGCCACACAAGTGGGTAGTGAGGAATTAGCCCAAGACTAAACACCTCGGCTGATCTTGCCCGTCAAGCCAACTGTGGGCTCAAATGCAAACAAATCTGCAATTGACTATGACAGAGCAATGAACATAGACCACACAACAGGAAGCCATGAGGAGGTGGAGACCACTCCTGCTACAAATAATCCACTCACTCAGAGAGCAAAGAAACACTTGAAGAAAAGACAGAAGCTGGGAAAGAAAGTAAACAATGAGACTGGTCGCACTAACAACTCAGGAAGGGGTCCACACTAATAACACACAGAAAGAAGTTCAACTACTAAACCTCTCCTGGCTGACTACAAGACTGTATCCAGTATTCTAGACCGAAGCCCGGATTCTGGCTCCCTCAAAAAGAGGGAACACAGCTCATCAAACTAGTCGCCCGGTCGCCTAACTTATTAGCTGCAGAGTAACAAACTGCCACCCCCACACAAAGAGAACAGGATTTAAGCACCCTTCCCACAGTTATACATCAGCCAATTCACTCTCAGGCTGTGCACGTTCCCCTCCACAGCCCAGCAACCCCCAACAACAGTAGACGATTAGACGATTCTCATGGGGCTCGAAGGGTTTCCAGATTAGGTACCACACAAGGATCAGGGCCTCAGACATGCTCTCCAAAGCAGAACTACTCACCTGTAGCCAACTCACTGCAAGCAACAGACATCAGAACCAGGCCAACTTCAAGTAACCACCTGGGGACGCCCTTGGGCCTACCTTTGAATAATGAAGGCCTTGCGACGTATGTCCAAACAGTGACTACAGGAGATGCAAACTACACAGAAAATCAAACAGACCGGCACGGTGAACAAGGGGCCAGCCTTGATGCAGATGGAGCAGGCCTGGGGAATCCGCCTTCATTTGGAACAAGGGAAGCATGCTTAGGAATGGCCAAGCATCTTCGCTAACACAGAACTGGGAGATCTTGAGAAACAATCAAGGGTACCAGTGTTTTGCCCTAAAATAAGGAGTGGCGTCGCAGATGAAGGTGTTTCTCAGAAAACAATCCTCACCCCACAGTATACCTCTAGAGCAATATGGACAGTCTCAACAGAACAAATATTCTCATGCTGCAGCAACATATTCCATCTTTGACTTAAATCGCCACCAATAACATAACTGGTTCAATTTGCTAGCATCGCTGCGGATTCAGGAAGAGAATCCACAATTGTAACCTGGCGAGATGCCATTTCCTACACAAATGTCCAGAAGGAAAAAGCACAGTTCGCCAAATGGGTAAAGTTCGTCAGGCAAATGAAAGAAGAAAAATGGCCACATATCCTAAGGGTCCCACTCAAGATTAGCCTGAAGATGGGTCTGTTAAAGGGAACAAAAAGAAAAACACGAGGCCCCAACCAGCTATGAAAACTTTCAAATCCAGAGCAGATTAAATGGGCAGGAATTGGCCAGCCAAGTAATATATATTCACAGCAGCCCATCCCAGCAAACACCAGATGCTGCCTACTAGGACTGGGTTGTTACAAACCTGGTGCAAAGAAAGCCAACGTATTTCTAGCACAAAGAGAACAGAAAATTCAAGTTAAATTACCAGCATCTACATAGTAACATGAAACGGGCTGGCATTAGTAAAATCATACACAGCAAGGGCGTGCTCGCTCATCTTGACACAGCGCAAATCATTTGCCTACAGGAGACATGGGCATTAAGTCCTACGCTGCTAACCGGTTATGCAGAATTCCATGAGGCCGCAAAAAAAACTACATATATTTCGGAGATCATCGGGTGGCATCTCAATTTACATAAGACACTCAATAAAATTGATTTTTACATAAATAAATAGGCTCTCCGAAATGTTTCAAACAGGCCGTTTGGCCATATTAATCAACGTTTGCTTCAATACTCACATCACAGGCACCTTGGATATACTGGACCGGGTGATACAGCCCCTGGACTACATAATAACAGAGTATCCAGTCTCACTGGGATTTTAATATGCATCGCCTGAAGGAGGATGCTACGGACTACAGAACAAACAGAGATTCAACCAGATTCAACATCTTGATGCAAATGTACAATCTCAACTCCGGGGAGGCAATAGCCACAATAAATAATTAAAGGGCAACACTTGTCCGACTTAAAAACCAATTTACTATTGACTATGTTTTCCTGTCGCAGGGACTAAGCAAATGCCTCAACTCCTATGAGGTGTACAACAAAACAAGAGTGACCACATCGCCATACAGGTTGGACTAGACATATCAGCCAGAACTCACTACCATGCAAGCCCCATAGGAATCACTAACAGTAAAGAACACTCCAAACTTTTTTTTTTTTGTCCTCATTAAGCAAAATATTTCTTAGAGTATGGAGGAGTCAGAGGCCTCGTTGTCTTGTTTGGAGCTGTTCCACTGCGACCGCCTTTTATCTCTCTGGGAATGCGGTTTGCCTTGTCCTCGGGGGCCCCTTTTTGTCTATATCCAGGAACACGATTGGGGGGGGGGGGGGGAGGAGAGCTAGTCATTATGACTACTCCTGTTCAAGACTCAGCTTGAAATCGATGTTACCTTTGCCTTAATCATTGGACCCTAATAGTTGCCAAATTATATGTTTCCCAAATATTCCAGAACCTGTTTTTCTTACTTTGCATCCCCCGTTTATCTAGTTTGTATAACCTTAAACTTGAGTTTAGCCATTCGGGGTAACTTGGTGGTGTATGTTTTATCCAATTTATACAAATTTCCCTCCTGGCTAATAGAACTAACAAAAAGAGGATATTTTCTTGGTCTTTAGACAGAGTGATGTTTTGAGAGTTATTTCTAGCCCCAAAAATATTTAATTCAATGCTTACCTCGATGCGCTGCTCTAATACCTCAGAGAGAGTCTTACCGATCTGGTCCCAGTATTCCTCTAGCAACGCGCACTCTCGAAACATGTGTAGGTCGTCTGCTCTTTACGTGCCACACTTGGGACACTTCTTTGCTGAACTGTCTTTAAATTTTGACAGCTTTTTTGGGGTCCAATACGCTCTGTGTATTGTAAATAGGTGGGGGGTTTTCAGTGCAGCAGATTTTACCACCCGGCCGGCAATGTTATTTGAGGTTTCCCAGAGATTTACAATGTCGAAGTCTGGCATTGACTTTCTCCAGATGTCTTGAGGAGCTTTATATTCTTCCTCGCTGGATCTTATCAATGCCCAATACCAGTATGATATCTTTTTTGAATGGCTCTGTGCCCAAGAGTTTTTGTTCGATCATTTCATCCCCTTGTATGTCTTCTTTTACTTCTTTAATCCAGCTGTTTAGTTGATAGTATTTAAATCTGGATATTGTCCCCTGGGTTTCTCTATCTAGGATCTCCCATTCTGCGATCTTGTTATCTTTTATCAACTGACCCCAGTAATTTATATTGGCTTCCCTTAAGGGGTTTATTAAGCTATCTTTTAGACAATCCGGTGTGCCGGGGGATTCCCAGATTGGTGAGAATTTACTGTAGTAGGGTATCACCATGGTAGTTCTTATATCGTACCAGGTTTTTGCTGCTGATCTTGTCATCTTTAATTTGTTTTTGTTTTTTTAATTTGGGGTGTCCAAATTTGTATAGATAGTGATCCTCTCCAGGTCCGATTAGTGCTTTCCAGTGCATGGGCCACTTTTCCCTTATGTCTAGCAAGATCCTTATGTTTTTGAACTGAAAAGCCTTGCAGTACTCCAATATATCTGGGCTGACCATAGCACCTTATTTCTTACTTCTTCTCAATTTTTTCCAACTGATCCTTACTCCTTTTGAGGCCCAAATAAAGCCAGATATCTCCCCTTGCAGTTTTTTGATCTCTATCTTGTTAAAATCTAGAGGGAGCGAGTTAAACAGATAAGTGCATTTTGGTAATACTGACATTTTTATTAAGTTGGACTTCCCTACAAAAGAGAGATGTAGACCAGACCAAGCCTTAAGGAGTATGCTTATATCCTTGTGCACTCTCTTGAAGTTTAGGCTCGCTATCCCTTCAATACTTTTGAGGTATTCAATTCCTAGGTACTTTATTTTATTCTTCACTAAGGGGTTCCCAGACAAGTCGTTCCACTCCATTATTTCTGATTTAAGTTGGTTTACCTGGTAACCTGAAACTGCCCCAAATTCACTTATGATATTTTCTATTTTTGGGAGTGAGCTGGTTAAATTGCCTGTGAATATTATTAAGTCATCCGCAAATAGTGCGACTTTCTTTTCCCATCATTGATACGTGAAAGGTATAATCCCTTCTTCTCCTCTTAACATGCATGCTAAGGGCTCTATATAGAAATTAAATAGTTAGGGAGACAGGGGACAACTTTATCTGCGGAATCTCTGTGAGTGCCTCATTTACCAGTATTCTAGCCATTGGGTTTTTGTATATGTTTCTTACCGCGTTCTCAAATGTATTCCCTAGATCAAATTTAGCTAAAGTGGCGCTCAGGAAGTGCCAACTGACCCTGTCGAAAGCTTTGGCAGCATCAAATGTTATGACTGCCAAAGGTATATGATATTGGGTCGCGATATCTATAGTGGCAATAAATTTGTGAGACAATTCGGAAATCTGTCTGCCCTTAATAAATCCCTTTTGGTTTGGGTGGATTAGAGACCCTGCCACTGCCCCTAATCTTTTTGCCACGATCTGTGTATAAATCTTATAGTCACAGTTTAAAAGAGAAATGGGCCTATATGACTCACATTTAGTTGGATCCTTTCCTGGTTTTAGTAGGATACTTACTATAGTTTCGTTCCATGAGTTGGGGAGATCCCCATTGTTCAGGAATATCTCATTATATAGCTCGGTAAGTGGGGTCAAAACAACTTCTTGAAGAGCCAGATATATTTCATTTGGTAGAGAGTCCGGGCCTGCCGCCTTCCCCCTTTTCAGGGACTTTATTGCATCCAATACCTCCTTCTCAGTTATTTCCTGGTTCAGGTTTGCCTTGTGTTCCGGGGAGGCTTTGGGGATTTTTATTTTATCTAGCAGGCTCTGTATCTGATCGCTGGAGCAAGTTGTTTCTTCCGTATGCAGCTTCGAAAAGAAATCTGCAAATTCTTTCCTTATTTCGTGATTTTCTGAATACTTTCCTTGTTGGCCCTCTTTCTGTATTTTGTTGACCCGGTTTCTGGTTTGCTCCGTTCTTGCTTTCCAGGCTAGAACCCTTCACCATACTCATAATGTGAGAGTTAGCTGGCCTCCCATCTTTGTCTGACTAATGTTTCCAGATGGTCATTCATTTACATTTTCTTCTTTTTTATTTTCTCACCTAATTCCTCGCTTTCTTGCGTGGTCCTGGCCCTATTTATTTCTATATTGAGTTCCATTAGATCTTTTTCAATATTTTTTATGAAGGTTTTTTCTCTGTATTTTTGTGGGCCATTATGCTCATGATTTTCCCCCTTGTACATGCTTATAAGCGTCCCATGTTATTTGTTTTGTTGTTCCTTCTTTGCTTAGCTCAAAGAACTGTTGTGTCTCTTCAGCTAGCTTAGCTACACATGGTTGATCAAGGAAAATCTTCTTATCCACTGTCCACCTTTGGGGGATAGGAGATTTTGATAATACCAAATTTAGTTGTACCTCGGAGTGGTCAGAGATGTGTTCTGGAATGTGTTCCACCTTTCTTGTGTGTTCAGCTAGGCTACTGCTGATTAGGAAAAAGTCGATTCTGGAGTTGCGTCCTAGCCTTTTGTTTTTGAAAGTGAATTTGCGTTGTTTATTCCCTTTTTCTTTCCAGATGTCCACTATCCCTAGGTCTTTTATAAGGATTCTGACCCACTCTCTCATTTGTGGGGCTGATGGTAATTTCCCCGTCGGGTATCTATCTTCGTTTGGATTTAATAAGGTATTGAAGTCCCCTCCCATTATTATGGGAGAATCGGCTGACAGTAGCTGGAAATACAGGTTTTGGAGTGGTTCGGGGTCGTCAACATTTGGCCCATAATAGCCCACCACAGTATATAAGTTGTTATGTATTCTTGCTTTTACACTTACCCATCTTCCCTTCTTATCTACTTCTGATCTTTCAATTACTGCTTTAAGAGATTTTTTAAATAGTACCGCCACTCCTTTTACATTGCAGTTTTGACTTGTGCATATGCAGTGCTCTATCCAGCTTTGTCTTTAACAAATAGGTTCCCATTCGTCCTTAGTCAAGTGAGATTCTTGGATTATTATTATCTCGCAATCACTGTTTTTTAAATATTCCAGAATTTTTGATCTTCGTTTTTTTATTTGCAGCCCGTTTACGTTCCAGGTTAAGATATTAAGCTTTTTTTCTTTCCCTCCTGTATTTGTATTAATCATTCTTGATCGTTTTTTTGCATCTTGATTGGCGGCCACCGAACTCTGCTTAGCTTTTTTTTAGGACTTCTTTTTTACTTTTTTTCCCCCAATTTGCTCCCCACCCCGTGACAGTTTTTTTTTTCTTTTTTATCGATTTTTCTTGGTGGGCAGATCTGTGTTGAGTTTCACCCCCCCTGGAGAAGCCTCGCTCCTCTTTCTTCCTCTGGGCATAGTTGCCCATTTTATAGCTCCCTGCCTTTCAGGTTAAGTTTAAACTTCCTTGTGTTCCCACCTTTGTGGTTCTGCCGAGATCTATTGTGGGATTAAAAGCGGTGTCTTTCTCTAAAGAAGGGTGGACTTGCAAGATTAGATCGGATATCTCAAAAACCACTCAGGACAGGCAGTGGGAGTTGGGCCAACATATGCCACAACTGAGGGCGCTAGGTGCGAACGTTCAAATGCGTTTCCCGGCCTCTCTAAGGATCATGTGGAACAATAAAATGTTCAATATAAGAGATCCAAAAGAAGTAGAATATCTCATGGAGCAAATCAAGACCCACCAGGAAGAGCATGCTCATACTCACTCTCACTCTTAAAAAACTAAAAATCGTGAACACTCCAAACTCTTGCAGAGGATCAAATGGTCTGCTATGACCACAGGAAAGTTAAAAACTTGGAAAACAGGCTGGACGGCCAACTTTGCCCCTACAGCCCTGGACAATTACATGCTTGTCTAAGCTGTCCTCCGACTTATGTATATTACTTCAAGGGAAACTCCTGAATGCACTAAAAGGCATAAACACTTACACACTAGGATCAGTAATGTAAATTAAGAAAAGTGTGCAGCACTTAAGGGCCATACAAGGGCGCACTGGAAATTGAACACCAGTTGCTCAAAGGAGCAGCTACATACTGTGGCCTGGGTACACAAACATCTGGTGTGGGAACATAGGAGCAAAGTGCAGGAGGCTAAATGGATTACACTTTTTGACTTGATAGCTGCAAATAAACATCAGCTATTGTGGCAGTAAGTCAGCGACATATGCCACAAGGACAAAAGTAGAGGGAACGCTGTGCAAGCAAGGGAATGGATATCCTACGTCAAAGCACTTTACTGCGAGTCACTGGACCAACACCACTGACAAAAAAGGAAACAGAAGCAAGGGACACAGAGAGGAAACCTTCAACTCCTCATGTGAACCCGTAAAGTCTTAAAACAGATCAGAAAGGACGTTGCTCCCCGGCCGAATTGCTCCCAGGCTCACTATTTCAGTAATACGTTCAGTTTTGGGCCTCAGCATTGGTGTCATTGTATGCGGGCTATTGGCTCCACAAAGATATTCCGGAGTCATGGAGAGGATCCATCCTCCAACCCATTTTCAAGAAGGGCTCCAAAACTGGCCCAAGAAACTGTTACTTAATTGCGATACTGGACATAAAGGGCAAAGCATATGCAAGCATATTACTCAAGGAACTTGCACAATGGGCTTGCGAGGCAGGCCTCTTACCCTTTCATCAAACAGGTTTCTGCTCAGGAGCGTCAACATTGGACATATCCATCCTCTCGTATCTTGCCCAGCAAGCAGCAACTCACAACTCACTTCCGCTGTTTGTATGTTTTATCGATTTCTCAGCTGCCTTTGAAGGAGTTGCCCAGAACATCTTATGGCAGAAGCCTGAGAGGTTGAACATCTGCCCCAAACTGCTACGAGCAATCATGTCCTTGTATACCAAGACCTGGGTACGTGTAAAACGTACAGGGGAAACAGCAACTGTTGTAATCAACACGGACTGAGGATTAAAACAGGGCTGCGTGCTGGCCCCAATGTAAACCTTTACATGGCGGACCAGAGTTTAGTGCTAGCTGGAGTCGCCCTAGTCACCCAAAGAATTGGAGACAAGAGGATTCCACTTATGCAGTACGCATACGATCTAGTACTACTAGACCACACAAAAACTGGTCTGCAAAAAGCCTTCAATGCCTTAAATAGGTAGAACCTCAGAAATGAGCTTGTGGCCATCGGAAATAAAACAAAAGTTGTGATCTTTGGGAGATACCCCAAGAAAAGGCTGACCTGATGGGGATTGGTCTCACGGAGGCTAGACTGTGTTCAACGTTACAACTACCTGGGTGGCTGGATATGTGAAACTGGCAGACCAACTCTGCACATACATAAAATGAAAAGTAAAGCAACAATGGTCACATACGCCTTATGCAAGTTAAGCAACACGCTTGATAGCCCGACGATCACTGCCATTCGCAAGGTAGTTCATTTAAAATTACTCCCTTTGAACAATTATGTCCAGCAGATGTTTCCAGGAATGCTCTACACTGCATTACAAAAGATCCAGTGTTCAGCTTACAAGAAGCTATTGCATCTTCCTTCTAACACGAGGAACACCAGGATTAGATTAGAACTTGGGCTGGTAGAGCAAAACCTGGAAAACTTGGCAGCACTTGCCAAATTCTACTACCAGGTAACGGCTGCTCCTCCCAACACCATGATGGCCTTAATAAAAAACAATTCTGACAAGTCCCAATAACCCCTGGTCCACAAATCTCGCAGTAGCCAAAGTATGTCTGCAATTTGAAACAGAGAACTGGGATACAAACAAGATCAATTACACCAGTATCAAATCTGCAATAAAAAAATTGCAATATAACTGGTCACAGAAGCTGGACATGGAAGAATTGAAAGCGAAAGCCCTGCATGAGTCCTTAATGGCGTTGCAATTGAATCATTCAGCCAAAACTCATCTCCAACAGGCAGTGAGGAAACTTGGTCTTAAAAACCAGATTTTATATGCAAGATTGGTTCCAATCCCAATCAGTGAACTGAAACCATTATGGAAATCCCTTGACAGCATTATCGGGTTATAGATTGTAATTATAGAAGGGAATGCTTAGCACACATACTACTCACCTGCCCAGCATTAGTATATGCCCGTCAAATACTACTGAAGCCCATATTTTTGCACAATGGAATCCGCACAGCCAAGGAGGCTGTTTCCCTTCTATACTGCCAGGAAATAGTGTCTGAAATGGCAACATTTGGGAATTCAATAATGCTAGTCCACAATTTGTCAGATAATGCAAATTCCCAACAGACTCCGCAACAAAACTGACCAGCCTCTAATGCATCAAGGCCCGGAGTTAGAGGAGTATGTGCTAATGTAAAAAAATGCATATAATGCCGGTGACCTAATTAAACACTTTAAAATCACGGCTTGACTTATTTGTATTTTACAATCTATATACTCCACGCACCAAGAACCCATTCACAAGTTAATTTGCACTTCAAGAGTCACACACTGATCGGGACTTAAGCATGCGCTCATACTCTTGGTTCGAACCAATTACTTGTAAAATATACATAATGCTACTTTTAGCTGTATGGCCAAGACACCAATATACATTGACATGCACTTGAGTGTTTTTATGGTTTTTAAAAATGACATTGTGTCTTTTACAGTAAGATACTCGGTTTTATTCATGCACAATATTTTACATACTGTTACATACGCTTCTTGAGAGGAATTGTCCCTTTAAGCCTTTTTCTTCCCCTACTACTGTGTACTACTTTAATTTATATTATCTGTTTTATGTAATTTGTAATGGTTTTAAGTAATCATGCAATAAACGTGGATTGAATTAAGCAATGATTAAACTGGAATGTGCTTACACTTCTACTCATCAGACCTGCCATAAACACTCACTATGAGCTTTCCCGGAACAACAGACACCTTTCTTAGTTCCACCACTTGCAACTGTCCAATTTGACCACACTCTCTTTCACTTCAATTATCACTTTGGGTTTCTAGAACATGGACATACCCATGGGCAAATAACCAGGCAACCTTGCTCTCACTGAATCTCCCACTACAACATAAATGTCAGCAATCCTCATTTTACAGGAACTTTGATTTAGCAAATATTCTTTCCACGGGCACTGAGAATTTACCCATCCAAGACCGGATCATTTTAGATTAAGGTAACCATCCCCTTAACAGATGGAGATGCAATAGTAGCTGCATGTTGCATAGTGAACATGGCCCTCAACAACTTTCTTAATTCCTGAACACAATCCAGTCCATTGAAAACAGCCAACTGCAGATTGCGTTTGATCACCCTATTGCACCTCTCTACAAGCCAATTATTTCTGAGATGATACAGGATTCTGGTGAGCTTGCTTCCTACATGATCCAATAACTTGACAAATTCACCAGAACTGAATTGAACCCCATTTCTTCTCTTGCAAACAAACCTTCCAAGAACTCTATAATGTTTTCCAAACAGGGATCATTAAAAAAAATCACTTCTAATCAGCATGAATAGTAATCAACCACACTTCTGTATTTTCCGACACCTATTGAAAAACAAAGCTTGTCCAATGCTGGCCATACCCAGGTTTGACCGAGCATTGTCTGCAACTAACACCAAGTCCATTGGACTCGGAATAGAGACTTGAGATTCACTAATGGTCCACGATACACAGCCTCACACAATGTTTGATACTATATAAAGACCACAGCCACTATCAATGGTCTCTGATTCTTTGGTTCAATGCTCTGATGATGCCGATATGTCCTTAGAGTGCCAAGCCTACAACGCTCTTTCATACCACAAAGAACAACCAACAGAACCGCACACCTCAAAAATCCATCACCCATAGACAATTCCACCACCACATGGTGATACACAGCAACAGTCTCACCCAAATTCCTAGCATTCAGCAATCCTTTACATCAAATCTGTAACTTTACACAACACTTCATGCTCTTCAATGCTTCCTCTCACTCAGACTTGGAGGTGGTCCCACCTGTTAAGGCAGTCAGAGAATCTTCATCTTCTCCATTTGACACAAGGGTAAGCACAACAACAAATGACTGTAATATTTAATTCACTAAGTATGAACTGTAACCGATAAGTGAATTCCTGCAAACTATATGGCCACTTGACAATTGTGAATACAGATTTGCTTGCCCTCTTGGTTGATAACTGGTCTATCAGGGGCTTATGGTACACCCAAATGGTAAACTCAGAATGGTAAACCCCTAAAATGGCAAACCCCCAAGATTATTCCTAAAATGGTCCACTTCCCACCAGCAAGTCAGCCCTTTTCGCTCCAACGCCAAATATGTGAAATATACTGCTCTTTAGTATGTGCAGAGCAGGGCAACCTTCATCCTTATTTATTCTCTGGAGCAAAACAGCACTTAATCCACATTAACTGGCATGTGTTACAACCATACTCAGATCACAGATATTAAAGGCTTGAGAGAAATAGCAATCTCCCCTTTCACAACCGCAGATTCTTCCACACACCACATACTCAAAAGAATATTTCCTTCTTCTTCAGTTAAATGACACATGTTTATTTTCTTTGCACAGCTGCAAATGAAACAAGAATAGAATTCTAACATGACCAGGAATTACCTTAATTGATCTTTGCGTTCAGGTGCAGGAAATTGAGCAAAGGCCTGAACTAAATTCTCTTTAGGTTATACACCCTTCGCAGATACACGGTAACATAAATAATCAACATTCATGGGGGCGCTAGGTGGCGCACGTACGGAATGGCCGCGCTTCTGTGAGGCTCCCGTAGTCCGGTCATTTATTCTATATTTATCCTGTGTTCCTGCTCAAGTTGGGCGATAAAACGGCCTACATCAAGTTTGGAAGGCAGTTGTGGTGCCGGTGGTGCTAATCCCGTTGATCGCGGACGCGCAGTCACTGTAAGCTGACTGTTGATTTACGAGCGGCGTGACCCCCGAGCAGCGCTGGAACCGAGCCTGGGAGTGTGCAGCAACGCAAGAGCCGCGGCGGCCACGTGGTGAGTGGGCCGTGCGGCTGGGACGCAAAGATCGTACAAGCTGGAGCGATTGTCATTAGCAGTGGACTGCATGTAAGATATGCTGGATGTGACCAGTACCATTGTTGAGGTGAAACCCTCCCAATAACAGCACTCGTGGAGGAAGAGGGGTGAACTGGGTGAGTGCTGAATGCTCCGGTGCCCTGCAGGATACAACATGGCGGCCAGCTACAGTGAGGCGTGGTATTAAATGGTGATCGTTTCGCCGGCTGTAGCGAGGGCACATAGTTAGACACTGTAGTGGGCTGTAGGTGCAGAGAACTATGATTTATTAAGCGGAAAGATGTCAATGGCACTGTGCAGTAACGGGGGCGCATGTCTGCTTTATCAATCCGGTGAAGTATACGGGCTGCCAAGGCCCTGGATATTCTAGATTTGCTGAGAGCGAAGGGTGCATAGACTGCCTTGGAGATATTTATGAGCACCATTAGACCCAAGAGGGAGAGAATCACACGCTATTTGGATTGCTCTAAGGAACTGTGGGTGGACGCTCCTCTGGGGAAAACTGCAGGAAGTGCATGAGACCAATGTTGGAAAGGGGGCCCCGCCTGCATTAATTCCGCTCTCAGGGAAGGCTGTCCAGTTATTGACATGACTAGGTGTTACACTGGTGAGAATTGAGACGCGTGACGTTGATGCCTGCATTGGAGAAGTGCGTGCTACGTTTGCAGTGATCTGTGGCACTGACAGTTGGGGTCCATAGCTGGTCTGGGCCTTCGTTCTGCACGAGTCTGTAGCTGCAATTGCTACCTCAGATTCCGCACCCGAATAGAGGTTCCTAAAGGCGTTTTAGTGCGCCTGCAATCTGCATGATGGGGAGGCCAATCGCGCCTCACATTTGAAACCAAAAAGAATGGGCGCCAACCACCTACGGAGGCGGGGAAGGGGACTCACCCAGGGAGAGAGATGCTGCCATGAACAATGACATACACACAATTCTGTCTGAGGTGCGTCAAGGGTTCGCAACAATGGCGGAAAAGATGTATACCCTCACTACGCGCATGGACGCCATTGCTCACAAGCTGGAAGGGCACGACACGCGCCTCAAGGAAGCAGAGCAAAGGATTTCGGACACGGAGGATGTCACGGTGCAGTTGCAAACCGCAGTATCCCAGATGGACAAATTGATGAAAATCATAAATGCTAAGAATGAGGATATTGAATCCCGAAATAAACGAAACATTCGAATTTTGGGCATGCCGGAGAGCACAAACACTGGCAGGTTAGAGGGCTATGTTGAGAAGATGCTGGAAACGGTGCTTGGCAAAGATGGACTTTCCCCACAATTCGTTGTTTAAAGGGAACATAGATCCCTTGGCCCTAGACCGCCTCCTGGAAGCACACCCAGGCCTATCAAAGCGCGCCTCCTTAATTATAGAGGTAGGGACACAGTGTTGAGAGTGGCTAGAGAGAAACGACAATTGAACTTTGACGGAGTGTCCTTCACCATATTTCCTGATTTTACAACACATGTGCAGGAGGAGAGGCATTCAATGCCGTGCAGCAGAAGTTGAGACAGATGCATGTGGACTATGCCCTGTTGTACCCGGCGCGCCTACGGATCACATAAAGGCACTCAAACGATATACACGAAACCACAACAAGTAGAAGAATTCCTAAAGTAAATCAAGCGGAGGAAGCATACGGTTTTGGAGCAGGAAGATGCTTGCGAGGCACACCTTTCGGATGTGGAATGACATGGTTCAAGTAGTACAAAGCAGGTGTTCGATGCACAGGGAGAGCCCAATGTGAGCGCCACACGGCCTGGCACTAACTTTCTCACAAAATGTGATATCCCTGTTGTGGCTAAATGAAACAACTATAGATGAGCGGGACACTGCTGATCAGAAGAACCGGACACCCTCGCTATCTAAAAGGGGAGACGGACCGTTGCCGTAGGTCTCCTATACAGGGGCGAGGTGCACGTGAGCCACCTGGAGTGTTTCCCCCAATGGGAGTACCCCCACTATGTTGTGTTTCTTTGATGTTGGGGGGGGTATGGTGGTTACTGGCATAATCTGGATGCTTCAGTCGGCGGGGGGAGGTTGGGGAAGTGGGGCTACAGCGTTGATGGCAGTACATTATATTATGAAAAGCAAAAACTCCTTTTCCTGAACTTTACAACCAGTTTCAATTGCTTTGTCCCATAAAGAGACGTTTCACAGGTGGGAGAAGGTGTCTCGTCTGTGCGTAGGTTACCAAATTTACAAGCTTTTTAAGTGTCAGACCAGGTTCAACATGAATGTATTTCCAAACACAAATTTCTTTAAAAAGCTTTCTTTCATTTATTAAAAAAATATTTTAAAAAAACAACAATACATTGTCTCATTTACATTATACATCTTGTACTACACAAATCAATTACAAATATTATTTGACTTAGTTTAAAAACTTGGATTTCTAAACTTTGCTTATCGGCATAGTTCAAAAAAAAATTCACTGCAACATATTTTATAAAAACAGAGAACAAACAAACTGTCGACGCGGCGTTTCGGTGCCAGAGACAATCTTGCACCTTCTTCAGGACTTGTTCATTACAATGATATCCAGGTTTCTATTTTATTCCTGGCACACCCTTTTCAGTTTTAGGAGCAAGTAGTCTCCAGTTGTATAGGCAGAAGATGTTTGTTGTTTTCTCTTCTGTATACTTTGATGTTTGATTCACTAGGTTTCATTTAAAGTTGATTAATAGGGACCATTTTCAATCCGGTCCTTACATATGATGTCATGGGAAGTTTGGGGGACGACTCTGTGAGCTACCACTTGCAGCTCTTTTATCGTTCTTCTCTTCATTTAATAAGTAGTGGTCTACTCATGGGTTGATTTCCTCCTTTTCTTTTGTTAAATATAAAATCAGGGACCACTATTTTGGAGTATTGTCAATCTACTGCCAATTGCTTGTGGTAGCTGATCTGTCAGAAAACGCATGAAGAGGGAGGACGCCGTGCAGATCAGCTTGACCACCCATATTTTGGAATTGGGATTCAGATCTCTTAGGTCCACACACTCTGATGAACATAATGCCTTTACATGCCTTAAAGACAGCAGAAACCCATTTTGAACTTTTGATAGGTTCAACAATGCCTTCCTTGCACAGTTTATCCAACTCTACTTTAATTCAGACTTAAAGTCATAGGTACCCCCCATACCTTATGGACCACAGGCTGCGTATAGCTCCTTCAACTGTATGCTGTGCAAAAATACCTTGAGTGCGCCCAACTTATCCAACACCACCACACAAAACTTCAACCACTCTAATAATTCCAAAGTGCAAACATTTACACAGTCTCTACTCAACAAAACTTGTTCTGGATTGTTAGAATTCAGCACAGTTCCTAGGTTCCTTTGTGCATGCCACCCCAAAAGGAACCACTCATCCTTGGTCCCATACACAATATCTGTGATCGAGTTGCCTTTGAAGTCCAAAAAACTCACCCACAACATCAATGTGTTTCCCACCACATGCAACTAGTCTAAGAGATGTGTACCTCAACGTCACCCAACTTAAATGCTCCCACTCACTCCTATTAACGTGAACGGCGATACTGAATGCACTATCATTCTAATGGACATGCCTATCTCTCTACAATATGCCTTTTTGTGTCACTCAAGTTCACACATAATACTAAGTCACACCCGCTTAGCAATTTATTAATGCACAAAACCACATTTCCTTCAGTGCAATTAGTATTACCATAAGATTTTTCTTCAACTTTCCCTGCATTAACCGATTGTCAATGTAGCACACTAAGACTTACACAGGCTGGTAAATTGGCCTATATTTTCACACTTGTTAGACATTTGTCCTTTGCTGGACAAAACTGTGCACTGTTCAAATGGGTGTTACTCCCACACCTATACAATGCTATACATTTCGTTTTCTTCTCTTTGGTTGCCTTGCCTCTTTTCCTCGCCATTTAATTATCAGATTGAATATTATGAATCGCTGGGCCTATGAGGACATCACCATACCGCCTATATAAGCACCAGCACTTTCAATTCCACTTGCAATTTCAATTGCCTTATCTAGTAACTATGCGGTGGTTAGCAGAGCTTCTTGTACTTTATGTTGTGTTTTTCCACGTCTTGGTTCTATATCCTTTCCTATTCAAATGCACTGTACTCACATGTGGCTACTAAAATCATAAAGGCTCCCAAAAAACTCTCCACTAATTTCCCTTAAACCTGTGTGATTAATGTATTTCCATAATCATGTTTTTGTGTGAAATAAAATAGGAGTCTGACATTTTTATGGGAGATGCATGTGGCTAGACCCGACAGCCTTAGGGTGGTCTTACTCCCAACTTTTTGCCTTCCTCCTGCACTTTTCTGACCTCGTTTTTGCTGGTGTCATGACTCACTGTGCTAAAGTGCTTGTGCTCTCTCCCCTAAACATGGTAATATTGGCTCATACCCAATTTGCATATTTAATTTACTTATAAGTCCTAGTAGAGTGCACTTACATGTACCCAGGGCCTGTAAATTAAATGTTACTAGGGGGAATGCAGCACCGCTTTTACCACCCACCTAAGTAACCCTCTAACTTTGTCTCAGGCCTGCACTAGCAGAGCTTATGTGTGCAGTTTACACTGCCATGTCGACCTGGCAAACTAATCATATTGCCAGGCCCAAACCTTCCCTTCTGTTACACATAAGTAACCCTTTAAGATAGGCCCTGGACAAACCCAGAAGGAAGGGTGCAATGTATTTTAAAGGCAGGACATGTACTTTTGTTTTACATGTCCTGGTAGTCAAAACTCTCAAATTAGTTTTTCACTACTGCAAGACCTATCTCTCAAATAGGATAACATTGGGATTATCTTATTACAAGGAGGGAAGAAACAAAAAAAACTTTTAATCACCAGAAGTGAACGACCTGTACCGCAGTTGCAACAATGCTTTGTGGAAAACAACAATAGTCTCAGTCTCGGAGTGGTTTTCTTGGAATATGATGGAACTATTCCGTTTGTTTGGCAGGGCTGCAATAGGAGTAGATGTAAAGTTAATCACACAAAGAATTTGCACCACGAATAGCTGACTGGGACATCCAAGAAAACAGCTGATAATCGTTGGGACAAATACTCTTGGATTTTACTGTGTGCGTCACAAGAAGCTCAGCGTCTAAATGAGAGTGCTAGAGCTCTCCAAATGTCACAAGAGAATACGCAACTGTTAAACTTATCGTAGCAATGTGGATATCAACACAGTGTTTAGGAAGCAGATGCATTAGTGCACACTCGAGGGATAAAGAGCGTTTCGGTACAAATCACGTTCTCCGCAGCGTTTGGAAGCGACCCTGTCCGATTCTAGATGGCGACAATTAACATTGTCACTTTAATTTGTGATGTAGATGACGATGCTCCTTCATTATACTTCCTTGTTGTCCTGCAAAGCACAGATGAATTACACAGCGGTCGCTTTGGGCAAAGTCATCCAATGGGATACCACGAGCTGACAGTTCAGGAAGTTCCTGAACCGGAAAAGGATGGTTACTCACATCATTGCACACCTGCCCTGCTGTCTGGTTTTTAGTTATGAGCTCCGAGGGTGCAGGAGTCACCGGATGACGGCGGCACATTCAATGAAGCGGAAACAATCACCAGCTCCAGTCCTGCCAGTCACCGGTTCATTCATCGCCAGTGAAAGGATATTATTATTGCAGGTAGATTATACTTCTTTATTAAGCGTACTGCTGGGACCGACACGAATGAGGCCCCCAGCTCAACAGCCTAATCGACCACATTCTACCATGAAATATGTTCATTTGCAGCTGACAGTTCTCTAAATATACAAATAATCACCAGATGTCACAACTACAAAATCCTAACACATGCGAGAGAGGAGGAAGTAAGCCACCTTACACCCTCCTGGAAATACCAAATTACCATAAGTACGGCAGCTGTAGGTGAAACCCGCAGTCCAGTATTCTACCTTGAGACAAACATCTAAATTGTTTAATTTGGTAATCGGATTAATGTGGGGTAACTGTCTCTGCACTACCCCTCCGGTGAGCCAGCGGCAAGACCGCGCTACATGCAAAGGTAGTAACAAGCTTCCGACGTGGGTGGTCTTAGCTCTTTTACTCTTTCTGTAATGCCTGAAATTTTACCTTGAAGCCTAATCTAATCAGCCTTCCCTCTTATCACACAGAACTTTAGGAAAACCTTGCAATACGGTTGATTTCAGAAATAACGGAATAATTTACAGTAGCACTTAAATTTTTTTTGCCGATATATGCATTGTACTCTGCAGCGTCTGACAATCGTTTAAGGGCATCGTCGTTCTTGGGAGAAGATAGGGCTGAAGGTATCAGTATTGCAGCAGGTGCAGTGACACATGAGTACGAGGTGTGGGGCCGCGGCCAGGGCGACTGACGCTGGAATCTGGGGATCAGGGTTCGATCCCCGGCTCCGGCGGCAGGTTAGCCCAGCACCATGTGACTCTGGGCAATAGCTCGCTTAATCTTCCCGACGGCCCCCAGCGCCTAGAGACCCTTACGGGTGATTGTGCGCTTTACAAATGTGGATTATTATTATTGTATTCCAGTTATGCGGTGTATCAAACTATCAACTAGGGAGATGAAGGTAAAAATATCCCTGCTTGGCCAAGGGCCGGTGGCACCTAAGTGAAGATCTGCGCCACTGCTTAAGAAGGCCTCAAACACATTCAAGATGTAAAAAGAAAAGATGCTCGACGAGGAGTTATTAGTTAATGAAGCAAATAAATTCACCAACATAACGCTGCTGGTCAGCTGGTATGTAAAAATGCGTAATGTTGACTGACAAGAAAGCAGGACCATTAATGGCACATTACACAGACAACCCTTCTAAATGACAAGCCATCGGCACAAGTGCTACGTGGATAAAGGGATTTCAAAGGCTTACCGGCGAAAAGGTCTTCGCGGTCATCGTGTAAAATGATGTCGGCGGGTTTCGGACCGTTGGAAGGTGCACTGATGTCTTCTGCAGGCAGACTGGCCGGTTCTGGCGACGAAGGGCTGGACTGTAAAGCAAGCAAAATGCATGTAAAATAACACTTCACCCCTACACACACTTCTGTTTACATTGAGTCAAAAGTTTAAATATTACGAACTCGAAATATGGACAGCGTGCACGGCAGATCTTGGAAAGGAAGCAGCATCGAGTGTCAGCAGTTTCCATTTCCTGTTTCCGGTGAGATAACAATGGACGGGAAGCCGTATCTTGCTCTCTACAATCTTCCAAGGTTCTGATATCTAGCATCCCTCTTCCTCCCAGATTCCACCAGAGTACATAACTCCAACTCAATATTATCCGAAATTGTTTAATTTTTGCTCACAATTCCTCATTTTCTTTTGGAATGAAATAAACAATTCACATCGACTGTTAGAAATAATTCACAGACCTTAATAGTTTAGTGCCAAGGTAACGAACTTTCTCAGATCACGGTCTTTTCTCCAAATGTTATTATTTAACACAATTAAGCTTTAAACTACCTCCAATGTATTCCAGGTAAGTATTTCAGTAAATTATCTGCAAGGTAAAAATACGTAAAACACAATCAAAACATACATATTTTTCACCAAAGCAAATAATGGTTTAATCTGGTCACTCACATAGGAACAGATCAACGCAAAAAAGTAAAACAATGAACAAATAGCTCGTGTGTGTAGGGTTTTTCTATTGGGGGATACATAGTGCTGGACTTGGCCCTTTTGCAGGGTCATCCCTGAACTTTTTGCCTTCCTCCTGCATTTTTTTCTGACCTGTTGTTGGCTGTTTTTATGACTCTGGGCACTTTACTACTGCTGATCAGTGCTAAAGTGCATATGCTCTCCCTATTGTAAATTGATTTATGGATTAGTGACTCCATGATTGGCTGGTTTGGTTTACTTGTCAGACCCTAGTACAGTGCACTGAATGGCCCCAGAGCTTGTAAATCAACTGCTGCTGGTGGGCTTGTAGCACTGGCTGTGCCACCCACAGAACCAGCCTGTAAAAGTGTGTCTCACGTCTGCCATCGCAGAGCCTGTGTGCAGTCTGTTACTGACATGTTGACTGGGCAAGTGCACCCACTTGCCAGTCCCTAAACATTCCCTTTTCTGCATATTAGTCACCCCTATGGTAGGCCAAAGGGCAGGGTGCATTGTAGGTAAAAGGTAGGACATGCCTTGGTGTGTGTGGCATATCCTAATAGTGAATTACAGCCATTTTTGTTTTTCACAATTGCAAGACTCCCTTCCCCATAGGTCAGAATGGGCAGTTTGATTATAACACCTTATAATCCTAACTGACTCAGGGAACGAGGTAGCAATTCGAGTTTAGTATGCCTGAACTCGAAATGATAAAACACATTTTTTAGTGAAGGTGGTTTTAACATTCTGTGTTGAAAATACCACTTTTAGAAAGTAGGTATTTTCTTGCCTAACTACTCAAGCACTGCAGCTTAAATAAATCTCAGCCATAACACCATGCTAACCTATGGAGAGAGCAGACATCGTAGGTGGTGAAAATACACATGGGGGTTCTTCACTACTTGGGCAGTGAATACACATGTGTACCTGCCCTGCCTCTCACCCATCACTTTCTCCACCCCCAAGGCTCACCCTAGGGGTGCTCTAGTGTTAGTGAAAGGCATCCTCAGCACTGGTCAATGATTTAGAGAGGCCAACCTGAGCATAAATGCAAATACACACACAGAGGCCTGCAATGGCAGATTTAAGATGTGCTTGAAAACATCACAAGGCTACTCCCTGCTGTATGCTTAAACTGTAGTTTAAAAGTAATTCAGCAATTTCCCCATGTTGACCCACGGAAAGAGAAGACCTCCCAGGTAGGGAAAACCCACGTTTGGATTATTCACTACCTGGGCAAGAAACACACATGTGTGCCTGCCCTGCCTTCCCCCTACCACCTGCCCCACCCCTGAGGGCTTACCCTAGGGGTGTACTAATGGTAGTGAACAGCCAACTCTGCATTGGATAATGGTTCAGAAATGCCAACCTGAGCATAAGTGCAATTGCGCACACACAGGCCAGCAATGGCAGGCTTGAGACATGTTTGAAAGGCTATTCTAATGGGTGGCACAATCAGTGCTGCAGCCCACTAGTAGCCAGTGCAGTATCTGCCCTGGGTATGTGGTATACCTCTTTACATGGTACTCACAGGTACAGCACCTAACCAATCAGGTAAGCACCACTTCCTAGCATGTGTAGGAAAGGTGGCGGCTTTAACTTTGCATTACAGTGGGAAAGTGCCCATAGAACTAAGGCCACAAAAAGAGAATAAGCAAAAACCATGAGGGAAAAAAGGCAACAAGTTTTAGGGAACTCACCTAAGAAGGGCCATGACTAATAGAGTCCCTGTGTATGCCAAATACAAATGTTAATGTATGAGTCCTGAGAATATCATGTTTTGAAAATATCCTGTCCTTGTGTGCATAAGCAGTCACCTTCCGAAAACAAAACACTCTTTTGGCAGGTCAACAAACAGCTCACAGATTCATTTTGTTCAAACTGAACACTCAGCATTCTTCTAATCTCACTCACAAACCCTGCCAAATGATCCCATTATAATTAGCTAGAACAAACATGTCCACTAATAAATGCATAGCTAATCATAACAGTGCATAATGTTTTAGGTTAACACGATTTAAATTTGTAAATTAACAAAACATACCAAATATAACTCAATTTACTCCATATAGAGTGCAAAGACCCTTTTTGGATATAAATCATTCTTAACATACAATGCCAGGATTCTCCCACATGCCATGTCATTCAAAGCATCTGGAGATGAGCAGTGCCGCTTGCTGCACGAGGCAATGCCTCTCAGGTGCATAACGTTGGAGTTGCAAAAAACAAAACAAAACAAAACAAAAAAAACTATGGAAGGTCCCACCTTAGATGAATATATTTCCATGCATACATGCAACTTGGCCAAGCACCATGAAATAGTTGAGGGGAAAAAAAGAGTGCCAGTGCTAACCAGTGGGGAATGGCTCAAGTATCAAGAGGGGAAGCATGCAAGCAGGATGTGGGAATAGCCAAAATGAACAGGGGACAGAGAAGGAGCAGAGACAGGTGCCTTGCTTAGAATAAGCATGCATAAGCGCATTTGTGTACCTTCTTATTTCCCTATACGTGTGCATCTAGTGAGGTGTCTCTCACTGGTAACGTCACTCTAAGGTGCCTGTGAGCACAGTGGGATCTGGTGCCTGCCTGACATATTATGCCCATCTTTAGCATTTTAGTGTCCAGCACGGACATCGTAGAGTTAATCACCGACAGAACAGAGAACCTCCTTCGCAAATGCTACACATCTCTAGCCTTATCGTGGCCACCTGTGGCAAAGTGGAGGTCACTACTGACATAACAGTGGCCATTCTTAACACACTGTGGTCATCCTTGGCATGATGGTATCCAGTGCACGCAAGATGGAAGCACATGGCATTATGGTTTCTATCCATGGCATAATTGTGACTGCCCCCCGACATTGTGGTTATTTAAATGACAAAGACATTTTAAAGATTGATGAAGAGGTAATTCGCATCACTTTTTAAAGGGATTTTCTGAGAGTTAACAGAGTTTATGGCCAACAGCATTCTGATCAGAAATGCTCTACATAAGTGCGGTACATAGGTCAGATATGGATGGACTGACAGGGTGACAAAACAAATGAAGAGGAGTGTAAACCATTTTATTATGCTATATTATGTACAGTATATTTGTGAAGAGAAATGATTATAAACAGTATATTAATAAAAAGTAAATGTAAACATATTACACTACTTTGCATGTCTACCTTGTTTGCAGCTGAGAAACAATTGTTTTGCTTGGATTCAAAGCCTAGCTTACACTGTATTGTGTTCCCGACTTTGAAAGCCCCGATAGACCCAGGAACCATAATGTCCCTTGTACATCTTTGCACATTTTAGCAAACTTAATCTTGTTTTCAAACCTGGCAAGGGAAGCAGGGTTTTGTGAGAAAAATAGAGTCTGTATTTGTGGATATTAATACTATCCTCTTTCCAAGGTCATTCAAGTACTTATTCAGAGGAAAAGTTCCAGACACTGGCATGTTAGATGGGGTTCTGCTGAAACTAATTAATTGTTGTCACATGATGTTCTCGCATTGTTATGTATAAAGTGAAAATGTATATACACCAGATCAAAATATGCATATTTTAGCGCAATGCTCCAACTGACCAGATGTTTAGTGTAAATCCTAGTGAGTTCAAATGACAATTGTCTTTGATATTTCTTCTTTGCTGCCTTTTTGGGTCTCGCTGGCAATGCATCCGTAAGGATGCATTTGTCCAGCTGGAGACCAATAGCGATCACTCTGGGGGGAAGGACGGACAAGAAAGTGCCACGCGCTCTCCGGCTGGATTTCACTGCGTGCACGCGCACCCACTCACGCACGCGCACATCAGTCACACGCATACACAGCCAGACGCACACACACCCCCCTTCGCCGCACCTACACACACACTAGCGCACCTACACGCACACACAGACACCACGCACACACAGACACCCCCCACACACACACCAGCGCACCTACACTCACGCACGCACACATACAAAGACCCCCCTCCCCCTCCCCCGCCGCCATCGCACGCGCACACACACACACACACACACACACACACACACACACACACACACGCTCACACACAGGTGCCAAGCCCCACTTACCGCCTCAGCCGCCTCTCCTTACTTCTGCTGCCATCCACTCTGTGGGCGCGGGCTTCTCGCAAAGTCGGAAGTCCCGCCCCACGACTGCCGTGAGCGTGCACATCCCGAAACTGGAAGTTCGGGAGAGTGCACGCTCACGGCTTGTTTTATAATTTAGAAATGAAGAACAAGGCGGGAAGTTATTGGCACATTTATATAATCAGTGCAGCACAACATCAGATTGCACCGTGAATGGTGCATCGGAACTTAAAAACACTCTAAATGTTTTTGAGGGGTTTTGTCAAACAGACAAGTTGCGTTGCCGTCTAGAGGCGTCTGCTTTTTCCACTTTCCTGAGGTGACCCCGAGTTCCCCGTTTAAACTTGACTCCACTCAGCAGCACCCGGACCCCCCAGGGTGTGGCCAAGAGTGCAGTGCACTATGCATGCTTCGTGGGTGGTGGCATAGTGTGCAGGCCCCTGCGCCAGTGGGCGTAGGACAGGACGCAGCTTGCACCGCCTGTCCCTAGCACGAGAGTGAGTTGCCGTGACTCCTCGGTGAGTGAGTAGAGGCTCAGTACGGGCCCTCCCCAGTGAGCGCCGAGGGTGTAGCGCCTCCCTGGTACAAGAGGCGGCGCTACAGTGATAATACCATACTGTATACATCCCTGCTGTCATGGGATACCGGTAGAAGGGATCCCTTCAGGGGCACAGCGTACCCCCAGTCCGTGCATAAGCGATTGACTGAGTAGTACAAGCCCCCTCCCCGTGTATTTCAAGTCTCAGGACAGAGAGCCTTGAGTTGTACTGACGCGTGCATATGTACTGTTATATGTTGGGCACCTTTGTGTTTCACCTCAACCCCCACTCCTCTCAATGTCAACCCGTCAGCTGTGCAAACAGCGCCCTCTCCCGGGAGGTGGGGGGAGGGGGGTCTCAGTACACAGCAGCTACATTCACGCTTTCCTCATTTCAAAGCGGAGCGTCGGGTGTTCGTGGGAGGTGGTGAGAGAGGGTGTGATGTGGGCAGAAGAGAGGTTGGTGTGTAGGAAGGACAGGCCACATGCAGTCTGTGTCCCCGCCTCCCGCTGCCACGGCGGCCCGCCTTACGTGTGCAAGTCACACAGCCCCTCGAATGAGGCCTGCGGGGTATTACAGGAGTTAGGGGGGAAGAGGGGGCGGGGGCTGCCCCCCTCAGAGGCTCACGCTTGGGAGCAAAATCGTTCCCTGTTTTACCGCAAAATGTCGGCAATCAACACCGCTTCACATTCAAACCATCTCAAATGACAGTTTGTTCTGTTAACATACCTGCCACCTCACAGTGTGCTACAGTGTGACACACGATTTCGGCTCCCATCACACGGTCACCCAGTGAGGAGAGGATATCACACTGTGGCAAGGAAAACGATCTGAAAACCAATGTAAGTAGTGGTTTTCCAGCTGGCTTTACGAGGCTTTGAACTCCCCACGTCCATCAAAGAGTGTGAAAACACACCAGGACATCCACACCCACACCAGCCTCAGCAAGCTTTTCATTTATTTATTGGGGAGGAGGGATTGGGATGGGGTTCAAAAGTGCCTCCTGGGTACTTCTCGGCAGGAGGCCTGTTCCCTTCTCACACTGCGAGATTGTTCTTTAAGTTCTAAGGTATGCATGCGTAAAGCCTTAAAACACCTCTTTTTGTTGACTAAGTATATGAGGCCAGATGTGCAAACACTGGATTCACGAACAGTGGTTAAAATTTGCACATCCACTTTTAGCAAATCTAATGGTATGTTGTGAACAGGCCTATGGGCCAGATGTAAGATGCTCCTTTGCTGTTGCAAAGGGCTTGATTATGTGAATGGGCCGTTTGTTACCGCAAAAAGGCTTTTTCTGATGGAATAAACCTAAAATGCGATTCAGCCATATGTTACCGAATCATAATCTGGGTTTGCGACCAAATACTGATTTGGTATTTGGAAGGGGTGTCTTTAGGGCATCCCTTCCAATTACTGAATCACAGTGGTTTATATTAATATTTTGAAACCTTATTACAGTTGCATAACAATATTTTACCACCTCGGTAAGCCATTCGTAAATGAGAATGTTAATAAAAATAAAAGAGCGGGCATTGCCTCTGGTTTAAAAATTAAAGGTACATTTTTAATTCTTTTATAAGTGCACACAACAGAAAAAAGGTGCCTTTGTTACCAATGATCGCCTCAATAGTGAATTGACATTTGGAGTACTATGCAAAGCCCGATAGACCACATCTGGAGTACTAAGCCCTACCCTGGAGGCCATATCTGGAGAGTTGTATTCAGGTTGTAAAGCCACATCTGGAGTACCAAGCCCATCCATGGAGGCCACATGTGAAGAACTGTGCCAAGCTTTAGGGGCCATAACTGGGGTACTGTACTCAACCATAGATGCCACATGTGGGTCACAGTGTCCAACTCCGCAAGGCACTTCAAGAGTAATTTTCCAGATCTGGAGGTCTCGTCGGAAGTAAAGGATCCACTTTGGAAGTCCCCATGAAGTACTGTACCTAGCACTGGTGACTTCATCTGTAGACTGTGTCTGTGTTTGCTCTGCCAAACCACTGCAATTTCCCTTACTGAAAACATCGACAGCTGCTATTGTTTTCAAAGGTGCTCAAAATATCTAAAATCGCCCTCACTCTGTCTATTGCCCTCACTCTGTCTATTGCCCTCACTCTGTCTATTGCCCTCACTCTGTCTATTGCCCTCACTCTATCGCCCTCACTCTATCTATCTATCTGTCGCACTTTATCTATCTGTCGCCCTCACTCTGTCTATCACCCTTACTCTATCTATCTATCGCCCTCACTCTGTCTATCGCCCTTACTCTATCGCCCTTACTCTATCTATCTGTGGCCCTCACTTTATCTCTCGCACTCACTCTGTCTATCGCCCTTTATCTATCTGTCGCCCTAACTCGATCGCCCTCACTCTAACTATCCATCTATCCCCCTCACTCTATCTATCCCCTTCACTCTATCTATCCCCCTCACTCTGTCTATCACCCTTACTCTGTCTATCTCCCTTATTCTATCTATCTGTCGCCCTCACTCTATCTATCGCCCTCACTCTGTCTATCGCCCTTACTCTATCTATCTATCTATCTATCTATCTATCTATCTATCTATCTATCTATCACTCTCACTCTATCTATCTATCTATCTATCTATCTATCACTCTCACTCTATCTATCTATCTATCTATCTATCACTCTCACTCTATCTATCTATCTATCTATCTATCTATCTGTCGCCCTCACTCTATCTGTCGCCCTCACTCTATCTATCTGTCGCCCTCACTCTATCTATCTGTCGCCCTCACTCTATCTATCTGTCGCCCTCACTCTATCTATCTGTCGCCCTCACTCTATCTATCTATCTATCTATCTATCTATCTATCACTCTCACTCTATCTATCTATCTATCTATCTATCACTCTCACTCTATCTATCTATCTATCTATCTATCACTCTCACTCTATCTATCTATCTATCTATCTATCACTCTCACTCTATCTATCTATCTATCTATCACTCTCACTCTATCTATCTATCTATCTATCTATCTATCTATCTATCTATCTATCGCCCTCACTTTGTCTATCGCCCTCACTTTGTCTATCGCCCTCACTTTGTCTATCGCCCTTACTCTATCTATCTATCGCCCTCACTTTGTCTATCGCCCTCACTTTGTCTATCGCCCTCACTTTGTCTATCGCCCTCACTTTGTCTATCGCCCTCACTTTGTCTATCGCCCTCACTTTGTCTATCGCCCTCACTTTGTCTATCGCCCTCACTTTGTCTATCGCCCTCACTTTGTCTATCGCCCTCACTTTGTCTATCGCCCTCACTTTGTCTATCGCCCTCACTTTGTCTATCGCCCTCACTTTGTCTGTCGCCCTCACTTTGTCTGTCGCCCTCACTTTGTCTGTCGCCCTCACTTTGTCTGTCGCCCTCACTTTGTCTGTCGCCCTCACTCTATCTATCTGTCGCCCTCACTCTATCTATCTGTCGCCCTCACTCTATCTATCTGTCGCCCTCACTCTATCTATCTGTCGCCCTCACTCTATCTATCTGTCGCCCTCACTCTATCTATCTGTCGCCCTCACTCTATCTATCTGTCGCCCTCACTCTATCTATCTGTCGCCCTCACTCTATCTATCTGTCGCCCTCACTCTATCTATCTGTCGCCCTCACTCTATCTATCTGTCGCCCTCACTCTATCTATCTGTCGCCCTCACTCTATCTATCTGTCGCCCTCACTCTATCTATCTGTCGCCCTCACTCTATCTATCTGTCGCCCTCACTCTATCTATCTGTCGCCCTCACTCTATCTATCTGTCGCCCTCACTCTATCTATCTGTCGCCCTCACTCTATCTATCTGTCGCCCTCACTCTATCTATCTGTCGCCCTCACTCTATCTATCTGTCGCCCTCACTCTATCTATCTGTCGCCCTCACTCTATCTATCTGTCGCCCTCACTCTATCTATCTGTCGCCCTCACTCTATCTATCTGTCGCCCTCACTCTATCTATCTGTCGCCCTCACTCTATCTATCCATCTATCTATCTATCTATCACTCTCACTCTATCTATCTATCTATCACTCTCACTCTATCTATCTATCTATCTATCTATCTATCTATCTATCTATCTATCTATCTATCTATCTATCTATCTATCACTCTCACTCTATCTATCTATCTATCTATCTATCTATCTGTCGCCCTCACTCTATCTGTCGCCCTCACTCTATCTGTCGCCCTCACTCTATCTGTCGCCCTCACTCTATCTATCTGTCGCCCTCACTCTATCTATCTGTCGCCCTCACTCTATCTATCTGTCGCCCTCACTCTATCTATCTGTCGCCCTCACTCTATCTATCTGTCGCCCTCACTCTATCTATCTGTCGCCCTCACTCTATCTATCTGTCGCCCTCACTCTATCTATCTGTCGCCCTCACTCTATCTGTCGCCCTCACTCTATCTGTCGCCCTCACTCTATCTGTCGCCCTCACTCTATCTGTCGCCCTCACTCTATCTGTCGCCCTCACTCTATCTGTCGCCCTCACTCTATCTGTCGCCCTCACTCTATCTGTCGCCCTCACTCTATCTGTCGCCCTCACTCTATCTGTCGCCCTCACTCTATCTGTCGCCCTCACTCTATCTGTCGCCCTCACTCTATCTGTCGCCCTCACTCTATCTGTCGCCCTCACTCTATCTGTCGCCCTCACTCTATCTGTCGCCCTCACTCTATCTGTCGCCCTCACTCTATCTGTCGCCCTCACTCTATCTGTCGCCCTCACTCTATCTGTCGCCCTCACTCTATCTGTCGCCCTCACTCTATCTGTCGCCCTCACTCTATCTGTCGCCCTCACTCTATCTGTCGCCCTCACTCTATCTGTCGCCCTCACTCTATCTGTCGCCCTCACTCTATCTGTCGCCCTCACTCTATCTGTCGCCCTCACTCTATCTGTCGCCCTCACTCTATCTGTCGCCCTCACTCTATCTGTCGCCCTCACTCTATCTGTCGCCCTCACTCTATCTGTCGCCCTCACTCTATCTGTCGCCCTCACTCTATCTGTCGCCCTCACTCTATCTGTCGCCCTCACTCTATCTGTCGCCCTCACTCTATCTGTCGCCCTCACTCTATCTGTCGCCCTCACTCTATCTGTCGCCCTCACTCTATCTGTCGCCCTCACTCTATCTGTCGCCCTCACTCTATCTGTCGCCCTCACTCTATCTGTCGCCCTCACTCTATCTGTCGCCCTCACTCTATCTGTCGCCCTCACTCTATCTGTCGCCCTCACTCTATCTGTCGCCCTCACTCTATCTGTCGCCCTCACTCTATCTGTCGCCCTCACTCTATCTGTCGCCCTCACTCTATCTGTCGCCCTCACTCTGTCGCCCTCACTCTGTCGCCCTCACTCTGTCGCCCTCACTCTGTCGCCCTCACTCTGTCGCCCTCACTCTGTCGCCCTCACTCTGTCGCCCTCACTCTATCTGTCGCCCTCACTCTATCTGTCGCCCTCACTCTATCTGTCGCCCTCACTCTATCTGTCGCCCTCACTCTATCTGTCGCCCTCACTCTATCTATCTATCGCCCTCACTATCTATCAATCTATCTATCGCCCTCACTCTATCTATCAATCTATCTATCGCCCTCCCTCTATCTATCTATCGCCCTCCCTCTATCTATCTATCGCACTCACTCTTATCTATCTATTGCATCACCACAGCATCACTCAGCACCACCACTGCATCACTCAGGGGCACCACAACATCACTTTGCGCTACCACAGCATCACTGAACGCCACTGCATCACTCGTCGCCACCACAACATCACTCAGCGCCACCAAAGCATCAATCTGTGCAACCATTCAACAACTGGTTCAAATATGTTCTCTCAATGTTTCAAGCTTTATTGCAAATGTCACAAAAAGATGTTAATATTTCACTGCTGTTTTAGGATTTTCGTCACAATAAAATACACTGAACATAATCTTCACAAAAGTTATTTACAAAAGTTTAAGCTATTGCCATTATAAATTACAATAACTTTTATTTAGGTATTAATTATTTTACAAAGTTAAGTCATTGTTATTTGTAAAATCAATACATCTAAGACGTAAACACAACACATATTGCATTACAAATGCTATAGGTGTCACATTTGTGAAAGTTAAAACTATTGGCATTGTAAATGACAAAGCTATTAATTTCGCTATTTTCAAAACCAACACAAATAAAAAAATTGTCATTTACAATACCATTGGCTCAAACTTTCCTAATGCGAGACCTATTGCATTGTAAATGCTTGTTTTAAATGAAACACGGTTTGGACATGGGCTTCCCTAAACGTTGCATTACATTTTTAATATGTGGTGCACTGTGGCAGCGGAAACTGCTTCCGTGAAAAGAGACAGGTGGGTGCGGGATCAGACTTCGGACAGCGAGCCTTGATGCCGGAGTAAACAAGCATTTGCAATGCAATAGGTCTCGCATTTACGAGAGTTTCAGCTATTGACATTGCAAATAACAATACCTTTTATTTTTGTTTTCATTTTTAAAACATAAAAAAGGCATTGTCATTTACAATGTTAATAGCTTAAACTTGCGTAAATGTGAGACCTATTGCATTGCAAATGCTTGTTTATAGATGTTGCATGGTGTTAAAAAGCAAACGCAACATTTCTCTACAAAATATAATAGACTCCCACCCGTTACCTGTATTAAAAACAAATTAAAGGAAAATGGTATTTAAAATAATGTATGTTTGAAAATTATTCAAGGTCATCTGGGCACATCTGTGTGGAGATTAGAGCCAAAACTATCAGGGGGCTCCCTGAAAGGCTGGGGCCCTGGGCCAGAGCCCAATTTGCCTGTACCTTAAAACGTCTCTGCCCGCTGGCTCCTTTGCTAGACCTGCTGCTGGAATTGGCGCTATTCGTGGCGCTTCTGGTGCTGCCCCTACTCCTGCTCCTGCTCTTCGCTGTCATCAAGCAGCTGAAAAACACAGTGGTGTCCAGCGCCGCCTTGCATCCCAGCCGCGCTGCTCGGCCCTACGTGAGCCCTGGGGTCTCTGGCCGGAACAGGCTGTGTAAAGCAAACCCCTCACCTTGCGCCCACCCAGCAGATGAGGAACCCCAGCACGGACCAAAAGACACACGAGTGGTGCTCTCGACGTGTTACACACTGTGCAAGTGTCACTCACTGGCTGTGAGTCTCACTCCTCGGAACACAGATTCACACCCGGAGTAGTTCTAACACCCGTGACGAGTCTTGTAGCCGGAGAGCTGCCTCATGCGTGGGAATGCAATTTGACACCGGGCGAACTATGGCATATGTCGGAGTGCAATCTCACACCTTGGAGTGCAGTCTCACACCATGCAACTAGGATGACGTCCTGAGTACAGTCTCACGGCCGATTGGCTCCCCGCACCTTAGAATATAGTCTGATAACAGTAAACGTAGTGTCACGCCTGGAGTGCTGTCATACCTGGTGGTACACTATCTCTCTTGCAGTGCTGTATCACCCCAAGGATTGAAGTGTCACTTCTACATAACGTATGGGAGTACAATCTCAGTCTGGAGTGCTGTCTCACACTTGGAGTGCCGTTTACCATTTGGTAGCACAGTCTCCAAGCACGAGTGTTCTCTCTCAAGCTTATAAATGCAGTCTCACAGAAAGAGTGCTTTCTCACACCTGGAAGTGGCGTCGCCCATTTGGGAGTGTTGGCTTGGCTCATAGGTGCATTCTCACCCCTGAGGCTGCAATCTCACACTGGAATGTTGTCTCACTACTCACACTTGGCATGTCTCCACGGCTATGGATTTAATGTAGTCGCTAGCCCAGGAATCATCGAGTTCTGACAAATATGAACTTTATTTCAACCTCTATAAAACTCACTGCTGTGCACATAGTTACCCTGGAAACTTTAGCAACGCATTCGAAGTAGAATTTCGAGGGTTACAGGAGAGGACATTTGTAATGCCTTTTAATGCGAGGAAGGCAATGCGAAAAGGTTTTTTAATTTCCAAAATGACAGGTCTTCCTCCCAGGATAGATGCAGCTGAGTGGGAGACTGCTACACACCCCGCCCCTCTCCCCCCATGTTTACGCATAAGAGAACAAACAACAGGTTACAACAAGTGTGAGCCTCCGCCCAACCTCCCTCGCCCACTGGTTGCCTGTTACTCGCACACTCCCGCCTCACAGCCCCTGGGGGTGTATGGGAATCTCCGGGGAGGGGTGCATCTGTTCAAGGCCAATGCCCTCAATGCATAAGGAGGTATTCATATGCCCCGTCACTGAAAAGTATTTATAAATACAACATTTTGTGTCCATCCTTTCTCCCAAATGCATTGTAAAAGTTTAAAAAAAGAGCGCGGTGCACTGCGCTGGGAATTAAAGTGAAAAAATAAATAAACAAACAGTGCGGTGTCCCTGAAGGGGCGCCACGCTCAGCATGCACATACAACAACAAAACAAGCATTTGCAATGCAGTAGGTCTAATTGCATTGCAAATAGTTAAGTTTAAAACTGAGCGCGGTGTGGCTCCAAGGACACCGCACTCGGTTTCTTTTTTTTACTTGAACACTGAGCGCGGTGTCCTTGAAACGGGCACTACGCTCAGTGTTAAAGTTAAAAAATATATAAAGAAACTGAGTGCGGTGTCCTTGATGCGGCACCACTCTCAGTTTTAAAGTAAAAAAATATACCAAACAGAGAGGGGTGTCCCTGAAGTGGACGCCGCGCTCAACATAAATGCTAAATATAAATAAAATAAAGTGAGGATGGTGTAGCTAACGGACGCTGCGCTCATTAAAGTAATAAAGAACATAGATTTTTGAGCGCATAGCGCTGCAGCCGCCATTGTCCCATCATTGTATATTTTAAAAATAGTGCTCACCCACCAGATAAAGCCCACCGTGTAATGCCGCAAGTAAAGGATTTAGTCCGGATCGGAGGTCCTAAAAGGAGATAGGGCGATAACAAAGAAGGGCGATAACAAAGAAGCCTCATTTTCAATCAGAAGCCAGCATTTACCATAAACGATGACGTCAGCCAATAAAAAAAGATGGGCGGGGATTGAACTCCACTTCTAAAATCTACCCTTCTACAATATAACTCGCAGCGCATGCAAGCAACACTAGGCGACACCTAAAAAAAGGAGTCCAAACAAACAAGAGCAACCCAAATGTCCACTTGAACATGGGTATCAGAATAAACTCAGAACACGCGTTCACATGGAACACATTTTTACATACACCATACAGTAATGCAGGAAAATTCTGTGTAGACTTAATCTGAATTATTTGAATTAAGTTGGGACAGACAAGGTTCCGTCTAGTATTAATCTACTAGAAGCTGAAGAAAAACTACCAGTATTTCGTTTTTCTATTCAAATCACACAAATCAAAATGTATTTTTTAATCAGCAAAGTGTAACGACCAGACAAGCAGAGGCAGGTGAGAAGTGGAAAAAGTTTCACAAGAACACCAAGTGAGAGAAACCAAAACCACATCGAAGAAAAGTGACAAATTGAGTGAGCGTAAATGGTTTACTGGTTATTGTTTCAAAAGACAGCCAATTATGTTACATACAAATATTCACACAGGGTGGTATCCCCAGTATGTCATTTACAAATGAAAAGGCCGGTCTTTCAGTTGGGAATCATCAGGACTGTAATAAACATGGGGGACTGATGAAATACGACGCACAATTCGTAATTGGGACACAAAGTCCCTGGAAGTTATATTTGTGAGGTTTTTTAGAAATACATCCTGGTTGTGTTGACAAACTGGGACTATATACATTGGCAAAGACCACTCCTTAGGTCGCACTTGGGGAGTCCTACAAGGTGATCTATAAAGCATTAAATTACTTGGGTGGAGGGCATGAATAACCAAAATGTTCTTTACCAACAAGCATGCCTGATTACCAGGCCCTATTCACGCTGGTCGATGCACCATTGTGCATAAAGAACAAGGTGTATTTGAAACACATAACTAAGGTTGCCCTGCAAAGTTGGGAAAAACGCAGCATTAACCATATTGTTTAAATGAGCTGCTAAGAAGTATGGAGTCTGAAGGGTAGGTCACGGTTGCAAAGGCGCCAGACTAATCCTTACCGGTATGTGGATAATTAATGCAGCCAGAGGCTCCCAATGTGAGCAGGCTAATGCTTGCAGCCGGAATGAGCGATCTCCCGATCAGAGATTCGCTGGGTCGGGGGGCGCTAGAGGGCGCACACGCAGAATGGCCGCACTGTAGTGGGGCTCCTGCTGCCTGGATACATGATCCTCTCAATATCCTCTTGCTACCAGCGACAAAACCCGTAAAACTGTGCTGATCGTATGGGTTCCACTGATAAGCAGACTCGGTGAAAATCTCGGAGCAATCGGAGTAACCAGCGTGAAGCTACAGCCGGGGGAGCACCGCACCGAGAGCAGGGCTGGAGAGTGGCTGGCTGCGCTGCCCGGGACCCGTGATCACGCTAGTCCCCGGCTGACCACGAGGCGCATAGGCCTCGCCTGACGGAGTGCTGCGCTGATGTCCGTGCTGCCTCGCCGCCGGGCCCGGACGGCCTGGGTGGCCTACGGTGCAGTGTTGTCCCCCAATACCACCAACGGGGGAGACTCTGAAGGGTGCGGGACTTTTCAGCCGACCGTGAGAACTCCGTACTCCGCGGAGCAGCCTCTGTCTGAGAGCGGGGAGGAAGAGGAGTGACCTGCGGGGGACGATCTTCACCTTGTGGATCCGCTGGTGCCCTCCCCCCGCCCCCCCCTGCACCCCCCCCCTAGCGGCATTACCTGGTAAGGAGCGCACCTGTCGCCTTTCCCCGGCCTGCCTAGACGTGACTGCTTGTGTTCTCCGGCCTGCCGCTGGTGAGAACGGCGGAGGATTGGTGACCCTGCCATCGCTAACGCATCTGGCGGACGTTGCTGAGGCTGTGGACCGAAGGCCCTGAGCGTGGCTGGGGAGGTGAAGTGACTGAACGTGCGCCCCTCTCGCTGCTGGCGCGTAAAATAAGGCAGACGGGCCGCATCATGATTAGACTCACAGCCTGGCACACCACTGAATGACTAGCCTGCGGTTTCCACGCAGTGCCCACGTGTTACACTTTGTACCTCGCTGCTTGTGAAATTGCGACCGTGGGGGGACGTACTAACTGGCACGTAGATTCAGCACTGCTGTTCTCTGCATGGACTCTCCCCTTGGGTTGCAGTTGGAAACGCTGCGAAGCGCCACTCTTGAACTGTGATGTCTGGCTGATGCACCACATCTCTGCCCGAGTACTTGTGGAGCCTGCCTGCTGAATGGTGACTACCGGAAGTGATTGGACGCCATTCCCTGTGCGGAGAGACGGTGCTTCCTGCTGTGGGGTTGCGCTTACCCTTCCGGCCTGCTGGAGTTGACCCGCGGTTCCCCCGCGCCTGTTTGGAGGACGAACGGTGGCCCTCTTGATCCTATCTACATTCTTAAGCCTACAACTGCGCTACTAGACACTCCGTTATCCACTGGCCCCCCCGACGGCGAGTATCGTTTGCCATCCCGCTCCTCTCCGCTGACCACTGTATTAATGCACACTGCATGCTGCTTTGGAGGACTGAGATCCCTGGGTATACGAGTGCTGCTCTTCCTCATTTGCCACCAACGTGCCACACCGGAACTGCCTGGCTCCGATCCATCTTCCCGTCTCTTGTAGGCGGATCCTTTCGCTTGGTGCTGTGCTCACACACGATGGCCTAGTACTGTGCACGGCACTGAGTCCCCCCTGCCAAAATTCGCCATGGGGAAACCGGAAAACAAGCAATCTAAGCTTTCCTTTGACTCAGCGGCCTCCAAAAAAGGGCTACGAAATACTTTGGACGCGGTGGAATCCCGCAAACCCTGCGACGTCTGGGGCTGGCCCTAGCTCTTCTCCGGCGGACATGCAACAATTGATGCAGGAGATGCGACAGGGATTTGCCACGATAGTGGATAAAGTCGACCGGATCTCCTCCAGAATGGACGCCATCGCGCAGAAGATGGACGTACACGCGGAACGTATTTCGGAAGCGGAGAGGCGGATATCTACTAATGATGACACCACGGGCTCTCACACCGCGCAACTCTCCAGGATGGACAATGTCCTCAGAATTATTGCGGCTAAAAATGAGGAATTGGAAGCTCGAAGTCGTCGAAACAACATTCGCGTGGTGGGCGTGCCAGAATCCACCAACACTGGAGGAGTACGTGGAGAAAATACTTCTTGCGACCGTTGGCCCTGACGCTCTCTCCAAGCAATTTATCGTGGAGAGGGCGAATCGTTCACTTGGCCCTCAGCCCAAGCCGGGTGCTTCACCACGACCCATCATTGCGAGGCTTCTGAATTACCGAGACCGGGACACGGCACTGAGGACGGCGCGCAATCTGTCTTATGACGGTGTCACCTTCTCCATTTTCCCTGACTTCACCCCTGTGGTGCAAGAACAACGTCGTAAATTCATGGATGTCAAGCGCAAACTGAGAGAACTGCAAATTGATTACGCATTACTATAACCGGCCAAGTTGAGAGTGACTCACCAAGCCAAACAACATTTTTTTACAAATCCACAACAAGTAAGCGACTTTTTGAAAACACTGAGACATGCACGCTCTGGTCGAGGTGGAGATGGCCAGATGGCACGAGATGATGCGCACTCACTGAATGGGGATGGCTAGCTGACGGGTCCGATCGCTGAGACACACTGTTGCTATCCTGGGATCAGTGGACTACTCTAGATCAAGACTGAACACTGCTGTTAATCGAATACACCATGGACGGGTGTTGATCTGCTGGTGGTAATGTACAAACAGGCACCACCCCCTTTCCTCAGCTGTGCCTACTTCAGGCGGTACAGGTCGAGGGACAGCTGTAGGGGGTGGCTCTGTGTATCCCTAGATGACCCCAAAGGGTATACCCCCTTGGATATGTTTGCTGCGCTGCAGCTATTGGGCTGGTTATTGGTTGTTCTGGGTGGAGGGTGGGAGGGGGTTTCTGGCAAGTTTGGGTTGCTTCAGTGGGAGGTGGGAGGGTTGGGGACCACATCATGCAAGATTGACCATTATCACCTCCGAACTGTTTTTGATGTAACACAGACAGACATGCGCGATTACATCTACTCATTGTTGGAGGCGTGTTACCTATTTGCATATGCAGGAGCGAGCCTCACTTTTCAGGCCGCCTTTGTTATATTTCTATCCGACGACATTGATGTTTCTTCTGTATTGTGTTGGGTAGTTCCTGTGGTACGCTCCATTGCAATGATACACAATTTATTTCACTTAAGCATGCTGGAGGTGACCCCGAGTTGGGGCAAGTTGGGGGGGCTATTTACACGTTTTAGTAAGTTGTTAAGTGAGAAAAATTTCAAAGAGTTCTTACGTTTGAATCTTACCGGAATTTGTATTGATCACTTGCGGGAATGTCCTCCCGCTCGACACGATGTACACACGAGCATTTCTCCACAAGTTTATATAGGCATGCATGTTCCTAAGAGACTCGAAATATTGACCCATCAGACTATAGTACTTCGCTTGTTAATTGTTGAGACACTACCTGATCCATGGGGGACACTGACTTAAATGTATTAACGTGGAACGTACGGGGCTTAGGTGACCCTAGGAAACGACGTCAAATCCTATCCTACTTAGATCGGCACTCGGTGCACATAGCTCTTCTGCAGGAAACTCACTTCAAGGCACACACTTCCCACACCTTCGCCACCAGGTGGGCGGCTCACACGGTATTCTCGTCCTTCTCCACTGCGATACTTGTCAAGAGAGGTACGCCCTTTGCTATGGCTGGTACAAATGTGGACAGCCATGGGCGATTCTGTATGATGTGGGGTAGATTGGAACACCTTGCTGTGACAGTGGTATGTTGCTATGGCCCCAACATTGATGATCCACAGTTCTTCACGGAGCTGTGGGCAGCAGTTGTGGGAACTGGTCCTCAACACATTATTTGGGGGGGAGACTTCAACACTACTCTTGACCCCTCAGTGGACAGATCGCATCCATCACCGCATCACTACACCAAGGCGAGGTTTACTCTGAGCTCGGTGCTCACTGAATATAGCCTAGTTGACGCCTGGAGACATTTGCACGTTGGTTCCCGGGAAGGCACACACTTCACGGCACAAGCACGCTCTTGGGCGCGCCTGGACTAAATCCTTTTGACACCACAACTCTCCACTTCACTGGCTAAGTCGCTGCACCTCCCCAGGACGTACTCTGACCATTCCCCCGTAAAAATCACATTACGCTCGGCGGACTTAGGCCCCCCCACTACTGCTTGGCGTATGCAACCTACGATGTTACTTGACGCTGTCTTCCAGGAAGAATTACGCTGTGAATGCTTGGATTTTTTTCAGAGAAACAAAGACTCTGTCAATGATGTTGAAACGATCTGGGACGTGTTTAAAGTGACTTTGAGAGGGCTCTGTATAGCCAAAGGCTCCGGAGTTTTGCGGAGCATCATGACGCGGCTGAAATCGCTTGAGACTGACCTTAAACGCCTTGAGGCATCATTAACTACGGACGCGGATGAGGCTACCCTCTCAACTATCCGCGAGAAAGTCTCTGAATACGCTGAGGAAGCGGCCAGAGAAACGAAATTTAGAGGCAAATACTGGGCTGCTAGGCGCTATGGCGAGGGCGAGAGACCGGGGAAGGCCTTGGCTGCGACGATTAAACTCTCCAAAACACCTAATGTTATCCTAGAATTAGAGCATCAGGCAGGTGAAGTGTTGATAGATACAGCTCAGATCCTTAATGCATTTGTGGAGCACTACAGCGTATTGTACACCTCCACTAGCTCTGGGGTCCTCAGCCTACATGACTATCTGGCTGACGTCTCCCTTGGATGGCTAAGTGATGCACAGAGGGCGTTCTTAAGTGCCCCTTTTGAGGTGGACGAGGTGCGCGATGCAATTATGAGCATGCAATCCGGGAAAGCTACGGGACTAGACGGGATCCCAATAGAATTTTACAAGACTTACATAGACTTCATGGCTCCGGTACTAAGGGAGGTCTACGAGGACGCCCTTGAGGTGGGTCACTTGCCGCCCTCTATGCGAGTTGCACTTATCACATCGCTACTTAAACCTGGGAAGCCTGCGAACAAATGTGATTCGTATCGACCATTATCCCTGCTGAACTGCGATGTTAAAATACTTGCCAAACTGATAGCCACTCGCATTAGCCTCCTGCTCCCTGCCCTGATCTTGCCCGACCAGTCCGGTTTTGTACCTGGCAGGGCCACGTCGCATAATTTACGAACCTTTTTTTCTGTCCTAGACTCAGTGCATGAAGAGCTGCCGATGGCTGCCGTCTTTCTTGATGCCACGAAGGCTTTCGACTCCCTGGAGTGGGAATATGTTTTCCGGGTTCTTGAGAGAATGGGTTTTCCAGCAATATTCATCTCATGGATTCAGCTCCTGTATGAACGCCCTGCTGCTACAGTACTTATTAATGGCAAGCTATCCTCGGAATTCCCAGTTACCAGAGGCACTAGACAAGGGTGCCCCCTGTCGCCGCTTCTGTTCGCCATAGCGACGGAGCCTCTGGCTGCGAAACTGCGGCAACATCACAAAGACGTTGGTCTGCGCTGTTTTCAGCGCCAAGTTCTGATATCGTTGTATGCAGACGACATCACCTTATATATACGCGACCCTAGTGCCAACCTAAACCCCATCCTGAGAGAGTTTATAAGGTTTGGTAGACTCTCTGGTATTCAGATCAACTGGGGTAAATCATGCATATTCCCACTAACGGAGGCCACGGCTAAAGTCGATCTTGATTACCCCATCGCCTGGTGTGTAGGGGACTTTAAATATTTGGGAATTAACATTGAGAAAGATAAGGATGAATTAATAAGGGCTAATTATGGCACCACTATGACGCGTATTACCGATAATGTAACGAGATGGATCACGCTACCCCTCTCCTTAGCTGGTAGAGCCTCCTTGATTAAAATTGTGATCCTCCCCCAACTATTATACCTATTTTTGAATATTCCATTTTACCCGGGCAGATATTTTTTCCGGCAACTTCGGACGGAGCTCATACGACTGGTGTGGGGAGGGAAATCGCCTCGCCTAGGTTGGGACATTTTGGTTCGGCCCTATAATCAAGGCGGGTTTGGTATACCGCACTTTGAATTGTATTACCTAGCAGCGCAAGCTCATTATGCATATTTCTGGGTACGCCAGCCTCGATAATGCCCCAACTAGCGGTGGAACACTGGCTGGCCCATCCTATCCCGATAGAAGGGGCATTCTATGCCTTAGTAACGGGTAGAGATAAGACACCCACAACGGTATTGAGCACAGTGACAGCGTGGTCCCACTTAGCTGCTAAACTGGAGGCAGTAATGCTCTATGCGCCTTTGCTTCCTCTGGCTTACCACCCGCGTTTGCCCCTGCTACAAGAAGCGGGCTTTCGCAAGCTAATACATAGCATACATGTCGCAACATGGGGGGACCTATGCCATAATGGCACATTCCGCTCTATGGACCATTAGTATGAGGGCATACAGCCGACACCGCTGGACGTCTTCCTATACATTAGACTTCGCCAGGGTCTGAAAGCTCTTACACCTGACTTTCCACATGAACCCCCGACGTTCTTCCCTCTGCAGCTCTTACTTCAAAATGACACCCCTTGTAAGCTTGTCTCTACGATCTATAGATCAGTACACACACAGATAGACTACCCATCTTTAACTGCTAAACTGAGATGGGACCGAGAATTGGACACGCCACTTACGGACGAACAATGGGTTTTCTGCCTCCAACAGACGGAGCGCATCTCTGCTAGCAGCAGGTTTAGGATCCTCCACTATAAATGTATACACAGACTATACTACACCCCTGTCCGAATGCTCAGATTCAGGCTTCGTGCCACTGACACTTGTGATAGGTGCCACGCCCCGGGAGCAGATTTTTTACATCTAGCGTGGGGGTGCGGGGAAGTACAACAGTACTGGGACCAGGTGTTTTCAGCTTTATCCAAGATGATTCATGTTGACCTAGACCCCTCCCCTGTCTTAGCCCTTTTGGGATATGTAGAGCCCCTACAGGCGGCATATCGCAAATTTATCGCTCTAGCCCTCTTAGTGGCCAAACGACGAGTTGCATGTAGATGGGGCAGAGGCAGAGCGCCCAAATTTAAGGATTGGATTCATGATCTTACATATTGCCAAGACTAGCTGAATACCTATGCTGAATTGCTGCCACTCGCCTCACGTCCCAGAGATATTTGGGCCCCACTACAAGGTTACCTAAGACAGATGCATGATGATACCTCTGATGGGACACTCACTTGATGCTATACGGGCCTGGGCTTCTAGATTCCCCCATTGTTACGCAAGTATATACATGACAATGTCACTATGGGTTTTGGGAATGACATGATAGACCAGGATGCCTTTATTAGGCAGATAGCACTATACACTACATAGGCAGGTGTAGATTTGAAAGTCTCACGGGTGTGTACGCCCTGGGGACGGGAAATTCATACACCGCCCCCCAAACTGGCTCACTGAGGCAGGATCCCCCGTTAGTGCAATAGATTGGCAATATGGAAAGCGGGATTATGAGGTGTGCTGTTATCACATATGCTATGGACCCAATTGCTGTTTCTCTGATGTCTATCTGCAATGTTCTGTGCTATGGTTCACCTACTTTATGCATGCTCTATGAACTGTGAAATGTGTACGACTAAATGCTCTTTGCGAATGTACTGTAACTGAAAATCTTAAAATAAAGTTAAAAAAAAAAAAAAGAAGAGATTCGCTGGGTCAGAAGATGACCCTGACAGGTAGTTCAAGTGGGTATGAAAGGATGCAGCTTCTCAGCCGGGCTAGGTCCTTGAGGAAGGGGCATGTTGGAGGGCATGTTGGAGGGCGTGGTGGGGGCGTGATGTGAGGAGCGAGGATTCGTCTCCATGGAGATCACGATACCTGGCTGGCTCAAACAAGTGCAAGGTGTATTGTGTGAGGGACATGCATCAAACAGCAAAATCTAGATATGTAAAATAATCGCATAAAGTTACAATAACTTGCAGCATCAAAAAATGTAATTAGATTATATTGGGGAGGAGAGTGACCGAATCCGGCGCCCAGAGTTAGTCGGTCAGCAAATTGAGGCATCCCAGAGGTGCTAATGGCTGCCAATCTAAGAGGAGCTATCTTTTTACTGGGTTGAAGCAGCAAATAGCCGCGGTTAGAGTAAAAAATGAGTCATTTATCAAAGGGAACTGAGGTGAAGAAAGGCATGGCACAGAAGTAAGTAACTGGCAGAAATGCAGAGCATGGAACAAACCAGATTTAGGTTAAAGTCCACCAGGCCTTACCTTTTTTCAAAGCCTGCTTGCAAAGCTTGCCTCATTTGTGGATACAGTATTGTCAAAACTAAAGAGAACAAGCATTTGCAATGCAATAGGTCTCGCATTAGGAAAGTTTGAGCGATTGGTATTGTAAATTACACATTTTTTATTTATGTGTTGGTTTTGAAAATAGCGAAATTATTAGCTTTGTCATTTACAATGCCAATAGTTATAACTTTCGCAAATGTGACACCTAAAGCATTTGTATTGCAATATGTGTTGTATTTACGTGACTTAGATGTATTGCTATTACAAATAACAATGGCTTTTAATTTTTTTTAATAATTAATACTTAAATAAAAGTTATTGTAATTTATAATGGCAATAGCTTAAACTTTTGTAAATAACTTTTGTGAAGATTATGTTCAGTTTATTTTATTCTGACGAAAATCCAAGAACAGATGTGAAATATGAACATCTTTTTGTGACATTTGTAATAAAGCTTGAAACATATAGAGAACATATTTGAACTAGTTGTTGTTGAACTGTTGCACAGATTGATGCTGTGGTGGCGCTGAGTGATGTTGTAGTGGCGACGAGGGATGCTGTGCCGCTCAGTGATGCTGTAGTAGCGCATAGTGATGTTGTGGTGCCCCCGAGTGATGCTGTGGTGATGTGATAAGAGTGAGTGCGATAGATAGAGTGCAATAGATAGATAGAGTGAGGGCTATAGATAGATTAAGGGAGGGCGATAGATAGAGGGCGATAGATTGATAGATAGATAGATAGATAGATAGATAGATAGACAGAGTGATAATGATAGATAGAGTGAGTGCGATAGACAGATAGAGTGAGGGCGATAGACAGATAGAGTGAGGGCGATGGATAGAGTGAGGGCGATAGATAGAGTGAGGGCGATAGATAGAGTGAGGGCGATAGATAGAGTGAGGGCGATGGATAGATAGAGTGAGGGTGATAGAGTGAGGGCGATAGATAGATAGACTGAGGGCGATAGATAGAGTGCGGGCGATAGATAGATAGAGTGAGGGCGATAGGTAGAGATATAGAGTGAGTGCGATAGATATATAGATAGATAGATAGATAGATGGTTGTGTGTGTGGTTGTGGTTGTGTGTGGTTCTGGGTGGTTGTGTGTGTGGTTGTGTGTGTGGTTGTGTGTGTGTGTGGTTGTGTGTGTGTGGTTGTGTGTGTGTGGTTGTGTGTGCAGTGACAGTACTGTTGCCCATGACCAGTACAGTTTATGTCACTCTGGACACCGGTGGAGGCAGGACGACAGGATGTTGGTCCATCACTGCTTGCCTGACTGCAGTAGAGAGCCTGTGACTATCCGGGAGCAGGCGGGGCCCAGTGCTCACAGGCGCTCGAGCTAATGTGACGTAGCTGTCTTCAGCACGGTATACGTAATGTCATTGCTTGCCTGTTACTAACATGGCGGCTGTGACCTTGGCAGCATGTGCTGCCACAGGCACTCACTCCAAGAGCGGTGATATTGTTACTTGTCTGGGGCCAGCACAGCATGTGTGACCATCTGCAGCCTGTGCAGGCCCAATGCTCACTGGATGGGGGTCTGTGTGTGGCACCTCCCGCCTACCCAGAGCACAGTGCACGCGCCACCCTGGTAGCAGGCGCAATCACAGGGCCCACAGGTAAATCAGCGGAACTAACAGATAAGAGGGGCAATTTTACACTGAGCCCAGCACACTAGAATGAAGTATATTATTATAACCATTATTTCGGGATCAAGCTGATGGAAAATGTCATTTGTCTTCAGCACATACTTCATCTTCTCGGATCAGAGAGAAACAGGGAGAGATGAGAAAAGACAGGGGCTGGAAGGAAATGCTGCAGAAAAAGAGGGAGTCTGAGCGAGAAATGAAGAGGAAGATTAAGGAGGAGCTTGTAAAGTGGGAAAGGAAATTAAGAAACGAAGTTAACTCGTATAAAGAGATGAGGATGTTGATACAAGGACGAGAGGGGAAGAAAAGAAGAAGATTAAACAAAAAGGAGAGGGCCAAAATGGGAAGCCAATACTAGTAAGGAAGGAAGCAGAGTGAAGGAACAACACGAAATTGTATAAAATCGGAGAAAAGAATGGTGAGACAAACAAGCTCTTGGCATTGCTGTGGGGGGGGGGGCGGGGCGGGAGCGCATTGGCGGGGGAGCAGCAGCCTTTGATGTGCGAGCGAGTGCGAGGGAAGTGCTGGCTCTCGGCATTGCGTGGGCGGGGGTCACATTCCTTTGAAGTGTGAAGCAGGCAGGCGGCTCGGGGAGCAAATGGCAAGCGCGTGCATGAGCACATGCACTCGACGAAATCCGCGATGATTTCAAAGCTTATTTGGCCTCCTATACTCTCGTCCTATTATCGCTTGCGCGATTAATAGGACGAGACCTAAAAATGTGTTCTGGTGCTGCATTATCAATTCTTGGCTGACAAAGTGAACTAAAGCAAAAATGTAATGTTACAAATCAACACACATGATTTTGTTTAAAGTTATGTTTAGTATCATGTCCGTGCCTTTGTAGACTGTTAAAATAACAATAAATGGCAGGTATTTTTCTATTGGAAAGGTGGTAACCCTTCTCACGTCTCAATCATGCTGGTCCAGCAAGCACCATTGTCACAGTTGCAGCCTGATTGACAATGCAGTGTCCGAAACAAATGACCAATCATAATCGTGTTTCTTTAACCAATTGGCCATATACTGCTGGATGTACATTGTCATGCTTGGTTGTATCAGTATAGGGTCTATAATGGCAGGATCCCAAGAGGCTGCTGCACTGGGAGGGAGTGTGTGTTTTGTGTGTGCTCATGAATGAGTGTATCTACGTGTGGAAGCGCGCATGCGCATCGATGTGTAAGTGCATCTGCGCCTCGTGTGATGTCAGATAAAATTTACTTTTACCTCCAGACAAAGCATGCGGAATCCAACTATGGCATCCCTGGTGCCACCCCTAAGGCAAAGTTAGTATTTACTAAGAGCAGGCACTTCTATTATGATGGGGTACTCCTGGCATAATGGTCACACTTCTTGTCAGACTGCAGGTTTTTAGAACTTGTTTTGGAGCACCCATGGTTTAATTGTGAGAACTCTAGGCAGACTATGAATGCTTATGGGAAGAATGAGCCAAACCCTGGTAGAACAGTATTAATTTGTAAAAAGTCTTTACACGTCCTGCTGGATGAGGGCACCCCAGGGATAAAGGTGGTCATGCTGGAACTATGCTCCTACTTGGAATAATGGAACCCATCACTGGCAATATCTAGTCCATGGAATACAGGTAGTCCTTCTTGACTTATGTATGTTCTGCATCTGTGGAATTATGGGGCCCACTGCTCGCATAATGTGCTACAGGGCACAACAAGCTTATTGCATAGCATTCCTATAATAAAATGAGCAAGCCTGGCATGGTGGCAGTGGCACAATGGTACCCAATTAATGACATATTATGGCCATTCTTGATATAACTGTCATCATCCAGGCATATGGGAGGTGGAAAACACTAGCGTACGATTGATTACCCTGGTATGTGCGGATTATACATGAGCATGTAAAGCAAACTCTTTGGAAGGGGAACAATCGAAAAATAAAATTAACTACAACCGAGAGCAAGGAAAGCTGCAATTTACATTTTGAAATGCGCAAAATTGAATAGATTTATTGAACTGCTCGCAATGCTTAGGACTTAATAACCAAATTATTTTTTAATGCAACCAGCCGACATGTGTCTAGACTTTGTTTTATATTGTTTTGTTGCAAGACAAACTGCCTTTCTGCTGTGGCTACTTCTTAACAATTTTTAAAAAGAAGCATAGGTCGACTTCGCTAAAATAGGCAGAACCGTTAAGAAAAGAAAATCAAATCCGTTAAAACAGTCTAAACACAGAAATATCTTTACATACTGGATGAGTGCGCTACGCACAGGATATACTTCAATATTTAGACACTTTAAACAGCATTTTATGTACCTTCGTTTAGTCTGTAAAAAAAGTAATTCGTTTTAAGGAAGAACATGTACAACTAGGTATTTAGTTTCCACACACGTTAGTTGAATGTACTGCACACACGGTGTGACAAAATTAAAAATCAACGCAAAGATTGGAGCGGAAATGCCCCCAAACCACCGTAGTCGCTGATTTATTGCTCCTTCACTCGGGAAAACGAGTCAAACAAGCATTGGGGGGTGGGGGGAGGGTAGAGGGCGGCGGCGTGTGTATGCGTACGTGTGTGTGTGTGCAGGGGGGCGGCAGCATGTGTATGTGTGCGCGCGCCTGTGTGTGTGTGCAGAGGGGTGGGGGCTGGCTGTGTCTGTGTGTGTGCGCTGTTAGTGCATGCGAGCCAAACGAAAGCAGGGGCTGTGTGTTCGTCTGCGCAAGCGCGTCTCAGACACGCGCTCCCGCGGTCAAAACGGAGACTGCAAAAGCGCGCGTCTGACTCGTGTCTACATTCCCAGAAACGGCTGACAATAGTTGTCGCAGCAGACAGCAATCAATGCTTCACATTGAATGCAGGTCTGCTCGACCTAAAAAGAGCTGTTGTCAGTGTAGAAGACGATGCGGAAGAAATAAAAGTGGTTGAGCAGAAAGGAACCGGATGAGCCCAAAAGGAAAGAGTGCTAGTGTGATCCTATGGTCAAGAGCAAGAGGCCTCTAGATAAGTGCACTACTGGGGAAAATAGGAAGGAGTGCTAGAACCCAAAGCACAAATGAAAGGATGAAAGTGTGTGAGGAAACAGATCTAGGCACCCGATCCCTTCACAACATCTCCGGACATAGAATGAAGGTCCGTCACATGCAAGGGCATCTTTGTGTACACATGCGCGATACCTCCCACCCCGACTCCTTGACATCATTTAGCAGAAATAATTATAGAGAAACCAACCCTCTCTCTGCGTTTCCTACGCTCACTCACTGGATTTACTGCAGGCAAAAGGCCAGCAGACCCTTTTCCTTATTCCAGAGTGTGAAAGGTTGTAGGGAATCATTATGTGGGCAAAACGATCTAAATGTAGCAAGCCCCATTCAAAAAAACTCCAGTCATCACTACATACCACAAATATGGCAAGAAGACCTGCAGGTTCTTCAAAGAATGGGTGGGACTACAGAAGACAGAAAGAAGTCATTTCCGTAATAGGGCACCTTTGGTATATAAAGATTCGTTTTTTTTACAGAAAAGATTAAAATCCCCCTCCCAAAAAACTAAATTTCGTACAGTGGTCGCTTTTCCTTCAGAGGCATGAAGCAGCACACCGTGGAAAGCATGAATTCCATGTTTGGAGCATGAGAGATGTACAGGAAAAGTTAGAGTACCAAATCAGCCTCCTCAAAGATAGGCTAAGAACTTGGGCTCCAACTGTTATGCCTCCTCTTAACCTATTTCCCCAGAACACTTATCAGGAAGAGAAGAAAGAAAGAGAGGAATAAAGAGAGGAGGATTTACTAGATATATTCCCCTTACTGGCTGATGGGGTGGGGAATGCAGCTGGGTTTACACCCGGAAACAGAAGAGCGCTTGTCGGACCACAGGCAAACAGAGTGTAATGTGTCTGCATGGCCCGTTGTGATTTTCCCTATGTTAGCCTAAGTGTGCATGTTGTATGCCGCATTTTCTTTTGCCCACGTTATGTAGACACATTTGCTTTCACCACATTGTACTTTCACACGGAACCTGCATATGTTTTTGCTTTCTGTTCTTTTCCTGGGACTTAACCTGAACATCATCGACCAGGTCAAACAACAATGCCCCTGTAATTCTCTCTGATCAGACACTAGCACCTAGACATAATTCAGGAATTCAGTTGCTGTTTGTGAGCACACACGTTTTGTCATATCTGAGTACAAGAGTGAGAGAAAACCCACTGAGCGAGGGTGCTGTTACGAGGTTGCTACGTTAGCTCAGATGTAGAAAATCATCTGAGTATGCTAAGGTACGGTACTCACAACTAATCTGAGAGATCTTTGATATATAATTATTTAGCTTCAGTAGAGGGGGGTTTAGGCTAAATCTGTCTTATAACGAGAGGTCATTTGACAGTATATGGATCATTAGCCATACTAGTGGCATATTTAACTTGAATTTGTTTTATAATTGTGGCACAAATACTGCATTTTAGGGCACGATAGTTTAAATAAACATTCTAAACTTCCTTTGTGTCTCTTGTTTATATTATTGAGAGCAAGTACGAGTGAGAAAGTGTGTCCTGTTACCGCGATCCCCAAGAGGGTCGAGAGTGTTGTGTTCTGGGGTGCCAACTCACTTGTTTTTCTGGTATGGTTAGGAGGGCAAGTGAGGCACTATAGCTAGTCAGATTCAGGCTTATAGGAACTGAGGTAGTATGGTTACTCAGTCCCTACAAGCCAATGTTCTATGGTCCCAAGCATAGTTCTGTTCCTGAGCAGAATCCCTGCAACAAGAGCACATGGAGGTAAAGCACACATGAGCGCTGCATTAAAATATGAGAAGCAGGGCGATTACATCAGAGGCTGATTCAACTGCCAAGGACTGGTCAAGAGCATGAGAGCATTCAGCCCCTGAGTGAAGATAATTAAGACAGAGAAGCCCTTTTATTAATCTAGAGAGTGTAAAACAAATTGCAAGAAGGTTGTCGAGACAATCCCTCCCCCCCACTCAAGTGGTGCAGATGACGAGGATCCGTCCCCATCAGCGATTCTTCCAAGGATGGACTATCTAGCGGCTAGAGCCCATATACCCTGGAATCCTTCTGATTTAATAAGTATAAAGAAAGAATCAAAATTCGGGAAACTCCAACATAGTTCTGAGAGGAGTCGCAAAGTGTGTTTGCTGCAATTGATAATTCTGAGGGAAGTGAGAGGGAGATTGGTGAAAAAGGCATCATGTTCAAGATCAGACTGGTAAATTAGTGAGAGTTAAATGCTGCTAAGGATGCGTTAGTGAATGTGGTACCAGAGATATGTCCGGTAAAAACAGATTGAACTAAGATTTATAATTGTAAGCAGTATAAAGGTGATGCTCCGGCCGACTATTTAGTGACTTAAGGATGTGTTTGACAGATGCTCGGGCATAACCTGTCTTACCAAGATTGCTACGGACGATGTGGAAGCTGTTCTCGTGCATGAACTGTTACCAAACATTAAGAATCAATTGACTACGACCTGACATTGCCTCCTGGGGTTGCTGCCTCTTCCCAAGAAGGGAAAAAAGATGCAGTACAAATTTTCTAAGCTGGGATGCGTGCTGGCCCATAGCTATAACTTGGGCTAGACCGACCTCTCCGATGTGGACCAAGTGGCTGTCAGGGATCTCCTGGAATGGACAGTGGCGGAAGAGTGCAGGCTCCGGAGAGTCTGCACAGACAAAAAGACAGAGCGAGATTTGGGGTAGTATAATTGATAGATTGCATGAACACAAAGCTGATAGAGATAACGATTCCGATGTCAATTCACTGAAGGGAGAGTCTGCTGACCCACCTACACCGCCCGCGGCCCAGTTAGACCTTGACGAACTGCTGAATCTTATAAGCCCACCTTCCGCCAGGGTCTCCTACAGCAGGGAACCGGCATCGGAGATGCCGGAACGTGTGGCCTGTAGGATAGGACAACACTGGAAGTCTGAATGCTTCACAAGTGAGGGGTACTGTGTGCGCCCCCCCCCACCCATGGCCTTTTTTCTCTCTTGCTTTCTATGCCCTTCTTCTCTCCGTCCCCATGAAGAACATGTAATGACCTCCTAATGATTTCTACCCGCACCATATGCGGAGGCACAATGACGCTGCTGTTGCACTGTTTACTCTTCTGTATTCTGTTTATATTTCCTTCTTCAGGCCATGGACTGGTAAACGCTATATGGATCCCACCGAGTCACTGATCAAGTGGTTTATATTCCTATGCAGCTCTATACCATATAGCGAGTCTTGTATGGTAAAAATGTAATAAACAAATTTTCCAAAAAAAGAATCAATTGTCTACTATATGTATTGGATGCCAAACAAAACAAGCATTTACAATGCAACAGTCTCGCCTTTGCAAAAGTTAGAGATATTGGCATTGTAAATGACAACATTTTTATTTATGTGTTGGTTTTGAAAACCGATAAATAAATGGCATTGTCATTTACAATGGCAATAGCTTAATCTCTTGCAAATGCCACACACTAACACACAGCCCCCCCTACACACACACACAGAGCCCCACACACACACACACAGAGCCCGCCACACACACACACACACAGAGCGCCCCCCCCCCACACACACACACACACACACAGAGCCCCCACACAGCCACACACACAGCCACACACACACACATACACATAGCCACACACACAGCCAGCCAGCCAGCCAGCCAGCCATACACACACACACACACACACACACACACACACACACACACAGCCCCAGACACACAGCCACACACATACACACACACACAGCCACACACACACACAGCCATCTTCATTACCTTCTTGTTTTATCACAACTGTGATCACACATCTCCTATACTGTAACTTCTCGTCGTTGAGTTTTTCCTGTATTTGTTTATCCAACTTGTTTCTCTCATGAACACACTTGCACCATCTCTTGACTTCATTTTTCTGACTCGTGAGCCTATGATTTTTGCCCCAGTATTGTTTTATCATTATGTGCCCCGCTCAACATGCATGTAGCGTCTCATTGCGTGCGCTGTGCATAATTTCTTTGCTTCATCGCTGACCCAACTTCCTACCATTGCCAGCTCATCATCCATCCTTGGCTCCATTACGGTGTCTCCCAACGTCCTCTGTGTGCAGCACCTTATCTGTCTTGACTAGCATCCTCTCAGTCCTCATGACATTCTCTCTTGAATGCCTGCTCAACATTTTCCCAAGGCCCAAAATCTGCCCATTGCCTCAAAATGCCTATTTGCTATCAGCAGCTCAGTGTCGCCCTGCACCTTCCTCATTCATCATCTGACCATGTGGCCATGGCTTCACCTGTTCATCCCAAAATATCGGCATAAACGTCTCTCTGCCACCAGCCCAACATTTTTGTGTTGTTTCCTCTATCCATCCCAACATTTTCCCACGGCCTATCTCAGCCTAACATAGATTTCCATTTTTTATTTTCAGACAAGTATACTACTCTTCTGTCTACAATATTATTTCGGAAACTTCTCCTATCTTTAATTTTTACCTTGTTTTTTCCACCATACATTTGTATGAAATGCATGTATGTGCTACTTCGAACCCTCACATGTAATGGGGTGCTCATGAACCCCTTCTTGGGTGGAACGTCACTTCAAAATAGTTTGCAGTGGTACAGGTCCTACCCCACACTTTGTTCCCTAGGCTCAAACCAATGAGCTGTATTTGTTGTAGGATGTAGCAAAGTTTACTTCAACAAATGCAGAGTAAAGCCATGTTAAGTGTGTGAAGTTTGGGGAGTAAGTGAACACCCATGAACAAGCTTATGCTTGTGTTGCTCCTCAGCTCTGGCACCCCTCTCATGCCTCGCCACACCACCTCGAAGCCCATTTTGTGTGACTAGGCCCTATGGTTGAAGCGGGCAGGATCTAGTTGGCACAACGTTCCTAATCTTTCTTACTTTCACTGAATCAGTTCCCTGTTCTTTTTGTTAAGGAAACTAATGTCACTGGATGGTTAATTCTGACCTTCGAGGTGCCTCTGGATGAAAGGGATGAGAGTCTCCTGTACTGTGATGCCAGAGGAGAGGCAGACTGTGAAAACAAAAAAACAGCCTTGTCATGTTGCCTATTACCTCAAATAAATGTAAATGTGTGCAGTTGGCTCATCAGCAGACTTAAACGCCGCTTGGGAGCAGTATGTTGCTTTAATTGGTGGGAGGTATTTGAAGCTTTGTGGAGATAAAGCTGTATTTCTAATGGAAACAAATAAAAAAGGTTTGCTATGGGTACAGTCTGGTTGCATGTTCTTGAAAATATAAATGCATTGAAGGCACTTATTTGATCTTAAACGCTAAATCTCTTTACACATTTTTCAGCATCCCAACTTATATGGTAATAGAGTTTTAAAATAACGATTTGCATACCACTGTGCATTTTATGTATCTACCTGAAGTCGAAAGGCCCAAAAAATAGTTGCAGATCACTATGTTCTTTTTTAGCTACTTGCCTGGGACTGCCGCTCAGTCACTGACCCGACCACATTGCACTAAGGATCACAGTACCCATACTTTTTTATGCACTTAAACCGCTGGCTAGTCCAAACATCCCCTCGTGTCAATCCACACACCTCCTCGCTTCCGATCTATGTGTAAACCATTTCCTCCTAACATCTCAGACATCCATTGGCTGCAATACCTTCCAGTCACTTGTTCGATGCCCCTTCGCTCCTGCACCTCTTTCCTCCTGTATCTACCCCTTCTACGGGACTAGGTCAGACATCCCCTCACTTCAGTCTGCACCACCTCGATCTCAGAGGTCTCCTCTCTCCACACCTTCACACACTGCACTCCCTCCCGTCTGACTGGCATTGCATTCCCCCTCTCTGTAGTGCTTGAATGAGTGGCACCACTCGCTGCCTACCTTAGCGCCTCCCATGCCCACCCTCACGGCGTCCCGCGAGTGAGAGCCAGGCTGCCTCCTTTAACGGCGCAGCCTTTGTTTCCGGGTCAGGGGTGCCTGCCCCTCACTGCATCCTGGTCATTTTGGAACTGATTATTATTGAACAATGGATTCGCCTCAGGCTGCCCGTCCTGTGACTCTCGAGCTCCAGAGTTCATTCTTTGATTAAACCCCCCCCCCACCAACCCACGAACGTTCAAAATGAAGCGCCTACGCCCGTGTGTAATTCGGTCTGAGCAAGTACTTTGAAGTTGGGGGGCGGTGGCGTCTGAGTGAGCCGAGGCGCCCCGACTTTGTGGCTGCACCAGCGGCTGAAGCCTCCGCCTCGCATCCCTTGCCTCCGGATGTCTGTACCGCTTCCACATGACTAGGTCAGACTTCCCCTCACTTCAGTCCACAACACCTCGCCCGCACTTATACATGCGAAGCACTCCCACCTCGCAGTTGAGACACTCATTCACTCTCGTCTGGCCACATTACACCCAGTGTCCTCTTTGTGATGCCCCTCAGTTCAGGTAACCCTCCCTATCTCACGTCTCGCCACACCACCTCAAAGCACCTGCAGGCCATCTCCCTCACAGACTTCAGTTCACAGTTAACAGTTCACACTATCTCAAAATCTCCAGTACTTGCCACCCCATCCTCCCAGTCTATCGCAGACACCCCCTCACTCCTGTCTGGCCCCCCACCTCTCTTCTAGCTCAGACGTCTCCTCTCTCGCCTCCATGCGACCTCACCTTCACACACTGCACTCCCTCCCATCTGACTGGCATTGCGTTCCCCCTCTCTATAGTGCTTGAATGAGTGACGCCGCTCGCTGCCTACCTTAGCGCCTCGCATGCCCACCCTCATGGCGCCCAGAGAGTGAGAGCCAGGCTGCCTCCTTTAACGGCGCAGCCTTTGTTTCCGGCTCAGGGGTGCCTGCCCCTCGTTGCATTCTGGTCATTTCGGCACTGATTATTATTGAACGATGGATTCACCTTGCGCTGCCCGTCCTGTGACTCTCGAGCTCCTGTGTTCATTCTTTGATTAACCCACCAACCCACGAACGTTTAAAATGAAGCGCCTACGCCCGTGTGTAATTCCGTCTGAGCACGCACTTTGAAGTTGAGGGGCGTTGGCGGCAGAGTGAGCCGAGGCGCCCCAACTTTGTGGCTGCACCAGCAGCTGAAGCCTCCGCCTCACTGGCAGTGCCAGGATGACTCTGCTGTTTTGCGGGGTGGGCACTCTTTTAGCCCTGTCCTTTTCAGACTGGCTCGGCATGACTTACTGCTGCGGTAAAAGGTTAATTATCTTCTTTATGGGGCGAAACAGATGGCCCCATAAAGAAGATAAGAAACCTTTTACCTTTTACCTTTACTTCAGTCAAGGAGCCCAGTCTGAAAAGGACGGGGCTAAAGGAGAAAGAAGAACATCACTAAGACCTCTTCTCCAATGGCTGGCCACCGTTTTGAGGCCAGTCAATGGAGAAGAGGGGCGGGGCTTAACCCTCGCTAGTGAAGTACACCTAAAAACATAAAATCTCGCGAGCTCGACTGCGCATGTGCGCAGTACGTCACGAGAGACCTAAAAAAATGGCAGAATTAGTGGCAGTTGCAAATCACTGTGTTGCATCGCAGGAGAAAAAGAAAGGAAATGTGGATTCTAACCTACTTTCCCGAAAAGGACAAAACATGCACAGGATTGTTATGGGAGAGGAACTCAGAGCCTCAGAGGGGAGCAGGCCAAGAAGATCAAAAAGATGTATGAGAAGGGATGGAAAATGAAAGGGGTAGAGGGGAGGTCACAGGAGACGGGCGTTTTATTATGCATGTGGGCAGCAGGGGCATTGAAAGTGCAATTGTCCGAATACCGTTTCCAGTGCATCACAGCCATCAGACCCCACCATGTACCACCAATCTGTCCCAAAACATATACCCTGAACTCCCCTCTTTACCTCTCTCGGGCTCGTCTATAGATGCAGTCGGTATCACTAATCAATGAATCACGCACCATATCATGAATCCTGTGACTGTCTCTGTGGACCAATTAGAGTCAAACGCTTTCCTACTCAGCTCACTTACCCCAACAAACCTATTAGGTAGGCTTATCCTTTGCAAAATGATTTATATAGTGCTTTGCACTACAGATGGGATGCTCTTAGATATACCTTAGAAAAAAGAAAATCAGTTGCTTGCTTTGTGGCAAAGTGTAGATAGACAAAAAAACGAAATTACAGATACTACCTCAGTGCCGGAGATGGAGGAAGGTATCACCAGGTAAGAGCGGATGTCATTAAGCAAGAGGTTCTAGTTTCCATTGTTATGAGACTTAACTCCCAGATTCTCCCAATACGAAAGGCAGGGGAAGATCAACTTATGTAGGTTTGTACAAGAACTTAGGGCGACTAGGAGTGTGGTTATTCCAAGCTTTACAGATGGCCTCAACCCTGCTACTATCCTCTCCTGCATATAGGCCAGTGCTCAGTGGTTTACCATGGTTGACCTTTGCTCTGCTTTCTTTTCAGTCACTATTCATGAATAGAAACACTACCTCTTTTCGTTCACATTCAGTAGATTTCAAGTTTTGTGGGTCTGTCTCCCACAAGGATGTACTGGATCCCCTCAATAGCCTATCAGACCCTAAATAATGATTTAGACATGTTGGTAATTTACCAGGTATCAACTCTAATTAAATAGGTCGATGACCTGTTGGCCTTTGTTACGTATGAAGATACAGAGCTAAAGAGGAAAGAATTCATGTTGACAGAGGGCGAGACACCTTGACGAAAGTGTGATTTCAGGGTCCGACACCTTGGAGCTACCATGTTGTGAAGAACTTCTGCACAATAAAACATTCATAAGAGGGGACTCATTTATAGTAAGTAACGATCTATTATTATTAAAAAAAAGCATGTCTTAGTGCGCATGTGGCACCGGACCTGACAAAAGCCACATTGACCTAGTGGGCAGACGTATTGGAAATTGCAGAAACATGTAGACCATGATTATGGATGTGCGAGACCACTTATGTCTCAAATATCCACCATGGTTTTAAAAACTTGCCAAGGTCCCCACTAATTAAACACCTTTACGGGCTGGCGACCTTGAGTCAATTTTAAATCACCTATTTTACTTAACTTTACCAAACAGAAAAAAAACACTCTGCTTTAACTCGGGCATCGTAGCACACCTGGATGTATTAGGCATCCGAGGTACGAAATGAATGATGAAGCATGCCACCAACTAGTGTTGGTGGGTGAGAGTACTTTAAAAAAGCCCTTAGGCAGGGGCGTGGCCAAGATGGCGGCTTAGCTGGACGTGTTCTCCGGAGGCTCCCCGTCCCCGCTCCCCGAATCGTCCCTATAAGCGACCCGATCTCCCCGGTACCACCAGCAAAAGTACCTGGTGGCTCCCTGGACACCCCCGGGGCAGCTGGAGACCCCGCGACCGCCCGGACGACGGTGAAGTGACCGCAGTGGCGGTGGAGTGAGCGGCGGCCGAGCAAAGCGCGAAGGTGCTGTGGGTGAGCTCTCACGAGGAGGAGGTGAAAGCAGCCCTCCCCCGCGTCTACGAGCTCTGACTGCGGCACCGAGGGTCCCGCTGACTGGGGTGCGGGCCCGGAAGGATCGTTCCCCGCTGTTCGGCCGCGGAGCCCGGAGCAGCGGTCCGCGGACGGAGGCCCCTACGGAGGTGGCCGGAAGCAGCACGCAAGGTCCCGGCTTGGGCCTGTGCGGCGACGACGGACCTGCCGAGGGCGGCGTCCCGAGGGCGGAAACACGATAGCGAGCTACCGCAGGCAAGTGCTGAGCAACCCCACGGGGGACATCTATCGAGCTCCCCCGCGCCTGGAGACCCGGCGTTGGCTGAGGAAGTCACGAGGGCGGTGGCGCCGCTCTGAAGCCGACGGGTGAGGCTTCCTGGCCGGATTGGGGCGCTGAGCCAGCGGTGCCCCCGTGGATTGCAGGAGAGTTCGGGGGGCGGCTATCCAGCCCCTGGGGGAGACCCAAGCGACAGGGGCGGCGACGGACCTGGGAGAACCTGGAGGGCCCATAGCACATGCCTGCGGGGCGGTAGGCACCATTGGGGGCGCGGGTGGCCTCCTCGGACTGCACTGAGAGGAGCTTTACTTCACTGCGGGAGTGCCGCACAAGAAACACGAGGCCCTTGACTGGAGTGTGCTTACCATTCCTGGGTCGGATTTGCGCCGCACACCGCGTCAGGCCTCACCAACGAGGACAAGATGGCGTCCTCCAACCGCAAGGGGAACCGCACCATACCCGATATGATATCCAAGGGCCCCGCTAAGGGCGACAAAAGCCCTGACAAGCCGGCTCAGGCGCCCCCTGGCAGGGGGGAAGGATCACGATGAGAGGGAAGCACCGGCGACCAAGGCGTTTATGGAGACCCTCTTCGCCTCCCTTAAAGAAGATATCCAAACCCTCAGGCAAGAAATGGCGGGGGACTACAAAGAACTACGCCGGGACGTCGACGACCTTGGGGAAAGAGTGGCCTCCACTGAACTCGAGGGGCAAGCCAGAAGTGAAGAGGTGGAACATCTAAGGCAGGAAATTATCCGACTCAACGAACAACAAACTGAGCTCCAAGCTCACACCGAGGACATCGAAAACCGTTCGAGGCGGAATAACATCCGGGTCCGCAATGTACCATCCACGGCAGAAGGGGATGATATGACGGGGTATCTACAGGCCCTGTTCCGCACTGCGCTCGACGAGGACGAAAACTTTGTCATACGCATTGATAGGGCCCACCGGGTGGGACCAGCCCGTCGAGCGCGTGGCCCCCCGCCGGACATTTTGGCTTTTCTGCCGGATTTCCCCCTCAAAGAACGCATTCTGAAAGCAGCCCGCCAAAAACAACCCCTTCAGTTTAAAGGCCACGAGGTGGAACTTTTTCAAGACCTTTCCGCTATCACCCTGCAGAAGCGACGGTCCTTCAAGCTGGTCACCGCTTTCCTGCGCAAGGAGGGAGTTCAATACTCATGGGGGCACCCCTTTCGGTTGATCTTTAGGTGGAATGGGGCCCTCCACCAACTGCGATCTCTACAGGACACTTGTGCCTCCTAGGCCTTCCCCTCGAAGAAGCCCAACAAGTCGAGGAGAAGGAGGCACAGAAGTCGGGGGCCCTCTCTAGGTCCCCTCGTGGGTCAAACGACGGCTGGCAGCAAGTGCGCAGAAGACGCCCCTCCAAGAAAAACCTCAAGCCGAACCCAGAAACAGTGGCACAGGGGAAGGCGGCTGCGAAACATGAAGATGCCAAAGACACTGGTGCGGACTCCTGAACACCTGGAATGAAGGTCATGTTTAGCTAAGTATGGCGATACGATTTGGGGACGGGGCGGGGGGTCTCGAGCCGTCGAGCCGCCATTGCCACACAACCCGTCCACTTTTCTCTGTTCTGCAGGCCTGGACAGACTTTACACGGGCCTGGGTTGATGTTAACATGCAGGGACTTTTTGTTCCACAGTTTGTTTTTGTTAATTCTGGGGGGTGTTCACGGGGAGGGGGGGAGGGGTGTTGTGCACGCGATTTTACCTCTTGCAGAAGGCTCCTTGGGGGGGCGGGGGGGCCTGCGGGGTGGAGATGGGGCGGTTGAATCTTGATGCTGTGGTACAGGGAGGGGGGGGGTTTTGTCGATGTTGCGGGTGGAGGGTGGTCGACGCGGGAGGGGCAGAACGGTGGGAATATGCCAGAGGACAGCTTAGACCGGGGATTAGCCTCTATAGCGGGAACACCAGGTTCTGCTTTATCATGCCACTGACTATAGGGACCTGGAATGTCAAGGGCCTTAACTCACCGCAGAAACGCCAGAAAGTCTGGAAGTACATTCTGGACCATCACTTAGATATAGTGGCCCTGCAGGAAACCCATCTGTTGAGAACTGAGGACCACCGCCTTAAACACAAAAAATACCCACTCATTTATAAGGCATCATCTTCCACTAAGCAGAAGGGAGTAGCCCTCGCCTTTAGCTCCAGTGCCCAATTCCAACCCACTGCCACACTCGGCGATAAAGAAGGAAGGTGGCTGATGCTTAAGGGCCATCTGAGGGGCAAGCTATGCACCTTTGTAGTAATTTATGCTCCCAATACTGGGCAGAAAGCTTTCTTGACTTCACTGCTGGGGAGGGTGACCGACTTTGCTGAGGGCCCACTCTTCCTTTTGGGGGACTTTAACTTGGTCTGGCATCCCACGCTAGATAGCACACACACACGTCGTTCCGACATGGGTACCTTCCCTGAGTCCATCCAGACGCACATGGGGGATATGGCCCTCTTAGACACTTGGCGCGCTTTATACCCCCTCACATGCGATTACGCCTTCTATTCACACGTACACAGGTCGTATTCACGACTAGACTACATCTTTTTGAGTCAGTCCCTGCAGGGCGTCCTCCAAGATGCCAAGATGTTGCCCATCTCGGTCTCTGACCACGGTATGTACACAATCTGTCTTTCGTGGCTGGGTCAGACTCCTCGACCAGCCCGATGGTACTTCCCTGAGGCCCTGACGAGAGACAGGGACTCGGTTACACAGCTAAGGGACGCTATCAAGGAATTCTTCTCCCTGAATAGCCCTGAAGAGACATCTAAGTACATTATCTGGGACGCCTTCAAGGCGGTGTTGCGAGGCAAATGCATAGCCCTTAACTCGGCTCTAAACAAACAGAGGGCGAAGGAGAGGGAGGGCTTGGAGGAGGAATTGGAGGCCACTGAACGGACCCATAAACTTGCACCCACTAGGCAGACATTCCGCGCTCTAACAGCACTCAGGGGCAAACTGCGAGCCATATATAATAATAGGGCGGAATTCACTCTGCTCAAGCTGCGCAACCTCTCCTACACTCAGGGCAACAAGGTCGGGAAACATCTAGCCAGACAACTGAGGGACAAGAGGGAGAGGGAATACATTGGGGGTATTCAGGACAGGATGGGGCAGCTACTACACAGGGATGAAGACAAGGCGGGACTCTTTGAAGCTTTCTATGGCGCGCTGTACACAGCGGACGCCCTTTCCTCGACCCAACAACAGGCCTTCCTCAAGGGTCTACCAATCCCTCAGGTCTCACAGGAATGGAATGCAACCCTAGTTGCGCCTATCACTCTGGAGGAGGTGCAATTAGCCATTAAGTTATTGAAACCCCATAAAGCACCTGGTGTAGACGGGTATACTGCGGTCTTTTATAAGACGTTTTCGGCAGACATTGGTCACCACCTGGTCCGACTCTTTAATAAGATGGCCTCGGAGGGTGACACTCCTGCCTCAATGGTGGAAGCGGTCATTTCGGTAATACCCAAACCAGGTAAGGACGCCACTTGCTGCTCCTCCTATCGGCCCATCGCTCTCCTGAACATCGACGCGAAGCTATACTCTTCCATTCTGGCCAAGCGGCTGGCTGATCTCATGCCGCTCATTATTCATCCAGACCAGTCTGGCTTCATACAGGGGCGCCAAACACATGATAATACCCGACGCATCATCCATCTGATCGAAAAAGCCAACAGGTTTAATATCCCAGCGGTCCTGGTCGGCCTGGACGCCGAGAAAGCATTCGACCGGGTGGATTGGAACTTCCTGTGGACTACACTGGGAGCTTTTGGCTTTTCCCATACATTTATACGAATGCTTCAGGCCAACTACAGACGTCCAACATCTAGAGTCTCCGTAAACGGCGTACAATCTGCCTTTTTTTACCACTCCAGGGGGACCAGACAGGGCTGCCCCCTGTCCCCCCTGTTGTTTGCCCTTAGCATTGAGCCCCTGGCCATAGCGATACGGGAACATCAGGGGATTGAGGGTCTCCCATTCACCGGGGAGTCGCATAAGATCTCCCTCTTTGCGGATGATGTCCTCCTCTCCTTAGCTAACCCAGCGGTTTCCCTTCCGCTCCTGCAGGAAGTACTTCATTCCTTTGAGAGAGCAGCGGGCTTTAAGATTAACCTGACTAAATCCCATATACTTAACCTAACCCTCTCCCGCGCTGACTCCGAGCGGCTCCGGTCCGTGGCGCCCTTTGCGTGGGCGACCTCTTCCATTACATATCTGGGGGTGCAACTGACGCCATCCCTGGAGAAACTATACGCAGCTAACTTCCCCCCACTGCTTTCCCGCATCCAGGCGGACCTCACGAGATGGAAGCCGCTCTTTCTCTCCTGGCTGGGGCGCATACACGCTGTAAAGATGACGCTGCTCCCCAAGCTGCTATATCTGTTTCAGGCTCTTCCCATTGAGCTGGGGGAAGACTTCTTCAAACGAGCAAAAACTATGATCCTGCACTTTGTCTGGCAAGGAGGGCGGGCACGATTCGCTTTATCCATGCTTCGGCGCCCACAGAGAGAGGGGGGGGCAGGTCTCCCTGACCTTAAGCTCTACTATAAGGCGGCCCAGCTACGCATCTTGATCGAATGGTCTCAGAAGGAGTCGGAGAAGCACTGGCTCCATATGGATCGCAGCATAGTGGGTCGTACGATTTGGGACCTGATATGGCGTGAGAAAAGGGACAGGCCCCTCAACGCATAAATCAGTACCCCGACTCGCACCACTCTTAAAGTATGGGACACAGTAGCAACGAGAAAAGGATGGACGTCCTTCCCATCACCGTTTACCCCCATCCACTTTTCCTCCCTATTCCCTCCGGCGCTCCTAGAAGGGCCCTTTAACGCATGGAGAGAAGGGGGTTGCCTCGCACTGACACACTTATTTCATAACTTTGACCCTCTCACATTCGAGAACTGCATGAGAGACTATGGAGTGGGAGGCCAAGAGAGATTCCACCACACACAGCTGTTACACTGGGCTCTCGATCCACGGGTTAGAGAGGGTGCCACCAGGCCGCTCACAGCATTCGAATCACTTCTCATTAAACATAAATCTATGAAAGGGGCTATTTCGGCCATCTACAAGCTCCTACTATCCACAGACATTGCACCGCGCCCACGATACATGGCTTGGTGGGAGGGGATGGCCCAGCACGATATTTCTGAGACAGACTGGACCCACCTGTGGTCCGATATCTTCAAATTCAACCGCTCCACTGCTCTCAGGGAGGCCCATTTGAAAGTGATGTCAGACTGGTACCTGTACCCATCTAAGCTTGCTAAAATCTTCCCCGGCACTTCTGATCGCTGCTGGAGGGGATGTGGCCTCTTGGGGGACTTCCAACACATCTGGTGGGACTGCCTCTCCATTCGGCCTTTCTGGGAGGAGATCCTGGCGCAGATCAAGACCATCCTGGGATACCCTGTCCCGGTTTCTATGACTGAGGCTCTACTGGGCATTAGGGACCCCTTGCTGGAACATCAGAACAGGGCCAACAAGCGAATTATGTGGCTCTGCCTGGGGGCTGCTAAACTGGCAATTGCGGCAGCTTGGAAGCAGAAAGCGGCACCGGCAATGTCCTTATGGCACTCTCGCCTGTGGCACCTGTTGAGCCTAGAGCGCATGTCTGATATATCCCGGGAGGACTTTAAGAACTTTGCATTCCGATGGGGACCCCTTGTCTCCTTCCTCTCGAAAGGTCTACCCTCTGCGGTCTGCCCACCCACAGTTCGGGCTATGCATTTGTTCCAACTTTGAGGTAATTTAGGTAGTCAAGATCCTCCTATGCTGCAGCAACACCACTGGGGAGGGTGGGGAGGGAGGGATGAGGGAGTTGAGGGGGGGGGTTGTTGGGGTTTAATTTGTATTTCTTAGTTGACTCTTGGTATACTACATAGCTTTGAGTCTTGGAGCCTCACGGGGACCCACCTACTGCTGGCATATACTGTCACTTGTTCGGGGGAGTTGCCTGATGAGATACAAGCAGCACAGTGACATTTGTGTGGAAACGCTGCCTCGGGCGCTCCCTCCCCGCGTTGGACATTGAAACTGCATTCCGGCCACCTCGAAGCTGAACTCCTCGTACTTATGGCCGCAGCTGGGGCATGTTGGGGATTGTTGGACTCGTACTTCTATACATGCCAGTAGTTGTGAGCGGCGAGCTTTGCATAGTGGATACCCCTGTGAGGGCATGATGGCGGATTGTGCCTTTAGTCTGAATTTTTGACAAAATTGCAATAAAAATTATTTTGATTAAAAAAAAAAGCCCTTAGGGTTCCCCTTCTTTTGAGGAAGGGGCTCCTCAAAATTCAGGTAGCGAGCTAGTTCTTACCATTTAATACATATTAATATAGGGCAGACTGACGAGTCCCCTTCTCATTCTCTCATTTTTGCTAGTCCTCTGTTACATTAGACCAGTGCAAGACAAACTCACTATTGCTGGTTCTTTTTAATTATTTTTTGTCTTTCAATTATATGATGCCATGTGCACTTTACAAAACAAATCACGAGTCTCCCTCTTTCTTGCTTCGTAATTTATTGTACATACACTTTTAATTGGCTCCCTTAATGATACCAGTTGAGATATTGCTGTATCCTTTTGTATACCTACCCATATCTCAACCTGGTCTATGGGTTATACTCCTGTTGTTTTTACCATGCTGGAAATGAAGCATGATTCCTGCCACTGCTACACATTGATATGCGCCTTTCTTTTCTTTCATAGCCCAGAGTTATTTCCAGTCCTGTTCCACCAGTCTAACATTAGAAAAGGGGTCAAGGTGAACACCGCTGCTCACCCCCTTCTTGGAGACCCTTCACACACATTCAAGTGTTTTTCCTATAGTTACCTAAAAGTATTAATTTGTCTTATGAGCTAGTTGTGGTTTGTATGTTCTAAGGGTGGATAGAAGTGACTCATACCGATACAGTCACTGTCGATAAGCTGCTGCTTAGAGACTTCATCCCTAGGTTCCGAGTACCAAGTCAGACCAGTCACACCATGTCAGGGGACGCACCATGTTCTCCATAGTACAAGCAGCCTGAAAAGTTATAAAAATAGATCAGAACTTTCACTGTGTCTATCACCCCAAACTGGCGGGGAAAATTGAAAAAAATAACAGGAGCTTGAAGAAAAATAGCAAAGCTCTGTGCAGAGCCTTGGTTGAATTGGCCATACACCTTACCCTAACCCTATGGCCCTTGAGAGCGATCCCCTAGTGGAAAACCAATCTGCGACCTTGTGAAATCATTATGGGCCGACCCATGGTGCTCCCTTCCAAACCTCGCATCTCACCGACAAAGCTGGACCTCCCACTGAATGATGATTCAGTGTTGCAGTATTAAAACAAGCTTATACATTATTTTTACAGTCTCCGTTCTCAGGTGTGAGGTGCCTTACCTGAGTGGTCGAACAAAGCTTTCCACTCACTTCAGCCTGGTGATCTGGGATATGTGCAGGTGTACTGAAGGAAGACCCCTCTGAAGCTTTTCTGGTGTGGTCGAACTCCAGTATTGCTCTTCAACACTGCTCTTAAATGTTGAGATCTGGCAATATGGATCCACTGTTTTCACTGCACGCAAGTTGGTCCTTCTAGGGTCAGTGTTGCCCCTGCAATCGAGCCAAACCCGGGAACAGCCCCTGAAGCACTTGTAGACGACATCTCTGCTATAGCCTCTGTGACCAGAGGGGGGTCAATACCTTTGTACCTTGATTCTCGGCCTACTTGTTCATTGCAGGATGGTGTCAAGACTTCCTCTCATTGCTACCATCTCTGCCCACACCAAGCAGCCTTCTTTCCCCAGTAGCTGGATCCCGTTGAGGATCTGCCCTGCTGTTTTTGCTCCTACTCAGAGCATTTGGCAGGTTGTAGGATATATGCTTGCGACAGATTGGAGGGGGTGGGGGGTGTAGTTCCTAGACCACATTGAGCTACAGCACAAAACAGGCACTCACCTAACAAAAGCAATTTATACGTGCTGCTGTTGGAAAAATACAGGCAAATACTTAACTCTTTCTCCTGTTGAATCTGTACACATATGCCTGTTTATATGCAAGACAGTATCACTTTCACCGGGGTACCAAGCTGTTATGACACTTGCCTGCAACTTTATCATCTGTGACAGACTTTCAGATATTTCCCTCTCTCCCTTTCCAGGCCTTGCTAAGTTGAACAACCCGTTTAATCGCAACATGACAGGCGCCACTCACCTTGCAATGACTGAATGAGGGTTCGTTTGGGAGCACTGAGGAGCATACATGTATCTTGTAGTCCTGTCAGGTATAGTAAATGGGATTCAACTGTGGAGAACATTCCTTTTCAATCAACCCACAATTTGATTAGTGTCTTCCTCACGGGGAGGGGAGAGGGGTGTTTCTGTGTCGGTGTCTGGGCCAAGGATCCATTCATATTTGTTTTGGAGGTCAAGAACCTACCCATGGCTGCATCTGGACCGGACCTTTTTTATCTAGGTTACTTTGTGCATGCTATAGGACACTTGATAACCACCCACTAGAACGGAAGAGTCGGAAAGCTGTTTCAACCACTTCTAGATTCTTTTCAGTCCTATTGCACATAGATGAGATAAGGAAGAATGATGACATTTACAAAGAAATAATAGATTGTACAGCAATAGCCTAAGGATAAGTGACAGAACAGTTGGATGCCCACGCAATGATGTTAATCCAGAACAGAATAGTGTTAGATTGCCTTCTGGAAGGTGCCTTTTTTGGGACCGCTTGTTGCACACATCTCCCCTATACCTCTCTCAGCATACATGAACAAATAGATTATAATAAAGAAAGTGGAAGAAATTGCATGAAATGCAAGCAGGCCCCGACATGAGTCCATGTGCATGTCCATGTGGGAGTGGCTGAGTAGAGGTTCTTTGGCCCTCCGGGAATTAAGATTTTTGAGTCCCTTGTCAGTATTATTTTGGTTGCGATTACTATCATTACATTCGTTTTGTGCATCATCAAACACTCATTCAAGAAAAAGACAGCCAATTCATTTCTGCTTGCTACTTCTCAGGAGGATGATGATGATGAAAAAAGCAAAGAAATGGTGAGCTCACACATAGGACTGGATTTTTATTTAATTAAACTGGCGTAACTTTGGTAATTTTGCATACCAAAATGCACCCCAAATTACCGAGATTACACCACTACACTACAGCACATTGTATATTGTCAACGAGAAAACGACTGACATTTCAGGTAGATTCTTTTTTACCTGAGGGCACCGTTCAGGTTATTTATGAGTGCAAAACTACAAATCCATATGCAAGTGTCAGTGTTTTGAACACGAGCAACCAGGAATCAACTCGAAATTACATTTTTGAGTTGAATCTTTATCTGAATGGATTGTTTGGGAAATTTTTTGAGAGCAAGATGCATTATGCATAATTGTCATAATTTGGGTGTAATTCTGCGTACTTCCACATAATTACACTGCAACAAATCACATACGTTTTGTGCAAAGAGAAACTTATTAAGAGGTAATTCACTTCACTTTTTTAAAGGGATCTTCCGACTGAACACAGATTCTATTTAATCATTTGCTCGTGGCCAAAATGATTTTGATCATAAACACTGTACGTAAAATTATTCACGGTATATAGGTCAGATGCGGATGGACTGACCTGATACAAAACAAGCGAAGGGGAATGTAAAACATTTTACTTGCTATATTATACAGTGTGTGTGAAGTGAAATGATTGTATGCAGTATAATCTTAAGAAGTGTGTAAAATATACTACACTTCAAAGCATGTATACCCTGCGTGCAGCTAGAAAGCAATAATTTTGTTATGATTCAAATCTTCATACTGTATTGTGTTCACTGACAAATCAGCTACGGCAAGGTAGGTCCAGAAGCCATTATGCTTAGTGTAATACACTGCACATTTTTAGCAAACGTAACCTTGTTGTCAAACGTAGAAAGGGAAGTGGGGTTTTGTGAGAACAATAACCCCAGTATTTGTGAATAGGAATGCTATCTTCCTTTACGTGCTTCATCAAAAGAAAAGTTCAGGACACCTTCATGTTAGACACGTTTCTGCGGACACTAATTAACATGACCTTCTCACATTAATTTGTATTAAGTGAAAATGTATAAATGCTGGATCAAAATGTGCAATTTTAGTGCATTGTGCCAAGTAACCAGATGTCTAGTGTGAGCCCAGAATAGTTGAAATGACAATCGTCTTTGATATTTTACTTTTCTGGCTGCTATTTTTCACTAAACACTGGGCTTCCCTAGGTATTGTTATTAAGTTTTAACAATTAGCAGTAACAATGATGGGCACAGACACTGCTAATGAAACTGGGGATAGAATGGAAAGACATGTCTAAATAAACCAATTTTGAAACACAGCCTAAATATACATATTTACAGTGGTTGAATATAGCATTTGGTGATGACACTCAATCCATTTTAATAACAAGAGCTGCGTCTTCAGGCTTAGTTTAAAGTCCTAAATTGAGGTGCTTGCTCTAATTACTGGAGGAAGGCAATTTCCGTAGAGACTTCATGGTAAGTGAAATAATTGGAATCAGTAAGGAAGTGGACCAAGTTGGAAGAGAATGAGAAATAAATAACCCCAGTTTTTGATGAGTTCAACATGAGGGACAATACAGCCATTCAAGAATGCTGGAGATTGTGAGAGACCACCAGAGAGGGAAAAAAGATGTGTGTATCATCCACATATAGATGGTAAGGGCAACCAAGCAAGGGATGATGTCACAACGGAAAATGGTGCGGAGAAAAAAACAGCAGTGGGAAAGAACAGTTCTCTGAAAGACTGATGGGCATATATGTGGGTGTACAGGGCTTTAGCAACTTCTAATACAGAGAATGAACGGTCACAGAATAAGGAAAGGAAATATTTGAGAGGTGGGCGGGTGGTGGCTAAGGTATGGGATAGTAGCCGAGTTAAGATTATCGAGTGAATTGCGTGTGGATGACCCGTCAAGGAGTATAGTAGCAGATGGATGACTGATTATCTGATGTGATGGCATTTGCAACACGAGTGAAGGTGGCGTATATTGAGCTTAATACATTGGCATTTGATAAGGTGCTGAAGAAAAGCTATTCAAGGGTTTTAGAGAAGAAAGGAATTTGAGCTACTGGGCAGTAGTCGGAGGCAAGGAAGGGCGACCTGTACGGTTTGGACTAACCCGATCTGAAATAAGGATAGGTGCCAGATGTAAGGGAGTGGCTGAATACAGCAGTTACATTGAGAAGGGCCTTTGTATAGAGAGTAGAAGGTTTAAAAGATTATGGGCTGAACGAATTCAAATCAGTACAAGGGATTTGCAGATCTGATTATTAGGGTATGATCTGCATGTGATGGTGTATTGTGCAGGGGAGACTGTGGTTGTGGGGGATAGTGAATTGTAGGGGGTACTGCAGTAGATTAATGAATAGAGTAGCAAGAGTTCCTTTAACAGTAGTGAGTTTAAAGATGTAGGAAGCAAACTCGACAGTTGAGAGGGAGGGATATGCATGTATGTTGGAGGCAGTAGAGTGTGTATGAGAACAGATGGAGGTGTGAAGGTTTTGGCATATGTTGTTTTGGCATTCAGGGATGAGATTGCTCGGCCGAGGCTAGTTTATATACTTAAAGATTTACAGTGGTTTTGTTTTTGGATCGTTCATAAAGGGCTCACATCTTTCTTTGCATGGTTCGGCTATCAGGTGAGATGGAGGACTGAGGGTGTGAAGCAATAGCAGAGAAAGTGCACGTAGGTTAGTGAATGAAACACATGCTTCAAGACATTACTGAAGTAGTGAAGTGATGTCGATTGCTGCAAAAAGGTTTAAGGAAGACTACATAGTATACTGGAATTTTTTTGTACAAAGTTTAGAAATTAGGTAAAAGCAATGAGGGGAGGGAGCAGGATGCACCACTGTGCTGGAAATAATTATAAGTCCAGGTTTTGTTTTTGGTTATGTTTAGTGTACTGACGATAAAGTGACGAGAGCAACTGTTAGAACAGTTCCTATAAATGGTTGCTGAGGTCTAGATGCATACGTCTGAGATTGACGTCAGGAGTAGTAGAGTTAAGTGGTCGTAGTAAATAAAAAGCAGCTGGTGGAACTAGTGACGATATGGACTTTTAATGGAGCTATCACAGAAATCGAGTGATGGTGAAAGGCGGATACAGAAGGTGTGGGGAGGCCTGTGACATACTAACCAACATAATGTTTAATGCCCCACTTTGGCAGTTATTGTGTGAGAGAATGCGTGACTGTTGGAAAGTACACATTTAGGGGCAAAATAAGCCTTCCAAGTACAATCCAAGGTGTAAGTACACAGTTATAGTACAAATCTATGTGCAGAACGAGTGTTTACAGTACAAATACAGCTCCAAAAGCAGCATTAACAGAGCACATTTGGGACTACACCATGAGAGACAAAAGAAGCTTCCAAGAGAATGAGCGAAGATAACGTGTACTCTGCATCGCCTGCTGAGAGAAACAGGGAGTAAGGACGCTACCAGAGATCATTTCTCCGCTCTGCTTGGACAGGCCAAAACAGGAAATACCTTTTGAAAAGCAGCTTGGGTGGACGTGTTCTTACTAGTAATAAGTCTGACTTTTATTTGGAAACACCTTCTGGTACCTCAGAAATGATACCAGAGGGGGGGGGGGGATACAGACAGACGAACCGAGAGAGAGCGAGAGAAGATACTACATAGGTGGTAGCAATAAAAAGTGCTTTTCCATTTCCCTTCACCCCAAAAACCTTGCCTGACCACATGGAGTGTAGTACAATTGAATTCACCTTGTCCAGATAAACATTAACACCACCAGAATGTCTGGCCTTAAATGCTCAATCGTGGATTTAAGGTTGGGCTGTCAAAAATAATTTCTGGCAGCGAACAGGGAGTATAGCTTACCTGACCTCAAAATAGCCACAATCTTGCAAGAGTTTATCCCTGGGAGCTGTATTTGTAGCCAATATTAGCTTGATGTCGTAAAAGAACATGGAGCCCATGGGACAGTTTTAAAAATGTCAGAAAGGCAAGCCAGCTCTCGCCCAAGACGTGTCAGACGCAGCGCAAAATCAGTGAGATTGAACAGAATGAGCATTGCGGTAAAAAGCTACAAGTACTGGCTCGGGCCCTACAGACAATGAATCCCATGATTAGTTTCCTTAACCACACCAAGATTACCATCCTTTCCCATTATTAGAATGGATCTACAAGAATAGTTGTGGCCATGTTGGTGCCACTAACGCTAGCACTGTCAGCTACAAAGTGGCATAAAAAAGGTTTGTTTAAGGAGCTATTTTCAACCTAAATTACACATTTGATTCTCAATACAAAGCCGGTTCTGTAAAAAAAAAATATATATATATTAAACCTTTTATGGCAATTATAACTATTACTATAAAACTTGCGGTCTACATAAACATTAAACATTTAGATTGGTCTGATTTATTGCTTGCAAGCGTTTTCCACTTTCCTTGAAGGATTATAGATGTTGATAAAGTATTAAAGCATAGGCAATGTTTCTAGGTGGCTTTCTAACTGGGAGAAGTAAGTCAGCCTGTCACAGAGAGACATCATCAATCTGCTTTCAAAAAGACTTGAGTATCCGATTACATCCACAGGTAACGCAGCAAGAAGCACAATCAGGATAGGAACTAAAAGACATTATTCAGTATCCGAAATGCATTGCATTCTTGCTTTGTTGTTACAAAGCTCTACTAAGCTAAACTGTAAAAAGGTGAGATTTATAGATACGAACCATCATAACCTTGGACAAGTCACACAGATTACTTCTGTCATTAGACTAAGATGCTTCAACAGCAATAGCAGATCTAGAAGCTGCAGATTATTTTTCTTCAGAGGAAGCACGTAAAGGAAGATAGCATCAGGTCAACTCAGCTCTAGGCCTCTTTTTATGGACGGGGGCGTGGCGCGAGTGGCCCTGCGTACCTTTTTTTTGTCCACGTATTGTGGAGGATTGGCGACGTCCGACATGTTGTCCTATTATCAAGCATCCCATCTCGTAGTCTTGAATGAATCGTGGTACAGTGACAGGGGAGACCCAGCATACGCTCTCGAGAGGTACCTGATGGAACCGGACTCACTGCACACTATTTTATACTCTGTACGGCTGAGAAAGGGGCTGCCTAGAGCGACCCAGGTGGTCTTCCAGCTCTGGCGACAGTCGCTGCGTCGCATGGGATGGTGGGGGAGACTAACGGAGGAGACCCCACTTTGGCATAATGGGCAGCTGCCAGCATTGGCATCGTTGCAGGGCTTCAGAGGCTGGGACTCAATAGGAATTTCCACATTAGGCCATGTCCTGCAGGGCACAAAACTTAAATCCTTTCAAGACCTTAGTGAGGAATTCTGTGTGCCCCGCACGCAGTTCTTTAGATATCTGCAGTTTCGACATGCCCTTATCCCCGCTCTGGAGGGATTGACCACTTTGCCGGAATTCGGCCCGATAGAGGCGAAGGTGTTCATGGGGGACCTGGAGGAAAAGAAAATATCCCGTATCTATCAAACACTAGTTACACACTGCTCTTCCAATTTACAGACACTACGTGACCACTGGGTGAGGCATGTGGGGGTGCTGGAGGAAGAGGATTGGAGAGAAGCCCTTGAGTCCCCCAGAGGAGCGGCTATCGCCATGCGCCTGCGCCCGATACAGTTTAAGTACTTACACCGCGCTTACTATACTAGGGAGAGATTGTGGAAGGTGGGCCTGATTGGGTCTCCGGCGTGTCTGAGATGTGGGCATGACATGGGGGATTTCCTACATACAGTGTGGGACTGTGATGGTTTGGTAAGATTCTGGACCGGGGTGTGGGATTGTCTGTCGCAGGTGCTGGGATGGGACCTCCCTCGTACCCCAAAATTGGGCCTACTTCATGTTCTTGAAGGGGTGGGGGGCAACATTTACAAGAGACACCTACTCCTGCTGGGCCTTACGGTAGCAAAGAGGGATGTGGCTCAGGCATGGAAGGACCCCAGAGCTCCTAAAGTGGTAGTGTGGAAAAAAGGCCTTGATTTTAGCATGGGATTGGAGCGGCCTATATTCGAAGCCAGAGGCTGTCCCACGAAACACTATAAAATATGGAAAAGATGGGCAGACTACAGGAGTCTGTGGCTGGAACCCCCGGCACCGATAAGAGATATGGAGGGGCGGGTGTGATGGGCACATGGGGGCGATGTAATCCACACTGTCTTATATGTGAACAACTTCTGCAGTACCGGAGAGATGCAGTGCAGGGGGTGGGGAGGGAGGGGGTGGGCCAGGGTGGTTGGGAACAGGGGGTGGAGGGTTTGTGGGCAGGTTTCTACTGTTAACTGAATCGCCGATTATGATGTATCGTACTTACTGCAGTTCCTCCGGGGTACGGAGTGCTGTGTCTTTTATGCGATTTATCAATAAAAAGAGTTGTTAAAAAAAAAAAAAAAAAAGGAAGATAGCATTCCTGTTCATTGAGATTGGTGTGTCAAAGCCTATTCCTACAAATATCCATGTTGGTCTAATTAGATTTCTTTTTTTGGATTCATCTGTTGCCCACAAGAGCTTTACTTGTGAAAAGGCAGCTGTGAATGGGTGCCTCAGACAACGTGGCAATGCCCAGTTTTAACCTTGTCAATGCTGTTCTATGTATTAAAAAACAGCATCACTGTGCAAGTGTTTTAGTTTTGATTAGGAAGGAGATATGAACACATTTGACCAACTGACATAATTAGGATTTAACATTAGATTCAGCTCTTTGGTCCAATCTATATTGAAGTTGCTCATTAAACCTCAAAGGAATTCTTAATTAATTTATTTATGGCTGAAGCCTTATGTCCTTTTTCGGTGCAGAATTGGCGATTTTAACCCAAACAGGGTATCCATGAGAAAAATACAACTTAGAGATTGGCACTCAACTTTTTTCTAACCATCATGCTTCCCAATGCATGTCCATCACAAACATCCTCACACATACAGCTGCTATGTAGTCTGGCGGCAGAGAAGGGAATAGGACTTACTCTGCCCTGATTTGTGTGATAGAAGATTTAATAAAAGGAAGCACAAAGATTGCTTTTCAGCCCTTATTACACTGAATTAGTCCGCTTTCTTTGATGCTACTGATCATGGAGTGCGCCTTCAAAGTCTTGATTGCCTAACAGGCTTCTGAGAGCATTTTTTAAATGGATCATTCGTTCCTGGGTGGCAGAACCACTCTAGTAGCTGTGGGCCCTCTATATCACCTGTGGGACCTGCAACATAACTGGAGTAAGAGCATTTAACTTTTTTGTTTAGAGTATATGTTAGCCGGTTATTACCATCTGAAAACATTGCTAGGTAAGTCTTCTATATGCCAACAACACTCAGATCTAGGTCTTATCCCAAGGCAGTCTGTAGACAGCATTTGATTTCTCAAAGCCTTAACTCATAAAATTACTATCAACCAATCACAGACAAGTTAGAAGTGGTTCAATTTGAACATGAGCTGGACCACATGTCTATTCCGTAAAGAGCCCAGCCATGATGCACTATTAGACCCAAAGCTGAGACTTTTTTGCTTTTTGTTGAAGCCTTAAGAGGAACCTTCTCTCGATGGTCCGGATATCAGTGGTTCACATCTTTGTAATGACGTCCAATAAATACTAGAATACCCAGTATCCAAAGCTTCCGGTGTCTGACAAGGAGCTCTAACAATTAGCTGCTCCAACTCACCTTTAAAGCGATGCTGGCTACTGTGTCACTTAATATCTAGTCATTAATGACATGCAAGACATGTTGTATCCTAAGCATTAGTAGATCATTCAAGGGTGTGTGAATCACCAGACAACAATCCCACACTAAAAAGTCAAACTCATTTGTCCCAGATCAGAACACTCTCAAACTCTTCAGAACAGATTTCCATCTATCTGCACAACCAGAGGGTAGTCATACAATAGGTAAACACTATTCTTTAACCAAGAGAGCTAACAAGCATTTGGCTAAACCAAGCAGTCAATGTAAAGCTGGATTGCTGCATGTGATCCTTAAATGCTGTGTTTGGATGATGAGGAGGGGGGGGGGGATAATGATGGCAGCTATCCTACCCTTACCGGCCCTCCTGAAGCAGCCGACACCTGTAGCTATTGGCATGGAGTTTCATCTAAAGAGATTATATTCCGGAGCACCCTTACCTCATAGCCCTATGCACACTTGAATGGCCAGGGCCCCATTTGTCTCGTCTCCGCATTGGAGATTCCTGTTATGGTCTTATTAGACATCCGTAAGCAACATACACTGAACAGTTACCTGATCAGCGATGTCATGGGACTGACATGCTGGTCACCTCGCACTCTAGCTCTTGGGGCAAAAATGAGCCCTTGAGGTGCAGCCATTGGCTCCCATCAAGGACGGCACCGCTGGCCAACTAGGTCCACGGCCACTCTGGGCCTCACCACGAAAGGAAGCTTGTCTGGGAGCGGACTGCCACTCTGGCAGATTTTTACATTTATGCAGAAAGGTGCCAGTTTGGCTGGCGCTCACGTGTGGGATGCAGTCACAGATGGGGGCAACCAGAAAACAGAGCATCCCTGGACTACTCTGTTCTCTTCGGCAAACCAGAGACCTGAATGGGCTGTTTTAGTAACAGACCCCTCTGTAAGTCAGAATCCAGATTCTTTGGCTTGTGTGGACACTGCTAACTCAGAAGGCGTCCTGTTCCACCATCTACATGCAATTTGATGGATGCTGATGTCAATAGGAGCAATTTGATCAGTGAATCATCGGTTACAATGGAACAAACAAAAGGGGAGGTGTGGGGAGAGCGCAATAGCCAAAACTATCCTGAGCAGTGCGAGGGTATCCCTCAGTCGGATAACATTTCCGGTGCACCTCAAGACAGGAAGGGTGGCAGGTGTTGTATAGTCGATGCCGAAGTATCCTCTTTCTTGGTTGTGCATGCCTCGCCGGCACCTCACATCCTGCAGGAGCAACTGTTTTGGTGGCCCAATGTTATTCTCTGGTAACCTCTGGAGGCACGGATTCTCGCTCACTAAACATGGAGATTCCCTACGGGTATTCTAACCCTGAATCCAGATCCGAGTAGCCCCCTACACCCATTATCACCCAGAATTGGGGAAGGGGGTGTCTCCCTCGCATAGGGCCTGGTATAGCGAGCAGAAGCAGTTTGGGAAGCGGGGCAGTCTGCTCAGATTCATCAAGACTTCGTCAGACACGGTCGCTCCAACCGCTCCTGGCCATCGCTTCCACAATCTCTGTGCCATAGTGTGCTCTGTACCATACTCGCCTGCGGTATCGTATTTGCTGCCTGTGCATTTGCTGCTATTATTAATCTGTGTGCATAGCGTATTGGCTGCTGGGCGCATTTGCTGCCATTATTAATTTGGGGTGCCAGCCTGTGCTTTACATTTGTGCTGGTATCGTAATTTGCTGCCATCGTATTTGCTGCCTGTGCATTTGCTGCTATTATTAATTTGGGTGCCAGCCTCTGCTCTACATTTGTGCTGCTAATCGTATTTTGCTGCCTGATTCAGTGTCTGTGGCCCGATCTCGCCCTGCATCCTCTTGTTGTTTGCTGCCATTTTGTTGTTTTCCTGCCCTCTCTCCTCCCCCCTCCCAGCTGCTGCTCCCCCGCGGCCCCACCCCCGCTCCCTACAGCACCTCCCCACTCTTCACCCCGCTCCCGCCTCCCAGCTGCTCCTCCCTCGCTCCGCCCCCTCCACTCTCTACTTATGACAGAGCCACTTACGTGCAGCGTTCACGCGCCAAGGCGCGCCAAAGGTAAACCCGTCTACGCCCGTCCGCGCCTGGACCGCGCCCAGCGCGAGACCCCCTGTCCCCCGTAAAATCCACTCCACCCGCCTAACATACGACGCCACAACCCTCTCTGCACTTAACACCGGCCGACTCCCCAACTGCCACCAAGCCACCCCAGGACGCACCCATGGACCCTTCACCTGCCAATCCTGCAAGTTCTGCTGCATCAGGACTCACACAGCAACCACTACCACCAAACAGAGCCCAAACAACAACCACCTGAA